>NC_083402.1:85931322-86555622 GCF_020745735.1 Hemiscyllium ocellatum | reverse complement strand
GGGTCTCCAGAACTAGAGGGCATAGGTTTAGGGTGAGCGGGGAAAGATATAAAAGAGACCTAAGGGGCAACTTTTTCATGCAGAGGGTGGTACGTGTATGGAATGAGCTGCCAGAGGAAGTGGTGGAGGCTGGTACAATTGCAACATTTAAAAGGCATTTGGATGGGTATATGAATAGGAAGGGTATGGAGGGATATGGGCCGGGTACTGGCAGGTGGGACTAGATTGGATTGGGATATCTGGTCGACATGGACGGTTTGGACCGAAGTATTTGTTTCCATGCTGTACATCTCTATGACTCTAGAGATAGCAGGTTTATAGTACTTCTGTAAACTTGTCGTGTTTGTTAGCAGTCCTCATTGTTCACAGGTTACCACAGTTTTTCTGCACTTCATTGAATTTTCAAGCACATTTAATAAAGCAGTGTATTTACAAACGTTAGGAAGTTAATCTTTCTCATTTCCATTAGGGGGCAGTATTGCCTAACTTGTGAATTATTTTACTTTAATATTGTATTTGTAATTCATGGATATTCTGTCTTAATATAACTGGATCTCATCAGATCTTCTTTTATGAATAGATATTTTATGACAGTAATGTAGTCAGTTAGCTCAGTTGGCTGGATAGGTTGTTGGTGATGCCAGATGCGTGGGTTCAATTCCCACACTGACAGATGTTTCTATCAAGGACTCTCCTTCTCAATCTCTTCCCCCTCGCTTGAGGCGTGGTGACCCTTATGTTAAACCACCACCAGTTATTTGTGTGTGTCTCTCACTCTCTGTAATAAGAGTGCAGCCCTATAGTTTGGTGGAATTATGACAACTTCACTTACGTAGGAATTTGAAGCCAGGACTTGCCTTAATTCTTATTTTTGGTAAAAGAATCAGAATGTTTTAAGACTTCTGATAATTTCCTGCTCTGACACTGACAGGTGAATGGCAGGGAGCTATGAACAGCAGAGACCTGACTGTGTTGTTCCCTAACAAGACAGATGCTGTCAAGTGTGGGCAGAACCAAGAGTTTAAATTCCCTTCACCAGGAGTTCTCACCGCAGTGACTCAGTCGAGCATATCTGAGGAGGTCAGGAACATAGGCAGATCAGGGTCCATTTTCTGAGAAGCAGCCAGACAAAGTCCAGTTGGAGGGTGTTGTTATCAGTGTCCAATCAGTAGTGATTGTCCCCCTACTGCCAATCATAAAGGGAAGATGCCAATGTCTGTGTGATGGTCTGACCATGTGGAATATGGTCACCTCTGCTGCTGGTGACAAAATGAGAACTGGCCCTTGATTGGTCAATTAAGACACTGAATTAGCAAAAAAAAGGAAGAAAGGAAGACAAGTCTCAACCCTCGCTACAACCCCGAGTTATTTGGGATAAGGGTACAATGTTGGTCAGATGTACTTTGTAACCTGTACCTTCCCAATCGGTTATAAGACTCACTCCACACCTCCACTGTGTTAAGATAACTGTGAAGGCATGAGAATATTTCAAGTGGCTCCCATCTCTCTCCCCTGTCGTCCACCCTCCCAGTCACTAACCTGGAATAGAAAGTATAAGTTTAGCATTCAGGAGCTTTCCTACAGGAGCCTTAAATCAGAGATTTGTGTTATTCTATTATTTATCTTTATTTCATATGAATGCAGAATGACAAGTTAAAGGGCCCTTTGCCATATGACCAATAACAGAAATATAAAACAAATGTTCTAACAAGATATATATGCAGCAGTGTTGCGTTTCAGTAACCACCTGCTAGTGCAGCATTATGACAAGATAAATCCTTTTGTATAAGCCACTTGGAAAAACCAGGCAACGATAACACGACAGTGAAGAAGAATTCAAAGGTAACAATATTCCTAATGTTGAAGTGCTGGAGACAAGGAGCTTGCTTGACCCAATGCTTCAATTACAGTGAAGAAATGACAGCTGTGGATCACTAATCTTTCTGTAAGAGCACATTAAAAATTGTTAACAATATTCTGCACCTAATGATCATATGCAGTTTTCAAAGCAATTTGCAAGCTAATAAAGAACAAGTAAACCTGCCCCCTACCTTGATGATCCTGATCTATGTGTAACACAGTTAAATGGAGGCAGAATAATGGAATAAAATCTTATTGATGTGAAGAATAATTGCCAACAGGCCCTTCCTTGTTTGCTCTGGGTCAATCATCTGGTTAAGGATGGTGGGTAGGTCCTTGAGGCTGTAGGACCAGGCAGAGGAGCTGCAGCCTGGACAGAGGGCAGCCCCACTCCTGAGGTGGCAGCTCCTATTTCAGATGGGGTACCTCCACCTTGAGACACCATCTTAGGCCACAGTTTCCAGGCTGCTACTATGGAAGGGAATTCCGTCACACGATAGACTGTGACTGAGGTATGGTCCACTATTCACTGCAGCTCCATGGGGGAGGTATACGATCATAGAAGAGGCTCTTTGTCCCATCAAATTTGCACTGCCAGAAAAAATACATGAGTACTATCAACACTGGTCCCACTATGTTGTACTGGGCCCATAGCTTTGAATGTTCTGACACTTCAAATACTCATCCAAGTGCTTTCTAAAGCTTGAGGTTTCCTGCCTCAACTACCTTTCCAGTTTAACACTTCTGTTAAAAGAAGATTTCCCTCAAGTCTCTTCTGAACCTCCTGCCCTTTGTCTTAAAGTTATACCCTGTCTTTAATGACCCTTCAATTAAGGGGTACATCTGCTTTCTATCCACATTGTCTATGTCCCCCATAATCTTATAGGTCTCCATCATACGTTTAACCTCAGCTTTCTCTGCTCTGAAGAAAACAATCTGAAGCCTATCTAGCCTCTCTTCATAGCTAAGCTGTTCCATCCCAGACAACATCCTGGTGAATCTTCTCTGCAATCCCTCCATTGTGTTGAGCTATATTTTGTTAACTAGAACTGCACACAGTACTCCAGCTATGGTCTAGCCAAAATTCCACTTTTGTAATCTTATAAACTTCCTGGTCTTGTAATCTATGCCTTGACTGATAAAGACAAGTGTCTTGTATGCCTTCTTAACTATACTATAAACCTGTCCAGGGATCTGTGGACAAGCACTATACTGCTGTTCCTCTGAGCTTTCTGATGTCACCTTGAAAAGGAGGCTTGCATGTTTGCATGTAACAACAGCTGCCATAATGAACCTGTTGGTACATGCAAACATATAAAACAGGAACAGAAGTAGACCATTCGGCCCCTCAAGCCTGCTCTGCCTTTCAATAGAATTATAGCTGATCTATGTTTAAAATTTCATATTCATCTAACCTGCTGATAACCCTCGATTCTTCAGCCTGACAAGAATTCATTCACTTCTGTCCTAAAAATACACAATGACTTCACCTCCGCTGTTTTCTGAGGCAGAAGGTTTCAAAGCCGCATAACTCTCTGAGGGAAAAAAACTCTCATCACTGTCCTAATTTTAAAACGACTTCCCCTAGTTCTGATATACATATAAAAACATCCTTTCCACATCCACTCTTTCAAGACCATTCAGAGTCCTATACACTTAATTCAGGTCATCCCTTATTCTTTTAAACTCCAGTGAAAACAAACCCAGCCTGTCCACCATAACCTTTTCATTCCATGTATTATTCTAGGAAATTTACTCTGAATTGCGACAATGCACTTACATCCTTCCTTCGGAAGATCTAAACTACACACAAATATTCAAGATTTGGTCTCACTAATGCTCTTTGTAAATAAATCATAACATCTTTACTTTTACACTAATTTCCTCTTGTAATGGAACATAGCATCAAACTAGCCTTCTTGATTATGTGCTATACCTAGAAGAGCGTGAGGATTATAGATGCTGGAGATCAGAGTCGAGAGTGTGGTGTGGAAAAGTACAGCAGGTCAGGCAGCATCCGAGGAGCAGGAGAATCGACGTTTCGAGCATAAGCCTGAATGAAGGACTTATGCCCAAAACATTGATTCTTCTGCTCCTCAGATGTTGCCTGACCTGCTATGCTTTTCCAACACCACACTCTCTACTATGTGCTGTACCTGCTGTTATGATCCCAACTGACATTATTACTGGATAAGTCAGATCACGGACTGAAATCTGGCTTGATAGATCATATTTTGATTTGTTTTGACTTTAACAAAGGAGTGTCTCATTGAAACAAAAGCATGCAATACTGCAGATTTGTCTTTAATATTAAAACAGGAGTTGATACCAAAATAAATGAAAATAAATAGAATAAATCTATCAACTTTCATCATAAACTTGAAGATTTCTAAACACGCAGTAGAAGTATAATACCATTATTCCCAAAATGCTTGTGTATAAACTGAGAAAAAAACCCAGCTTTTGTATAGTACACAAAACACACCCCTGGTACAGTACCCAAAATTACACCAAAAATGCCACTCATGCAGTGTTTACATCAGATTTTCTCTCTGTACATCTCGATAGGTTTAGCTACAACCACAATTCCAAGTATGGAAATTCTGACATTTTCTTCCTACACTTATTATATATGTGATTTTTAATGTATCCAACTTGAAGAAACCTCTTCAGGGTTTTAACCCAACACTTCTAGTCTGCAACTATCACCAATTCTTTACTCTAAGCCAATCTAGTTTCACCACTTCTCAAGAACATTGGTCTATAGAACCATCTTCATCTAAGAACTTTGTAGAATTGCTCAAAACTCAAAGTAAAACTAAAAAACCTCTAAGATATAGGTACCAAAAACAACCTCTTCTGATCTTCTAAACCGTGTTTGTTTATCTTTCTTTGTCATGAAACTTTCCAATGTACATAAGACTTTATTAACTCAAAAACTAGGTCTTAAATACTTCTAAAAACAATTACCATGGTTATAAAAACAACTAATTTCTAGTTGATTGCTGATTATTAATTAAATTAATTATTAACCAAAGACACAGAAACGCATGCCACTCACTAATTTAGATTCAAGAATACAAACTTCTAATAAATGACAATAAACGTATATTAATCACAAAATTTATATTACATTGCATTCTAACTTGTGACTCATGCACTAAAATATCTAAATTTCTCTGAATGTCTGAGTTCAGCATTTGTTCTATGTGGAAGTAATACCCTGCATTTTATTCTGCACGCCAAAGTAAAAGACTTCATGTTTTTCCAAGTTATACTCCATCTGTTATAATTTTGTCCATTTACTCAACTATCTCTATCTACCTACAACATCCTTCTTTCTTCTTCATGACATATTTTCCTACCAATCTCGGAGTCGTCTGCGAAATTTGCTGCCATCCCTTTGTTCCCATCAACTAGTTCATTGATATAAATTAAGAAAAGTTGAGACTTCAGCACAGGGCCCTGTGGGATCCTACCAATCGTGCAAAGACCTGTTTATGCACACCGTCTAGTTTCTGCCAAACAGATAATCTTCCATCCATGCTAATAACTTGCCCCTTACACCATGAGCATATGCCATATTCCTCAATAATGTTTGATGTGATGCCTGATAAAATTCTTTCTGGGAATCGAAGGGCTGTATGTCTACAGACTGTCATTGCTGCTCCCCCACCTTTCCACAGCTTTATTCACAGTGCATGTTACTCCTTTAAAGAACTCCAATACATTGACGAAACATGATTCCCCTTTGCCACAATCATGCTCACCCTTCCCACATACCTTGAGTTTGTTTAAGTCTCCAGATATAACCAGTTTAATAATTGATTCCAGTACCTTTTCCTTGACAGACAACAAGGTAACTGGCCTATCTTTTTTCCAAATTGTTGCCTCCTTTCCTTCTTCAACAAAATGTATATTTACTGCTTTTTTGACTGATGGAACCTTACTCGAATCAAATGAATTTTGGAAAATTAACACCCATACGTTTAATAACTCATTAGCAACCTCTTTTAAAACCCTAGGATGAAGTCCACCTGGATTGGAGACTTGTCTGACCAGTAGCCTGATGGGACCTGCCTATATATCTACATATTCAAATTATCTACCTGTGCTGTTAAATAGGTAGTTCTTGCTGATTCTATCCTGCCTCTGGTAACATCAGAAAGAAGCCAGCATCTACTAGCTCAAGACCCATCACACCTCCACTCCTACCAATGGTGGAGGGGAGAAAGTATTAGTATAAATGATGTATAAACAAAATAAGGATGCTATGAGAAAATATGTTTTCACACAGTGAGTTGATAGGGTATAGAATGCATTGCCAGGAAATGTAGTGGAGGCAGGTACAATTGAGGCATTCAAGAGTTTTTATGGATAGTAATGGCATGCAAGGAAATGGGGAAAAGAAATCAGCACTAGATAATAGAGCTGGTGCAGGTATGAGGGGCCAAATGTCCTTGTCTTGCACCATAAAAATTCTGTGATTCTCTTCACAATTAAGATGCTTTAAAGACACCCTGAAACTCTCCTTGAAGTACAGCATTATTTACCTTAATGATTGGGAGAAGCTTGCTACTAATTGTTCTGAATGGTGACTACTTTTCCATCAAGTTGCATTGTATTTTGAGTCCAAATGCCATAATGATGTGGCAGAACAGCAGGACCATAAGACCATAAGATATAGGAGCAGAAGTAGGTCATTCAACCTATCATGTTTTGCTCCACCATTTGATCAGAGGCAATATGTTTCTCAATCCCATTCTCCTGCCTTCTCTCCATAACCCCTGTTCTCCTTACCAATCAAGAGTCCAACTATCTCTGTTTTAAATACACTCAATGACTTGGCCTCAGCAGCCCTCTGCAGCAAAGAGTTTCACGGATTCACCATCCTCTGGCTGAACAAATTCTTCCTCATCTCAGTCTGAAAGGATTCTCCCTTCACTCTGAGGCTGTGCCCTCAGGTCCTAGTCTCTTATTTGTGGAAACATCTGCTCCACAGCCACTCTCTCCCAGCCTCTTAGTGTTCTGTAAGTTTAAATGAGAACACCACCTCATCTTTTTAAACTCCATCAAGTACAAACCTAGAGTCCTCACGTACTCCTCATATGACAAGCCCTTCATCCCTGGGGTCATTCTTGTAAATCTTCTTTGGACCGCCTCTAATACCAACCTCAATTCTGCTCAGAATATTCCAAATTGGGTCTGACAAGAGCTTTACACAGCCTGGGCAGTACATCCCTGCTCTTCTATTGTAGCCTATTCAAAATGAACGCAAACATTTCATTTGCCTTAACTGCCAACTGAACCTACATGTCAACCTGAGGAGAATCCTGAGCTGTGGCTCCTAAGTGCCTTTGTGCTTCAGATTTCTGAAGCTTTTCCCCATTTAGAAGATGGTCTATGTTTCTAACAAAGTAAATCAGCTGACAATTTTCCATATTGTATTCCATCTGTCACTCTTTGCCCGCTCTCCTCGCCTCTCCAAATCCTTTCATAGACACCCTGCTTCCTCAGTACAACCAGTCCATCCACCTATTTTTGTGTCCTCTGCAATACAGTCAGTCCCTTTGTCCAGATTGTTAATGTATAATGTGAATAGTTGTGGTCTAATACAATCCCCTGTGGAACTCCACTAGTCACTGACTGCCATCCAGAAAAAGATCCCGTTATCCCTACTCTCTAGCTTCTGCCAGTCAGTAAATTCTCTAGCCATGCTTCTAACACCAGGGGTTCTTATCTTACTTAGCAGCCTCCTGTGCAAGACCTTGTCAAAGATCTTCTGGAAATCCAAATAGATCACATCTACTAGATCTCCTTTGTCTAACTTGCTTGTTACTTCCTCAAAGAATTCTAACATACTTGTCAGGCATGACATCCCTTTAATGGTGCCATTGTTACGAAGTCGAATGAGTTTATGGTCACTTTAAGAGAGAGGTACCTTTTCCGAGCTGAGAGACTGTGACAACGCATGTGTCTGTGATTAGCTGACAGATATAGACAGTGCTGAGAATTGATAATATGTAACAATCAGCTGTGTTTTGATGTTAAGGCATCCAGATTTGAATTTAACCAATTAATTTAAATTGTGCCCAGGAAACCAAAAAAAATTTGAATTTGAATATATTGTATTGACAACATCTGACCAATGAGAGATCATGATGTTGGCGTTAAAGGAAGGGCATTTTGAAAATTGGTCAGAGCTAATTGCCCATTGAAGTAGAGAGCCAACTGCCGTCCATAGAAGTAAACATCTTGCTCTCAAAGGCAATCTCTCAGAAGACATCATCTAGTAAAGGTTTTATACAAAGATACTCGCAGTAAGAAGACTACCCAGGGAGAAAACAGCAATTGAAAAGATGGAAGGAAGGGTGCATAAGAGACTGTATGGACTTTGAGAGATTAAGATTAATTTAATGTTTAGTAATTGTGTTATTGGAGCAGCATTTTAATAGAGTTGGGGTCAGATGGTGTTTAGTTGTTAAGAAAAAGGCAGCTTGAGTTTGTTAGTAATTTTTGTTTCGTGTTCACTGTTAGAGTTAGAAAAATAAACTATTTTTTTCCTTTAAACTGGAAATCAGGGGTTTTCTTTCACTCACTCTCTCTTTTAGCAGATGGCGAGATGAACTTTACTGGGTGTCTTTGTTTTAATTAGCAGAGGGATTTGACTTTTGTGTCCTAACACTGTGTTGACTCAGCCCTTATTTTACCATGCACTTCCAAGTACTCCGTCATACCATCCTCAGTAATGGACTCTAAAATCTTATAGACAGCCAAGGTCAGGCTAACTGACCTACAGTTCCTGTCTTCAGCCTTTTTTCCCTTTTTAAACAGGAGTGTTACAAAACCATTTTCCAGCCCTGACTTCAGTGATTCCTGAATGATCATCACCAATTTTTCTAAAATCTCCACAGCTATCTTCAGAACTCCCAGGATGCAGTCCATTTGGTACGAGTGATTTATCCACCTTCAGACCTTTCAGCTTCCTCAGCATCTTTTCCTTAATAGTAGTGAAGGAAAGAAAAGAAGGCATATCCTGCGTTCTGGGTCCCACTGCCTCATGGAAAATCCTTCTCCTTGTGTCCAATGGGCCACAAGTCGAGAACTGGTTTGTTCGGTCATGTGAAAACCCATGGTAAAAACTTAACCTGAGTAGATATGATGTTGAAATTGAGGGACAAGCCTTCTTTCCTCCTGTCAGTCATGAACGTTGCTCCAGAAGGTTCTTCTGCAGTTGTGCTGCAGGTAAGGCAGAAGTGTTCAACACTCGTTGAATCTTGTAGTGTTCATGCCACCAGCACCATGCCAGACACTACAAACGAGGGATTACATTGTGATGCTTAACCATTATTAGATTACCTACAATGTGGAAACAGGCCCTTCAGCCCAACAAGTCCACACCGACCTGCTGAAGCACAACCCACCCATACCCCTATACTTACCCCTTCACCTAACACTACGGGCAATTTAGCATGGCCAATTCACCTGACCTGCACATCTTTGGACTGTGGGAGGAAACCGGGGCACCTGGAGGAAAATCGCACCATGCAGACACGGGGAGAATGTGCATATTCCACACAGTCAGTCACCTGAGGCTGGAATTGAACCCGAGTCTCTGACGCTGTGAGGCAGCAATGCTAACCACTGTGCCACCGTGCCGCCCACTTATCATGGAGGATGTGTACCAGTAGGAAAAGCTCTGACCCTGCTTTGCAGACAGAGACCTGAAAGTGCTGGTGAATAGCATAGTGGAGAGGAGGGACTGTCCTTTATTCTGCTGACTGCCGCAGGAGACTGCTGTATCAGTCCCGGCCAACTTTGCCTCAGTGCCCTGGGTCAGTGCTGTGTCCTGGGTTACAAAGGACTCCCAGAAGGAAGGAGGTCAATAACCTTTTGTACTGGGCAAGACTATTTTCCACCATCTGCTCTCTACTAAGTCACACCCACAAGGTCACCCCTGACACTAACTCAGTTATTGCGCACACATCACATCAAGGCTCATGGATTGAAACTCAGTAATGTCTACTTTAATGACTTTCACCCACCTATAAGTTGTTACACAGATTTCAGTGAGGAACATAACAAAAGAGAGGTCAAATTAAATAAAGTTAAACTGAAGGAAAATGAAAATAGCATAATTGAAATAAAGTTACGAGAAAGATTTCATAATAAGTTTAATTGTATTCAAAGGGTGTCGGATAGTAAGTTTTAAGAGTTACAGGATGGCAGACCAAATGGGCCAAGTAAAGTTTACATCCAGGAAAAAATAAAGATAAAGAGCCATTCATTTTGCTTTTTACTTGAATGCATATAGTATTTGGAGCAAAGTAAATTAATTAGTGGCACAATAGTAGTTAGTTGGTATGATCTTATTGTCATTAGGGAGACATTGTTATAAGGAGAGCAAAGCTGGGAACCAAATATTCAGGGGTATGTGACTTTTTGAAAGGACAGACAGGAATGAAAGAATGTTGGGACAGCTTTCTTAATGTGGGATAGAATAAGCCCACTAGCAAGAAATTATGTTCGATCAGAAGACATAGAATCTATATTGGTGGAGTTAAGAAATAACTAGGGAAAGAAGAAGTTGGTGGAAGTTGTCTACAGGCCACCCAACAGTAGTTATGTGGTGGAACAAAGATCAGGAAATCAAGGCGCCATGTAAAAAATGCAGTGTACTAATCAGGATGACTTTATTCTTCATATAGATTGTGAAAGACAAATTGGCTCAGGTGGCCATGGGGAAAGGCCCATTGGATTGCAGGTAATGTACTTGCATAGATTAATAATTGGCTAAGTGACCAAAAACAAAGGGTAAGAATAAATGGGTTATTCTCACCTTGGCAGGCTGTGAATTGTGGGGTACCACAAGATTCTATACTTAGTCACAAACTGTTTACATTATATATGATTGATTTGGACATGGAGATCAATGTAATATTTCTAAACTTCCTGATGACGCAAAACTAAACAGGAATATGTTGGTAGGAAAATGTAAAGCAGTCTCAGGTGAATTTGGGCAGGCAAAACTCTAGATTAGAGTGGTGTTGGAAAAGCAGGTCAGGCAGCATCCAAAGATCAGGAAAATCGACATTTTGGGCAAAAGCCCTTCATCAGGAATCAGGAATTTGGGCAGACTTAGTCAATAACATCTACATTGCCAATGCTGTATAATATGGAAAAGTGTGACGCTATCCACTTTGGTGGAGAAACAGATAGGCCCAATATTTCTTAAATGGTGAAATGTTGGCGAGCGTAGATGTGCAAAGGGACCTAGGTGTTCATGTTGTTATGTCACTGAAGGCAAACATGCAGGTTCAGCAAACTATTAGGAAGGCTAATGGAATGTTGGTTGTTATCGCAAGAGGATTTGAATGCCAACATAGTGAAGTCTTGATTCAAATGTATAGAAGCTTGGCTAGATTGCACCTAGAGTACTGTGTACAGTTTTGGTCTTCTCTCTCAGAGAAAATATTATTGGCTGAGAGGAAATGTTCACCAGACATGTTCCTGCAATGATAACACTAGCCTATGGAGAGATTCAGCAAACTAGGCCTGTATTTTCATTGAAATCTACAAAATACATAAAGGTATAGACAGGGTTAATGTGGATGAGATGATGTTCCTGGTTGGGTGTCAAAAACAAGGGGCACAATGTGAAAATAAGGTGGAATGCAATTTAGGATCAAGATGAGAAGAAATTTGTTTATTCATGAGTTGTGAATATTTGGAATTCACTACCACAGAGGGTCATGGAAGTTCAAATGGAAAGGAAAATTAGAAGGGGTGTAGACATAGGATGAATTCACAAATAATGAAATGCATATTCAAGGAGGTTGCTGTTCAATAGTGAGATTCTGAAGTCACCATCTAACATTTATGGGAAAATTGGAAAACATTTTCTTCATGCCATAATTTTGAACTTTATTTTTCATTTTCACCATATTTTCCTCAACTTTCTCCCCATTGTTCATATCAAACAGAGAGGAGAAAATTTCACCATAAAATATTTAATGGTGTAACATAACCAGTTTACTATACTCTAGGCCCTCTCACCAAATCAGTATATATTCAACTGCTTTCTTATAAAATCTCACTTTGTGTCTTCAAATAGTGGAAATTATATGCAAAGACAGTTGAATACAATTTTTCCTTTCTCAGGAGAAGTAATTAATAATTGATTTTTAAAATATTCTTCCTGAATTAGAAAGCTCCGATTCGCAAAGCATTTATCACATTTACAAACTGCTTGGGAGTAATTATATTCTTTTTCAACTTCATTTTGTCCATGTCTGGTATGTGTAGTGAACGTTAAGATCAATATTTTATTGCAAATTTGTGTCCAGTTGAATAATGAGAAATTGAACTAAAGGAATCCACTGAACTTTAAACATTCCTATCTCCTTTTCAACAAAGGCACAGGAACTAGCAAAGACTAAAAAAATTAGCCAACATTAAAAATTAATTTAAAAAACCAAAAAAATCCCCAAAAAACAAAAATAGCCCGACAAGGGACATCTTCTCATCTGCATTAACCTTGTCTATACATCTTGAAGTATTTTGTAGGTTTCAATAAGGATACAGATCTAGTTTGTTGCATCTCTCCATAGGTTAGTTTTACCATCACAGGAACATGTCTGGTGTTGGAATCAGAAACAAAAACGGAAATTTCTGGAAAAACTCACCAGATCTACCAGCATCTGTGGAAAGAAAACTGAGTTAAAGACTTACCTTGTGGATCAGTGGCCTCCATTTCAGCAGCAGGAGCGGTGAGAGCGAGGACCATAGGGCTGTGGGTAGGGAAATTCCCTTCTTATGGACTTACCTCATGAATAGGCGGAGCGAAGGCTCAAAAGAAGTGGACACGGAGATTGCTGGGCACATGAACTATTATACTCGGGATACCTTCTGGGGAAGAAGGACAGGTTTCACCTGAACTGAAGGGGCACCAATATCCTGGGCGGGAGGTTTGCTAGAGCTCTTCAGTAGGGTTTAAACTGGATCAGTGGGTGGGGGTTGGGAACAGGAGCTATGGATCAGAGGATAGACAATAGGCAATAGACCATAGGTGCAGGAGTAGGCCATTCTGCCCTTCGAGCCGGCACCACCATTCAGTATGATTGTGACTGATCATCCTTAATTAGTATCCTGTTCCTGCCTTATCTCCATAACTCTTAATTCCACTATCCTTGAGAGCTCTATCCAACTTTTTCTGAAATGAATCCAGAGTCTGGGCCTCCACTGCCCTCTGGGGCAGAGCATTCCACACAGCCACCACTTTCTGGGTGAAGAAGTTTCTCCTCATCTCTGTCCTAAATGGTCTACCCCGTATTTTTAAGCTGTGTCCTCTGGTTCGGCACTCACCCATCAACGGAAACATGTTTCCTGCCTCCAGAGTGTCCAATCCTTTAATAATCTTATATGTCTTAATCAGATCCCCTCTCAGTCTTCTAAACTCAAGGGTGTACAAGCCCAGGATGAAGTAGCTGGTGAACAGCCAGGTACAGCATGCAGAGAGTCTGTGAGGATGGAATAGGCACTTGATGGGGCAAAGGCACAGCCATGTGGTGGGTTGAAATGTGGTTATTTTAATGCAAGAAGTATCAGGATGAAGGGCGATGAACGTAGAGCATGGATCAGTACTTGGAACAATGATGCTGTAGTCATTATAGAGACTTGGATATCACAGGGGCAGGAATGGTTGTTGGATATTCTATGGTTTAAATGTTCAAAAGGAATGAGAGCAAGGTAAAAGAGGTAAAGGAGTGGCATTGCTAATTAGGGATAGTATCACAGCTGCAGAAAAGGAGATCATCGAGGAGGGTTTGTCTGGAAGTCAAAAACAAGAAAGGAGCAGTCACTTTATTGGGAGTTTTCTACCGATCTCTTCAATAGCAACAAGACCCAGCTGAGCAGATTGGGAGGCAGATTTTGGAAATGCGCAGAAGTAGCAGGTTTGGTGTCATGGGTGACTTTAACTTCCCTAATAATGATTGGAACCTATATAGTTCAAATAGTTTGGATAGAGGAGTTTTTGTCAGGTGTGTCGAGTAAGGGTTCCTGACTCAATATGTAGATAGGCTGATTAGAAGGGAGCAATCTTGGATTTGGTGCTTGGCAATGAACCAGGCCAGGTGTCAGATCTCTTATTGGGAGAGCATTTCGGTGACAGTGATCACAACTCCCTGACCTTTACTATTGTCATAGAGAGGGATAGAAACAGACAGTATAGGAAAGTATTTAATGAGAGGAGGGGGAATTACAATGCTATTAGGCAGGAACTAGGGTGCCTAAATTCAGAGCTGAAAATGTGTTGCTGGTTAAAGCACAGCAGGTCAGGCAGCATCCAAGGAACAGGAAATTCGACGTTTCGGGCCAGAGCCCTTCATCAGGAATGAGGAGAGTGTGCCAGGCAGGCTAAGATAAAAGGTAGGGAGGAGGGACTTGGGGGAGGGGCGATGGAGATGTGATAGGTGGAAGGAGGTCAAGGTGAGGGTGATAGGCTGGAGTGGGGTGGGGGCGGAGAGGTCAGGAAGAAGATTGCAGGTTAGTAGGGCGGTGCTGAGTTTGAGGGATTTGACTGAGACAAGGTGGGGGGAAGGGAAATGAGGAAACTGGAGAAATCTGAGTTCATCCCTTGTGGTTGGAGGGTTCCCAGGCGGAAGATGAGGCGCTCTTCCTCCAACCGTCGTGTTGTTATGTTCTGCCGATGGAGGAGTCCAAGGACCTGCATGTCCTTGGTG
Source organism: Hemiscyllium ocellatum (assembly GCF_020745735.1). Lineage (NCBI taxonomy): Eukaryota > Metazoa > Chordata > Chondrichthyes > Orectolobiformes > Hemiscylliidae > Hemiscyllium > Hemiscyllium ocellatum. The sequence goes on along the minus strand of NC_083402.1, from coordinate 86,541,019 downwards.
GAGTGGGAGGGAGAGTTAAAGTGTTGAGCCACGGGGTGGTTGGGGTGGTTGGTCCGGGCGTCCCTGAGGTGTTCCCTGAAGCGTTCCGCAAGTAAGCGGCCCGTCTCCCCAATATAGAGGAGGCCACATCGAGTGCAGCGGATGTAGTAGATGATGTGTGTGGAGGTGCAGGTGAATTTGTGGCGGATGTGGAAGGATCCCTTGGGGCCTTGGAGAGAAGTAAGAGAGGAGGTGTGGGCGCAAGTTTTACATTTCCTGCGGTTGCAGGGGAAGGTGCCGGGAGTGGAGGTTGGGTTGGTGGGGGTGTGGACCTGACGAGGGAGTCACGAAGGGAGTGGTCTTTGCGGAACGCTGATAGGGGAGGGGAGGGAAATATATCCCTGGTGGTGGGGTCCGTTTGAAGGTGGTGGAAATGACGGCGGATGATACGCTGTATACGGAGGTTGGTGGGGTGGTAAGTGAGAACCAGTGGGGTTTTGTCTTGGTGGCGGTTGGAGGGGCGGGGCTCAAGGGCGGAGGAGCGGGAAGTGGAGGAGATGCGGTGGAGGGCATCGTCAATCACGTCTGGGGGGAATCTGCGGTCCTTGAAGAAGGAGGCCATCTGGGCTGTACGATATTGGAACTGGTCCTCCTGGGAGCAGATGCGGCGGAGACGAAGGAATTGGGAATATGGGATGGCATTTTTACAGGGGGCAGGGTGGGAGGAGGTATAGTCCAGGTAGCTATGGGAGTCAGTCGGTTTATAGTAGATGTCTGTGTTGAGTCGGTTGCCCGAGATAGAAATGGAAAGGTCTAGGAAGGGGAGGGAGGAGTCTGAGACAGTCCAGGTGAATTTGAGGTCGGGATGGAAGGTGTTGGTAAAGTTGATGAACTGTTCAACCTCCTCGTGGGAGCATGAGGCAGCGCCAATACAGTCATCAATGTAGAGGAGGAAAAGGTGGGGGGTGGTGTCAGTGTAGTTGCGGAAGATGAACTGTTCCACATATCCTACGAAGAGACAGGCATAGCTGGGGCCCATGCGGGTGCCCATGGCAACTTCTTTAGTTTGGAGGAAGTGGGAGGATTGGAAAGAGATTGGAACTTTCATGTACTTACCCCCACATTCGTGGTTCCTCAACGTTTCCAGAATCTTCTTCTCTTTCCAATCCTCCCACTTCTTCCCAGGCGCCTCATCTTCCGCCTGGGAACCCTCCAACCACAAGGGATGAACTCAGATTTCTCCAGTTTCCTCAATTCCCCTCCCCTCACCTTGTCTCAGTCAGTTCTCTCGAACTCAGCACCGCCCTCCTAACCTGCAATCTTCTTCCTGACCTCTCCGTCCCCACCCCACTCCAGCCTATCACCCTCACCTTGACCTCCTTCCACCTATCACATCTCCATCGCCCCTCCCCCAAGTCCCTCCTCCTTACCTTTTATCTTAGCCTGCCTGGCACACTCTCCTCATTCCTGATGAAGGGCTCTGGCCCGAAACGTCGAATTTCCTGTTCCTTGGATGCTGCCTGACCTGCTGTGCTTTAACCAGCAACACATTTCCAGCTCTGATCTCCAGCATCTGCAGACCTCACTTTTTACTGCCTAAATTCAGAACAGATGTTCTTAGGGAAATGCACAACAGAAATGTGGAGGTTGTTTAGGAAGCACTTGCTGATAGTGCTGGTCCAGTTTGTCCCACTGAGGAAAGGAAGGGATGGTAGGTAGATATCAGAGGTAGGTTCTTTATACAGAGATGGGTGGGTGCATGGAATGCACTGCCAACAGTGGTAGTAGAGTGAGATACATTAGGGACATTTAAGCATCACTTGGATAGGCACGTGGAAGATAATACAATAAAGGGTATGAAGTCTGATCTTAGAGTCAGATAAAAGTATCGCACAATATCGAGGGCTGAAAGGCCTGTACTGTGCTGTACAGTTCTATGTTCTATGTTCTTAACATTTCAGGTCCAGTGACCCTTCTTCAGAATTAATTGTGATTCGGAAAAGGTTGGTATATATGGTAAATAAAGGGTGGGGGAGGGGGAAGGAGTGAACAAGTAGAGGTGGAGCCCAGACAGAGAGAAAAATAATTGAGCAGACAAAGGAGTGGAAAAAAGTCAGCCTGGGAGAATGAATAGCTGCTACTGGAGACCATTAGTAGCTGGCAATGGGTTATTTGTGATAGCAGCCCATGTGATGACAAGGCCTGGTGTGTGGGGAATGTAGGTAAGGACCTGGAAGAACATGTCAGATACACTGGAAGAAGAGTTTTGTCTCTTTTTGGGGTACATGGAACATTCCTTGTCCCTCTGGTCCCTATCCACAATTCTTTCTCTGGAACATCAATGACATCTGCTTCCCTCTCTTGTCTGGAATTGGAAAATCCTTTCAATTTTGCTTCCAACTTCCACCCTGTGCTCCCCTTCATCTGGTCCATCTCTGACTCTTCCCCTCCCTCTCTTGACATCTCTGTTTCCATTCCTCTGCATTGGCTGGTCACCAGTATCCACTACAAACCCATTGACTCTCATTACTTTGACTAGACATCTTCAAATCCTCCTTCCTGTAAAAACATATTCTATTCACCCAGTTTCTCTGTCTCCATTGAATCTATTCTGATGATGCCACCTTTCACGGGGCCTCTGAAACGTCCACCTTCTTTCTCAACTGAGGACTCCCCGGTTCTGTGGTTGACAGGGCCCTCAGCCATGCCCAGCCCATCTCCCTCTCTTCGGCCCTCAACTGTGCTCTCCCTGTCCACAACAACGATAGGATCCCCCTTGTCCTCACCTACCACCCCACCAGCATCTACATGCAAAGGATCATTAACCATTATTGTCAGCAGGATGCCACCACCAGTTACATGTTCCCCATCTTGCCAGCCTTCTGCAGGAATCTTCCCTCTGGGATACCCTGACCCACTTCTCCTCTACTCCCAACACTCCCCCACACCCCCACTTCCTCTCTCCTCACTACCCAAGAGCCCAGACACACCTTCCAGGTGAAGCAACTATTTACCTGCACTTCATTCAGTTTAGGGTATTCACTGTTCACAATGTGCTCTCCTCTACATTGGGGAGATGAAGCACAGACTGGGCCATGCTTTGCAGAACACTTATGTTCTGTCTACAAAAATGACTCTGAGCTTCCAGTTTCCTGCCATTTCAACACAGCACTGTGTCCCTGGCCAACATCTCTGTATCAGGTTTGCTGCAGTACTCCAACGAAGCTCAGCACAATCTGGAGAACAACACCCATTTTCCACTTAGGAACCTTCAAGACCCAAGATTAGATGTTAATGATTTTAGGGCCTGAGCACCTTCTCTCATGTCCTTACCCCAACTCCCACACACCAAGTCTTGTCATCACATGTGCTACTATGACAAACAACTCATTGTCAGCTACTAATGGTCTCCATTAGCAGCAACTCACCCCCTCAAGCTGACCTTTATACGGTCCTTTGTCTGTCTACCTGTTGTTCTCTTTTGTTGGGCTCCCTCTCCACCAATCATTCACTCCTTCTGCCTCCCCTATTTTTTAGGGAGGGAGCTAACCTTTTTTTTTAGATTAGATTCCCTACAGTTTGGAAACAGGCCCTTTAGTCGAACCAGTCCACTCCGACCCTCCGAAGTGTAACCCATCCAGATCCACTGCCCTCTGACTAATGCATCCATTACTATGGGCAACTTAGCATGGCCAATTCACCTGACCTGCACATCTTTGGACTGTCAGAGGGAATCCATGCAGACACAGGGAGAATATGCAAACTCCACACAGACAGTCAGCCAAGGCTGGAATTGAACCTGGGACCCTGGTGCTGTGAGGCAGCAGTGCTAACCACTGAGCCACTGTGCCGCCCCTGAATATGATTGATTTTTCCTGCTATAATCAGTTCTGAAGAAGGGTCACTTGGCCCAAAACATTAACTCTGCTTTTGCTTCACAGATGCTGCCAGTCCTGCTGAGTTTTTTCAACAATTTCTGTTTTGAATCAAAAATTAGTAATTATTTTTTAATGTATCCACAGTTTTGATCTGCTTGATGAAATATGTTCCTGCCTCTGCACTGTACATCTGTTAAGATCTGCATAACATCTGTCCAGCAAATTGATGCCATGTTACAAAATGCTTATGAAGTGGAGATAAGTCACTTTGAGAGTACAACTAACTCTCAATGCCTTTACTTGCCCACTTAGCAGTTCTGGCTCTCACTGATCTGAACCATGGATTTTGTTTAAATAAAGCTAGAATAGAGCAACCATTTTAGCAAATGCCTGTTGAATTCTAGAACTGTTGATTATTGTAAATATTTTGATCATTTGTCATTAGAAGAATTTACAAACCAGGTACAATTTTTTGTTTATTTTTATTTATTATTGCATTCTTGGTAAGCAACTTGAAACTACGCTCTTAAAACAATGGTTCTAATTGACACCCTCAGAATAACACATTAACTAATCTTGTATGTATCACATTTCAGCTTCAATTTTTATTTTCTTCTATTTTAGGTAAAATTAACCTTCGTAAAACAAATAATTAGCATTTGTTGTCTGTCCTATTTGTGACAACTACAAACTAGCACTGTGCTTAGTGTACTAAATATCTGCTAGTTCTCAGGCTTGCTTAGTGAACAGTTAAACTCATTGTTAGATTTTATTTTCATTGGCTATGGTTGAATGATTCAGACAATCAGGTTGTACGGATTGTTTATGCCACGCTCCAGTAACTGGAAAGCATTTATCCCTAGAATGGTGTGACCTCCTATTTCAATGATGATCTAACCCACATGGTTCAGTGAGTATAGACACAGATGAGAAATCACTCTGTCAGCTTTATTTTATGAGTGTCTCTTTAAGAAAAATCAATCATATTCAGTAGACCAAGAATAAAGCTCTGCCCTATAATTCGTTCCTGAATTACTACACTAACAAAAGGAAAATAAGTCCTAACTGCAAACAATATCCTATGCTTCCTAAATATTATTTCTATTTATTTGATAATGTTATAAACATTTCAATATTTTATTCACCCATAGGATCAAGTGCTTCCAAAGGATTGGTTCCAATTAATCAGTCTTGTGTGTAATTATGGCAACCAAAATAACCCATTTAGTGTCATGTGGCTCAAAATGAATTTTAAAAAGCAATCATGCAGTGTTTTGTTAATGTGTAAATTCCTAGTAAAGTGTTATAATTATTATGCAACAAATTCACTTTTTTACACTATTTTTCAATTTTTTTTATTTTCGAGACAACAATGGCATGTTCTGTTAGAAAGTTATTTCTATTACAGGATTTTGAATATTAAATTTTGATAGGGATGGCATGTGCTCTTTCAGATATGTCATTATATATCAATACAGTATATTGTAGATTGAAATCATACAACTATGGAAGTAATTCAGCTGACTAGAATGATGTGGCTGGAAAGGTTTCAACAAATATTAATGGCTAGAAATGCTTTTCTTGTATTTATGTGTCTTAAACACTTCTTTATAGAGGTATGGATCATTTAGTGACGACAGTGCTTAAAATATAATTATAGTCAATTCCCATTTGCTACACTGAATTAAACACTGCTTTAGTGGACTGCTGCATAATAACTAAAACACAAATTAAAGCAATTATTGAGTAGGTGGGCATGACTGAAATAATCCAACCAGCAACCTGCTGGTAATGTGTGCTGTAAATCATGCTTGAGATTCAGTTTTAATAACCCTTGTGCTTTTTAAGACAAATATAAATAATAAATCTGATGTACTTGACTAAGTCACAGTAAGGCAGTATATCAATATGCTGTGGCTTGATAAACTCCAGCAGTCATTGATCTTCACTTTTATAGACTATATCATTTCATTTTTTGTATTATTGTTTGTGAACTAAAATGGAAAAATGATTATTTTACAACCAAGCGCTGTGAGAGAAATTGCTGCACTTTTAAAGACAGATTATGAAACTCATTGGATATAGTTTTTACACTGGTGCATTTTACAATAGCAGGGGAGGCTGTTGATCAATGATATGGTATTGGTGTCAGTGCAGAGTGAGATTTGGCTGGCAACAAGTAGCTGACTGGTTCGTGCAATCATGACCAATAATATACACCAAAAGTCATCAGTCCAGTGATAAGACTGGTAGCTGAACAGCTTGTGGATGTGAACAATACAGGCACTACATGAAGATTATGTATGTCTTTTTCTGCAGTAAAAATACTTGAAGGCTGAAGAAAGTGAGTGCTTTTTTTCTCCCACCAGTTGCTGCCACCTGTTGGCTTTAACCAGTAACAAAGAGATTTTATAATTAGTGCGCCAATCATCCTCTGCCTCCAGAAAAGAAGTGAAAGGATCTGGAGAATGGTGATTGAAGAATCTTGGCAAGTGAATGACTCCAAGGCAAGTATTGAGGTGGCACAGTGGCTTGCACTGCTGCCTGACAGCATTAGGGACCTGGGTTTGATTCCACCATTAGGCAATTGTCTACGTGGAGTTTGCACATTCTCCCTGCACTTGTGTAGGTTTCCTCCGGTTTTGTGCAGGTTAGATAGATTGGTTATGTTAAGTTTCCCCATCGTGTCCAGGGATCTGCAGACTAGGTGGGTTAGCTATGGAAAATGCAGGGCTACGTGGACAGAGTAGAGACGTGGTTCTGGGTGGAATGCTTTTTGGAGGGTGAATGTGAACTTGATGGGGTGATGCCTGCCTCCACACTGTAGGATTCTATGAAGTGAAAGGAAAATCTTAATAAGCCCTGTGGGCTGGTGCTGTTCAAAAGTGTTCCTCTGATTTTCCTACCCATTCAACTACATTTTTTGTTCATCTGCATGTGTCTGCATATAGGTGTGGGTTCTTAGCATAAACAGAGTGAGAATTATATCTGGTAGAATCATACATGGATAGTTCATACATGTGTTCTTGCGTTTACAATTTACTTATTTGTAATAAATAGTAGTTCTTGTTAAGGATAGGAACCTGGTCAGTGTTTTCTCTTCATTTGATTCCAGCAGACCTGTAAATTTGGAACATTGTGTTCTTTGATTTAACCACTGATATTTATGGTGACCATGGGAGTAGTGGGGCTTGAGAATCAATGCACATTTTTACTTGAGTTATAACTTACTCTAAAAGAACAATGGAATTTTAGGATTTGAAAGCAGTCAAAGGCTTTTTTTTTTAAATGACTTCTTCATGCCATATCTAAATAAATAAACTTTATTTCAAAGTTTCGGTCACCTTAATGAACACAGGATTTTGATTTTATGTCTCGTTCAAAGGTAGTACACCTGACAATGTGTCACTATTTAAATAAAAAAAAGAAAGAACTACTGATGCTGTAAGTCAGAAACAAAAATCGAAGTTGCTGGAAAAGCTCAGCAGGTCTGCAGCATCTATGGAGAGAAATCAGAGTTAACATTGCAGGTCGAGTGACTCTTGCTCAGGACACCTGAGGGTCACTTGACTGGGGACAAATGTTTGCCAGGGCACTGAGAGAACTCCTCTGCTCTTCTTCATGCCATCGTTTATAAGATTATGCAGGTGGGACATTGCTTTGTTAAATAATCGATTGCCACCTCTGAAATTGCTGCACCCCATTAGCACTGAACTGAAATACCAACTGAGATTATGGCTTGAGCCTTTCATGGATGTAGTGGCCCTGTCCAACAGCTGAAAAACAAGCTAGCATTCATGAGCCTGGGAAACCTCTCGAGGATTTCATGGTCATTAGGAAATGAATGGCCTGTGAAAGGATATTCTGTTTCCAAGACCTGCTGGACTATCAGATGGCTGTCAACTCTACAGTCTCAGCAGAGCTATCAGGATTGCAAACCACCTCTGCTACTGCAGGCAGACTCAATAAAGAGTCATGGGAGAGGTTGCATACAGAGGCAAGACGGGTGCTAGATGGGCTTGTCTATCTACCCTGGATGGGTAGGATGTGTAGTTAGTTGGGAAAGTTGCCAGCTGGCTGCTGGTATGGTGGAGGTAAATAACATTCTGGCCTATGAGCTTAAACATCTGTTTGAGAGCTTGAGCACACAAGCCTTTAATGTTAACTGAATAAATCAGCAAATGTGAACAATTTAAGAATTTGCAAGTAGTGGGTGAATAGCTGTCTTCATGCAAGAAGTTCTATAAATTAGGAATTGTGATGAGTGCTATATCTATAAGTCTGAAGGGAACAGTCAAGGACGTACAGAAAAGCAGCAATTTGGATGAAATCAAAAAGATAGGGCTGAATTTTGCCACCTAAGTGAAGTCAAGATCCTATAAGCCTATGCAGGAGCAGTGGTGAGATTTCTTTTCTTGAGATTCTGTAGCCTCCAACCCTCTGATAAGTGGGAGAGTGGTCGTTAACAGGTGATGGATGATAAGCTGATGGGAGGCATCGTTTTTAAGGGACAGTCCACAACCTTCATACAGGCTGCAAACAATGAGGGCATTGGAAAGGATAGAGAGCAAGGGAACCCATGTGGAGAAATGGTTGCCATAGGGGGGAGAGTGGCTCCATGTCTAAATGATAACTCTGTGCAGATGTTACTGCAGTCACTGAAGCGAAAGACAGAAAGGTTCTGTTCCCACTGGATGGAAGGAGGAGGTCAAAACTAAATTAGTCCCACTTTCCTATGTTTGGCCCAATTCCTTCTAAACTTTTTCTATTCATGTACCTATCCAAATATCTTTTAAGTGTTGTAAGTACTTTAATGACCTTGTGAGGTCTTGTAGAGTAAAGAGAATCCTTGAATGCCTGACACCCATAAGGAATGATGTAAGGTGGCTGGTTCTTTCATCAGGAAGAAGCAGGTTCACATGGAGCCTCAGCGTCACCTCATGCAAGAAGTCTATAGTCAATCAAAAGTATTCACTTCACTGACAAGAGCTGTTAATAATGACATCAAGGGATTTGGGATATAGTATAGAAGTACATTGCAGAGCACATGAGACAATGTGGCACTGTGTATTTCTGTCATCACAGAACAACTGTACTTATAATGTTAGGGAATGGAGAAGCACAGGAGGTGATGGGTTTACATTATTGTAGCTATGCAGTTCCGTCGATTGCCTCCTTTCTGCAGTGGAGAAGTGTGAGTGTTCCATTGACCTGAGCGTGATGTCATCAGGAGTTCTCAATGCCTAGTAGAGCTATCCATCTGGTAAGGCCAGAGGGGAGAAACCAGACAATGGCCAATCAAAAACAAGGCTTCAATGATCCAGGTGGAGGATATTCATGCGATATCAAAGGTTAAGTCAGCAGACGAAGTCTGCAGCAGAGCAATCCTCAGTCATTGAAGTTTCCTTGCCATTGGAACTGCATCTAACTTCTGTCATGGACTGTGCATCTATTGATAGGCAACAGCATTCCCAAGTTAAAAGATGTCCTATACAAAGCATCTATCTAAAGGAATTCAAGCGCCCTTCAAGAACACCTGTCGGCTAGAGGAACTACAGAACAGGAACCTGGGATAGTTATTTTAAATAGTTATATAAATCATGTGATTTATGGAATAGTGGGATTTAATTAACAGCACATTCCTCCCATCATAGTTGTAACACTGGTGCATCTTTGATGCAGATACAGTATCAGCCACATGGAGTGCATCTTCCATCCACTCTCTTTTTCACTAGAGAAATCAAACTCAGAGGTTAGAGCACACATTGACATTTGGAACCTTCAATTTTCAATGGCCATCAACTCGCTTATGTTGCCTACATTTGCTGCAGTGATCTATTGGAACATCCTTACGCCAGGTTGTCTCTTCTATGCTTTACACTCGACAACCTCTCCAAATTTATAAACCTTTGTCCATCTGCAGCTCAGCCTTCCTGCTTGACAACTCCACTGTAATTCATTGTTGCCAAATCCAGCCACATTCATCCACTGGTGAGGTCTCACCACAACAGATGATATCCTGTGAAACTCTTGTACTCAATAGGAATTTTAAAAAATTTGACCAATTTTCTAATCTACCTGTTCAGAGGTGTTATTACACACCTCGAGAGCACAGGGGTAGGGACACTATCACTGTGCCACAATAGGAAATTTTAAAAGGTCAACAATATTGCTTTCATTCAACTACTGAAAAGTTCAGTCGCCTAAACTTTTTACTTTCTTAGCATTCCTGATCCCCTGAAGTATTTGCCTAGATGCAGGAAGAATTAAGAGATACTTCTTTCACATTCCTCTATCATTTTACTGGCTCCTGCAACTTCAAGCCCCATGCTACAAATCTGATTGAACTCACATTGTGTTAGGAAGTGTAGTGTGCTTGACAATGATAGTAGAGTATCAGCAATTCAAGTCACATCGGGGAGCATAAGAGTAAATAGTTAAACTAAAAGGACTATCTATGAATACATTAAACTCTTTTTTTGACAAGATAAATGAATTAGTGCAACAGAGAGAGATGACTAGATTTGATATAGGTGCCATTGCTCAGATACCATTACAAAGAATTTGATATTAGGGAGGTAATGTCCCAGGGTGCTTGGTCTTTACAAAAAGTATGGAAATTGAAAATGAGATGGCATGACCCTGCCAATAAAGGATAAAATAGAGGGAATAGTAAAACATAATTCTAATAAATTAGTAAAAGCATGGTCAGCATGGGGGGAGCTCATAAATAGCAAAGGACAGAGAATACTGGAGTGAATCAATTATAGGTCCCATAACTGTAATTATAATGTTGAATGGAATTCAAATTTGAAAATTATGGAGTATATAACAAAGCTAATGCACAATCCTGTAGGAATTTCATCTTTCACTGGACTTGCCAAATCAAATTGGCAAAGGTGGCAAATTGGAGATGAGTTTGCAAATTTACTTGAGACAATTTTCTGGAACAATATGTTGCGTAATCAGTGAAGGAACAAAATATTTTAGATCTTGTATTAGTAATATGGGACTAATTGGCATTTTTTAAATGTAAAGGATGCTGTGATGACAGAATTTCATACTGAATTTGAGAATGATGTTGTACTTTAAATAACCAGTTATGATTGTTAGGAAGTCAACTTGACTGAGGTAGATTGTGAAATTTAAAGATAAGATAACACATAGTAAAGGCAAGCATTTAAATATAACTAGCAGAATTTTCCCTGCATTTGAACAATCCGATGAGAAATTTGGAAAATATAGCGAGAATGGAGATGTCAACAACAAGAGGTTTGCTTTTCTCCTTGAGGTTTCAATTTAGATGAGTACCTCACTAGCATGCAGCAAGAACTGTATTTATATGCATTTGCATCCCATTAATTAGATCATTAGGTGGAGGATCAGAAGTAGGTTATTCTGCTCTGTCATTCAATGGTTGATCTGATAATCCTCAACTCCACTTTCCTGCTTTTTATCCATAAATCTTGGTTTCCTTACTGATTAAAAATCTACCTGAGTATTGAATATTATAAATGACCCAGCCTCACAGCCCTCTGTGAGAAAGTATTCCACAGATTTACAACCCTGTGAGAGAATAAATTCTTCCTCCTCTCTGAGCAACTTATTCTGTCCATCTGTGGCCCTAGACTCTTCAAAAGGAAACAGCATTTCTGTTTCCACCCTACCAAGTTCTCGAAGAATTTTATACATTTCAATAATGTTACCTCTTATTCTTCTATACTCCAATGAGTACAGACTCAACCTGCTCAATCTCTCCTCCATATCTTGGATCAGTCTTGTGAACCTCCTCCAACACCCCCGTATATTTTTTCTTTGGAAAGGAACTCAAAGTGTTCACAGTAATCCAACTGTGGTCTGATTAGTGCCTTTTACAGTTTTAGCATGATCTCCCTATTCTTTATACCCAATCCCCTTTGAAATAAACACTAACATCTGTTTACCTTCCCTGTTACCCACTGAACATGTACGCTAGTTTTTTGTGACTTAAGTACAAGGACTCCCAAATCTCTGTATGCTGTCGCTTTCTGCAGTCTTCCTCAATTTAAATAATATTCAGCTCCTTTATTCTTCCTGTTAAAATGCATAACATCTCATTTTCCCACATTATATTCCATCTGCCAAATTTTTGCCCGCCTGCATAACCTGGCGATGTCCCTCTGCAAACCCTTTGTGTCAGCCTCACAACTTGCTTTTCCATCTATTATAATTTGACTGTTATATATTCACTTTCCTCATTCAAGTTATTGTACATTGCAAACAATTGTGGCTCCAACATTGATTCCTATGACATACATTACTTACAGGTTGTCATCTGAAAATGGCTCCCTTATCTCACAAAGAAGAAGAACAAAGAAAATTTACAGCCCAGGAACAGGCCCTTTGGCCCTCCAAGCCTGATCCGATCCAAATGTACTGTATAAACCTGTCAGTCAATTCCTAAGCATGTATCCCTCTGCTCATGCTTCTGTCCAGATGCATCTTAAATGAATCTACCATGCCTGCCTCTACCACCTCTGCTGGCAATGCGTTCCAAACGTCCACCACACTCTGTGTGAAGTACTTGCCGCTTGTATCCCCCTTAAACTTTCCACCTCTCACCTTGAAAGCATGACCTCTGGTTATTGAATCCTTCACCCTGGGAAAAAGCTTGTTTCTATCCACCCTGTCTCTACCCTTCATAATTTTATAAACCTCAATCAGGTCTCCCCTAAATCTCCTTTTTTCTAGTGAAAATAAACCTAACCTACTCAACCTCTCTTCATAGCTAGCACCTTCCGTACCAGGCAACATCCTCGTAAATCATCTCTGCACCCTCTCCAAAGCATCCACATCCTTTTGGTAATGTGGCAACCAGAATTGTACACAGTATTCTAAATGCAGATGAACCAATGTCCCAACTCTCTGTTTTCTATTAGTTAGCCAATCCTCTATCAATGCTAATATACTACCTCCAGCACCATGAAGTAGGTGCTGAAGGCAATATATGAGCATTGATATTAGTCTTCTAATTTGAAGTAGTCTAATATCTGGTAGCTTATGAATAGCCTTTTGTAAATCCACTGCTTCTCCTTTATCTATCCTTCTTGTTATCTTCTCAAGAGTTTTAATAAATTTGCCAGGCTTGATTTCCCCTTTTTGAAGCCATATTGACTCTTCTTGACTCAGACAGTGCCATTGTCTCTCCTGGCAGTCCAAGAAAAAGAGAACAGCCCTCTGGGAATCCAGGAAGTGGAATGGTAATTTACTTTCTTCTGCCATTTTTTTTTGGATTGTGGATGAGCAACAGACAGTCTCAGGCTTGCATGTTAAATTCTGTGCAAATGACATTAAAAATAACATAAGTGGCATGAATGCTATATGGTCTTGTCATTGTTGAGCATCTCTGCCTCTGCTGACCTGAGAACTGTATGAGTAGGGTGCCATGACGCCTAGATATGTAGTACCAATGACAGCAGACAAAGATTGCATGAGAAAAGTTGTCAGAGTTCATGAAAGTAAACCCTCCATGAAACTCAATAAAGTGGTTGACCCTTAGCCAAAATATGGGAAGTTTCAGTCATAATTCAGAATTCTCAATGAATATACTTTCCCTAAATGAATGAAATCTCCAGAGGGAAAAAAGTATGTCATTGAGGCTAATTATAAGATTTAAGGATTAAGATCAAAAGAAGAGGCTGACTATGTTGCCAACCAGTATAGTTAGCCTGAGGATTGGGACAGATTTTAAAATCAGCATTGGATGAAAATCAGAACTGAAAAAAAGAGTCTTACTGGACACAAATCATTAAAATTGCTTCTCTCTCCACAGATACTGTCAGACCTACTGAGTTTCTCCAGCATTTTGTCCAGTTGTTTAAGACATTGCCTTTCTGTGAGCACAGTCCATTGAGGAAATGGGGCAGAACAAGCATGTTGCTGGCTGACTGAAAGGCCTTGTAGTGATGCCCTGCTGGTGAGCAGGAGAATGTAGTGATGTGTCAAGTTGAAAGTTGATGTGTGATGATGTTAAAATTATTTATGGCTGTTCTATAAGGTAATGGTTCTGAAAAAGTTAGCATTTGAGCTGTATAAGGCTCCACCCAGTCTAATGATGTCATTGCTGCCTCTGGGTGACGAATCAGTTGAAGTTTGGCAAAGGGAGGGTCATATGTTTCTCCCCTAACTTTTGTTAGTAATAGCTAATAACAATTAATGCAATCTATGAGTAAACTATACCTTGACACCTAAGACTCTTCTGCATGAAACTGTTTTGTGGTATACTCTCTACTACAGATGACTCTAATATAGGAAGGAGAATTGGCAACAGCAGTCTATTCCAGTCACAAACCACCAGCAATTGGTATCTCGACATCACACCAGAATACCTCGTTGCATCAGCAATGTGCATCACTTTATAATACCACATGCTGGCAGTGGTAGACATGTCATGTAAAGTTTAGAAGAGATTAACAGTGAAAATAACTCAGAAAAACTAAATGAAACAAAGAAAATGTTTTTGTAGACAAGTGAATTATCACTTTAAGATCATTACCATATCATGAAAGGGTTAGCAGGCCCACTTGCAGCTATTTTTAAACTGTTGTCAATCAGCCTGGACATGGGGTAATGGCAATAACTTAGTGACCGTTCCCCGAATCAAAAAGGCAGCCAGACCTGGAGGAAAGATGCACAGAGAAGCTTGTCATAGTTGTCGGCAGTAATCCGTCAAAAGGGTGGACATGTTACTTTATGGCAATGTGCTGTATCAACATCACACCTGCAGCATGTGCCAGCAACTGATGCAACCAAAGGACCATGTTTGAAAGTCTGAGGGGAGTAATCCTCAGTCAAGTCAGGGGGATTGCTGTCAGCCAGGGAGTCTTTGCACAGCCAGTCATGGGCATCTTATATTAATCCAAAGATTTGGACGTAGTTAGGGTGTCAGACTATGAGTTTGTTCCCATCACTGTCTGGGAAGTAGGCCACTGTCCTGCACATCCAGTACAACAAGTCAGTCAGGAACAGCATAGACATTCATCAGGAATCTGATCATTCATCCATTTGTCTGTCCTTCTCAGTGAATTAGGGAACTAGGCCATGGTCAGTCCTGAACAAAGATGAGATGTTATGCTATGCTGGGCTTGAGGGAAAGAGTAAGCAGTCCCTTAGAGGGGTTTTATCATGGTATGACACTAAGGATGGGTAGCCTTGTATCTCGATTTTTGAGGCTGCAGTTGCGATTACCATGAAATTGAGATAGGTATTGTTGTACAATAGCAGTAAATTTATGAATATGCATTTCTGTTTTCAATGAAGAGTCATTTCTGCCACCTATGTGCCTTCAGAAGATTTTCTTTATTAATTCTCTTCCATTTTGAGTATGGTGAAGGACTATTCGTGGTTTGCAGTGACTGAACTGGAAAACAATGGCACTGGCGGCAGAAATCCTGGTAGATGTCATTATTCTTGCTGCTGGGAAGTGCTGGTTAGGGTATGAAAGGATGCCACAGAGGCATGGTTCACACATAATGAGGTAAGCAGCAGAGAATTGCGTAAGACAACTTGCTAGAGCTCAAGAGAAAAACTTCTAAATCGAAATTTAGCTGGTAGTTGAGAAAATTCAGCTAGAATATACAGACACTTTGGTCACATTATAAGTGCTTTGGACAATGACTTTAACTTAAGAACAAATAGAATTCATGAATGGGCAATATTTACCAGAAGAAGTTCCGTAGGATCTGTAATGAATTTAGTTGTTTATTTGTTAAATCTCGACAGATTGATTGAAACAAGGAGATAATAGCCTAGTGGTATTATTGCTGAACCGTTAATCCAGAGACCCACATAATGTTCTGGGGACCTGTGTTTGCATCCTGAAATGGTAGATGGTGGAATTTGAATTCAATTTTAATTTTAAAAGGCTGGAATTAAGAGTCTAATGGTGACCATGAATCCATTGTCAATTGTGGAGGAAAAAATCCACCTGCCTCAGTAATGCCCTTTAGAGAAGGAGACTGTCATCTTTACTTGGTCCGGCCTACATGTGATTCCAGACCCACGACAATGTGGTTGACTTTTAACTGCCCTCTGGGCAATTAGGGATGGGCAATAAATGCTGGCTGAACCAATGATGCCCTCATCACATGAATGAATAAAACAAAATTGTGAATCCTTGCATTCAGAAGTCACAACAGATTGAATGGTTAAAGGATAATTTGATCAGTCTTTGTCAGGTCTATTACAGTCCAAAGACAATCGAACTTTAGAGAAAGCTGTTCAAATTGTGTTTGGAGTAGAGGTCAGGAAGAATTATAGTTGAATCCTGACGGGAGATGAACAGCCTTATCACAGAGCAACAGAACCTATTAACCTGAACAGACCTCTCTCGTTTTCCTGTAAAAATCCTTTCCCCTATTTCTAATCTGGGTCCTGAGTCAGTCCTGTGATCCTGGGCCTCTAGTGGGTTTAGCTTTGTAAGCTGTCATGGCCTCTGCAGTCATTCTGCCATTCAAAAGAGCTGCTGAGCTTGAATTGACCCACAGTGTTTGGCGAACTAGTGTGTTTCCACCCCACAACAAAGGTGTGTTGCTGGCCACTTTTGAAAAGCTTTTTCAAGTATGTGCAAGGCAAAAAAATGGTTAGGACTAAAATTGGGCCCTTGAAGACAGAAACAGGGGAACATATTATGGGGAACAAAGAAATAGCAGAAGAATTAAATGGGTACTTCAGATCTGTGTTCACTGGGGAAGACACAAGCAATCTCTCTGAGGTAACAGTGACTGAAGGACCTGAACTTAAGGGAATCTGTATGTGCCAGGATTTGGTGTTGGAGAGCCTGTTAGGTCTGAAGGTTGATAAGTCTCCAGGGCCTGATGGTCTACATCCCAGGGTACTGAAGGAGGTGGCTCGGGAAATCGTGGATGCGTTGGTGATTATTTTCCAGAATTCGATAGATTCGGGATCGGTTCCTGAGGATTGGAGAGCGGCTAATGTTATACCACTTTTTAAGAAAGGTGGGAGAGAGAAAGCAGGAAATTATAGACCAGTTAGTCTGACCTCAGTGGTGGGAAAGATGCTGGAGTCTATTATAAAGGAAGAGATTACGGCACATCTGGATAGTAGTAACAGGATAGGACAGAGTCAGCATGGATTTATGAAGGGGAAATCGTGCTTGACTAATCTTCTTGAATTTTTTGAGGACGTAACTCTGAAGATGGATGAGGGAGATCCAGTAGATGTAGTGTACCTGGACTTTCAGAAAGCTTTTGATAAAGTTCCACGTAAGAGTTTAGCGAGTAAACTTAGGGCGCATGGTATTGGGGGCAAAGTACTAGATTGGATTGAAAATTGGTTGGCTGATAGGAAACAAAGGGTAGTGATAACCGGCTCCATTTCAGAATGGCAGGCAGTGACCAGTGGGGTACCGCAGGGATCCATGCTGGGACCGCAGCTTTTTACAATATATGTTAATGATATAGAAGATGGTATCAGCAATAACATTAGCAAATTTGCTGATGATACAAGCTGGGTGGCAAGATGAAATGTGATGAGGATGTTAGGAGATTACAGGGTGACCTGGACAAGTTAGGTGAGTGGGCAGATGCATGGCAGATGCAGTTTAATGTGGATAAATGTATGGTTATCAACTTTGGTGGCAAGAACAGGAAGGCAGATTACTACCTCAATGGAATTAATTTAGGTAAAGAGGCAGTACAGAGAGATCTGGGTGTTCTTGTACACCAGTCAATGAAGGCAAGCATGCAGGTACAGCAGGTAGTGAAGAAGGCTAATAGCATGATGGCCTTCATAACAAGAGGGATTGAGTATAGACACAAAGAGGTGCTTCTGCAGCTGTACAGGGCCCTGGTGAGACCACACCTGGAGTACTGTGTGCAGTTCTGGTCTCCAAATTTGAGGAAAGACATTCTGGCTATTGAGGGAGTGCAGCATAGGTTCACAAGGTCAATTCCTGGAATGGAGGGATTACCTTACACTGAAAGGCTGATGCGACTGGGCTTGTATACCCTTGAGTTTAGAAGACTGAGAGGGGATATGATTGAGACACATAAGATTATGAAAGGATTGGACACTTTGGCAGCAGGAATCATGTTTCCGCTGATGGGTGAGTGCCGAACCAGAGGACACAGCTTAAAAATACAGGGTAGACCATTTAGGACAGAGATGAGGAGAAACTTCTTCACCCAGAGAGTGGTGGCTGTGTGGAATGCTCTGCCCCAGAGGGCAGTGGAGGCCCAGTCTCTGGATTCATTTAAGAAAAAGTTGGATAGAGCTCTCAAAGATAGTGGAATCAAGGGTTATGAAGATAAGGCAGGAAGCGGATACTGATTAGGAATGATCAACCATGATCATATTGAATGGCGGTGCAGGCTCGAAGGGCTGAATGGCCTACTCCTGCACCTATTGTCTATTGTCACAAGTGTTTGAGTGGAGTGTCACTTCATACCAATGGCCTTCCTGGAGGAGGCAGTGTGACTCAGACTCTCTAGTCAGGTGAGTACCACAAAGTGTCCATAAGTTCACTCTGAATACAGTAGAGCTGACAACTTTAGCATGATACCGTCTGAGATTTGCAGGTGGCCCTGCACTTAGATATTCTCCTTAATGCTTCTTGTATGTGAAATTAATGTTGGCAATAGCAGCTACCAGTGAGACTTGTCAACAGAATACGATATCTGATATTGTTTCACACTAAATTTAACAGGCAATTGCAAAGAAAGAAAGAAAAAGATTGGAACTTTGAGAGGAGAAGGAGATCCCTGATGTGGAATTGAGGTAGCATGATCCAAATAAAGCACTGAAGTTGTGAACTACTCCTGGAGCAAGTCTGAATGCAACAGTTTTGGCAAGGTACAAAACCACACAAGTCACTGATGTTTCCTGCAAACTGTTAAGTTTATTATTCATTCTCCAAAATTAAAGCTCAATCTAACCCCTGCTGACTGAAACCCTTCTTGTCCTGGTTTGGTTAAGTATATGGATGGAAGAAGTAACTTCTAGCATATTTTTCCAGTGTTGAGTCGACTTGAATCATTTGTCAATTTAAAAGTGCCCAATGCTGTTGCTGAGCATAAAAGGGAAACTATTAATTTTTTTTCATACATGCACGAATAACATTTTGGTAATCTTCACTCCATTTTTCTTGGTCATTTGCATGTTGGGTCATTATATTATTGTAAGATGTTATTTGGCTATTGTATGTTCATTATTATGTGTTCATTTTGGCTAACATTTGCATAATTAATAGTTTTGATGTGTATCGATGAATTTCAGATCAAGGTTCTGTTACACTCTGGTGAAAAGATCTATGTAACATATGGGCAAAAAGAAACTCTTGGATCATTTTTGAAAAGTAGAAATTCTGATCAGCTGTATGCAGCATTCAATAAATGAAGAATATATCTGATATGAAGGCCACAAGAGAATTTCTAGCTGCTGCACTTTTTGATCTTAAATTTCCCTCATTTGCTTTACTGATGTCCAATTTGAAGTTCATTTAACTTTTGTTTTCTGTTCCATCATATTGCAGATGCTGCAAGACTTTTTGCAATCAAACAGTTCAGTGAATTAGAATTAACTAAAAAATCTTGTAATTTCTGCTTCAAAATAGTTTAAAAGTTGAATGCTGATGCAATTGAAGGAAATGAATTAGAAAAGTTATCGAGCTTGACAGTGCCACTGAATTAACATACATCATTAAAGTAACAATTATTAAGGCCCTGTGGGAGAATGATTGTGAGGCCTATACTCTGAGTGGCAATTTTTAGAATGACTACTGTCATGTTAAAAATGGTAGTCCAAGCATGAAAACTCCCTTGGGCGATATGAATGCCAGTTTACATATTCTAATGTAGAGTGACACTGATTAAATGCTTAGTGTGTGAACTGAAAATGCTGATTGAGCCAGATATTGTGGATCAAATCCAATTAACTGAAGCCACACAATACCCTTTAAAAATTATGTATGCACCAATGCTATGTCACATACAAGCTAGACCTTATTCCTGCAGATTTATGCCAATATGGTGCAGGAAAACAAATGCTTTATTTGCCATTCATTCACTGGATGTGGACTTCACAGGTAATGGTGTCATTTATTTTTGATCCTTGGCCAATCTTAAGCTGTCTGTAGTAAACCTTTGAGAGACATGCTCACGGCATCCCCACTAAATCACGTAGCCCAATGAATCTTTCTCCAGTGTTTGGTTGCCAACTGAGATTCATCACCATCTTGAGACTCCTGTGTGACCACCACTGTGCAGAGTGGAGGATCTGAAGATACAGACCAGAGTCCAACAAAGTTATGTGATTGCCCCATCTCAGTCATCATCCTGCTCTGAGATAACTTACCTGGCCAGATATGTCCAAGAACACTGAAAAATGCGAGAGAAAAAATTGTGGGGTCCCTGGCTGATATTTTTGCAATATTAGCCACAGGTGTAATCCTGGAAAACTGAAGAGTAGCGAATGTTGTGCCATTATTCTGCAAAGAAAAGCCTCGGAACTATGGACCAGTAAGCTTAACATCTGCGGTGGGTAAGTTACTTGAGAAGATTTTCTGAGGGATAAGATATACATGCAAAGGCAGGGTTTGATTAGAAGTAGTCAGCATGGCTTTGTGATTGGGAGATCATGCCACACAAATTTGTTAGAGTTCTTTGATGAAGTGACCAGGAAGATTGACAAGGGCAGGGCAGTGGATGTAGTCTTTCAGGAAGGTCATTGATAAGGTTCCACATGGTAGGCTGCTCTGGCTGGTTAGATTGCATGGAATCCAGGGTGAACTGGCAAATTGGATACAAAATTGGCTTGATGGTAGGAAGCAGAGGATAATAATGGAAGGATGCTTGTCAGACTAGAGGCTCGTGACTAGTGGAGTGTCTCAGGGGTCAGTGCTGGATCTATTACGGTTATCCAGATCAATGATTTGGGTGAGAATGTACAAAGCATGATTAGTAAGTTTGCTGATGATACTAAAATAGGCGGTATCATGGATAGTGAGGAAGATTATCAGAAACACGGTGGCACAGTGTTTAGCACTGCTGCCTCACAGCGCCTGTGACCCGGGTTCAATTCCCGACTCAGGCGACTGACTGTGTGGAGTTTGCACGTTCTCCCCGTGTCTGCGTGGGTTTCCTCCGGGTGCTCCGGTTTCCTCCCACAGTCCAAAGATGTGCGGGTCAGGTGAATTAGCCATGATAAATTGCCCGTAGTGTTAGGTAAGGGGTAAATGTAGGGGTATGGGTGAGTTGTGCTTCGGCGGGTCGGTGTGGACTTGTTGGGCCGAAGGGCCTGTTTCCACACTGTAAGTAATCTAATCTAAACTGCAGCAGGACCTCAATCAGCTGGGGAAGTGGGCCGAGAAATGGCAAATGGAGTTTAATGTAGATAAATGTGAGGTCTTGCATTTTGGAAAGTCAAATCATGGTAGAAATTTCATGGTGAATGGTAGGGCTGTAAGGACTGTAGTGGGACAGAGGGATCTTGGAGTTCAGGTTCACAGTTCGCTAAAAGTGGAGTCACGGGTAGACAGGGCAGTGAAGAAGGCTTTTGGCACACTGGCCTACCTCAGTCAGGGCATTGAGTATAGATTAGGAAGTTATGTTGCAATTATACAGGACATTGGTGAGGCTGCGCTTGAAATATTGTGTTTGGTTTTGGTCACCTTGTTCTAGGAAGGATATTATTAAACTGGAAAGATCGCAGAAAAAATTTACAAGAATGTTGCCAGGACTCAATGGTCTGAGTTATAGAGAGAGGTTGGACACGCTAGGACTTTATTCTTCAGAGCATTGGGGACTTGGGGGACCTTATCAAGGTGTATAGAATCATGAGAGGCATGGATAGGGTGAATGCAATCACTTATTTCCGTGTAGGGATATTGAGGACTAGAGGGCATCATTTTAAGGTTAGAGGGGAAAAAAAAATAAAACGGAACCTGAGGAACCAGAGGGTGGTACACATATAGAATGAGCTGCCATTGGAAGTGGTTGAGGCAGGTACATTAACATTTAAAAGGCATTTGGACAAATACGTAGATAGGAAAGGATTAGAAGGATATGGCCAAGTGCAGGGAAATGAGGTTAGCATGGACAGACATTTTGGTCGGCATGGACCAGTTTGGGCTGAAGGGCCAGTCTCAGTGCTGTAGGACTCTATGACTCTATAACTCTATGACAATGTGATTAACAGGAGAGTGGAATGAAAAAATGGTACTTAGTCATTTGAGGGGACATGGATGTTTTGGCATCTCTGCAGGAGAGGTTCCCATCTTTCCATTGGAGGACCAGGATTCTGTTGTTTAGATTAGATTACTTACAGTGTGGAAACAGGCCCTTCGGCCCAACAAGTCCACACCGACCCGCCGAAGCGCAACCCACCCATACCCCTACATTTACCCCTTACCTAACACTGTGGGCAATTTAGCATGGCCAATTCACCTGACCCACACATCTTTGGACTGTGGGAGGAAACTGGAGCACCCGGAGGAAACCCACGCAGACACGGGGAGAATGTGCAAACTCCACACAGTCAGTCGCCTGAGTCGGGAATTGAACCCGGGTCTCAGGCGCTGTGAAGCAGCAGTGCTAACCACTGTGCCACCGTGCCGCCCGATTCTCTGCTCACTTAGGATGAGGAATCTAATGTCGTGTATCTCTCCACCCATATGGGATCGCTCTGCCTTGTTGTGGGCTATCTTCTCCTGGAATGAGAGATAGGGAGAGATTGAATGGTAATCAAAGTGGATAATACAACTCTGAATGTTGATACAGATTAACAGAAGTTGCAATGGGTGAGTAAGAGGTGCAGAGGACATTTGGATTATCATTAAGGAGTGTTGGTGGGGTGGGTGGTGGTGGTTGACAATGGGTGAGATAAGATGTTGCAGGCCATAATGAGCCTGGCAGAATGAGTTTTGGTGGGTGCTGAGTGTAGCAGCAGAGACAGAGTGAATGTGAGGTGGCAGAGAGAAGGTTGTGATCGTTACCCTGCATGTTAAGGTTCTTGCAGAACTGTTGACTATTGCTTTATACCACCGAGATGGCACTTACCCGTACGGCTTTTTCAGACCAAGTTGCCAGGTTCTGGTGGCTCGGCCTCCTCTACCAGTCCCCTGGGAAGTTTCAGCCCATTGTTTTGCACAAGCTCCTTCAGGTCCCTGTTGGAGAATTATCGTGCATCCTCCCTGTTTTCCAACATCTTCTGCCAGTGTCCTTGAGTGAAGCAGCTTTGGACCACTAATGTTCATCCGGTTGCATAGAAGCCTTTAAAAAAAAATGGAATGGCTGCAAGGGATGCTAATCTTTCAATGGATATCTGTAGATTGTTGATATGTTCTGGTAATAACACGTGGTGAGAAGGAGCTAGAATTGGACATGATGGACGCCACAGGGGCAGGATAAGTAGATATTAAGCTGTGTTTGGTAAGATACAGTGAGAAAACTTCATAGGGGCCTTGCAGAGAAACACCTTTCAAAAATCCCAACACAATTCATATTTTGACAGAAAAGTTAAGATTCATCTTATAAGGTGATTTGTACCTGATTGTTATTACGTAAAATCTAATCTTGTTTAAGACAAGTGCTTCTGTTTATTAGAGTATCTCATGTTTTTCCTCTATGCAAACAAATGTCTTCTGTAAACCCCATCAGAAAAGGAGGATTGTGGTGGCCAACTACCTAACCATATGTTGGCAGTGGTTGGCATTGACAAGGTAGTCAACAGTGTGATCTGGAACTTAATTTAGTTGTAGAGAATGAGTTTATTCACTTAACCCAGCAGAAGTGAGCAGTTACAACTTTAAGATTGACTCAGACAGACAGTCAGCAGCTGTAGGAGATGGTGAAAGTGAGGACTGCAGATACTGCGGACTAGAGTCAAGATGAGAATGGTGCTGGAAACGCACAGCAGGTCAGGCAGCATCCGAGGAGCAAGAAAATCGACGTTTCGGGCAGGAGCCCTTCATCAGGAATCTGATGATGGGCTCCTGCCCAAAATGTTGATTTTCCTGCTCCTCAGATGCTGCCTGACCTGCTGTGCTTTTCCAGCACCACTCTCATCTTGAGCAGGAGGAGATGAGCAATCAAGCAGCTTGCAGCACAAATGTTTGTGGTCAGTTCTTACAAGGCAGAATCTATAGTCAAGGGTAAAAGAATTCCTAACCTGGTATGAGAAATGTAGAAGCATGATCAAGAAGTAACGTAGTGCCAGAACACCAGTCACACCTTATAGTTACAAATTGCATTGAGTGCCAGTGCAGAGGTCACCCAGTGAAGCAAGGTGGGATCTGAGACTTGGTGAGCGAAGTTCTAAACCTTGATAACCACAGAGAATATTTTAAAGAAAAGGTGCAGTTTCAGGCTGAGAAGGCGAGAAGTACAACACATACTTACAAGTCAGAGCAAGTGTTTTGCGCCAGTGAGATAACACCATGAGGCATGATTGTCATAAGTTGATAAACGTGGAGCTGGAACAAACACAGCAGGTCAAGCAGCAGCAGAAGAGCAGGAGAGTCGACATTTCAGGCAGGATCCTTCAACATCTGCACTCTTCACTTTCTCCATGATTGTCATCAGGGATATTGAAGAGAATAGAAATAATTGAAACTGAGGTTGCAGCACCAGGAACATCGCAAAACAGAAATTAAAGCAATCAAGGGGCAAGTTAAAAGCCTGAGCTGATAAGCTATAATCGAAAAAGAAAGTGAACAGACAATTGAGGCTGCAAGAAGAGAAAAAGATCCATAACTGACATCACAGTTAAGGCAAGAAGAATGTGTTCATTTGGTCAAGCAGTTAAAGTGAATGGAACCTTCATTGAAATTTAAAGGCAATGGACATTATTGGAAGCAATGTGGACAGTATGAATCATATAAGGAAAGCTTTTAAGTAAGTGGGTTTAATCTTTAAAGCCATAGGAAGCAGGACTTTAGATTAGATTAGATTACTTACAGTGTGGAAACAGGCCCTTCGGCCCAACAAGTCCACACCGACCCGCCGAAGCGCAATCCACCCATACCCCTACATTTACCCCTTACCTAACACTATGGGCAATTTAGCATGGCCAATACACCTGACCCGCACATCTTTGGACTGTGGGAGGAAACCGGAGCACCCGGAGGAAACCCACGCAGACACGGGGAGAACGGGCAAACTCCACACAGTCAGTCGCCTGAGTCGGGAATTGAACCCAGGTCCCTGGCGCTGTGAGGCAGCAGTGCTAACCACTGTACCACCGTGCCGCCCAGACTTATTTGGTAAAAATGGGACAAAAGCTGGAGATTATCCATTAGGCTGTGAGATTATACAAAATTGTTAATTTTCTTTTGTAATGATGCAGGAGGTCTCTATTTAACTGCAGAAGGTGGGAAATGTCCATTTGGTCAGAAAAATAAGGGAAAATGCTCCTGTAAATAACACAGGTAAGCAGCATCAGCATACTGTGCATGTAAAGCTTTTAACTATACTGACATTGATAGAGAGCTGAGTGGCATACAGGATACCAAGAGTAGGAATAAACTGGTCTTTTTCAAAAAAACAAAGGGAAAGGAGTGAGTCATTGAGCCCATCAAGCCTGCTTTACCATTCAGTAAGATCATAGCTGATCTGTGGCCTAACTCCACATGTCCATATTGGGCCACGATCTCTTGATACCCTTGTTAATAAAAGCTAGTCCATCTCAGATTTTAATTTAATAATTGAATTAGCATCAACCACCATTTCAAGAAGTGAGTTCCAAACTTCCACCATTCCTTGCATATGGAAGTATTTTCTAACATCTCTCTCCTGAATGGCCTGACCCTAATTTTTAGAGTATGTACCTTAATTCTATAATCTTCAAATAGTGGAATATAGTTTAACTTTATTACCTCTGTCTTTCTGTTAATATCCTGAAAACCTCAATTAGATCACCCTTAATCTTCTAAATTTTAGAGAATAAAGACCTAATTGTCTAATCTCTCCTCCTAATTTATCCCCTGAAGTCCAGGTGTAACTCTTATAGTCCAAGGTTGAATTCCTTCCAAAGCATTTTTCCTAAGGTGTGTTGCCGAGATCTGCACACAGCATTCCAAGAGGGGTCTAACTTGGGTTTGGTATAACATCTGCATCGTTATACTTTGGAACTTTAGATATGATGAACAGCATTCAGTTTGCTTTCTTGCCCAATTGCTCAGAAGATGTGTCGTTTCTGGTCTTGTCAGTTTAATATCTGATATGTCCCTTTCCTGGGATCATAAATTTAATAGATTTATGGAGCAGAAAGATGGACTAGGGGCTTGCTTTGTCTATTCCATGCATCAACCAGGTAGTGCAATATCTCCAGGAATTTAGGGATAAAAGGATCAAAAAGGTATGGAAAGAAAGTAGTAAAACAGTACTGAATTGGATGATCAGCCATGGTCATCTTGAATGGTGGAACAGGCTTGGAGTGTCAAATGGCTTAGTTGAAAACTGTCATGCTGGAAAAACACAGCAGGTCAGGCAGCATCTGAGGAGCAGGAGAATCGACGTTTCGGGCATACGCTCTTCTTCAGCAATGAGGCTGGTGTGCCAAGGGAGCTGAGATAAAGAGTAGGGGGGAGGGAATTTGGGGGAGGGGCGCTGGGAATACGATAGGTGGAAGGAGGTGAGGGTGATAGGCCGGAGACGGGGTGGGGGCGAAGAGGTCGGGAAGAAGATTGCAGATCAAGAGGGCGTGCTGAATCCGGGGATTGGGACTGAGATAAAATGGGGGGGAGGGGAAATGAGGAAGCTGGAGAAATCTACATTCATCCCATGTGGTTAGAGGGTTCCTAGGCGGAAGATGAGGTGCTCTTCCTCCAGGCGTTGTGTGGTCAGGGTCTGGCGACGGAGGAAGCCAAGGACCTACATGTCCTTGGCAGAGTGGGAGGGGGAGTTAAAGTGTTCAGCCACGAAGCGGTTGGGTTGGTTGGTGCAGGTGTCCCAGCGGTATTCTCTGAAACGTTCTGCAGGTAGGTGGCCTGTCTCCCCAATGTAGAGGAGACCACATT
This sequence comes from Hemiscyllium ocellatum, assembly GCF_020745735.1. Classification (NCBI taxonomy): domain Eukaryota; kingdom Metazoa; phylum Chordata; class Chondrichthyes; order Orectolobiformes; family Hemiscylliidae; genus Hemiscyllium; species Hemiscyllium ocellatum. The sequence continues at coordinate 86,514,151 of NC_083402.1, read as the reverse complement.
GGGTGCAACGGATACAGTAAATGATGTGTGTGGAGGAGCAGGTGAATTTGCGATGGATTTGGAAAGATCCATTGGGGCCTTGGAGGGAGGTGAGGGGGGAGATGTGGGAGCAAGTTTTGCACTTCTTGCGGTTTCAGGGGAAGGTGCCGGGAGTGGAGGTTGGGTTGGTTGGGGGTGTGGACCTGACAAGGGAGTCGTGGAGGGAGTGGTCTCTACAGAACACTGATAGGGGTGGGGAGGGAAATATATCTCTGGTGGTGGGGTGTGTTTGGAGGTGGCGGAAATGACAGAGGATGATAAGATATATCTGGAGATTGGTGGGGTGGAAGGTGAGGACCAATGGGGTTCTGTCCTGGTGGCAATGGGAGGGGCGGGATTCAAGGGCGGAGGTGCGGGAAGTGGAGGAGATGCGGTGGAGAGCATTGTCGACCATGTCGGAGGGGAAATTGCGATCTTTGAAGAAGGAGGCCATTTGGGTTGTCCGGTAGTGGAATTGGTTCTCCTGGGAGCAGATGCGGCGGAGACAAAGGAATTGGGAGTATGGGATGGCATTTTTACAGGGGGCAGGGTGGGAGGAGGTGTAATCTAGGTAGCTGTGGAAGTCGGTCGGTTTGTAGATCTTCTTCCCGATCTCTCCGCCCCCACCCTCTTCTCCGGCCTATCACCCTCACCCTCACCTCCTTCCACCTATCGTATTCCCAGCACCCCTCCCCCAAATTCCCTCCCACTACCCTTTATCTCAGCCCCCTTGGCACACCGGCCTCATCCCTGAAGAAGGGCTTATGCCCGAAATGTCGATTCTCCTGCTCCTCGGATGCTGCCTGGCCTGCTGTGTTTTTCCAGCACGACATTTTTCAACTCTGGTACTCCAGCATCTGCAGTTCTCACTTTCTCCTAGTGTCAAATGGCTTACTCCAGTTCCTATTTTCTGTGAAGCTATGCTTTTCAGATAAGGAGAATAAAACAAAATTGCGAGACATCAGAATTAGAAGTCCTTCAAGGAAAAAGAATAAAGCAGCATTTATTTACTACAAGATTAATAGTCTTTAAAACAATAAGAGTAAAGCAGCATTGAAACACTAAAGAATTGAAAAGCTTTAGAAGGAATAAATAATGACATTAGGAAAAAGTTGCACAAAAAATAATATCGTGAGGAAGATTACATTTGTGAAATGGACTAAGTAGAACACAGAATTCAATATTTTGGAGAAAAAAGTTCTTAAGGTATAGATTTGCTTCCAAGCTAGATGCTAAATGAGCAAGTATTCATATTTTTCAATTTGAATGGAACTATAACCAATGATACTATAGTTCACCAAGGCATAAAAGCAAGTACAGATACTTTTCATGAAATTCTGTAACCTCTTGGCAATTATTTTAAGCTGAGGACAAACCAAATTCTTGAAAGCGCAAGATTTGACAGAAGGTTTCAGCATCCAAGTGCATCCATTGATAACGTCATTAATGATCTCTACAAATTAATGGACAAAATATGACTGTGGAGCTTTGAAATCAGGATTCATCAGAGGCAGAATTATTGTTTGAATTGCTGATAAATCTTTGTCAGATTTAGTACAGTCCGAAGAAAATTTGACTTTGGAAAAAGATATTCAAACTGTATTGGAAGCAGAAAACAGGAAGAATCACAGAGAAATCCTGGGAAAAGCACAACAGAATCAATTGACTTTTTATGATATAAAACCCTAAATATACACGTGACTAGTCAATACAAAGAATAGAGCAGATAACATGGTAAATGTCAGTGCCAACACTGTGGAGCAAGGAATCATCACAGACCCAAGTAGTACCCAGGTTTTAAAAATAAAATATTACATTGAAAAACAGTACAAACACTCCAGGTAACATGCAGAAGTAAGATACTGATTAAAAGCAGCAAATAAAAAGATTTTAATGAAGTAGAATAACCTGCAATAAAATACACATTCATCTTTTTTCCTCAGGGAAATTGGTGGTTCCACTAATTATTTTTGTCAACCTGTGATTCCCCTCCCCCCACTTTACCCCAGTTCCAACCTTCAGCTCAGCCACATCATCATAACCTGTCCTAACTGCCAATCTTCCTTCCCATTTATCCGCTCCACACTCCTCTCTGACATATCAACTTCATCCCCACCTCCCTTCACCTATTGTACTCTTGGCTACAATCTTCCCAGCTCCATCCCCCTCCCATTTATCTCTCCACCTCAGAAGATCCCTGCCTTCATTCATGAAGGGCTTTTGCCCAAAACATCGATTTTCCTGCCCCTCGGATGCTGCCTGACCTGCTGTGCTTTTCCAGCACCACTATAATCTAGAAGCTGTGGTTTTTGTCAACATACATCTCATTAATTTTGGAGGACCTTGATACTGAGGTAAGTGTAATGACATTATCAGATTGTATGCCATACGTGAAGAAACAGAGGTTACATCCTACAACATTAAATCTATATGGTCCAGGATGTATAGATCTCAAGAATTAAGGATATTTTCCCAAGCAACTCTGGAGTACAAAGTTTGCAAGATAATAGATAATGTATATATACTTCACAATTGAGACTTATTAATCTTGAGCAGGATTTCATGACTTGACATCAACCTTATTCAAATGATAGAAGGAATTCAACTAGTTAAAATTGACAGTAAAAATGACAGCTCATTATGCCATAGTTATTCAAAGCAATACTAGTCAGGTAATGACTGGTCATGGAGAATCCAGTTATGGAACTTTAAGTTAAGGAAATGTTAATTATTGAACAAGCAGCTGTTAAATAGCCAGTCAAAGAACAACCAATAGAAAGTTTCATCAGACATCCTAGGGTCATGGTAGAACCCAAAAAGAAGACAAAATATATTAAAGTAACCTATGTTATCAGAAGATGGTTGCTTTGTATTGTCAACTGGATGGAAATCTGTGACTATACCATTTTAACAGAAATGATTTTCACTTGCATCATCACTGAAGAAAGTACCAAAGACAGGACGCAGCAAAGTTCATACGAATATGCAAATGATGCCAGAGGATAAGCAATTCAGCTCACGAGCTCATTGGTGTAAGTTTAACTGAAGCTGTTCAGACAGCAAAACACCTTTGCAAACAATTAGCTCTGACAATTTGATGTCTGATGATGAGACAACACAAGTTCAAGAGGAGTATTCAATTTGTCAACTTCATGAAAGAATTATCAACACCAGTGACAGACATGTTAAGTAAACAGTAAACATCAAGTAGCATGACTGAGGATATGAGCAGGTTTAGTTACCAGTAAACCAATTACACTGGGGTGAAGTAAAACCTTCCAGTTAGTCAATAACTGGAAACACAGAGGCTACAGACTTCAATACAGATTAAAAATAAAGATTTGCTTGCACAGATTTAACAGTCCAGTGAACGTATCATCAGTTCTGGCAGTAGTACTATTGCCTATCATAAAAGATATGACAACAAAACTACTTGGAAGACATTTGCAGGATTAGGCAATGTCAGCATGGGTTTATGAAAATCATATAATGCTTCACTAAGCTACTGGTTTTTTTGAGGATGTAACTAGTAGAATAGATAAGAGACAACTTATGGATGTATTGTATTTGGATTTCAAGAAAGCTTTTGATCAGGTCCCACATAAGAGACTAGTGAGCAAAATTAAAGCAAGATTGTAGGCATGGATTAAGAGTTGGTTGACAGAGCAGAAACAGAGAGTAGGAATAAATAATCTTAGTCCAGGTGACAGGTGGTGAACTGCTGGGATTAGTGTTAGGGTCCCAACTGTTCATGTTACATATAAATAACTTTGACGAGATAATCAAATGTAACATTTACAAATTTGATGATGACACAAAACTAGATGGGATCGTAGCTGTCAGGAGAATACAGGAGGCTTCAGGTTGAGCTAGCTAAATTGAGTATGCGGGCAAGTACATTGCAGATTTAGAATAACATTAAATGTGAACTTATACATTTAGGTGTGAAAATCAGAAAGGCAGAGTATTATTTAAAAAGTAGAATATATGGAAATGTAGATGTACAAAGGGATCTGCGTGTCCTTGTACATCAGTTAATGAAAGTAGACAGGTAGGTGCACCAAGCAATTAGAAAGTCAAATGGTATATTGCTGCAAATGTGTTGCTGGTCAAAGCACAGCAGGCCAGGCAGCATCTCAGGAATAGAGAATTCGACGTTTCGAGCATAAGCCCTTCATCAGGAATAAGAGAGAGAGCCAAGCAGGCTAAGATAAAAGGTAGGGAGGAGGGACTGGGGGAGATGACCTGGGGGGTGCAGTGAGAGAGGGACTCACTGAAATCCTTGTAGAGGGAGGAAGAGAGCTTCTTCAAGGATTAAGAGTTGGTTGACAGAGCAGAAACAGAGAGTAGGAATAAATAATCTTTGTCCAGGTGACAGGTGGTGAACTGCTGGGATGCCTTCCTTGAAGAAGCTCTCTTCCTCCCTCTACAAGGATTTCAGTGAGTCCCTCTCTCACTGCACCCCCCAGGTCATCTCCCCCTAGTCCCTCCTCCCTACCTTTTATCTTAGCCTGCTTGGCTCTCTCTCTTATTCCTGATGAAGGGCTTATGCTCGAAACGTCGAATTCTCTATTCCTGAGATGCTGCCTGGCCTGCTGTGCTTTGACCAGCAACACATTTGCAGCTGTGATCTCCAGTATCTGCAGACCTCATTTTTTACTCAAATGGTATATTGGTCTTCTTTGCGAGAGGATTTGAATTTAGAAGTAAGGATGTCTCACTGCAGTTTTAAAGGGCCATGGTGAGATCACACTTGGAGTATTGCATGCAGTTTTGGTCTCCCTGCCTAAGAGAAGGTATAGATGCCATAGATGGAATGCAATGGAGGTTCAGTAGACTGATACCGGGCATGGCCGGTTTATCCTATGACGAAAGATTGGTTTGACTGGGCCTGTCTTTGCTAGAGTTTAGAAGATTGAGAGGAGATCTGATTGAAACATATCAAATTCTGTCAGGTCTAGACAGACTAGATGCAGACAGGATGCCACAGTTTCAGTATACAGGGTAGGCCATTTGGGACTAAGATGGCAAAACAGTTCTTTACTCAGAGGGTGGTCTACCTGTGGAAGTTGCTATCACATAAGGTTATGGAGCCCAACCAGTGACTATATTTAAGAAAGAGATTGATACATTTTGAGACATTTAAAATATCAAAGACTGTGGAAATAAGGAGGTTTTGAGATAGAAGATCTGCCATGGTCACACTGAATGGAGAAACAGGCATGCAGGACTAAAAAGCCTATTCCTGCTCCTAGTTTCTACATTTCTGATATTGGCAACATGGAGGCCAGCTCTGAGGTGAGATGACCAATGTTCGCAGATCCAGAATATTGTCAAGAAGAAATTAACTGTCTCAGAGATCCAGGATGTTGTAACAAGGAAAATAACTATTTTATCAGGGCAGCCATTTTCCAGAAAGGTAATTCATGAGATTCAGAATCCTCAATCCTCAAATGGATGAATTGCCTATTTCAGTAGGATCGATATCCTCTGTAAAAACAATCCACAGGATAGCGAATCCTCCAGTGGAGAGGGTCTTTGCATTCTTCATAGGGACAGGAGCAAACCTGATAGCCATAAGACTAACGTAAAAGTCAACCAAGTCCAAATAGAATGCATTCTGGAAGTATTGTGGAACCTACAGATTGCCTAAATTTGTGAAATCGGAAATTTGAATGGGATGGGTTAGTACTAAATATAAATATATACATGAATATATAAATGTTAATTGTGGTTAATGTCTTGGTTGAGATATGTTTAAAGTAATAGTTTTGAAATAGTTAATGATGAAGAATGCATTGAGTTCCACTCACCCAAGGATGTCACAGCAAAACATTTAAGGATTTCAACAGGAACTGATCTATGAGCTGAAGGTTTGTCATTCATCTTCATAATAATGTCTAAAGTATTAATGTAACCTATACTTGTTTGCTGTCATGAATAAAGTACATTGGTAGTGATAGCCCTAACTGAAGTTTAGGGTTCAAGATTCATCTGTTCCCAGTGGTGTGTTATATCGCAACATATGATTTCAAATGTTTTTTTTTAAATAACATTTTCTTTAAGGCAAAAGGGTCTTCTCATTAGTTTATCTAAGGATTTTCCACCATTTTTGAAATATTGTGTGCAATTCCTATCGGAAGGATGTTGTGAAACTTGAAAGGGTTCAGAAAAGATTTATCAGGATGTTGCCAGGGTTGGAGGGTTTGAGCTATACGGACAGGCTGAATAGGCTGGGGCTGTTTTCCCTAGAATGTCAGAGGTTGAGAGGTTTATAAAATCATGAAGGGCATGGGTAGGTTAAATAGACAAAGTTTTTTCCCTGGGATGGGAGAATTCAGAACTAGAGGGCATAGGTTTAGGGTGAGAGGGAAAAGATATAAGAGACCTAAGAGGCATCATTTTTATGCAGAGAATGGTGCGTGTATGGAATGAGCTGCCAGAAGAAGTGGTGGGGGGGTGATACAATTACAACATTTAAAGGTATCTGGATGGGCATATGAATAGGAAGGATTTGGAGGGATATGGGCCAACTGCTGGAAAATGGAACTAGATTAGGTTAGAATATCTGGTCGGCATGGACAGGTTAGATGAAGTGTCTGTTTCCGTGCTGTACATCTCTATGACTTTACCACTTTTGACCAAGTAGGCCCTATAGTTCAGTCAGAAAAGGAGAAATGTAGCTGTAATTCATACAAAAAACATGATGCGGTGATTGATGTTGGTCATATGATGCCTGCTTCCATCACCTGCGCTTTCTCAGTTATGATGGGTGCGACATCATATGAAAAACCAAATACCTGTCTTGTTAGTCTCCTCAATGTTTGTGCATTGGAACCATTGGATAGTTTGCAGGACAGACTGGTGCTGCATCCTCAGAGTGAAGAAGATTTCTATGAGAAGCCTGATTGGCGTTTGATAAATTAAAGACATGAATTAGAACTGTCAAGTTAAAGTGTTGCATCATTATTCAGTACAAGATTATTTTTCACTTCTTGCTGGTATTATGTCAATATGATTGAGTGTTTCCTGTCATCTGGCTGTCTGTAGAATTATTCTGTCACCAGGTAGCCAGAAGGCTTCAATTTCTCAATCTCTAGTGACCAGGTTTGGTAGGACTCAGCTTGCCTTCTGTGTCTCCCCTGCAACTGTCAGTATAGACATGGCTAGAGGGTCACCTCTGGTTCTCATTTCTCTCTGAATCTGTGCTTTCTTCTCCAGAGCAAGTATAAATAGATTGATAACTGAGAGTAATGAAATGTGGTGAATAGATGGATTGGCAACATTTGTGGAGGATCACTGTGATATTTATAGGTTTGCTATCTCACAAAGGTGAGGATGACCGTCAGTGATGGATGGTCTGGAGATGTCTAAGCAGATAAGGATGGGTGTATCAGCAAGCTAAGTTGGTGGGAGGACTTCAAAAAGCAGAATGAGAAGGTTTGAGGTTCGGTGTACTTGAGTGTGCCATCTCTTTCCGAGCTGTGGTTAGTAAACCTCTTATGGCATTGCAAAGAGGAGCAAGGCATCATATTACTGCTGCTGACATGTTCAGCAAATTTCATTCATGCCTACTTCTCTATAGGAGACTGGCATTCTTATAAGCTACTTCCTTTGATCTAGTATGAATTGTTACAACTTTTATTAGCCTCAATTCATTCACCTTTCCCTTTGTCAATGCCTGTAACAAATGTGTATCTGTATTTGAGCCTATTGTACACATTGAAACACGAGCCATTGCTTGTCTAAGGTCAAATATTTTAGCATGTTTCCTAATTTACTATCACCAACTTACCACTCATAACTTCAGTGTTTCCTTTCTTCAAAGTTAAAATTGTGGTTTTAGAGTGATCGATATCAAAACTTTGTATGAAATTCTATCAAGCTATGGTCACTATTTTCTAAAGACTCCATTACTGATAATTTATTGGTTGGACCTTTGTCATTTCATAATACTAAGCCTAAAATAGCCTGATCCCTAACTGCTTCTTCAATGAACTGCTCCAGAAACCTATCTTGTACATACTCCATGAATTCATTGACTACAGCATTAGTGCTCACTAATTTTTTCCAGTCCATATATAAATCAAAGTCTCCCAGTATCACTGATTTTATGTATATTCCATACGTTTCTAATTTCCTAATTTATACCATGCTCAACACTATCACTACTATTTGGTAGTCTATAAACAATGCTTACTAATGTTATGAGAGAGAGAGATAGCTAACGTTTCGCGTTGCGATGACTCTTCGTCAGACTCTTCGTACCAGGTCGGATGAAGAGTCATCTAGACTTGAAATGTTAGCTTGCTCTCTCCCTTCAGATGCTGCCTGATCTGCTGTGATTTCCAGCTTCTTTTGTTTTCAATATAGATTCCAGCATCTGCTTAGTTTGATACTACGCTCATTAATGTTTGCTTCACCTGCTTTTTCTTAGCTCTAATCAAATTAATCACACAACGTTTTGCATGAACCTGAGATCCTCTCTCTCAGATGTCTTGATCTTATCCCTAATTAAGAGCACTACTCTATCTGTTTTAACTTTCTGCCTATCCTTCTAAATTTACAAATGTTTTTGAATTTTCAGTTGCCAAACTTGTTTACCCTGTAGCCATATTTCTGTAATGCTAATTAAATCATGCACAATTACTTCAGTTTGAGCAAGTATGGTGTTGAGAGGGAAGATAAGCCATGATCATGTTGAATAACAGAGCAGGCCCAATGGGCCAAGTGGCATAATGCTGCTTCTATTCTTTCAAGTCTTTATGCTGTTCCAAGAAACATCCTCAGAAATGGCCTCTGAATCATCTTCCAGGCTACCTTTACCAATTTGGTTCATTGAACCCTGATGAGATTTAAATTACCCAAGATTATTCCTGTGTTTGTTTAAACAAGTCTTTATTATTTCCTGCTGCATATTAGACATACAGTGGGATCTACAACCCACATTGCCATGTAGTTCTTCACCCTGGGAGTCGAGCCATACAAATACAAATTCAAATATGTGGATGCCCATCAAAATGAAGCCAGACCACCCAACCTCAATAACATAATATGATCTGGTGACCGAGGCAAACTTAGTGTGTATATAAAGTGGAAACATGAGACAAATCAGCACAGTGACACCTAAATCTGTTTGACGGTTTATCTCGACAATGATTTGTTTATACAAGAACATTTTTCAGCAGTTGTAACCTAATGTTACTCTCTATGGTAACTGAAACCATGCCCAGAAGGCTGTATCGTCTGTTCACATGTGTGATGCCTCAATGATAAGCATGCACTTAAAGTCACTGAGGTATGACAGGAGGTTCATTTGATATCCAATGGCATCTGGCAGCACTGTAGAGGAACTTGGCTACAGTATGAGTGCAGTTCCTCACCTCCTGTGTGAGCAAACAATACCCACAATTCATTAAAGCAGCCTTGTGTGAGACATCCATTAGTGTTATGAAGCTATTAATGACATTGTGCTTTAAGCTGACATGCGGGGTTTGACAGGAACTGTATGGTCTGATGATAACAGATGAGAAGATAAGTAAATATTTGACTGGTTTTGTTTACGTCCAGGTCACTTGGCTATGATTGGATTTTAAACTGAGGAAACTAAAATTCGGGAGCAGCTCTTCAGATCAGGTTTTGGGTGTTCCTGAATGTTCCTGATGCAGAATTAAAGATAATGGGAAGAGAGCCTTGCATCAATTAAATAAGCGACCTGCCCATTTCAACTCCTGACATTATTGCTCTGTGAAATAGTAAGAGACTGGAATCAACATTCTCAGTCATATCCTAAAGTGAATGTGTCAAAACAGCACAGCTGACATCAGACTTGGATGGGCTGAATTATGTCATAAACTAGCTAAGTGTCAATTTTAGGGAGTTTTGTGGAGGGTTTCTATTTGTGAGCTTTAGCAAATCAACTTCAACAATTCTTTGCTTTTGCCTCATTATTACATCAGTGGCATTCCGCTTGCAGTACTGTCTGCTTACTGGCCTGGAAATACTAAACACTGCTGGGGCTTCCCTGGATTTCTGCTGCTGACATTCTATTTAAAATTCAGCTGGGCAACAGCTCCAGTGCTACTTATTACAGGTATCTGAGTGTGAAGAATGCCCCAGGAATGGCTGACAAAGACAAATTGGCACTCTGTCTAGAGGTCCTGGCTGCTGAAAGAAGGGCCAACCTTTTCCCCCAGCACTGTCAGTGGAGATCATGACACAAGATTGTGTCATCCTGGTGTTCAGTTCAGTATGGTGTCCATACATTGGAGGAATACTCAGCAATGCAAGAAAAAAATTTAATGACCTCTTCAGACCGTGAGAGTAAGTGTCACTATTTTCCATCTGTTACCCCATACTCACTCTAATTCTGCCGCTGCAGCAAGCTTCCACCAAAGCTAATGGCTCACTACTCTCAATATAGCCAGCAGCATGTCCCCCACTTTACTCTCAAATTCAAACCCTCCCACTCTGCTAACCATCCCCCACCCTCTGAATTGCCTACTTACTCACCTCACCACCTTTCCAGCATCTTACTCAATACTTCTCTTTCTCTGTTTCCAGAGGAAAATATCCTGCAACATTGCAAAGGCAATCAAAATAGCTGATGGGATGTGTGGCATCCATTTCCTCACCCTCTATGAGAAGAGAACCATTGCCTTAACAGGACAAACTAGAGTCCACTCAAGTGATGATACCGAGACCTCCATGTTCTGGCAACCAAATAGAATTCATTGTCACGTGCTGTGCTGTTTTCCCTTTACCACCACTGAATGTATTCTTAACATACCTATGTTTTTAACCTCATTTCACAAAGCATTCTCTTTCTTGTGTCCTGCAGACACCTGTGACATCTACTCAGTCTCCAACCTGAAGAGATCATTCCCTCAGAAAATTCCATTGGAGAAAATGGCAACAATAAGACAAGATTGTATAGCCTTCACCAATTCAGATACTGTTCTGTCAGAGCACATTAGCTAGAGCACATTTAGGTGAGCAGATTTTGAGAATCAAGTCCTGGGGAGTGTTGCTGAACAGAAACCTTGGAGTGCAGGTTCATAGTTCCTTGAAAGTGGAGTCGCAGGTAGATAGGACAGTGAAGAAGGTGTTTGGTATACTTTCCTTTTTGGACAGAGCATTGTGTATAAGAATTGGGAGGTCATGTTGTGGCTGTACAGGACATTGGTTAAGCCACTTTTGGAATATTGAATGCATTTCTGGTCTACCACCTATTGAAAGGATGCTGTGAAACTTGAAAGGGTTCAGAAAAGATTTACAAGGATGTTGCCAGGATTGGAGGATTTCAGCTACCTGGAAATGGTGAATATGCTGGGGCTACTTTCCCTAGGGTGTCGGAAGCTGAGCGGTGACCTTATAGAGGTTTATAAATCGTGAGGGGCATGGATGGGGTACATAGACAAGTGCTCTTCCCTGGAATGTGGGAGTGTCCAGAAAAAGTGGGCATAGGTTTAGAGCGAGATGGGAAAAATTTAAAAGGGACCTAATGGGCAACCTTTTCATACAGAGTGTGGTGCGTGTATGGAATGAGCTGCCAGAGGAAGTGGTAGGGGGTGTTTCAATTACATTTAAAAGGCATTTGGATGGGTATATAAATAGGAAAGGTTTAGAGGGATATGAGCAAAATGCTGACAAATGGGACTAGATTGGGTTGGTATATCTGGTCGGCATGGACGAGTTACATCAAAGGGTCTGTTTCCATGCTGTACATCTCTATGACTCTATGACTCTGAATGGTATCTGTTGTGTGGACTATACGGGAAGCCTGATGCCAATGGACGACCCTATAGGTTTCATTGGCCTCAGTGGAAGAAGGGCTTGCCTTTCAGACACTGGATAGCATGATGTGGTATTCTGACCTCAGCCTCTGGACAGAAAATGTTAAAGTTACCTTCTCTCTTCTGCATGGCTCTTCATGAATGACAAATGGCTGTATCATCAGGAGGACACCAAGACTGGAAAATCCTCAGTAAAAAACAGTCCTGCATTTGATTATGGTTGATCTTTGGCTTTCAGAAGCAAATATTAGTCCTTCACATCTGTGGCTAACCATGGTGACTCAGTGGTTAGCATTGCTGCCTTATAGTGCCAGGGCCTTGGGTTTAATCCCACTTGCAGGCAGGTGTCTACGTGGAGTTTGCACATTCTCCCTATGTCTGTGTGGGTTTCCTCCCTCTGTCCAAAGATGTGTTAGTTAGGAGGATTGGCCAGGGGTAATACAGAGCTACAGGGATAGGATGGGGGTGGTGGGAGGGGGCGGGGGGATGGGGGGGTGGGTGTGGTGTGTCTGTGTGAGAGGAACAGTGTGGAATTGATTGGCTGAATGGCCTGTTTCTATATTGTAGGCATTTTATGATACACAGTTTTTTTTTGCTTGCATGTTTCCAATGAATCTATATTGGCAATATCAGAAACAAGACAGCTCCTCAGTAATGTGATCATTCAACAGTTTCAGTACAAGTAAACAACATTTAAACAGTGAGACATGGACCCCCCCATCAAGAAGACCAATGGCTGCCTTTACAAGGACATTGCACATCAGTGTCATGATTCAGATGCCTGTGATTCTAGTCTTTTGGCTCACCCACAGTAACAAATGTGACATCAATAATGAGAATCTCTCCAACTCAAACTCAACTCCCACAGGACCCCAAAAAAGGCAACATTATAAATAGGTTAATGGTATGGATGTTTTCTGTCCAAGGTATGAAATGAATAGTTTCTGCTTGATGTAAAGACTTTGGAGCTGTGGAAGATGATTCTATTTTGGCAACTAAGGTGACTCCTCCCAGCCTCCAATATGTTGCTTGTGCCTCGAAGTCTTTAGCAAGATTGACATGTAACTCTTTAATGCTATTGCCCTTTTGCAGTCAAGTTACAAAGAGTACAAAACTGATCAGTCTAAATTGACCCACAGCTGGAGAAATGGGGCCAAACAGAAAATTGTGCAAAATTAGGTTAAATGGTAGCCAGCAATTAACAGCTACAGAGACCAGTGGAAACCCAGGTCAAAGAGTTTACAAAGGTTCAGGGGAAACCAGTTGCAACCAGCCCAAGAGTTGTGAAATGAAGTATCAATCAGACTTTTTGACATCCTTACATGCACCTCCCCAGCATGTGGGGTGTTGGTGTGATCCTTTGGATGCTTTGAACCCAACTCATGACCCCATTGTCGACTGGTCAAAGAATGTTCTGTAAGGTCCAGAAAGAGGGGGATAAAAATGCATACCCTATTGCCATCACTCAGTGAAGATTCACAGCAAGACATGCGGCAGAAGACCATGCGGCATCTCAAGAAGAAGGTCTGCACTGACCTGAGACACCCACCTTCGTGGAAGAGAGCCAGCCCTACAACGGAGAGGAAGGAGATTCCAACGGCCCAGCTCAAACACATGGGTCATTGTGGGTAATATCCTTTCTCAGACGGTTAGAGCTAGATAGAGAGTAATTATTGTGGGAATTTGGAAAGTGCACATACAGTGTTTTTAATAGAGCATCTTTTGTTCATAAAATTGAATTTAATCATGGATCAAACTTTGTATCGCTTTGTCTGCCTCACTGGCAGGAGCCCTTCAGTAAAGTGTTTTTATGGTAAATAAATTTATCAAAATGCCCAAAGCATGGACAACACTTTAAAGAGCCTCATACTCCTCTTCCTCAGAGAAATATAACACTTAACTCCTCTCAATCTTCATGTGGTGTCAACCATTTTCATTTCCCTTACATATTTACGATTTGGATGAGAACAGAAGGCAACACAGGTTGCACCTCATGAAATAAGTCATAAGCTTAGCCTCTTAATCTAGAATTAAGCTCAAAAATTCATGTTCCTTCCTTCCTTGTCCTCCATGTCAACTCCAACAGCTTTTATTGTTTCCATGTTCCCACCAACCCATTTACTTCACTGCTCATCTCACCATTTCATCCCCTGAGCCCCAGGTGAGCAGGTTAGTCATGCTAAATATATTCATGCATTATGCCTCCAATGGAACCAGGTTAGTAGTGACTATCAACTCATGACACCACTCTCGATAGGTCAAAGAATGTTCTGGTAGCTGCCCACCACAGCACAGTACCCCTTCCTCTCCCATGCTCTGTTGTCTCCCACCCTTATATGTTGAGTTGCCTCCTTCACAATTGTTATGCCCTCTGCTGCTGCCAATCTCCAAAATTGACACCTTCAATTATCTCAACAGAGCAGTGGCTCCTGGTTACTCCCTAATGTTTTGGGGTGGGTAGATCCAGTACTGATCATGGCTCACACCCCTGACTGACTTGGAGAGACAATTCCAACTGGTGAGTGAATGGACCCATAACTAATGTCTGTGCAGCTCCCTGGCTGACCTATTGTGAACTTCCCAAACTGGTTGAAATGGACTGGCAGAACTGACTGCCTGACCTTCAATGATTCAAATGGTCAACTGACTGAGTCCAAGCCCTGGAATGATATCAAACAATGCCTTTGACTTACTGTGCCAGGACCCCCTAAATGAAAACTGTCTTCCTCTGCTGGACTGAGAACTATGCCCACCCTGCTATTCCTTTGTTCCCCATCATTACTTTACTAATCTTAATTTCTCCTGGTCCAATATTCACTCTTGCTTTATTTTTACCTCCATATTGATCTGATAATATATCACTTTTTGATCTGTCACACACTCAGTAGCCCAACATTATTGCAAAAGTTGAAGTTTGATTGTTGTAGTTTTCATCTTAAAGTTTGTTGTTTTAAAATTTTCTACCATTGTTCTGCACTTTTGTGTACAATGTCAACAGCATTCAGGACACTGCTAGTTCTGGACTTGGCAGATTAGATTCCCTACAGTGTGGAAACAGGCTGTTCGGCCCAACAAGTCCACACTGACCCTCCAAAAAGTAACCCACCCAGACCCAGATCCATTTCCCTCTGACTAATGCACCTAACACTTTGGGCAATTTAGCATGGCCAATTCACCTGACCTGCACATCTTTTGGATTGTGGGAGGAAACCGGAGCACCCGGAGGAAAACCAACTAGTCCTATCCATCCATTATATCAACCTGTTTGCTATCCATGGACATTTCAAAGAGGTGAGTTTTAATCAACAGCAACAGCCTAAGAAGACAACATATTTCTATGATTTTGCTGGCTTCTACAGAATGTCACTGACAGGATTACACTGGCATGGAGACTTGTCATTTGGCATAACCAGTCTGTGCTGGTGTTTATGCTCCCCTCAAGACTCCTCCAATCTTTTCTACTTTAAATCTACAATTGGACCGACTTCATTTCTTGTCCCTCAAATGCTTGTCTAGTTTCCCCTTACATGCATCTCTGCCATTCACGGCAGCTTTTACTAAAGCCGTGTTACTATTCAGACTTCTGTGTATAAATTCCATCCCATATGATGTGAAAAAATTACTTTATCTAAGTATGGATATTGTATGTGACTGTGAGATTGGAATCAATAATAAAATGCCTGCTTATTCAGTGAGACTTGTATTGCACTCATTATACACAAATCCCATTATTGACTGACTGCCCTGACAACAAAACTGCATTTGACTGAGTGTGGCATCAAGGAGCCCTATGAAAACTGGAGTTAATGGGAATCAGATGGAAAATTCTCTGCTGGTTGGAGTCATATTCTGACACAAAGGAGGATGGTTGTGGTTTTTGGAGGACAATTATCCCCATCCCAAAACATTGCTATAGGAGGAGTGCCCTATGCTAAACATCTTCAGCTACTTTACCAATGATCTTCTTTACATGATATTGCAGAGGTGAGGCTGTTCACTGATGGTTGGACAATATTTAGCACCATTCATGACTCCTCAAATAATGAAACTTTCCATGCCCTTATCAGCACAAGCCTGGATTTTTCTGCTAAGTAGCAAGTAACACTTGCCACAGAAGTATCAGGTAATGGCCATCTCCAAAAAGACAGCATCTTACTATTGCTCCTTGCTGTTCAAAGGCATTATCATTGCTGTATCAACCAATATCAATCTTCTGGGGTTATGTTGCCATTGACCAGAAACTGAACTGGACCAGCTATATAAAAGCAGTGGCTACAAGAGCAAGCAAGTAACTGAATCTTGCAGGTGGTAACTCACCTCCTGTCTCCACAAAGTCTGTCCACCATTCAGAAGGCAAGTCAGGAATGAAATGGAATACTCCCACTTGCTTGAATGAGTACAAGTCCAGTAACACATAATATAGAACAAAGCATCTCGCTTGATTGGAACCCTAACTACAAATTACAGCATACACTCCCTTCACTATCAATGCATGGTGACAACAATGGGTATTATTTACAAGATGTAATGAAGTAACTTAGCAAGTCTCCTTTAATAGCACCTTCCAAATCCAGGATTTCTACTGTCTAAAAGGTCAACGGCAATAGACGTATAGGAACACCATCACCTCAAAGTACCCTGCCAAGCTACATGCCATGTCTCTAACTCTATAGCTTTTCTTCACTGTTGCTGGGTTCAAAACCTAGAAGCCCCCTTTCAAACAGCAGTGTGAGTGTCTCTTAACCTGAATGTCTGCAGCAGTTGCAGAATACAGTTCAGTTCAACACCACTGTTTCCGGGGAAATTAGAGGTGGTTAATAAATGTTGGTCATCAGTGATGTCTACATTTCATGACTGAATTTTAAAAACTGAATCCATCCTGGACAATTCATTATTTTCATGCACCAATTATTCAGAAACAAAACACATTTCCATTGGAACTCCTACCACAAAGCCATCATATGCACCATGGATATTTTGAAAATAAGTCTTCACAAATCTGAGGCGAGTCTGAGGAAATCTAACAGTGTAAGCACCAGGAAACCAACCTAATCTGAGCAATATACTTCATGAAATAACCAATTCAAAGATCTGATTCTGAGTTTGCTCGTGTCAAATGGGCAAGTTGAACATTACAAACTTACAGCAAGGAACAAAAGTAGGCCACTCCGTCCTTTGAGCCTGCTCCACCAACCAATATGTTCGCAGCTGATCTGATTTTAACTTCAGCTTTACATTCTGCATACCCTTATCATCTTTCATTACCTTGATAATCAAGAATATATCTTCCTCTGCCTTAAAAATGCTTAAAGATTCTGCATCCATTGACCTTTGAAGAAGGGATTTCCAAAGACTCACAATCCTCTGAGAGAAGAACTTTCTCTTCATCTTTGTTTTGAATGCGGGCGTCCCCTTATTTTTAGACTGTGACCCCTAGTTCTAGATTCTTCCATAAGAGGAAACTTATTTTCCACATTGACCTGGATCTCACATATTTCAATTAAGTCATCTCTGACTCTTCTCAACTCCAAAGGATACAGGACGAGCATGTTAGTCTTTCATCATAAGGCAATTTACTCATTCCAGGTATCAGTCTAGTAAAGATTAGTTTAGTGAAGACCAATGCTAAAATATAATGTGTTCAATTCATCTCGCATCTCTTTATCCTGATTCCCCAGACTCGTTATCTATCGGACCAATGCTTATTTTGTTAACTCTAATCTTTAAACATATGAATAAATGTTTCCCAGTTATTTTTAATTTCTTTTTGGCGAGCTTTCTCTTTGCTCTAATTTTTTCCCTTCTTATTAATCTTTTGGTTATTCTTTGCTGTTTCTTCTATTCCATCCGATCTTTTGACCTGCCACCTATCTTTGCGGAATTGTATTTCTTTTCTTTGAGTTTGATACTCTCGTTGGCTTTTTTAGTTATTCATGGATAGGGGTTTCATATCTTAGAATTTTGCTTATTTGTTGGAATATATCTATTCTATGCTTTCTGGAATATCCTCCTAACTGATTTTCACCACACCTCGATTGACCTAGCCCTTAGCCTAAATTATCAGTTTATTTTTGCTAGCTCTGCTTTCATGCCCTTATAGCTTCATTGGATACCACAGATATAAAAGAGATGTGAAAGACAACATCTTATCTGAATCTCCAGTGATATTCCTCACACTATTAATCATTTCTCCTGTATTTGTTAGTCTATAACAAACTTCTGTATAAGAATGACCAGATCAACCTCAATAATATTTTACAACCCTGCAAGTACCTATTGAAGAATACTTTTTCATCACATGTCCTTTTAAACACCTTTTAATTAAAGTAATTAGTCAAAACATTATTGTTGGCAATATCAACAAAAGAACACTTCCCATAATCAGAGGAGATTGCTATGTTAATGGAGCCATTGACCCATTGAAGATAAATGAATTAATGCCTCCATTAAAACAACAGACAGAGGAATGTCATAAAAATGCTGCACTTGCTGCTATAATCAATAGCAATATTTTATAAGATGGTATTTTATTGAAAGATTAGCTTTATACATTAACATGGGTAATCTGTTTTGTAAGGAACATCATACTTTTTAATTATGCTAGCCATACGGGCTGAGGATGATTTCAATGCTCCTAATAAATATTTGTGTTATTGGTGTTCTGCTTTATCTGCTGGTTTCATGTGGGAACACTAATTCATCCTGTGTCAATGCTGCAGTTATACGTTTTTATGCACCGTGCATCTTTTGTGCTCATTTGAAAGTCCATTCAAGATTGAAGCTGAATATTCACATTTATAAAAGTAAATTACCAGAGGTGCACAAACAGCAAAAAAAGCACCAAGAAACGTGCGATGAATTATCCTGAGACAGTGTTCATTCATCCTTACAGAACTACATCAGGTCTTCACTTTCAAGGTCAAACAGTTACTGTTCCCATTTCAGCTGAGTAGGCCCAGATAATTATTAGCTCAATGCAATACTGTCTAGCATGTGGGACAGGAATAATTTTGGAAGTTCAATTTACATGCAAAAGAACGTAATGCTGAAAGAGAAGAAAATAAAATGCGTAAGAGTATTAATTAAACCCAATAAATCTGGCTAAATATTGAATTCCCAGCAAAAGGTTTAGCTTCCTGCAGCTACAGAGCAGAAACATTATGCCAAAAGATCTCAGATTTCTTTGTATTTTCATCAGCTGCAGAGGAAAGAGATAGTCAAGAAGAGGAAAGGGAGATGTTTGGTTTACTTAATGTTGTTAGAAGGGACAGGCCAGTATTTGTAACACTGGAGTTCTTAACTTGGTTCGATAAACAGTCACATCAATTGTAGTAACTTTAACCCTAATCCTAACCCTTGTAAAATGCTTTGCAGGAACATTATCATAGATTTAGTGATGATGGATCAATAGATGGATCCATGTACGAATCTTTTGTCTTTTTCTGCACTATGTAATCATATGTATATTGTCTAGCATAATTTAATGTAGAACTTGTGGAATTATCATTCACTGGACTTCATAATATCAGGTAGAATCTTGTTGCACCTGAGTAATGTGGGCTATAGAATGACTGCAGCAGAATCAGGAAAGAAGGCTGGTGAGACCTATCTCAATGTCATGAACAAGTTCTACATTAGTTAACCAAGTTCTGTCCTTCGATGAGAGTCTCTTGCTGGGCTGTGGCAAGTTGCCTGTTAAAGGGGATTATTGTTTGTTTTTAACTTTCTTAACTTCTGATCTTGCCTTTTGTTGTACCACCCACTGTGAACAAACTGGATGCCAGGATTTCACAACATGGAAGTCAGAGTAGGCACCAGGTGACTTCAGCTCATCGCTTGCCCCAAGTATCTCTGTGTTGGACACTTGTCACCAAAATCTCAGAGCATACTCCATTAGCATTGGCTGGTCTCAGAGGAACAAAATAAACTAGTGTGACCTTGTAAAGATGACATCAGTTACTGTCCTAATACATTTATTGTGCATAACGGAGAGATCCCATACAGCTCACTCATCACTCCCCAGAAGGAACCAGTCACATAGAAGTCCAGTGCAGCTGTCATCTTCACAGCCATTTGGAGAGGATGGCCTCCCACTCCTAAAGCCTTCAGGTCCTACTCCAGCATCCAGCAGCATTCTGTCCCAGGACAGATGCAGCCTGCATCGACGCTGCACTTCACTCATTCCCAGGAAAAGAAATCAGGGATGAAAAGCTCTGGCCTCCTTTTGGATCCGACATATCCTGAGCGGACCTGTGGCCTTTGCCTGAGCTGCGTGTTCTTCAATCTCGCCATAGCCTGCTACAGCTCTGGGTCCTGCTGTTGGCCCTGGTCCTCCTCTATCTGCTTTCACCGTATTAGGAAGGTAGCCATAGCAACCAATATCAGCTTCAGCCTCAACATGGGCAGCAACCGAGTGAAAGTGCCCCAATGGCTGAGTGATCAACACACTGCACCAAAAAGAGAGTGCCTGATGCTCCCCCTTTCTATCCCAAACCCACATCAACCATGAAACTATTCATTGCATTCAATGCAGTCCATTGTAATACTCACGTAACAGATGAGCGAGCAATTGTCTCCATCTCCCACAGCCCCTTTGCAGCTTTCACAAGTTATGGGTCACTTTTGGTCAGCGTTAGCCCCTTCATAAGTCATTGCTGCAAACTTCAGTATCATTGTTCAGTTTGCAAGGGCCAATAGCATGGGTCAAATTATTGTTGACCAATATTTGGATTCTAAGCATCCCCATTCTGCATGCAAAGAGGCGGATGAGGAAATAAATGGTAATTAAATGTAGCAGCAGCTTGCAAGCACATTCTTCATGCATTTGGCCTTTCTATGTCCTAACATCTAGTATACATAGATTCCACTCTTGCATCCATCAAAAGGGCACTGCTACTGTCCACACTATTATTCTGGGCAATTTTCAGTTGCAAATAGCATCTAGTGAATATCAAGTGACATGGAGAATGCAACTTACAGTGGACACCATCAGCATGGTATCTACCTGGTACCAATACACCACACTCTCTTCCTGAAGACTCCATGTCCCCTTTGATCTTGTACCTCTCTGACAGCCCACTTCTACCCATGCTCCCCATGTGGAGAGTCACCACATTGAGCCTTACCTCCAACCTTCCTCTTTGTCCCCATAACATCTAAAAGATGCCCATCCCAGTCACCTGGACTCCTACCGTGGAGTCTATAGTGGTGGCCAGTACAAATAAGCCCTCCTCCTGAATTCTAACACCCCGTTTCTGTTCCACATATACCTCTTATACCTTGACTTTCTCCTATCACCATTCCTGCCTCCACTTCAATGCTTACCTTCACTTTCCAACCATCCCCAAACTTGTCTCCCCACTAACCCTTTGCACCCACGTCAACAATCAATGTACAAACCCCCAGAACTGAATTCACCCCAGATTGCCAGCCAACTTGGACAATCTGCAACTAGATACGACTGACCAGGCCTTGCCCACTATGTTTGCAGTCCCTGACTGATGATACATAATTTCCCTGACTACTTGGAGTTATAGAGTCATACAGTACAGAAACAGACCCTTCAATTCAACTTCACCAAGCTGACCAGACATCCCAATCTGACCTATTCCCATTTACTAGTATTTGGCTCATATCCCTCTAAATCCTTCCTATTCATATACCCATCCAGATAGCTTTTAAATGTTGGAATTCCATACACACAACAGCCTTGACTTGAAAAATTCCCCCCTCAGGTCCTGTTTAAATCTTTTCCCTCTTACCTTAAACCTATGCCCTCGAGTTTTGGACTCCTCTATGCTGGGAAAAAGACCTTGGTTATTCACCCTATCCATGTCCTTCATGATTTTATATGGCCACCCCTGACGCTTCAGGGAAAATAGCCCCAGCCTATTCAACTTTGCTCGATATGTCAAACTCTCCAGATTTAGTAACATCCTTGTAAATCTTTTCTGTACCTTCTCAAATTTAACACCATCCTTCCAATAGAAGGTGGATGGCTCCTCTGGACTGACCATTGCCCATTCCCCGGACTGTGATTAGACATATTCATTGAGCACAATGGCCCAAGGAGGCAAGTGGCTGTGGACAAGCCTCTGGACTGTCCCTGTGACTGATAATACCGGGAACCCGCAACCGACAGTGTCCAATACAATCCACCTTGACTAACTTGAGAACTAGCCACTATCCATGTGCTGAAATAGCCATTTGCTTGAAAAAATGCGCCATGCATGCACATGCTGTAGCTGTCAGATTGATATCTCAATGTGTTGTAGAGCAAGATATGCCTCTACCTGGACAAATCCACACTGATCAGTATCCACTTATTCTGTAGCTGTGTTCCTTTGATTGAGATTACTCTACTAGTGGAAACATTTTCTCAACATTTACCCTGTCAAGCCTCTTCAGAATGCTATATGTTTCAGTAAGGTCACATCATCAATATCACTTGCTCCTTATTTTAATACTCGAGGGTGAAATCCTTCGAGACCGGGGCAGGTATTAACCTGCAGCTCGAACAGTTTACTCAGTATCACCTATCTGGCAATTGTAATTTGCATGAGCTCCTCCCTTTTCTTGACTTATTGCTGCTTTTGGGATTTACTTTCTATT
This sequence comes from Hemiscyllium ocellatum, assembly GCF_020745735.1. Taxonomy (NCBI): domain Eukaryota; kingdom Metazoa; phylum Chordata; class Chondrichthyes; order Orectolobiformes; family Hemiscylliidae; genus Hemiscyllium; species Hemiscyllium ocellatum. The sequence goes on along the minus strand of NC_083402.1, from coordinate 86,491,727 downwards.
GGGTCAATGCTAACTTTGTTAACTCTTCTTTTTTCAAATACTTATAGATACTCTTACGATTTGTTTTTCATATTTCTAGCTTGTTTTCTCTGGAATTCTAATTTCCTTCTTTATCCATTTCTGCCATTCTTTATTGTTTTCTATATTCTGTTCAATCTTCTGACATGTGACTTGCTTTTGTGCAATGATATGCTGTTTCTTCAAGTTTGAAACTGTCTTTAATATTTCTAGTTAACCACAGATAATGGGTTGGAATTTTCCTTCCTCATTGGCATTTAACTATTCTGTGTGTTCTGAAATGTGCTCTAAAATATCAACCATTGCATTCCTATTAATCTGTTATTCAACTGAATTCGCCAATTCATTTCAGCTAGGCCTGCTTTCATGCCCTCATCATGCCTTTTAAGTTTAAAAAGTCTTGAACTCACTCTTCTCTCCCTCAAACTGGATTTAGATTATATTGTCATGTGTACACTAGTACAGGAATATGGGAGTACTGTGAAAAGGGTACAAAGTTGCCATTCTCTGCTGCCAACTTTGTTTGTAAAAAACAGGATTAAAAACAATGCAGAAATAAAAGAAACAACTAAAAGAAAATGAAATATCTCGATCACTCCAACCTGAATCCTTGCCACCAGAAAAGCAAAGCCACAATATCCATCCTTCAGTCTGTGAACACTCAGTTGCCCTGATTCCCTACATGCCAACACAGCTGGAATGCCATTGCCTCCACCATCAGGAATCTGGGATCAGCCAAAGCCTGCGGGCACACCTCCAGCACTGAAACTGTGTTGCCAATCTTCAGTGCCATCTTGCCTCTGCTGATGCTGCTGCTGCCAAGATCTGTGTTGGGCAAATCACAGCAATGCAGCTACTGCAGAAGCAGCCGTGGTCCAGTCTGGGCTCAGACTTGGCGTGACTCACTAAGCTGAAGCAGCTGGTACCTCTCTGGGCTTATGTTGCTGCTACCGCCAACCTCTGGGAAGGAACTGTGCCCAACGCTGCTCACACTCCGGGCAGGAACAGCTCCAGCTGCTCACACTCTGGGAAGGAACTGCTCCCACTGCTCACACTCCGGGAAAGAACTGCTCGCAATGCTGCTAACACTCCGGGAAGGAACAGCTTCCATCATTGCTCACACTCCGGGAAGGAACTGCTCCCACTGCTTACACTCCGGGAAGGAAGTGCTCCAGTCACTGCTCACACTCCGGGAAGGAAGTGCTCCCACTGCTCACACTCCGGGAAGGAAGTGCTCCCACTGCTCACACTCCGGGAAGGAACTGCTCCAGTCGCTGCTCACACTCCGGGAAGGAGCAGCGTCCTTCGTGGGTGGCACAGTGGCACAGTGGTTAGCACTGTGGTTAGCAGAGACCCGGGTTCAATTCCCACCTCAGTCGACTGACTGTGTGGAGTTTGCACATTCTCCCAGTGTCTGTGTGGGTTTCCTCCGGGTGCCCCGGTTTCCTCCCACAGCACCAAAGATGTATGGGTCAGGTGAATTGGCCATGCTAAATTGTCCGTAGTGTTAGGTAAGGGGTAAATGTAGGGGTATGGGTGGGTTGTGCTTCGGCGGGTCTGTGTGGACTTGTTGGGCCGAAGGGCCTGTTTCCACACTGTAAGTAATCTAATCTAATCTAACTCCCGTCACTGCTCCCATTGCTGCTCACATTCCGGGAAGGAACTGCTCTCATTGCTGTCGACATTCCTGAAAGTATCCTCTCCTATTTATCCCACCCCTGTTAACACTCCGGGAAGGAACTATTCCCACCTCTGCCAACACTCTGTGAAGGGAGTAGTTCTGCTGCTGCTGACACTCCAGAAAGGAACCAATACCTCTAATAAAGGTAAACAAAAAGAGCAAAGCTAAAAGAAAAAAAAACAAAATTGCAGGTGGAAGCAGACAAGCCCTGAGCTCAGAACCCGGCCCAAGTGCTGCTACTTTGCTGCAGCCATCTTGGAATGCTAAAGTCAATCAGATTATCCAAGGCCATTTTCACTCTAAAAACATCAATTTATCGCGTTTCATTCTACAATATTAGATGAGTATTGCTTGCTTCTGGTTGGCTCAAGATCATACTGAGGCAACCTTTACCCATTTGACCTTTTCATGGTAACAGTTAGGGGATTTTTATACTACTTCCACAAGTGACTGATTGTCTTTGTCATTTCTCATCTTTACCCAAACTGTTTGTACATCCTGGCTTCCTGAACTTGAATCATCCCTCTACACTGATGTATTATCATCATGACTAAACACAGACATCCCTCCACTTTTTCCTCGCTTCCTTGACCTCCAAAATGTCCTGTGCCCTTGAATAGTCAGGTACCATCCATGTCATCCTGCAGCCTTGTCTCTGTAATGGCTACTTGATTGCACTTATTTCTTTCCATTTACCCCACCCTCAGTTCATTTCTTTTGTTTTGCTGCACTCAGATACAAAGTCTTTCATTTTAACTTTTTACTCTTGCTGCAACTTTGATCATTATCTATCATTTACCCTTAGATTTGTACTTTATACCCCTAGACTCTGACTTGCTGTGGTAGCCATAGTATTTATTTCAATCTCTTCAAAGTAACCACACAATGTTCATGGTGGGGGCATCAATGATACTAATGCATTCACGATTAAGGGACAGTAGTTAAATTCTCTCTTGCTGAAGATGACCATTGCCTGGCACTTGTTGGCATGAATGTTATATGCCATTTATCAGGCAATAGCCTGAATATTGCCTAGACCGTGCTGTATTTGGGCATGGACTTCTTCAGTATCTCAGAAATGACGAATGAACATTGTCCAATCATCAGCAAATATTCCCACTCATGACTTTCTTGTAAAAGAAGATGAAACAGTAGAAGATGGTTGGACCATGGGCACTTTCCTGAAGAACTCCCATAATGATGTCCTGGAACTGAGTTGACTGACTTCCAAGAACCAAAACCATCCTTGTTTGTGTCAAGTATGACTCCAACTGGCTCTAAGTTTTCCCACGATCCCCATTAACTCCAGTTTTACTGGGGTTCCTTGATATCATACATAGTTAAATTTCATCAAACGCAATCATTGCCATCTCACCCCTGGACTTCAGCATTTTTCTCCATGTTTAGATCAAAGCTACCATGAGGTCAAGAAGTGAATGGCACTGGCTGAACCCAAACTGGGTTTCAGTGAACAGGTTATTCCTTTGCATGTGCTGCCTGATAGCATTGTTGACAACCTCTTCCATCACTTGCATGATAATTAGAAGTAGACAAGTAGGGCAAGATTTGTAGATTTATTTTGCCTTTTGTCCAGAGGACATAACTGGACAATTGTCCACATTGTCAGGTAAATATCAATATGCTGGAAATGCTTATTATGGATGCATTATGACAGGTAGATTGGTGAGGTTATGGTCAAGTAGATTATTCCACTTTGTTGATTCTCTCACCACCTACTTCACACCAAGTTGGCCAGCTTTGCCTTTGGTACTTGTCCAACTCCATCAGTGATGATGCTACCAAGTCATAGAGCACATTCCGTGCCCTTGCCACCCTTTGAAAGTAAGGTTCAACATAGAGGAGTGCTGGTTCATTCGCTCATGGGTTCTGTAGATTATAATCAGTGGGAGGTTTTCTTATCTAAGCATTAACTGATATCTTGATATTTCATATGTTCCAGAGCTAATATGAATGGCTCCCAAGGCAATTCCTTCCTACCTGTGTTCTGCTGTGCAACTACCTCAAATAAATCTGTTTTGCTCGTGGGGCAGAGATGGTGCCTGGGACATTTTCTGCAAGGTATATCTCTCCCAATTTTAGCACAAGCCCCTAGATGCTGCTAAGAAGAACCTTGCGAGGTTGATAGGTCTGTGTTTGCCATTATTGTTTACAGTTACTGAAATTGCTGATAACACAAAGATGGGGAGGAAAGAAAATTGTGAAAAGAACAAAAGATGGTTACAAAGGGATACGGTTAGATTAAGTGAGTTTGAAAAGATCTGGTAATTGGAGTAAAATGTAGAAAAATGTGAAATTGTCTATTTTAGTTGGAAGAAAAAAAGAAAAAAAATTAATCTAAAAGATGTGAAACAGCAGAGCTCCAAAAGGAAAAGGATTTGAGTGTCCTCATGCATGATCACCGTTTGTGAGGACCATTGAGTACAAAGATAAGGAGGTTATGTTTCAGTTGTGCAGGATACTGATGAAAGTGAGGACTGCAGATGCTGGAGATCAGAGCTGAAAATGAGTTGCTGGAAAAGTGCAGCAGGTCAGGCAGCATCCAAGGAGCGGGAGAATCGACGTTTTGGGCATGAGCCCTTCTTCAGGAATGAGGAAAGTGTGCCAAGCAGGCTAAGATAAAAGGTAGCGATCTGCAGCACAGTATTGGTCATCTTACTTAATGAAGGATATAAGTACATTAGAAGAAGCCCATTGAAGGTTTATCAGTCTAATACTTGGAATGGGACAGCTCACCTAGGAGCAAAGGTTGGACAAGCTAAGCTCGTCTCCATTGAAGTCTAGGAGAGTGAGAGGGACTTGATTGAAACATTTATGAAATGAAACATTCAGGGAGGACACGCAATGGATGTTTTCTCTTGTGAGTGAATCTAGAATCATGGGTACTGTTTAAAAATGGTTGTCACCCATTTAAGACAGAGTTTGGGAGAATTTTATTCATATAGAGGATCATGAGTCTTTGGAACTGTCTTCGTCAAAAGGCGATGACAAGAGAGATAAAAACAATGACTGCAGATGCTGGAAACCAGATTCTGGATCAGTGGTGCTGGAAGAGCACAGCAGTTCAGGCAGCATCTAAAGTGCAGCGAAATCAAGAGAGTATTAAATCTTTTTAAGACAGTGCTATATAGATCTTTCACCAATATGTGGTTGGAAGGAAATCAGGTAAAGACAAGTTTCAGCCATATTCTTATTAAATGACATTAAAAGACTACGTGACCTGCTCTTCCTTGTAATTGATATGATTGTGTTTTCTGGTTGAAATTGCTTGCATCAAAAGAGTTCAACCTGTAGCTCAATTTTAATAAAGCCTTCCAAACCTAGATTACTGGGTGAAATGACTGTATCTACTAGGTCCCCAGCTCAGCTTAGTTAGCCCACTTGTTCTTGTGATCTTAGGGCAGTTGCCCAGTCTGGCTGTCGCTCGGCCCTGCATGGTGGTCTCTCGGCCTAGTCTGGTGGTCACAGGGCCCAGTGTGACAGTCTCTCAGCCCATGTGATGGTCTCTTGGCCCAGTGTGGTGGTCTGTCAGCCAGTGTGGTGGTCTCTCGACCCAGTGTGGTGGTCTCTCGGCCCACGTGATGGTCTCTCGGCCCACGTGATGGTCTCTCGGCCCAGTGTGGTACTCTCTTGGCCCATGTGATGGTCTCTCAGCCTAGCGTGATGGTCTCTCGGTCCACGTGGTTGTCTCTCGGCCCAGTGTGTTGGTCTCTTGGCCCACATGGTTGTCTCTCGCCCCAGCATAGTGGCCTCTCGGCCCAGTCTGCCGGTTTCTTGGCCCAGCATAGTGGCCTCTCGGCCCAGTCTGCCGGTTTCTTGGCCCAGTGTGTTGATCTCTCAGTCCAGCATGGTGGTCTGCCAGCCCTGCGTGAAATCCTCTTGTTTTGCCATAGCGAAATACTGACCAATACTGTGCTGCAGATTGCTACCTTTTTCCCAGTGACCCAGTATAGCAGTCTCTCAGCCTGGCATGGTGGTCTTCTAGTGATACATGATGGTCTCTTGGCCTGGCGTGGCCTTATCAGGGGCTTCCAGTTTTGAGATAATTCCAGATCTGCCAGCCTCATGAACCCTGAGGTGAAGCGCAATGTGGACTGGAGACTAGGTGCTAGCATGGCCTAGGTCAGAAGATAGTTGTTCTGAACTTTATTTTTCATTTTATAAGTTGTTCCTGAAACCTACAATGATGAACTTTTTACTTCGCTATTTTACCAAGAATGTGATTGAAGGAGCTGTACTTTGGGACCTTTGTAAATTAGACAGCACCAGAAGTGGTGACTTGTACACTGTACTCATTTGAGTAACTCGGACAATGAAGCTGATTCTAATGCTAATTCTAATTGTCCACATCACCCATGTCTTCTTTCTCAGTCTCGTGTATTTAATTCACCCTTGAGCTAGACAGCAGGCACATTCATGTCCAATTCTGCTTGAATTTAAGAACAAATTAATTTATTGTCTCTGTGTTTTCTGGATGATGACAGTAATTGACTGTTTATTAATGTGCATTTATCAAAAGTGAGCAAACATGAAAACTTCAGCTTTTGTCTTGGCGTTTTCTCTCACTGATGGAGCAAACCTTTAAACATTGAATCTAGTATTGCCAATATTTTAGAGCAGTCCCAACAGTCTCCAAAAATTAAATAAAAATTTCCTGTGCATTGCAGTGAACAAGTTGAAAGAAGAAATAGAATAAATATATGATGATAATGCTTGTGTCCCATTTTCATTGAACAATTTCATTGATTAGTTCTAAAAATATTGGCAATGGGTATAAAGGCTTCTGGCTTGGCTCATTAGTTAGAAGCTATAGAGCTTGTGTAATGAAACCTTGAGGAATCTATTTAATCAGAGTTAGCAATACTAATTGAATTTGCTAACTTTGAAATACTGCTTTTATCTTTTGAGTTGGGATATGTAAATCATTAAAAGAAGCCCTTCCTCATTAATGTAATTGATTTTTCATCGTTATCATATGAGGCCTATGTCATAATCCAATAATTAGGAAATGTTTTTGTTTAAAAGATCACAGCCAATCATCATGAATTACAGTTTATAACGTGTTCAGGTATAATTGTCTCCGCATCTGTCCGGATAAGAAGCACATGCCAACCTAGGACCATCTGCTACCATGTTCTGTTAGCAGTCTAATGTCTCTCTTGAGATGCTTTATATTCTGGTCACAGAGCATGATGCCAGGGACTTCTAACACAAACAATGTGCATCGAACATTAGGCGGTGGTCTGAGTTCAAAAGAGCCAATGTGCTTTCTTCTTTGCAGATGGAAAACCAGCAGTGCTGGGTAAAAAGGCATGCAGTGCTCTCTTTGATACAATTATTAATTTATTACACATTTTTGTGTCTTTTACTGTATTCAAAAAAAACTTTATACAATTACTTCCAATGTGTTAGTGGATGCTATTTTTTTCCACATTACAGGAGTAAAAATTGCTAAAGTGCCTTTTAATATATACATGCCATAAGGTTAATAACTATTTCGGTGGATTAGATTGAATTGCATTAATCTAAATGCAATGTGACCAGTTTAGGAGAAGGAATAAATGCCACCTTCTTCAACAGCAGTATGGTTAGAAAATTCAGTGATAAAATTCCTCAAATTGTATCTTAATTACTTTGACAGCTGGGTACTTTACATAACAAGGTAACATTGCCAAGTTTAGTATTTTTTTTAAACTGTGCTGTACATTTGTATGCATGAAAGACTTTTTTCTCTCTCTCCTTTGCTCCTTCATCACTTGATTGCAAATCATTATTCATTGCTGCCCAAATTTATGGAAGGACATTGCTCCCTGAGGTGTCATATCCTTTCAGGTCTGTAACCAAACATGACTGATGGTTCCAGTATAACAGTGCTTATTATGGCGTTCACTGAGCTATGATTGCTTCAATACTTTATGTTGGCAGATGTGGTTTTCTCAGAACAACATGTCTGAGACACAGGTCATTGATCAAACCCCTCAGGCTGTTTCATTATTTGCAAATTATTGTTTAATTGCTAAAAGCCAGGGGCCAGCAGAGTGTATCTTTTCTTGTGACAGGGAAGAAACCAACCTATGTATCTTATAAATCTGGAAGTCTAAAAAATCTGCACTAAAACACAAAGAATAAAATGTTTCCAAAGAACCTGTGTGAGATTTATTGCAATTGCCACAAGGTTTAGACTAATCAGCTAGTGCATTGCATCATGGGTTTTAGTTCAAGGTTAAAAGAACTGGTGCTAGATCCCAGGCCCAAAACCTCATGGCATTAGATTGGAAATAGATGATAATATAGTGATCTTGTTGATGCAATGTGTTGCATCATTCATATCTGTCATCTGATGAAGCATCCTGAATCTTAGAGAATATTGCAAAGAAGTAGAGTGATGTTATGGAATGATTTAAAAGTGGAAATTTTCAAGTTGATGTTGAGGAGAGCTCAACAAGGATCTTTGTGCTGGAAAGAAAATGGCTGTAGATTTCCTGATAATTGGAGGCTATTTAGTGTGGAGGAGGGTAGCACTGGAGAAATTTAGCTTGGTTATAATGGACGTGTATCAATGTGATAAGGTGTTGGGGATAATACAGTGGCTGCAAATGTGTTGCTGGTCAAAGCACAGCAGGTTAGGCAGCATCTCAGGAATAGAGAATTCGACGTTTCGAGCATAAGCCCTTCATCAGGCTCTTATTCCTGATGAAGGGCTTATGCTCGAAACGTCGAATTCTCTATTCCTGAGATGCTGCCTAACCTGCTGTGCTTTGACCAGCAACACATTTGCAGCTGTGATCTCCAGCATCTGCAGACCTCATTTTTTACTCGAAGATAATACAGTGGCTGAGTGTACTGAAAACTCCCAGAAAAATCAAGTAAAGGTAGCACACTGAAGTCACATGAAACATAAAAGAATAACATGTTTGAACTACTCAGCAGCTCAGACAACATTTATGCAGAAACAGAATTAGTGTTGCAGGATATTACCTTCCACCTGAAGCTGGTTGGGATGTGAATTACATTGGAAGAGGTTGAATAGAGAGTTGAGAGTTGGTCAAAGGCTCTTCTTTGAAAGGGGTAGCATGAGGAAAGATTATATTGTCAAGCACTGGGATGCAGATTGGTGGATGAATGGTGATGAAAAGTGACAGATATTGAGCGTAACAGACAAAATAAGCTTGATGAGAATAGAATGTGAGATGTTTAATAAATTAATGTGTAGCCCAGGAGGTGAAACTATTTAAACTTGGAAATAACACATATTGTCCAACTCATCTTGAATATTTCCAAAGATATCTCAGTACTAGCAGTATGTTAATTTTTAAATGTTCCTTTTTGAAATTGTTCTTTTCCTCTGGGTGCTTGGTTGCAGGTGGGATATGCAGGAAGGATTGGAACTTGCAAAACTTTGTTAACTGGAGACCACAAATACAATGATAAATTGTGAACAGAGGGAAGGGTGTGAGGAGTTCAGGGAGTATCTTTTTTAACAAAGATAAGGGAAAGAAAAGGTTTCAGGCAGGCAAGATGATGGATGGTGAAGGAGCTAAGAATGCAGTCCCAGCTCATCTCCCACATTTCACCCTCTGTAAACATTAGATTGTCCAAACCTCTGCTGCCTGTGTCTTAAATAACAGCAAGTTCTACTTCCCTGTCACCACTGTGGTGCTGAACTATAACATGGCCAAGCAATAACTTGATTTCAAAGTTCTCATCCTTATTTGCCAATCCATGCATAATCCCACCCCACCCCATTTCTGTAACATTCAGCAGCCTCAGAACTCTCAAATTTCTGCGCTCTTCTGGACTTCCAATTTTAATTACTCCACCATCGCATGCGGAGATTTCAGTTGTCTCAGCCCCAGGCTCAGGAATACCTTCCCTGTACCTCAGCCGCAGGCTCTGGATTACCCTCCCTGTACCTCAGTCCCAGGCTTGGGAATACTCTCCCTGTACCTCAGCCCCAAGCTCTGGAATACTTTCCCTGTACCTCAGTCCCAACTTCTGGAATGCTCTCCCTGTACCTCAGCCACAAGCTCTGGATTACCCTCCCTGTACCTCAGTCCCAGGCTCGGGAATACTCTCCCTGTACCTCAGTCCCAGGCTCGGGAATACTCTCCCTGTACCTCAGCCCCAAGCTCTGGAATACCCTCCCTGTACCTCAGTCTCAAGCTCTGGAATACTCTCCCTGTACCTCAGCCCCAAGCTCTGGAATACCGTCCCTGTACCTCAGTCCCAAGCTCTGGAATACTCTCCCTGTACTTCAGTCCCAAGCTCTGGAATACCGTCCCTGTACCTCAGTCCCAAGCTCTGGAATATATTGCTTAAATCATTATCTCTCTCTTTAATCTATTTAAGGACATGTGAATTTCAACCATGTTTTTGTGAAAGTTGGACGGTTATTGTTTTTCTTACAGTGAGGTGAGGCAACAAAAACTGCTCACTTTTCTTTTTAAAACATCAGGAAACCTGTCTGAGTCTTCTCCAGCCACAGCACATAAACAGTTAACAACTCATCACATTGGCAGGTCTACTATTTTAAGAAAAAGCTGATGAAACCACATAAGCAGTAGGAAAAGAACTAAATGATTCAGCCCATCCTCACTTGATACTAACAGTGAATCTTGAACCTACAATCCAGGTGAACATTCCAGTGCAGTACCAAGGGAGTGATTCAGTCTTTCAGATGAGATGTTAAACCATAGCACTGTAAGGTAGGTGGGAAAGATCCTACTGTACTATTCAAAGAAGAAGATCTTCAAATTGCGAATTTCCTCTGAATCAATCACTCTCTGTCACCACAAATTCCAGTAAGTAATTTGAAGACCTCTTGATACTTCCTTGCCTAGTGTCCTCATTAACATTTTCCCTCAACCAACATCACAAAGTAGATCTTGTGCTTTATTGCTGAATGCAGGCCCTAGTTTAGGCTGCTGCGTTTGTGGTATTACAATAGTAACTACAATACAAAAGTGACAATGAAATGCTTTGAAATATCATGAGATTTTGAAAAGATCTGAATGATTTTCTTTGCTTACTGTAACATAGGTAACTTATCTGGTAGGGTGGGGCAGTAGTACAATTTCACAACTGCTCTTTCAGATGGATGCTGCTAGGAAATTACTTTTTAGCAAATCAACCACTGGAAAATTCATTCATGACACAGTGCGTCTTCAGGTTGTCTTACATCAATGTGATATAATCCATATCTCATAAATCCTCCTGAAGAGAGATCAATATAGCAAATGTGAAATTATTTTAGATTTGAAATGGGAATTTCAATTGTTTTTCTTATTAAGCACAAGATGTCAGTCTTATATTATTGTTGTAGCAGATCTGACACCTTTTGGGAACCGCTGTTGGGTATTAATTGAATGTAGATGGAAGTAAATGTGATTTGCTAATTTAGCTTAGAGAGGAAGTAATTAAATGTAATGGTCCATAATTCATTTAAAGGGTGGCTGACCCCAATGCTTGAGTAATCATAGTATGTGAAGAAAACATGGACACCCCATAAATGAATAACAATATAGAACATTAAAAATAACCTGAGCAGTAATTGTTTTTTTTCTACAGTAGAGGGGAAGATTTATTATATGCGAGCTAGTTATCAAACCCACAACATCAATGTAATTAAAAGAGGCACAGAAACTGTAAATTCAGACAGTACCTTGTACAATGCAGACAAAGTGTAATGATGAGCTTCCTTCTTCACATTATCAGACTTTGTCTCCACTGAAGGAACACTCGATCGTGATAAAGTCAGTTGATTTCTAAAACCCAGTTTGATGTTACACTGTGATTCCTGACATAGTGAACAACTGAACTCAACCATGCTGCTGAGAGAAGTTACAGAGCACAGGCCTAGCATAATTCCACAGAAAATGAACATCATATGGTAATCCACACTGTACTGTCTAATAACCAACAACTGACTGACAGAGATGAAACCCTGAGCATAGGTATCCAGTCCATCCTCTTGTGTATAGATTGTGTAAGGTACAAGAGAGGGAACAGACAGAAGTATAAATTAATGGTGAGGAAATTCAACCTCTATTTCTACATGAATTCCATTTCTTTCTCACAGGTATCATAGTTCCCTTACTCATTTCCCTATCTGCCCTCCTCTTTCACAAAAACATATATAATATCCTGGTACAACTGTACTTTCTAATGTTTTGTTCCCTTGCTTTCTTTTGAGGGGACAGTGAGATAAACAGAGGTAAGAACACAGTTGCTCTTCTCATTATCAAGTTACATCAGGGTCAGCATTGTCGCTTTGTGACATGCACTGCTGCCTCACAGAGACCTGGGTTCAATTCCAGCCTCAGGCCACTGCCTGTGTGGAGTTTGCACATTCTCCCCTGTGTGTGTTTCCACTGGGTGCTCAGGTTTCCTCCCACAGTCCAAAAATATGTAGGTCAGGTGGATTATCCCATGGTAAACTGCCTGGTGGCATCCAGGGATATGCAGGCTAGGTGGATTAGCCATGGTAAATGTGGATAAGGAGTGGTCTAGGTAGGATGTTCGTCAGATAGTCAGTGCAGACTTGATGGACCAACTGCCACAGCCTGAGTTTGATTCCCGGCAAGGGAAACATGTTTTTGAAACTTTAAAGAGTTCAGAAAAGATATATAAGGACATTGCCAAGTTTGGAGGATTTGAGCTATAGGGAGAGGCTGAATAGGTTGGAGCATCTCAGGCTGAAAGGTGACGTTATAGAGGTTTACAAAATCATGAGGGGCATGGATAAGGTGAATAGATAAAGTTAAAAATCACACAACACCAGGTTATAGTCCAACAGGTTTAATTGGAAACACACTAGCTTTCGGAGCATCGCTCCTTCATCAGGTGATAGTGGAGGGCTCAATCCTAAAACACAGAATTTATAGCAAACATTTACAGTGTGATGTAATTGAAATTATACATTGAAAAATACCTTGATTGTCTGTTGTACACCCCTGTCCAACACTGGCATCTCCAAATCGTGAAAAGATAAGGTATTTTTCACAGGGTGGGGAATCCAAAACTAGCGGGCATAGGTTTAGGGTGAGAGGGGAAAGATTTGAAATGGATCCAAGGGCATTTTTTCACACAGTGGGTGGTACATGTATGGAATGAGTTGTCAGAGGAAGTGATGGAGGCTCATGCAATTACAACATTTAAAAGGCATCTGGATGGGTATAAGAATAAGGATTTAGAGAGCTATGGGCCAAATGCTGGCAAATGGAACTAGATTTATTTAGAATCTTACGACCAGCATAGGCAAGTTGGACTGAAGGGTCTGTTTTTGTGCTGCATATTCCCATGACTCTATGACTCTAAATGGCCTCTATCTGCACTGTAGGGATTCAATGAGGAAGATAAACTGGGTGGTAGGTTTGTTCAGCATTAATTGCTCCTAATTTTGAGGAACAACAAGGACAAACACAGTAAAACTAGTAAATGAGATCTACGGGTGCCCTTTGCCTTGTATACTACAGAATGAAGGATCTCAACATCCATTTACAAATGTTCCTGTTTTTTTTTACTGCGTTTGTTTGCTCTTCACAGTGCAACATTAAATATAATGGCCTGGATCTTCTGATGGGAAGATAGTTGTTGCTGAAATGTTTCCTGCTATTGTGTTTTGGGAGCATGCACAATTTTCGGTGTACTCTGCTGGAATTAACTGGGAAGTTGATACTTTTATTGGGTGATAATCTGACATCTGGAGCTGTCCAAAAAAGTTCTTAATTACGAGTTAGAGTTGGAGATTTTGGTTGGCTCTGAGTTACTTACATGAATAGTTAGCCAGGAAAAGTTAAAGGTATTAAAACAGCTCTAAACCAGTTTGTATAATTACCAAATTGACAACATTTTGTCTATATACAACCATAATTATCTGTTTAAGATATGCTTTTACCTTTGGATAAAGGGTGATTTTGTGCTATGTCTTATGGGCAGTATCAGTATGCCTTTAAGAGATAAGTTGATGATATCTTCATTCTATGGTAGCATGTGACCTGAGGGTATAAAGACCTCATTCTTATCTTACCTCCGTTGAAACATGATATGCAACTGGGAGCGTGTACTCGGTTGCATCTTAGGTGGTAAAATAGTTGGTTTGTAACAACATGTTTAATGCTCTGAATTTTCTCTGAGCTTGTCTTGTTTCACCACAAGTATATGTGGTGGAGATTCTAGGGAAACATCACTGATGCGCATGTTGGGGTACCCGCGAAACCTCTTGTTAAAATGACATGCTTTAGTGAGAAGTGTCAGCTTGAACTAGTTATCAAACCTCTCAAAGGTAAGGAAAAAAAACCTAATTTAAAATGGAATGTCTGCTGACACCAAAGATCTGATGATAAATTCTGACTACATGTGCTCACTTTTGATTTGTTAAGAGCTCATGTGTAATTTACAGTCGACTTCTAAAAAAAATTAAAACCTTCCTTCTTTAATTTATTTTTCTTCTTTGTGCCCTTTTTTCTTTTATTTTCATTTTTAAGCATTTGCTTGGTTTTTTGTAATTCTTTATTTTCATTCATTTTAAAAAATGTTGTTGCTACCACACATGCTTCTGGATGTGAACAAACACAGTCAGTTTAAAATAACGTTATTCCCCTCCGCAAACTTGAAAGGAGCAGGTATAAAATCAAAATGGCAACCTGTCACCTTGGGCCATGCTGACATCTGGGTTCATGCTATTTTGGTTGGAAAGCCTAGACTTCTGCAAAATATGGTAGAAGTCTCATTAGATTTTGAATGGGGCCCTATGATGTCAGTGGGAATCTGATACATTTTCAACACACCAGTGAGTGTGTGACATGCAGGCTCTGCCTACCGATACTTGTTAAGCATTATAGACAACACCATAGAGGTTCTGCTGTGTTAGGGTTTTTCCTGACACTGTACATTTCAAGCTTCCTGATGCTTCAAAATTCGCAGTTATCCCTTGAGATCATCCCCTCCTCCCAGGTTAACTGGACCAGCAGGGCTCTGCACTGGAATCATTGGATTTTCTGATTCCTTATTACTTACAAAATTCTTTTGACCCATCCTGAATGCATTTGTAACCACTAGGCTGAATTCTACAGGCTTCTCTGCATGAGTATCTTCAATAGAAATGTGGATATTCAGCCTCTCATAATCAATTGGAAGTTGTGTAGTTAAAATAAAATGTTTCATTTCAAATTCATCGGCCTAATTAAAATAACTAAACCTTGATAAGTGAACAAATCATGTCATTTGATTGACAAGCCTTCCAAACTGTTCCTTAAAATACAGTCGATTCTGCTTCAACACAATAGCTCTGTTCTCGTGTTATCCCATGTTGTAAGAAAATTGCGTAATAGCAGCACCATTTAAACTGATGGGGTCAGAATCACATTATAACCAATACATGCTTTAAACATTCATGGAATAGAAACAATGTTCCCAATTTGTCAGTCATGTTATAGTGAATTCGCATTAACGAAACACACATTAAACACGCATAACACACATTGTGGGCGGCACAGTGGCTCAGTGGTTAGCACTGCTGCCTCACAGCGCCAGAGACCCGAGTTCAATTCCTCTGTGTGGGTTTCCTCTGGGTGCTCATTTCCTCCCGCAATCCTAAAACGTGCTAAATTGCCCCTATTGTTAGGTGAAGGGGTAAATGTAGGGGAATGGGTCTGGGTGGGTTGCTCTTCGGAGGTTCAGTATGGACTTGTTGGGCTGAAGGGCCTGTTTCCACACTGTAAGTAATCTAACCTAAACCAGATCGACCTGTACTGCGGTGTCAGATTGTGCTTATAACAGACATCTGCTATAGGTTTACGACTTTGTATCAAAGGTTTGAGGTTGGGTTCTGATGAACTGGTCTTCCATTTTCTTTCTAACATCATTCTGACATAGTTACCTGGGTGAGGACTTTATCTACACTGAACGGTCGGTTGGGGACAATATTGATACTGTTTCAGTGAGGAATGGTTTCAATGCACTTCATCATAGAAGTGTCAAAGATGGCAGAATGTGGCCATTAAAAGTTTCTGTCAAGTGCCAAAAACTATTGAGCTTTGAGACTATCACAACCTTGCATACTTTTGACTTCATTCAATTTCTGCACATCTAAGTTTTCAACAGGGGTCACTTTTTTGTGAAAATGAATGGTAATCTGAGGTAATTTCATTTTCCTCCCAGGTTCATGAGCTATAAGTCAGTTCAGATGTTTTATCCGGTTGATACTTTGCTCAAATGATGGCAAATTCATCTCAGGTCGGAAAGTTGTGAGTCTTAAAAGCACAAAATTTCAGTTGACCCTTCAGTGCAGTGCTGAGGCAACAGTAAATGGAAACTTGCTGTGTGCAGGTGGATTGCTCCATTCATTCCAATGTATTCAATTGAACAATCACCCCCCACCCCCCACATCTACCTATCACTTTCCCAGCCACCTTCCCTCCATCCCCACCCACCTATTTATCAGCATTGACCAAGCACCTGATGTGGGAAATTGTTTCCCTGCTTCCTGTAAGGACTCTATCCCATTCTCCCAGTTTCTCCATCTTCATTGCATCAGCTCTGTTTTTCAGTTCCAAGATGGTAGTGGAGTAGGATCCTGAGCCAGACTTTGTCCACTCCATCGGTTTCTTTTCTTTTCCTCTCTCTTTTCATGTTTCCTTTCTCTTTAAATCGTCTGTCCTCAGGTGGCATCGGTGATGTCTCAGGTGAAAGCCAGCATGGAGGCCCGGCCTCAACGTGGACTCCTGGCCTCAGCATGGACTCCCAACCTCACTGTGGACTCGCAGCCTCAATGTGAGATCGCAGCCTCAGCATGGACTCAAACTCCCGGCCTCAGCATGGACTCGAACATCTAGCCTCAGCATGGACTCGAACATCTAGCCTCAGCATGGACTTAAACTCCCGGCCTCAGCATGGACTTGAACATCCAGCCTCACCGTTGATTTGAATACCTGGCCTCACCGTCGACTCGAACTCCCGGCCTCAGCATCAACTCGAACACCTGACCTCAGCATGGACTCAAACTCTCTGCCTCAGTGTGGACTCGAACTCCCAGCATCATTGCGGCCCAACTTGCTGCTTCAGTGTGGACTCGAACTCCCTCCCTCAACGTGGACTCGAACTCCCAGCCTCAGTGTGGACTTGAACTCCCATCCTTAGCATGGACTAGAACCCCCAACCTCAGTCTGGACTCGAACTCCTGGCCTCAGCATGGACTCAAATATGTGGCCTCAGCGTGGACTCAAACTCTCTGCCTCAGTGTGGACTCGAACTCTCGGCCTCAGCGTGGACCTGAACTCCCGGCCTCAGTGTGTTCTCGAACTTATGCACTCAGGGTGGAATCGAAGTCCCGGCCTCAGCCTGGACTCAGCATGGACTCGAAATCCTAGCCTCAATGTGGATTTGAATCCCCGGCCTCAGTGTGGACTCGAACTCCCGACCTCAGCCTGAACTCAAACACATGGCCGCAGAATAGGCTCAAACTCTCTGCCTCAGCATGGACTCGGACTCCCGGCCTCAGCGTAGACTCTAACCTCTGGCCTCAGTGTGAACTCAAACACTCGGCCTCTGGATGGAATCGAACACCCAGCCCCAGTGTAGAATCGAACTCCCGTCCTCAGGGTGGACTTGAACTCCAGGCTTCAGCATGGACTCGAACTCTCTTCCTCAGTGTGGACTCGAACTCCCAGCCTCAGCATGGAGTCAAACCCTTGGCTTCAGCGGAGATGCTAACTCCCAGCCTCAGCGTGGACTTCCAGCCTCAGTGTAGACTCGAACTCTCGGCCTGAGTGGAGGCGCTAACTCCTAGCCTCAGTGTGGACATGAACTCCCGGCCACAGCATGGATTTGATTTCTGCTACTCCTGCGAGAGGTGAAGCCCAAAGCGATCTTGGTTGGAAGGACTGTTATTTTGAGCTCTTCTTTCTCTACTTTTCTAATTTATTGCAGGACTTCCTATTGCTTGATTTTTCAAATTGTTTTCCTTAAGAATTCGTACTTAAGAACTAGTACCTGAGATGGTGCTGTAAGTGGCAACTTGTAAATATTTCACTGTACTCATGCAAGTATATGTGACAATAAAGTTAATTCTAATTCCTAGCTCTGATCTCAAAGGATCATTAGCCACCATTTCCATCACCCTCAGTGAGATGCCATCATCAGACACATATTCCCCTCCCCTCCCCTGTCAGTCTTCTTGGGATTGCTCCCTCTGGGGCATTCTTGTCCTCTCCTTCTCCACTCCCAACACTTACCCATACCTGCAGCTTCCAATGCAATTGCAGAAGTGTAACACCTGCCCATTAACTTCCTCCTTCCTCATTGTCCAAGGCCCCAGACACACCTTCCAGGTGAAGCAGCTATTTACTTACACTTCACTTAATCTAGTCTACTGTATTCACTGTTCACAATGTTCTTCCTTTACACTGGAAAGGCTTTACACTGGGTGACTGCTTTGCTGAATGCCTATACTCAGTTTGTAAAAGTAACCCTGAACTTCCAGCTGCCTGCCATTGCAACACAACACCATGTGACTGTACGAATATTTCTGTCTTAACAATACCACACTGCTCCAGCAAAGATCAGCACAAGTGCCTCCTCTTCTGTCGAGGTACCTTATAGCCTTCAGGACTCAATGTTGTGTTTACCAATTTCAGAATGTGAATACCCTCTCCCTTGTTCATACTCTTCTCCACACCAATAGATGTTGTCTTATATGGGGTTCTCCCAGCACAGCCAATCCTTTTCTCTCTGTCTCTCAGCACTGTCTCAATGTACTCTATTCTCTCTCTCCACCACCTCACAGCACTCCGTCTAACCTGCTTTGCCCTATCATCATATAAATTCCACCTTTCCTCAGACAGCTCTAGTTCTGACGGAGGATCACTGGACTCAAAATGTTACTTATATTTTCTCTCCACAGCTGCTGCCAGACCTACTGTGTTTCTCCAGCACTCTCTGTCTTTGTGGGAAATTGTTGATCAATGGGTCAAGCTTAGTCTGGGAAAAATGCATGCTAGCTGAGTGCTGTCAAGTTGTCTGCCTAGCATTTATTAACAAATATTTTGACTATTATACTCTTTGATAAAGTATGAACTGTGCGCCTGAAGTAGAGATTTTCTACTTTATTGGCAAACAAATTGAAATGATCAAGAATTGAGAAAAATAAGAACAAATACAACGCTATATTCATAGCCGCTCCTTGCAACAAATGTCACAGTGTAATTCTAGGTTATCTAATATTCTGCACTATCCTTCTTTATCTCAAATAGTACTATAACCAGTAGTCATTTCAGCAAAAGGTTACTTTCCTTGTTTTCCATTGTGCTGATTTTAACCGTGATCAGTCTGAGCAGGCAATGGTTGGGAGACCTATTTATTTGCTTACTGCACCTGAGACACTTTCGTTTCCCCCCATCATGTTCCTGCCACTTCTCGGAAGTCATCCATGCACATGACCCAGATCCTATCCCATTTTAATGAATTTTCCTGTCCGCTGATGTTTCATGGGTTGTTGAGTTGATGAATTTCACAGGAATAAAATGGCACCTGCTGACATGGCTCTGATTTGATTGGTCCAGACTGAAGCTGTGTTAAGAGCCAACTGTCAATGGTGACAGATGCAGGGAGGAACCAGTTTGTTATGTTTCACGAAATACATTCTCCTGCAAGACTACATTGTTGACGCTCAGCCTTTTGTTTAGTGGAACATAATCCTTTTTCTCCTAGTTGAAGGCCAATGTACGATGTATTTCACCCACTCACAGTTGCAAACCTGTGGGAAAGTAGCCCACAAGAACTGCAGTTTGGCAAAATAGAGAAGGCACTTTCTGACTTCTTTCTGCTTTTTCGGTTTTCCAACCTTTTCCTTCACGAATCAAGGGTCACTAGTAAGATATATATTATTTGAACATATTTGTATTTTGCTATATGGCTATTTATTTATTGTTGCGGGGAACAAACAGCAAAGCTCTTCATTTACAAATACATATTTTTAATGAGCTCTGTAATTTGCACATTTAGAAAATGTTACTTTTAAAATAAGTTGTTTCCCTTTTGTTCAGATTCTAACAGCTGCAGACTGGCACATTTTGGGATTGCTCTGGGATGCCAGGAAGGGTGGGATTGGCCTGCCTGCATTTTTCCCCTCCTCCTGAAGATGAGCTATTTGTCCACAGTAAAGTATTCCATCTACCAATCAGCTGAATGCTTGTGCTAATCATCTGATTACTCATTAAGGAAAATTGCGACTGAGTGCCAGCTAGGACTGGCATTCAGAATCTTAAACTCTGCCAATTATAGGGCACTAGTGTCAGCTTCTATGCCCAATTATCTCTGGGCATCCATTGCTTGTCAGCTTGCTCCAGTTCATGGTATGCCTTTAATTGCATACAAATGAGGCTTCTTAATTCAGTGCTGGTAGTTGACAAAATTTGTTACATGTGATGTTATGATTGATGACAATTCAAAGGAATGTTCCTGGAATAATTATACATATTCATTTTCTGAAGTGAGTTGATGCAATAGAATTATGACTAATAATGGAAATGAAAATAGTCCATTCATCCATTCAGGCAATATCGCTGTTACTCAGCGCTCCTGGCTGGGAGTAATGTCATGCCAATGAGAGATGGGGGAGTTTAGGTATATAGTAATTTATTATGTTAATTAGTTTAATAGTTCTGGTGGAACACATTCCCCTGAGAAGACCACATGTGCAGCACAGATGTGAAACTCTATCAGAAAATATTGTTTGTAGCAAACAAAGACTTTCAGCCAGATGTTTTAGGGCATGAGGTGTGAGGTGAGGTGGGGGAATTGCAGTGACGGCTGGCAGTGATGGCTTGGCGATGGT
This sequence comes from Hemiscyllium ocellatum, assembly GCF_020745735.1. Taxonomy (NCBI): domain Eukaryota; kingdom Metazoa; phylum Chordata; class Chondrichthyes; order Orectolobiformes; family Hemiscylliidae; genus Hemiscyllium; species Hemiscyllium ocellatum. Next base: position 86,471,178 of record NC_083402.1, on the reverse strand, counting down.
AAGTTTACAATGAACTGTCAGCTTTTGATGTCATTGGTGTCAGAAAGTCACCACAATTTCAGGGCATCAGGGCATGAGCAGATGAGTTGAGCACAATTTCTGAAGTTGCAGGGTGTGAATTAGTGCGCCAGCACCATGGCTCATTTAAATTCATTGAACCAGTGAAAGATACAATGTAGAGAAAGGTCATTTTGCCCACTGAGCCTGTGCCAAAACCTTGAAAGAGCTATCGGATTAAATCTACTTGTTTTCTCTGTGGCTCTATAATTTTTTTATGCTTCAAATATTTATTAAATTGTCTGAAAGTTATTGTTATGTCTGCTTTTAATTTTTATATTCATTTTGTTGTTGTTCATTACGCAATACATAACAATCGAACAACTGAGTGAATAAAATTATTTCTTCACAATTGTCCAATTGTACAGTGTTTTGCATTAGTTTTCCACTTGGGGTCCTCAGAGCTATGTGATATGATATCTTTTTAGTATTTTGTGCCTGAATAATTCATTGGTTAAACAGTGTAAAGAGGTATGTAAGCAATCGGAATTACAGATTATGTACTGTTAATGAGTTTGGTTAAGTTGATTGACGTGATGTATTTCAATGAATATGTTGCATGTTATAATGCACATCCCTTTACTGGATAAAGAAACAACCTGATTTATTGATGTGACTTTCTCCCAATATCCTTCTAATATAAAATGGACAAAAAATTATTTATTTATGAGTGAATTAATGTTTTTAAATAGTTATTATAATGGTTAACTAACATACATTTTTAGCTTGATAATTTTACTGTAAAGTAGCATTTCAGCAGAACCGCTCAGCATAATGCATGTTTCTGAAATTTGACTTGATTGAGCTGTGCTTTCCACATTGCTGTTTGAAGATCCTACATCTGCTCACACTTGCTAATTGCATTATTTGATATCATATTTTCACATTTTTGTCATATATTTTGTTCCAGCATTTCTATTAGAAACATCCACACCCACAATTATAATTTAAAATGTTTAAAAACACCATGTCATTCTGATTGCATAATGGCAGATGACAGTCACCATCGCTTTTCAGCTAATTTCACAGTTGCCTTCATCAGTTTAATCACTGACTGGGGATTTTTGATGGCACATACAGAAGGTGAGCATCAATCTGCCATTAAAGTTTTTAACCTTTTCCATTTTTTATGTCTCAGTTTAATCTTCAGTCAAACATAATTTGTAATATCTTACTGCTTCACTCCCTTCTTCAGAAATATGAAAGAATTGTCAGTTTTGACTGGCTTTTGTCTTGTTCCACTTACTGCTTTTTCAAACTCTGCTGCATATTTTAGTTCCCTACCATCTTGAACATGGCTGTAATAATGCAGACCTTGACACTACTATTACTGTTTTTTTGATTCAAACATCATTGTACTTCAGCTGTGGGATTCCTTTCCAACATATTGTTTTCAAGCTAACTTGACCATTAACTAACGGCCTCCACCGCCATACAGACCACCATTTGTAAGATTTTCCACCACTGAACACTGTTTTCAATCATCATCATACCATCTTGCCCTCGGCCAAAAATTAGGAGAATAGATAAGAGGGCAATAGAGGAGAAGTCAATGCAGACAAGATAGGTCAGGGGAGGAAAAGAGTAATGAAAGTGAAAAATGGAGATAGAGAATCGAGAGGAGGGAAAGTGGTAGAGAGAAGACAGGGGAATAGAGAATGGAGGGAGAAAGGAAAGATTGAGCAAAGACAGGGAGAACACAGGGAGATTAAAAAAAAGTAAGAGAATAGATAATAGAAAGAAGGATAGAGGATTGTGCAGAAAGTAGAAAGAAAGAGGAAGACTAAGAAAATATAAGAGTAAAGTAGGAATAAAAGGAGAGGGATGGGTGGGAGGTGGGGAATATTAGAAGCGAATGAAAAGGAAGAAAGCACAATGAAGAATGTTTGGACAATAGAATTAATGTTAAATTAGCAGTTTCCCTTATAAGCACAAAAATGGCTGTTTATAATGGTAAACAAGGTACGAACAGGGTGTTTTAAAATATAGAATGAATTATCTCCAGTGCAAACTTATTTCCTGGTTTCTCTACCCTACTAAACATGGAGACTATACTGGGCCATGACTCATTGAGATAAAGCTCACCTTCTGCGCCTGGGTAGGAGTTTGATGACTGGATCTCCTGTGGATTGTTGAACCCATCCAGCATTATCCAATAATCAATAGGATGTACAATAAGCAACCTTTCTGTAGATTACAGTCTCCACCAGGACTTCTCAAACAGTGGGGTTGCAAATTCCACGGATGAGATTTTGTGAGCTCTGAAGCAGCAATGGCTTTTGGAACAAGAATTGATTTCTGAGGCCCCTTTAGAATTCTTATTTTTGAGGTTGTTGAGATTTTAAAGACACCTCTCGAAGGCCTGTTTGCTGATTATAAGACAAACTAATGAATAGGTAGATGTTTGTCATTTCTTTGGAGAAACCATTCCCAATCATCATCATCCCTCTTTCAATCAAGAACTGAAACTTCTCCCCACCATCCCCACCATCAACAACAGGCCTGAACTTAAATCTCACCTCTATCTAACAACTTTAACCCCACACCGAATCAAAAATACTCCTAACCACGCTCCTAAATTTTCATTCTGAGGCATTAAAATGCAGTCCTGGGGGAAAATGAAGAGATGAAGGGTCCTAGCTAACTATCACACAACACCAGGTTATAGTCCACCAGGTTTATTTGGAAGTACTAGCTAACAGAGTGCTGCTCCCTGTCAGGTAGCTAGTGGGGCAGGATAATAGGACACAGACTGTATCACAAAAGATCAAAGTGTCATACAGCTGAGGTGATGTCATTTTTTTTAATAAAACCTAAAGTTATCTCGGGAATGTGACTTGAATGAAGTTCTTGGATTTACATATTAATTAATCAAAACCATGCTAAGTGATTAAAGATTTAACAGCAACTAGGTTTGTTCAATACACCACATCACTTGTATGACCCTTTGATGTTTTGCTATAAATTCTGTGTCCTGAGATCCTGCCCCATTAGCTACCTAATGAAGGAACAGCACTCTGAAAGCTTTTACTTCCAAATAAACATTTGGTCTATAACCTGGTGTTGTGTGATTTTTAACTTTGTCCACCCCAGTCCAACTCCAGCACCTCCACATCTACACTGCAGGGTCCTAAGCAGTAAAGGTGAAAATAACTTTGGCCTGGAGCTGGTTCAGTTGTTTGATCATATCGTCCTTTGGGTCCCTCTTTCAAATCAACTAGGGACAGGCATCTAAACATCATAGCAGACGTGGTGATAGATAAGGACCTCTCAATTGAATTGAGGGGGTTTAATTGTGACAAGCATCAATTGTCTTTCTTTGCAGTGTGGGCTCATATCACCTGGGAAAGAATGGATTCCTAACACCAAGAAAAAGGTTACAGCAGATGGAACACATTGCTGCACAGCATGCTCAGTCATTGCTGTCCCATTTCCATGGTAAGTCTCATAGCTGATAGTGCCCAAGGATGCTCCGGAGAGATGTTAAAATTATGACAGGGTTAGGCCCTTCAAATATGACTGCCATCCACATCCATAACCACCACTGTCATTGGAAGCAGTGCAATGATCTTCTGTTCTCACAAGACATCATGCTGCTTGTGTAACACACTGACAGCAAGGAAGGGAGTGAGGTTCCTTTAGGAAGAGGCTCAGTCTTATGTAGAGGGATAGGGACTTGCCTCTCAGTGTGCATGAAACTGGAAAGCGATGTATTAATTGACATAGGAGCAGAGGTGTCAACCCACTATTCTTTTGATGAACCTTTTGCTGAGGAGTGTGAGCAGATTGACGTCCCTTCCTTCCTCTAGGTCTCCACTTCATATGTTCATGTCTACAGTGAGATCTTTGAGGAAATGATGCCTCAAGTGGAAAGTAATTAGACAGACAAGCCATATTGGGTGGCACGGTGGCTCAGTGGTTAGCACTGCTGCCTCATAGCACCAAGGTCCCAGGTTCGATTCCAGCCTCAGGTGACTGTGTGGAGTTTGCACATTCTCCTCGTGTCTGCGTGGGTTTCCTCCGGGTGCTCTGGTTTCCTCCCGTAGTCCAAAGATGTGCAGGTTAGGTGAATTGACCGTGCTAAATTGCCCATAGTGTTAGTTGCATTAGTGGGTGGGTTACTCTTTGGAGGGTCGGTTGGGCCAAAGGGCCTGTTTCCACATTGTAGGGAATCTAATCTAATATTCTCAACCAGATGGAAGGTTTGAGTTATAAAAATAGATGGGAAAGACTGGGACATTTTTCACTGGAGCATGGAAAGTTGAGGGTGACCTTATTGAGGGTTAACAGATTATGAGGGGGATAGAACAAGATGAATGACAAGGGTCTTTTCCTTAGGGGGCAGGAGTTCAAAACTAGGGGGCATGATTTTAAAGTGAAAGAAGGAATATTTAAAAGGGACATGACGGGCAATGATTATACACAATGGTTCATGTATGGAACGAACTGCCAGAGAAAGTGATGGATGCAATACAGTTACAACACATAAAAACATTTGGAAAGGTTCATGAATAGGAAAGGTTTGAAGGGAAGTGGGACTAGTTTACTTTGGGAATATGGTGGGCATGGACTGGTTGGGCAGAAGCATTTGTTTCCATGCTGCATGAATCTAAGGCTCTATGACACTATGTTTGTCATGACCTTGTACTAGTATATTAAGATTCCCCACTTCGTGGTCTATAAGTCATCCATTTGTTGAAATCTCATGTTACACAAACAATCTGAAAGAACTTTAAATCCAGACAATTGCAAAGACCAAGGCTCCTGCAATCCTTACTTGCCTCAATTGCAATCACACTTGCCTATCCCTGAACACTGACCAAATCAAAAGACCCTATCTTAAGAAGAATGACAGCCTCTTCATATGAAGAATCCAGGTAGTGTTTCCTGTCCCTGATGTGCTACAATGTGTTGAGTTGAGCCTCTGAGTAAAGGCTGATCAAACTTCAAACATAGACATGTCTTCCCTGGATCAAACTGGCATCCAGGAACTCCCCTATGATGCAGGTATAATACATCAAATTCCTATCATCTTTCATGTGTTCTAATTAACTACTTAATTATCAAATTCAATTATATATATATTTTTTATTTTTATTAACATCGCTACCATATATTGCTATGCAATTTGAACTTTAAAAATAGTATAAATTTTGGCCATTTACCAAAATAACTGGTGTCTTGTACTTTGTAGAATAAGAACCTATTCATGGAGGTTGAAAATGTGAGAGAAATCAAAAGCAACAGTGTGCCACTTTATTTCCTTCCCACCTCTCTTAATCACAACTCCCATCATTCCACTATAAATTGCAATTGAAGTGTTAATCTTCTATAAATATGCTTGTAATAGAGAAGGTCTACCTGACTCAGTTACAGAGGAACCAGTTTCAGATGCTTCTTTAATTAACCAAACCTAACTGCTGTTCCAGTGAAGACCTTGTTGGAACCCTTCTTAAGACTGGGAACCAAAGAAAAATAATTGGTAAGTTTCAGTTAAATACTAACATGGATAGGTTTGACATGTATTACTGTTTGGAAACCTGGATTGAAAATAGAGTTAAATGGTTTTAGTTTTGTGAAGGAAACTCATTTTCTTTCACAAAAAGGGTCAGAACCTCATTGGGTGGAATTTTTCCCTCAGATGGAGAGGCATGAACAAAGGTGAAAATAAAGGAAACTACACAGAGAATATGAAAGAAATTGAAAACCAGATGTCCAGAAAATATTTCCCAATGTTTCCCTTAATCTTTTAATCTTGCTATTGAGTGTCAAATATCTTGTATGTATTTGTATCTCATTATTGCCCAACTTGTCTCATTAATGTGCTATTTCTAATTCTTCTCTCTTTTCTGATAAACAAGACAGTGCAAGTTCCTGACAGGAAAGTCTGAATTGGTACCTGGCAGCTGCAGCTTGCCAATTGTCTATCCCAGCCTTCATCTAAATCTGCTTTCATCACAATGTTTTTGTGTGCTCTATTCATACTATCCCCCTCCATCATTTGTCCACACAGGTCAGCATTGGCAAACCACCAGCCTCACTACATCATCTTGCCAGCTTTCGATCAAAACCTATACCATTTCAACTCTTCAAGGACTTGACCTTGGACTCAGGAAAACCTGTGAATTGCAGGTTTCTGTTAGTGTGCTTTGCATGGGAGCACAAAAGCATCTCATACATCTGAGCGGGGTGCATCCTATGGCTCTCAGTTTCATTGTTAGCACTCATTTATTATATGATTCTATGGAGGCTGGTGTCCATTGCTGTTTAGTGCACCAGGAGAGGCAAGTTGTTGGTAATTCTTTGGAGCACTGAACAGTCAAGATGTCCCTCTCTGGCACCATATTCTATCAAAGTCACACCTACAACATGTGCCCAAGCTTACACAACAATCACACTGCCTGTGCTTCGACAAAAAGGCCATGTCTGAAAGTCAAAGGGGTGCAGTTTTTAGTGGGTTCTTGATAGACTACAGTCAGTCAGTGGGTACCACCATGATAAATCAAAGTGCTTGATTGATTGCAGTACATAGGCTTGACTCCAATCAGTAAAGCATGTGGCCTTACCAGAGTTTGCGTATTAACGTCGTTGCAGTCCAGTAAGTGGGCCATGATCAGCCCTGCAGGTTACGTGCAATCACCTCCATTCCGAGGATTACACGTGTCTGTCAGTGTGCTGCTGCAGACATGAGTCTGTGGCCTGCTCTGCGGTAAGTTGCGGTTGTCCTGTTATGTTCAGCCAGGAGATGGACTACGTCAGTCTTGGGGATTTGATTAAAAATGATCAGGCACTTATCACGAGATGTCCATGAGTCCTGGGGAAGATAAGCAAACTCAAATGTGGGATGAACACCATTGGATTGTGCTGCTGAGGAGATGATTACAATGTAAGAGGACGATTGAAGATGAAAGGGTGGGATCTCATGGAAAACAGGTGGAGACAAGGTGCTCTGGAGAGGCTTTTTCCACAGATCACTGTCACTCTGGCCTCAATGTGGGGACAAGTTAGATATGGCTTCTGGAAGCAAAAATAAAGGCTATCTTGGATTTTCCAGTGACTGAGATAACATGTGAAATTCTGTGATCTATGGGCACGAGTGGATTGTGTCCAAAGCACGTTCTCAGTTTGGGCACTACAGTGGCTTGTTTTCTGAACTTGTTAATAAAGAAATTTGAGTCATTATGAAAGTGTTGAGAAAGTGGGGTTTTTACAACTGAGAGGGACAGATGGCCAGTCTGAACAAGCAGGTTCAGTTCAAAAGAAAAAATTCACATTGATAAAGGAATGTCAGAGTGCCTTTGACAACTTAAAAGCTGCGTATGCCACTGCATTGAGTTTAGCAGCACCAAATTGTAGTAAGCCATTTAAAATTAGCTGTGATGCCAGCTACATCGTTATGCCTGCCATTTTATTATGGGAAGACAAGGTGGGAATCAAATAATGGTCTATTATTTTTCATGCAAACTAAATGTATGCCAACAAGAATATTTGATGATGAAGAAAGAAACACTGAGCCTGTCTTTGGCTCTACAAAAACTTGAAGCCTACACATCTCGCAATACCGCAGAGAACTGTAATGTAAATGAATCACGATTCTTTAACTTTCTTGCATGGCTTCTGTGATAAAACTCTAAGATTTTTTCATTCAGTCTGAATGCCATAACAACACCATTTGAAAATCTTTCATGTGAAAGGAAGTGACATATTATAACAAATCTTTCTAAAGAGCACGGTGGCACAGTGTTTAGCACTGCTGCCTGATAGCGCCAGAGACCTGGGTTCAATTCTAGCCTTAGGCGACTGATTGTGTGGAGTTTGCACATTCTCCCCGTGTCTGCGTGTGGGTTCCTCCAGATGGTCCGGTTTCCTCCCACAGTCCAAAATTGCCCATAGTGTTAGGTGAAGGGGTAAACGTAGGGGAATGGGTCTGGGTGGGTTGCACATCGGTTTGGGCTGAAGGGCCTGTTTCCACACTGTAAGTAATCAAATGTGGAAGAAACTGAATGTTGTGGAGAAGATAATTTTTAACAAAATTCCTATGTGTATGCATATATAAGTAATTGTTTCTGTTAAAAGTGTTGGTAATAAGACAATATTAATAGAAAGTCCAAATGTCTCTTAAAGGCATCCATGCATTTTTTGAGATTCAGTGTGTAATACAGATTTGCAGACTCTTTTTTTGGGGAACTTGGGTTCTAAAGTATAGCTGAATAGGTTTTTGTTTTAATTCTATGTAAGTGACATTCCTTTTTTACATATGGTCAGTAACTTCTATTTAGAATTACTTCTAAACAGCTTTTCCAAGAAAGCATATGATGTTACATAAATGACTATCAAGGTACTTGATGAGGTAATTATTGAGGTATATACAAAGTGGAGTTTTTACAACTGAGAGAGGCAGTTAGCTGGGAATTCACAGTCTTATGGTAGTCAAAGTCAGGGAAAAATCAAGAGGTTAACCTGTATCTCTCAGGAAGAAACAGAGAATGACATCTGGTGAATGTGCAGAAAGTTACTTAAATGAAATAGTTGCAAGCTTGTCTGTTGAAATGAAGATTTCATCGAGGTTGAGTGTCTGTAAAGGATTTTGTTGGGAAAAAGATTGCATCTTTCTTTCTCAGAGACAGTAAGGACTGCAAGTGCTGAAGGTCAGAATCAATAGATATGAAGCTGGAAGAGGACAGCAGGTCAGACAGCTCAGAAGGGGCAGAAAGGTCAATGTTTTGGGCTGAAACCCTTCGTTAGGACTGTCACGATGAAGGATTTTGGCCTAAGACGTTGACCTATCTGCTCCTCAGATGCTTTGTATCTTTCTGCTATTTAAGACAAGACTTTTGCAAACTGTGTTTTTTTTTCTTTTGTGTAATAAACTTATATTCTTTTGTCAGAAGTATATAACAATCTTTGGTGAACATCTCAGTCACTGACCACAATGGTAATCAAATTGGGAAAATAAAATTTAAGGTCTGTGAAGATAGGTTTCAGTCTGGAAACTGACTTATTCAATATTACCATCAGCTGGGATCATAACACCAACTAATGTTCTTGCTGTGAATGATAATTAGAAATAAAATGAGATTTGTACAATAAGGTCACAGCTTTCTTAATTACCAACTGCTAGTATTAAATGCTAACTGTTAATTTTGGACCCAGTATCAAGGTTGCTAACTACTTTTGTCATGCCCTTTTGTCATTATTGGTTCAACCAACTATCCTTTGGAATAGTGCCCATGGCTGAAATATTCTAGAGGACAGTATCCAATATGCTCCAAGGTAAGGACAAAATAATATTTCTGGTGGATATCTCAGGAAGATGATATTCTAATACATGGTTCGACAAAGGAGGAACATGATCTAACACTTAGGTAGGTTCTCAAAACCATGCAGGATGTAGGGATAATGTTAAATCAGCATGAATTGCACAGTCAATGATCAAATTCTTAAATCACACAGTGCAAACCATGGGAATAATGGTTGATCCTCAGAAAACAAAGGTGATTGGAAAATTTCTGAAACCCAGGAACTTCAGAGCTACAAAGATTTTTGGAGTTTGGATAACCAAATGGAAAGGTCATTTCTAATCTATCAGCACTTAACAAACTGTTGTCACAAGGCAAACTGTGGTTTTGGAATTGAAAACTGCCATTCTGTGAAATGAAATTTGAACTGAATTTGCTTGTAGTCACGGCCAACTGTCTATCTCAGTTGTAATGTCAATCAGAGCAATACTTCCAAAAGGATTAAGAAATTGGTAACCTCTTTTGAAGTTTTATAATATTATGACCACAGTATCCAACAGTAATCCACAAGCCTGAGTTGCTGTAAGTCCAGAAAGGTGGAACTTGTAAGCCAGTTTATTATGCTTCAAGGTCTGTAAAAGAGACAGAGACAAAATACCTTACAGTTGAAAAAAAAGCCTTGGTGGCAAACTGCATATGTTGGAGGTTCTTGGATGATGTTTCAAGTTTAAAATTTAAGACTGAAACAGATCAGAAGCTATTGGTTTCTCTTTTCAGTAGGAGGGAAGTTGTTGGGAAGATGGCACATTGTAATTTAGCACTTCGAAATTGTATTTGATGAGATATGACTCACTAGGATTGCATACAAGAGAAGTTAACAAACAATGGCATTAACTTTATCAAGAATAGCTCTGAAGAAACAAATAAAGAGACAGCTGGAGAAACAGCACGTGTAGCAGTACCTGCGGAGAGAGAAACAGAGTTAACATTTCAAGTTCAGTATAATATGTTTTCAGAACTGAAAAGTGTTAGAAAATATCTTTTTTAAATACCTTTTGACAGAGGCAAATGCCCAGTGCGAAAGATAAAAGGCTTGTTAATGGCAAGAGAGAGAAAGAAAAGTAAAATGAATTCAAATTACGCGATGAGAGGGAGAGAATAGTCTAGAAAGAGCAACGTAAATAAGACACATGCAAAACAAGGCTGTTGGGGATGGAAATGGGAAGGATGTAAGATAATGGAGAACATAAATAACGTGGTCAGTTTCTGAAGATGTTGAATTCAGTACTGGGGCCTCGTGGCTATAATAGAAATAAAAAATGAAGTTTTGTTTTTTGAGCTTGTGTTTTGCTTCATTGGAATAGTTCAGCAGGCCTAGGACAGAAAAGTTATAGAGTCATGGAGCCATACTGCAAAGAAACCGCTGCACTCTGTCTCTTAGTTTCAAGCTAGTTCTGTATCTAAATGGCCAATTCTTCCTATATTCTGGATCAGTGGTGCTGGAAGAGCACAGCAGTTCAGGCAGCATCCAACGAGCAGTGAAATCGATGTTTCGGGCAAAAGCCCTTCATCAGAAATAAAGGCAATGAGCCTGAAGCGTGGAGAGATAAGCTAGGGGAGGGTGGGGGTGGGGAGAGAGTAGCATAGAGTACCTGGGAGTTGCAGTGGGCGAGGGACTCCCTGAGATTCTTGTGGAGAGAGGAGGAAAACTTCTTCAAGGCAGGCATCCTTGCCTCGTTAATTCTTCCTATATTCCATGTGACCTAACCTTGCTACCATGCGGAACTTGTCGAACGTCATCCTGAAGTCTATATAGATCACATTCACTGCTCTGCCTTAATCACTTGCCTTTGTAACTTCTCCAAAAAACTTAGTTAAGATGGTGAGACACAATTTCCCACGTACAAAGCGATGTTGACTACTCATAGTCAGTCCTCGCCTTTCCATATACATGTAAATCCTGTCCCTCAGAATCCCTTCCAACAACTTGCTCACCACTGATATCAGGCTCACCGGTCTATAGTTCCCTGGCTTTTTCTTACCACCTTTCTTAAATAGTGGAACTAAATTATCCAACTTCCAATCTTCTGCTACCTCACCTGTGGTCATTGCTGATGTGATGCAAATATCAAAGAATTATATACCTAAAAGCCTAGGTCTCTCTGTTACACAGCATGAGAGCAAAGCAGTTCATTGAATTTTATTCATTCATTGAATTGGCAAGCAACTGGGAGGTCATGGTCATTCATGTGGACAGAGCAGAGGTGTTAGGTCTTTCTGCCAAAGTTAAATGGGGTCTATTCAGTAATCGGGCCCTCCTGGTGCCTTAAATATATGTAAAAACAATTTTATATACGTAAGAAATGCTTAAGTTTGTTTGTTCCCCATAAGTACAGAATCAAACAGCTCTCATGAATATATATGTATATAAGGTTTTTTTATGAATGACGTGTATTCTCGTTATAAAAAAGAGATCACCCTGTCTGAAATTGGTCTTGCCAATGTAAAGATAATGCATTTTGAGCAGCTAATGCAATGGACTAGATTGACAGAAGCACAAGGTAAATAATACTTCACTTGGAAGGTGAGTTTGTGGCCTTGGACAGTGAGGAGGTGAATGACAAATGTTTTACTTTCTGTAATTGCATGGGAAGGGGCCATGAGGGAGTAGCAAAGCTTTAGGCATGATGGAAAAGTGCATCAGGATGTCACAATGGAATAATTCATGCTGAATGCTGACAATGGAGGGTAGCAGAAGATGTATTCAATAGTGGCATTTTGCTGGAGATGGCGGAAATGATGAAGGATGACTCTTTTAACATGGAGACTCGTGTGGTGGAAAGTAAGGATCGGGAAATCCTATTATAACCCAATGGGGAAAAGGAGATAAGAGCAGAAGTGTGAGAGATGGTTCGGGTGTAGCTGAGGGCTCTGTCAACTGCAATGGTATGGGGTGTTTGGGTGAGGAAGAAGGAGGCCATGTTAGAGGCAGACCAGTGGAAGGAAGTATCATCAGTAGATATTCAGACCCCTCTGAGGAAGGGTCACTGGACTTGAAACATTAACTCTGTTTTCTCTCCACAGATGTTGCCAGATCTGCTGAGTTTCTTGAGCAATTTCTGTTTGTCAGTGATCACAAGAACCTTGTCACATCTATTCAAATGATAACCATATATACTTGCTATACGAGAACTAGGTGATGCAGTTGAGAATAAGAGGCGTTCCTTTAAGAGGGAGATGAGAATCTTTCTCTTTCAAAAAGATGTTAATATGTGGAATTCTCTTCCTCAGGAAGCACTGGAGGCTGGGTCATTGGATTTATCCAAGACGAGTTGGATAAATATTTGACAGGCAAGGCAGTTGTACTATTTGGAATGAGATCAGCCAGGTTGATCTCATAAAGTCTGGGTTACCTGATTGAGGCTGTTAACCTGGTCCAAACAGGAAGTCCTGGCTGACAGATACTAACCAAGAATATCAGGGGTTCTGCTCACTCTAGGTACCGGCTCTGAGCTAGCTGGGTCAGTATCATGGACTATGCACATGGAAATAAAGGGTGACTGGGTGACTGGATACTGGCCTTCATGGCAATGAGAAAAAAACATGCCCTGAAGGGATTCACTCACCAAATCACCTTGGAGTTGGGGGTAAGTATTTCTGGCATCATGCCTGTATTTGAGAAGCTTGACTTATTTGATCCTGCTGTTGAAACCTAGGCCCAGTATGTGGAAATAATGTGCTTTTTTTCCAGGCAAATGACATTGGGAGTTAAAAACAATGAGTAAATTTCCTAACACTGTGTGGACCCTTGGTTTTTTCAGTCATTAGGAGCCTAACTTTCCTGGACCCACCAGATACTAAAATCTTTCAAGAATTGACAGATTTAACTAAGGAATATTTAGACTCCAAACTCCTCTATTCTGTTTTACTTGACAGTTTGCAAATCAGGGTATATCTGTATCGGGATTTTTGACAAGGTTAAGATGACTGTCAGAGGCATGTGGCTTTAATTTAACCCTTAATAGGATGTTAAGGGACCGTTTGGTATGTGGAATTAATGACGGAACCATACAAAGCTGCCTTATAGCAGAAGCCTACCTGAACTTCAAACAGGATCTACAACTGGCTTTGTTGTTAGAAAATGTGACAAGTGAAGGTTATGAGTTCCAGTGTATGCTGATAGAAGTAGACACTCTTGCCAGGTTGATATTGTGACAGGATACCAGCCTTCATGGAATTATTTCAGGAGTCATAGATTGTGGAGGCAAATGAATTTCAGACCACACCCAGATCAGGCATGGTTAGATTAGATAACTCAGTGTGGAAACAGGCCCTTCGGCCCAACAAGTCCACGCTGACCCTCTAAAGGGCAACCCACCCAGATCCATTCCCCTACATTTATCTCTTCACCAAACACTATGGGCAATTTAGCATGGCCAATTCACCTAATCTGCACAGTTTTGGACTGTGGGAGGAAACCAGAGCACCCAGAGGAGACCTACACAGACACAGGGAGAATGTGCAAACTCCACACAGACAGTTGCCTGAGGCAGGAATTGAACCCGGGTCTCTGACGCTGTGAGATAGAGTGCTGCCCACAAAATGACCTTACTGAATGGCATAGCAGGCTCAGGGCCTACTGCTGCTCCTAAGTCCTGAGCTTTAAGTAGTTTCCTGAAAAGCCTGAAAGAGCTCAGAGTGGTGATCACGTCATGCAAAATTGGTTACAAAGTTTTTGTTTTGTTCAAAAGGATTGCCATCCCTCAGTTACCATTTGTCTAAAATATAGCTGTTCAGGAGACAACAGTAATTAAAACTGCCATTACCTGAAATAGTACTAACATTTCCAGATCTAACTATAATTGTACAGGGGTTGTCTTTAATTTTCAGGTTTTCTCCATTTAATAAATGCTTATCATTTGTGATGTGTTCTGATGAATCAAAAACAGTTTAGATTTCTCTCAGTAGGCTGTTTCCAATTACCTTCATTACTGCCACTGTCCTTTTCATTACCTTAATTACAAATAATTGAACACATTCTGAATAATGAGGAGACAGGCAAAGGATGGTTTAATAGAAGATTACAAGACATCTTTCTCAGTTTTTAAATCAGGTAGGCAAGTAGAAAAATTGCTCGCCTAATGTGTTACTGCAGCTGCTGAAAGCACAGCTCAATTATGCTCATCATTTTTAAGTACAAATGAAAACCTAATACTGTGACCCATAGATATAATTAGCATATCATTTTCTAAATAGCCTAAAAACTACTCATATTCTGACCTCATTAGCTTTGTGCCAAAATGTTCTGTCATGCTACTATTACTCACTATTATTACAACATTGCATTAACTGACAGAGACAGAGTTGCACTCAGTTCCACAGCGGAGAGGTACAAGGGTGTTTACTTTCACCCTACCTGTCTGCCGAAAAAAACAATTGGTTGGCAAAGTAAGATTAAATAGGTTGAAAAGGTGTCCTTTATTTTTGGACAAGCAGAAAAAAAACAGCTGACAAAATAGGCACCTTGGAGATCACTCTCCATCTTAGTACATTTACCAAAACATTGTTCACATAACATGGTAAAATTGAACATAAGTTTAAAAATAAGGATGGTAAGAGCAAGAAAGATATGTTGTATATAAACACAAATTGTTGGTGTTTGTCTTGCTACCAATAGCATGTTAAGGATTATATATTGGGCTCTTTTCCAGAATCAGGAGTCACAGTCTAAGGATACAGTGTAGACCATTTAGGAATGAGAGATCGAGAAGCTTCTTCATCTGGAGAGTGGTAAGTGTAATGAATTCTCAGAAAACAGAAAGCCGATGAAACCAAGATATTGAGTGTTTTCAAGAAGGAGTTAGGTATAATTCTCCTGGTTAAAATGATCAAAGGGTACGAGGAGCAAGTGGGCACAGGGTACTGAGTGTGATAATGAACCATGATCATATTGAAAAGCTGAATGGCCTACTCCTATATTCTGTGTTCCTATCAATTGGTGAGAGAAAATAAATCATATTTGATCAAATGTTATTTAAGAAATGTGATTGGTCCCTTTATGATAAATGAAACATTTTCAAATTTGCAGTCATCTGGATGCATTTGTGCTAGTTCTCAGCTTTAGATGAGACTTCTGATTACATCACTTTTCTATTCCTTGTGAATAAATATACATAAGTTCAAAATTTTGTTGGGAGAATACAATTACTCTTTCTTCCAGTAGTTAAAGTTTGGTAATTTAATAATTTATTTATTATGGTATCTGATAATTAGCTGTGTAATGGAACTGAATGCATTTGATCTCTGACACTCTTGTCTCAGATTGATGGTTTCAGGATAGATAGAAGCACATGTACTTCTAAGATATTCTATTAACCCTGCTTAATTTTACTGTAGACAATAGATATCTTTTGCACTGACTGTTACTTTGAGAAGAAATTAATAGAATGCCTAAATAGACTTAATATATGAACTTGTGCACTGTAAGCATGTTTAATGGATGGCAAGAACATCTTATATTGATTGAATTGTGGTGAAATAGATGGAGCATTTTAATTGAGTTCCTGCTGAATTAATCTGTTGCTTTTCTGCTAATATCATAGTGTGGGTTAACGAGCTTTACATAATACTGAAATATGGGTTTAATTTTTTTTAGGCACTGATGATATTGAGAATGTAGCATGACAAAATATGAAAATTATTAGCTCAGGTTACAAAATACGTTTGTAGTCCTGTTTCCATTGCTGGGATGTTCAGTCCTGCTACCTGGACAGGTCACATGCTCCCACAAGCTGGCCAGAGCACTTAGGCTCATTGAAATCCTTGCTGAACAAGAATTAAGGAAGTTGACTGTAATCTTATAGTTATCCTTCTGGATGTGCCGAGGGTGTCTGATGCTGGGCAAGCAGCAGTAGGCAGTAGGCTAAAAGACTTAAAAGCATTCCCTCCCAAAGTGAAGCAAATGACCATTTGTAAAGTGGTTGTCTAGCTATATTTTTTGTGTCTTTTAATTTTTTTTTGAAAATGATTGAGATGGCATTTTCTTGTTCCATTGCTGTTATAACCAACCCTAGGTGACATAACCAACCCTCACACTTTCCTCATTCCTGAAGAAGAGCTTATGCCCGAAACGCCGAATCTCCTGTTCCTTGGATGCTGCCTGATCTGCTGCGCTTTTCCAGCAACACATTTTCAGCTCTGATCTCCAGCGTCTGCAGTCCTCACTTTCTCCTATGTGACATTCCCCAAGTTATTACAGTTACAGATGGAATAACCTAAGTCATTAAGCCTTCAGGTGAGGACGGATGAACTGACTCCACTTCTTTGTTCACCCAAACCCCTGGGTTGGTCACAACAGAATTAATTTAAAAAGGAGCCTATCCTTGTTGGCGCCTTTCTCCCACTCTTAATGAATATATATTTTAAAAGGAGCCAATTGAGCCAGACTTTCAATTTAACGGAAGAGTGCATTATTAGTTACTAAATGCAAGAAGAAATAATAGTAAAACACACACAGATTTTAAAAATAAGAAATGAGTCTGAAAAAAGTTAAGCAATACACGAATCAGTCTCTCTGGGTGGTTCGTGAAGAGAGGAAAGCTGAACCGTGACTTTCAGGACTGTAGGCTTTACAGCTGGTTGAAACCCATAAGACCATAAGAAATAGAAGCAGGAGTAGGCTACTTGGCCCCCTTGGCCTCCGCCAGTCAGTAGGAGCATGGTTGATTCAACATTCCTCACATCCACTTTCTTACCCTTTCCCTCTGATTCATCTACTGCTCAAGGATCTATCTGTCTCAGCTTTAAACATACACATGGCCTATTCCCCATGACTCTCTTTGCGAAGGAATTTCAAAGACTCACAACCTGTGAGAGAAGAAATTCCTCTGCATCTCAGTCTTAAATTGGTGCCCCTTTTATTCTGAGACTGTGGCCTCTGGTCCTAGACTCTCCCATGAGGGGGAAACATTGTCTCAGCCTCTTAAAGATCCCAAACGTTTCAATAAGATCACCTCTCGTTCTTCTAAACTCCAGTGAGTGGAGCCCCAGCCAGTTTGACCTTTGCTCATAAGACAAACCTTCTCTGATCTAAAATAGTATCTTTTCTAAAATAAAGGGGCAAACTACTCACAGCATTCCAGACGTGGTCTCACCAGCACCTTGTACAGTTGCAGAAAGACTTTTCTACTCGTATACTTCAAGCCCCTTGAAATAAGGGCCAACATTCCATTAGCTTTCCTGATTACCTGCTGCACCTATGGGCTAATTTTCTGTTTCATACACAAGTTGTCACATATCCATTTGTTTTGCAGATTTCTTCAAATTTTCTCCATTTAAATAATATTCTGTTCTTATCTCTTCATATTTTCCCACATTATACTCCATTTGCCAACATACTTAACCTGTCAATATCTCTCTGTAAACTGTTTATAACCTGAGTTTTCACTTATTTTAGTGTCATCTGTAAATTTGACTTCAGTACATTCATTTCCTTCCTTCCAGTCATTAATATATATTGTAAACAGTTGCAGTCCCAGCACTGATCCCTGTGGAACCCCACTGATCAAGGGTCACCAAATAGAAAATGAATTCCTTATCCTCATTCTTTGTTTCCTGTCCATTAGCCAATTTTCTATCCATCTCAGTTTACTACCTTCAACACCTTGGGCTCTTATCTTATGACGAAACCTTTTGTGAAGTACTTTGTTGAATGCCTTCTGGAAGCTCAAAGACAATATATCCTTTGGCTCCCCTCTATCCACTTTGGATGAAACTTCCACAAAAATCTGTAATAACATAGTCAGGCACAATTTCCTTTCCGTGAAGCCTTCTATCCTGTTTCCACTGGATGGTGATTAGCTGGCAGCACTCAGAGTGAGAAAATCCCTCTGTTACTCCATTTCCTTCTTACTTAGTGCCAGAAGCAAGCTAGTTAAAAAGCCAAAATGAGAGTGCCCCTTTACCTACAATGCAGCGGTAACTAGTGGGTGATTCTTCAACTGCGAAGTTCACAGCACACTAGCATTGTGAATCTAGGCTAGTATTTAGGATATTTCTGTTCACTACCATACCTATTGCACAAGCACACACAGCCCAAAGTTACTGTTAGCTTTTAACCTCTGTGTTTATTCCTGAAAGTGCAAAACCAAAGACATCTGTAAGAGTTTGCCTTGTCCTGATACAGCAGAAATAACTTTCTCATCACCACTTTCTGTGGTGTGTGTGTCTCTCTCTCTCTGTTTGAAGTTTCCTGACATTCAAAGCCATGACATTCTGTGGGTCCCACCTTGGACTTTACCAGACAGTGACTGAATTCACATTGTCATGTGTTTTTGACTGTTGCATTCCTCTTTTAAAGCATATATTTTGGATTTAAAAATTTAAAACATCCACAGCACTTTGGGGTTCTGATTCATTGTTGTGAAATACTTACCTTATTAGATTACTTACAGTGTGGAAACAAGCCCTTCGGCCCAACAAGTCCACACCGACCCGCCGAAGCGTAACCCACCCATACATTTACCTCTTACTTAACACTACGGGAAATTTAGCATGGCCAATTCACCTGACCCGCACATCTTTGGACTGTGGGAGGAAACCGGAGCACCCGGAGGAAACCCACGCAGACACGGGGAGAACGTGCAAACTCCATACAGTCAGTCGCCTGAGTCAGGAATTGAACCCGGGTCTCAGGTGCTGTGAGACAGCAGGGCTAACCACTGTGCCACCCACTACAACTGATATTGAAAATGGAAAGCATCGAGCAGACCAATGTAGAGAGCCTGTGTCTGTTAATTTCACAGAAACCCAGACTCCATGTTGTCCAAAGTTAAGATGATATGGAGGAGCCAGTGTTGGACTGGGGTGGACAAAGTTAAAAATCACACAACACCAGCTTATAGACCAACAGGTTTATTTGGAAGCATTACCTTTTGAAGCACAGCTTCTTCATCAGGCTGTTGGAATCAGTGCTCCGAAAGGTTTACGAGGATGTTGCCTAGTATGGAAGGTGCTAGCTATGAAGAGAGGTTGCGTAGTTTAAGATTGTTTTCATTAGAAAAAAAGAGATTGAACAGGGACCTAATTATGGTTCACAAACTCATGAAGGTATAGACAGGGTGGATAGAGGTAAGCTTTTGTCCCAGGGTGAGGGATTCAATAACGAGAGATCATGCGTCCAAGGTGAGACGTGAAAAGTTTAAGGGAGATACACGTGGCAAGTACTTTACACAGAGGGTGGTAGGTGCCTGGAATGTGTTGGCAGCAGAGGTAGTAGATGCAGGCATGGTAGATTCATTAAAGGTGTATCTGGACAGGTGCATGAGTAGATGGGGAACAGAGGGCTACAGATGCTTAGGAATTGGGTGATAGTGGATTTGGATGGGCTCAGCCTTGGAAGGCCGAAGGGCCTGTTCCTGGGCTGTAAATTTTCTTTGTTTTTTGAAAGCTAATGCCTCCAAATAAACCTTTTGGATTATAACATAGTGTTGTGTGATTTTTAACAAAAGTTAAAATATTCACGTGGATGAGCCTTTAATCAGTTACCCTCTGAATATGTGTTCAGGACATAGAAGCAGTCCATCTTCTGTTTCTCATCTCCAAAGGAAAAAAATCAGCCCATGATGTATAACTACTGATTGGTGTCAACTTCCTCACGCCATTTGACAAAAATAAATTTTATCCCCTTGAACTGAATGAGGGATATGCCAGGCAAATGGTATTGAAATGTAATCTGGTGCTTCCTTTAGCAGTGTCTGTATGCTCCTGATAACAGACATTAATGTTAAGATGCTGTTCTGTAAGGAGGCATGCTTTCTTTATTGATGATAGAATTGGCATAAGTCACTGACTGTGAAGATAAACTATATTAACAGTTGCACACCTTAACCATGGAGTCAGGTTCACTTGCGCAGGTTGCTTTCCTCACCTCAGTGGAAGAAATAAAAAAAAAATTATCACTAACATCAAGCATTTTTCTGTTTTTATTGAAGCTTTCCCCATTTGTAGTAAATGAGGTTAGAAAAAGGTGCAAAAGAAAATTGGTTTTCACATGTGAATACATTATTGAAATCATTAACATTGAATATCTGCTGTACATTTCTCACTCCAGGTCAGGTACAAAGTTAAAGAGATTAAGGAAGGGGCATTAAATAGTAGAAACATTTAAAACTGGATGGAGAGACCATTGAAAAGAAAAAAAATGCTGGAAATCACAGTGGGTCAGGCAGTATTCATGGAGAGAAAGTATCCATTTCAGACTCTGAGGCTTCTTCGATGCCAGATGGAGGGGAGGAACCATGGTTCCTGACAGCCTTTCTGGCTGCTCAGTGGGACAAGGTATGTTTTGCACCTGCTCAGTTTGCAAGAAAGAAAGCAGGAGAGAACACCAGTGCTTCACTGGAGGCTCACTGATGATGTCACTTAGCATGGTGACGGAACATCTGAAAACAAACCTGCCAGCTCAGCGAACAAACCTACAACCTGTAGCAATCTTCTAATGAAGAATCATTGAGACTAAAAATGTTAACTTGCTGTCTCTCCATAGATGCTGTCTGACCCATATTTTCAGTACAGATTCCAACATTAGCCGTAATTTGCTTCTATATTGTGGACAGACCATTTTTGGGTAGATTGTGGTGATGCAGAGTGAGAAGGCAGTCTCGGTTTTATTTTTGTTCATTTACTTGATGTAGGCGACACATTGTCTCAATAATCGCTCAATTTGTTATTTCCCAGATTACCATATGAGTTATACATAGTGTATAAGGAGAAAGTGAAGGCTGCAGTTGCTGGAGATCAAAGTCAAAAGGTGTGACACCAGAAAAGCACAGG
The DNA here is from genome assembly GCF_020745735.1 of Hemiscyllium ocellatum. Lineage (NCBI taxonomy): Eukaryota > Metazoa > Chordata > Chondrichthyes > Orectolobiformes > Hemiscylliidae > Hemiscyllium > Hemiscyllium ocellatum. The sequence goes on along the minus strand of NC_083402.1, from coordinate 86,450,050 downwards.
AGGTCAGGCAGCATCCAAGGAGCCGGAGAATCGATGTTTCAAGCATAGGGTCTTCATCAGGAATGCGCGGGGTGGGGGTGGGGGGGGGGTGCAATGGGGCTGAGAGATAAATGGGAGGGGGTGGGGCTGAGGAGAAGGTAGTTATGATTGCGATAAGTAGATGAAGTTGGGGAGGTGATAGCGATGGGTTGGAGGGGAGTGGAGCAAATAGGTAGGAAGGAAGATGGACAGGTAGGCCAGTTCAAAAGGGTAGTGCTAAGTTGGAGGTTTGGATCTGGTATAGATGGGAAGAAGGGAGATGAGGAAGCTAGTGAAATCCACATTGACCCCATGTGGTTGGAGGATCCCAAGGCAGAAGGTGAGACGTTCTGTCTCCAGTCATCAGTTGGTTAGGTTTTGGCGGTAGAGGAGGTCCAGGACTTGCATGTCTTTGGTAGAGTAGGAGGAGGATTGGCCTCAGGGTGGTTGAGTTGTTTGGTGCATGCATCCCGGGAATGTTCTTTGAAAGGGTACAGTGGCAGCATTCCCCACCTTTTCCTCTGCTACCAAGTTCACCTAGACCATCTCGGACATCTCCCTCCCCTTTCTAGACATTTCCATTTCTGGTTACCAACTCAACAAGAGATCTCCTTCAAACTCGGAACACTCCCACAGCTACCTGCACGACACCTCCTCCTACCTCGCCTCCTGTAAAAATTCTATCCCTTACTCCTAACTCCTCTGCCTCCACCGTATCTGCTCCCAGGAGGACTCCAGGTTATCCCAGATAGCCTCTTACTTCAAGGACCACAATTTCCCCTCCCACGTGGTCAACAATGCCCTCCAGCTCATCTGTTCCACTTCCTACACTTCCACCCTTGAACCAACCCCTCCAACAGCAACAAAGATAGAAATCCAGCCCACTCCCCTGCCCACCCTGCAACCCCTGCTCCTCGCCTTCCACCCGACTAATTTCCAGATACAGCACATTATCCTCTGCCATTTCCAGCATCTACAGTGAGACTCCACCCCTTTCAGCATTCCGCAGAGACCATTCTCTCTGCGATATCCTTGTTGGGTTTACGCACCCCCTCCAACCTACCCTCCACTCTTAAAGCCTTCTGTTGCCACTGCAAGAGGTGGAAAACCTGTGCCCACACATTCCCCCCTTCACTTCCATCCAAGGCTCTAAAGGATCCTTCCAAATTCGGCAGAGATTTTCCTGCTCCTCCAAACAGCTCATCTACTGTGTCTGTTGTTCTCAATGTGGTTTATTCTACATTGGGGAGACAGGACACCAACTTGTGGATCGTTTGAGAGAACATCTCATGACGCATGCACCAAACTACCCCACCGCCCTCTGGCAGACTACTTCAAATCCCGGTCCAACTCTGCCAAGGACATACAAGATCTGGGCCGCCTCCACCGCCAAATCCTAGCCGCCCAACGACTGGAGGAAGAACACCTCATCTTCTACCTCCAACCACATGGAATCAATGTGATTCCACCAGTTTCCTCATCTTCCCTACTCCCACCTGTACCAGATCCAACTGTTGAACTTGGCACAGCCCTCTTGAACTGTCCATCTTGCTTCCCACCTGAAGAAGGCAGCATATGTAAAGATGAGGCGTGAAGGTTCAGTAGGGGCGATTGAGAGTTATAAGGTAGCCAGGAAGGAGCTAAAGAGGGAGCTAAGAGAAGCGAGAAGGGGACATGAAAAGTCTTTAGCTGGTAGGATTAGGGAAAACCCAAAGGCTTTCTATAGGTACGTCAAGAATAAAAGGATGACTAGGGTAGGTATCGGTCCAGTCAAGGATAGTAGTGGGAAGTTGTGTGTGGAGGCGGAGGAGATTGGAGAGACATTAAATCAGTACTTTTCATCAGTATTCACTCAGGAACAGGACACTGTTGCTGATGTGAATATGGAATCACAAATAATTAGAATGGATGCCCTGGAAATATGCAGGGAAGAGGTTTTGGGAATATTGGAAAGGATGAATATAGATAAGTCTCCTGGGCCTGATGGCATTTACCCCAGGATCCTATGGGAAGCTAGGGAGGAGATAGCAGAGCCATTGGCCTGGATTTTTATGTCGTCGTTGTCAACAGGAATAGTACCAGAGGACTGGAGGATAGCGAATGTGGTCCCATTGTTCAAGAAAGGGAGTAGGGATAGCCCTAGCAACTATAGGCCAGTGAGTCTGACTTCAGTGGTGGGCAAAGTCTTAGAGAGAATGGTAAGGGATAAGATTTATGAACATCTGGGTAGGAATAACGTGATCAGGGATAGCCAGCATGGTTTTGTGAAGGGCAGGTCGTGCCTCACAAACCTTATTGAGTTCTTCGAGAAGGTGACTAAGGAAGTGGATGAGGGTAAAGCAGTAGATGTTGTGTATATGGATTTTAGTAAAGCGTTCGATAAGGTTCCCCATGGTAGGCTAATGCTAAAACTTCGGAGGTATGGCATTGAGGATACATTAGAGGTTTGGATTAGGAATTGGCTGGCTGGAAGGAGACAGAGGGTAGTAGTTGATGGATTATGTTCATCTTGGAGTGCAGTTACTAGCGGTGTACCACAAGGATCTGTTTTGGGACCATTGCTTTTTGTTATCTTTATAAATGATCTAGAGGAAGGACTTGAAAGCTGGGTAAGCAAGTTTGCGGATGACACAAAAGTCGGTGGAGTTGTGGATAGTGAGGAAGGAAGTGGTAGGTTACAGCGGGATATAGATAAGTTGCAGAGCTGGGCGGAAATGTGGCAAATGGAATTCAATGTAGCTAAGTGCGAAGTCGTTCACTTTGGTAGGAATAACAAGATGATGGATTACTGGGCTAATGGTAGGCTACTTGGTAGTGTGGATGAGCAGAGGGATCTTGGTGTCCATGTACACAGATCTCTGAAAGTTGCCACCCAGGTAAATAGTGCTGTGAGGAAGGCATATGGTGTACTGGGCTTTATTGGCAGAGGAATTGAGTTCCGGAGTCCTGAGGTCATGTTGCAACTGTATAAGACTCTGGTGCGGCCTCATCTGGAGTATTGTGTGCAGTTTTGGTCGCCATACTATAGGAAGGATGTGGAAGCTTTAGAACGAGTGCAGAGGAGGTTTACCAGGATGTTGCCTGGAATGGTAGGAAAATCTTATGAGGAAAGGCTGAGGCACTTGGGGCTGTTCTCATTGGAGAAGAGAAGGTTTAGGGGAGATCTGATAGAAGTGTATAAGATGATTAGGGGTTTAGATAGGGTAGATACTAAGAACCTTTTACCGCTAATGGAGGCAGGTGTTACTAGGGGACATAGCTTTAAATTAAGGGGTGGTAGGTATAGGACAGATGTTAGGGGTAGATTCTTCACACAGCGGGTTGTGAGTTCATGGAATGCCCTGCCCGTATCAGTGGTGAACTCTCCTTCTTTATGGTCATTTAAGCGGGCATTGGATAGGCATTTGGAAGTTATTGGGCTAGTATAGGTTAGGTAGGATTCGGTCGGCGCAACATCGAGGGCCGAAGGGCCTGTACTGCGCTGTATCCTTCTATGTTCTATGTTCTATCCGCTCCACCCTTCACTCTGACCTATCACCATCAATCCTCACTTTCATCTACCTATTCCATTCCTAGCCACCTTCCCCCAGCCCCACTCTCCTCCCATTATCACTCAGTTCCCTTAGGTACTTTCCCCTCCCCCCTCCCCCCCCACCCCCCAACTTTCCTGATGTAGAGCTTATGCTCGAAACGTTGACTCTCCTACTCCTTGGATGCTGCCTTACTGGCTGTACTTTTCCAGCACCACACTTTTTGACATATAGTATATAAGATCACTATGTAAGATTCTTCTTATTCATTCATGGAATGTTGACATCAATGAAAAGAACAGTTTTAATTTCCCATGCCTAACTGTCCTTGCATTGAAAGCTTTACTTACCTATTTCAGTGGGTAATTAAGAGTCAACTACGTTCATGAAGCTCTTGAGTCACATGTAGGCCCAGGAATGGCATTTTTATTTCCCTAAAGGACATTAAAAAATCTGGTTCACTAAACCATAGTGGTTACTTAGTTGCCATTAGGCCAGTTTTTAATTCCATATCTGTTTTTAATTCCAATTTTAGGACTCTAACTAAGCCCCTCTTGATTTTTTACATCTTAAACATTTTCTCTCAGTCTCCTCTGCTCCAAGGAAAACAACTCCAATTCAGCTTAGCTCTCTTCAGAACTAAAATTCTCCAGCACAGGCAACATCCTAGTAGACCTCCTTTTCATCTTCTCCAGTGCAATCATATTCCTCCTATAACGTGAATTCCAGAACTGCATATAATATTCTAGCCTGGTTTAACCAATTTTTTTATATACTTCTAGTTTTACCTCCCAATCTTAAATTTTATGAACTTAATAAAGGCAAATATCCTTTATCTCTTCTTAATCACTCTAAGATCTTTAAAGTAATCAGTGGAGGTGCACACCAAGGTCTGTCTAATCCTTGGTGCTTCCCAGGATCCTACTATTCACTATGTATTCCCTTGTCTTTATGGTCCTGCCTAAGTGCATTACCTCACATTTATCCAGATTAAATTCATGCATTGGAGTTACCGCTTGGCATGAGTAAATTTCTATATCTCCTGGATGTCATAATGAAAGTAGTTAGAAAAATATTACTATCAGCTTTCTTGTCACTCATCATCCTTCAAATTGTGGGGAGAAAGAGTTAACATTTGTCTTGATAAATTGAGGCAAAGTTACTTCAATATTTGCCATGAGGTAATGAGAACTCTTCAAAGCATTGAGATCCTTTGAATCTATGTGTACTCTTCAAACACTTTATTTTCACTGCTACCCTATTGTTAATCCAGTCTGTAGGAATTGTTGTCACTTTCAATTGCTCCCTTTTTTCCCAGCTTTGTCTTGTCATTGAGGCTGGAGACTTTCAGGGCAATTAGAACTCTCTTCAGCTGCAGCCAAATTCGTCTCACATTTTCTTCTACTTGAATATGATGTTCACTTGGAAGAAGTCCAATAACTCCAAGAAGTCTTTGTAAACTGTTTAGCAGTCAATGGTTTAATGGCCTGAAAAATGCTCCAAATCTCGTCTAGTACAGTTAGAGCTACCAGTCCAAGTTTTAGACTTACTTGATGTAAGTGCATTTTGTTTAATGTTTACTATCTGGAACTTCAGATCTTCATTCCTCACATTGCAAGAAGCTCCCAGCTTAGTTTGTCCAATTAGGATTAATATTGTTCCATTATACAGCCCCAATTTTATTCTTGAGACTTTTATTTTGGGTGAGAATCTTGAGTCATTTCATACAGGTCTGCAGAGTTCATTATTTTGCATGAAGCACCATATGTCTCTGATACTTGCTCAATGCTCTTTTTCTGCGGTCACTATTCTAATACCATCAACCATTTGTCACTTTTTGATCTGATAGTGCTAACTCATTTTATTGGGTAAAATGATTTTCTCAGTATCAGCTGCCATCTTTGTAAGCTTAATTTCAGCTAAATGATTGTGATAAGGCGATTCAGCTGTTTGCAATTAGAGCTTTTCCATACTAAACATATTTAATTTGGTTTATTTCCTGTACACTATATAAATATTATCCTTTGCCCTTGATCTTCCAGATGCCTTTCTGCAACTATATTTTTCCTTTTCCACCAAAATCTGTTGATTTCATTCAACTCGAATTGTCTGTTAGTAAAGCCTTATCTGTTCTCCCATACGCTGTAGCTGAAAATTATCAGAGTTTCTGCATATATTGTTAGCTTTCTTGGGAGTATGTCCCTCCTTTCTGATCAGATATGATCTCATGACAGGATCTCATAAACCTAAGACAGATTTTCTCTGATAAAATTGTCTTTCAGTTGTCTAAACTGTCAGGATTCAGCTCAATTGTCAGTTTCCTATCATATTTATCAATGGTCTCCCGCTCCCCTTTAGTTGTGATGTTGGACACATGCTGTTCATTTGTGATTTAAATATTGGGGTTCAAAATGTGACTTCAAAACTTTCAAAATTTCTGCACTTTGGTCGTTAGTGAGATCTAGTCTTCAATTACAGCCTGTAGCACAATATGCCCAGCACTGGGAATACTGTAACTCAAATACTCATATTTTCTAATTAATATTGTAGTTACTTCATTGTTGTGCCACTGAAAGAGTGAAAAAAAGAATCTATTTCTGTCTCAAATGTCCTTCCACTTTCACAGCAGAAGGGCCTAGAAAACATTCACCCATTTTATTTTACCCAGTAATTCAAAGTTGCAGATTATTGTTTTGTTCAACCTTTTTTCAGCTGCTGACACCATATTGTAAGTGATGTGTGTTTAATAGCTGCTATAGATTGTACACAAAGATCCTTACAACAGAGATAGAGTTCACACGACTGCAGCAAGGCAGCCAATATACCAAGGAAACAATTGCTTTTGTCCAAACACTTAACCTTTCCTCAGATGAAAAACTGCTCATTTCAGTTGTAAGTCCAGTAGCCCTTCACTGATTAGCTTGCAATGCATTTAGATTCTCTTTTTAATAAGGGGATCAACACTGCACATAATATGTCCATATGCGATCTCATCAATCCTCTGGATAAATTAAAGTGTAAGTCTCTACTTTGGAATTAAATTTTCATTTAAATCTACAATAATATTATATTTGCTTCATTAATTACTTGCTTTATCTACATTCTAAGTTTTTGTGATTCATGCCTGAGGATATCCAGATCCTTCTGCATCTCAGATCTCTGCAATCTCTCACCATGAAGACAATCTGCTGTTTTTCTCAATCTTTCTGCAAGACTGAACAATTTTATATCTTTCATCCTGCTCTCCATTTGCCAGACCTCTGACTAGTCACTTACCTTCCATATATTTATTCATAGCTTCATTTTTTCTCTTCACAATTCTATTTTACTGACCTTTGGATGGGTAGGACAGGTGTCTGGAGAGGGCCATCTCCTATGGTTATAGTGATCTCTCACTTACAGGCTGTTTACTCTTGGGTTGTTCACCCAATGTCAAGAACATCATGGCTATGAACAGAAGGATTTATGTGCTAAATCTCCTATCTGCTACTCTCCAATCCTCGCTACCTCTTTTGATGCTTGTTCAATCACCAGGGCATCAGTTACCAAAGTCTGAAGTGGTGACAACTATTTTCAATGTCTCTTAGAAGTAGAACCATTCGCATATGCATGCTTCTCAACACCAGCCATGTCAATGCCTGGCAGTGGTTGTGCAGTTGTATACAATCTCTATTTCTTAATTATGTTCACCAGAGAGTCCATTAGTCCTCATGGCTCTCTTGGGTTTACCCCTTGATAACTGTGTTTCATTCCGGATGTACTTGAATCCAGTGAAGCCCACCAAGATTGCAATTCTTAATGTGTGCAATCTCACAGACCTACTCCTATTTGAATTGAAAATCCAACTTCTTTAATCACTTTTTCCATCTGCCTTTAGGTTCCTAATGATGGGTGATACATTATTGAGGTGACAGTGTCTCTTAACCAACTGGAGAGATGGTAGAAACTCTATGTCACCTATTTTTGCTAAGGTCCACTGCATGTGCCTGAAATCAGGCAGCTGATTGGCCCCAAGACGAAGGACCTTGGGCAGAAGTAATGCTTGCTGAATTGTTATCCAGTCAGAATCTGGTAGCTGTACTGTGGCAGTGCCACTGGTGAGGTGGGCTACACATATCACAGTGGGTTGTAAAACTGGAGGAAGAGAAGACAGAAGGACAGGTGAGGTTATAAAGTTAATGTTTTTTCTCTGTTCAGTAATGAAATGTTGCTAGACAGGCCAGTATTTCCCATCCATATATGAACTTAAGAATGTGATGGTGAGCTGTCTTCGTGAAATGCTGAAGTCCATTTGGTTTAAATGCCCCAAATGCTGTTAGGGAGAGAGTTCCAGGATTTTGATCCAATAAAACTGAAGGAACAGAGATATATTTCCAGGTCAGGATGCCAAGTGGTTTGGAGAGGAGCTTACAGACAATGATGCTTCCGTTTAGCTACTTACTTTATCCTTGAAATGGTAGTGCTTGTGTGTTTTGAAGGTACTGTTAAAGGAATTTGGTTAATTTCTGCAGTATTGTAGATGGTACAAACTGCTGCAACTGTGCATCAGTGATGGAAGGTGTGAATGTTCGTGAATGTGATGTCAATCAATAGGCTGTTTTGCCCTTGATGGTGTCATGCTTCTTGAGTGTTGTTGGAGGTGCAATCGTTCAGGCAAGTAGAGAGTATTCTATCACACTCCAAACCTAGGACTTGTTGATTGTGAATAGGCTCTGGGGATTCAGAAGGTGAATTACTCTTCATAGAATTCTGAGTCTCTAATCAGCTCTTGTAGCCACTCTAGTTGTGGCTTTCCAGTCAGGTTTTGATCAATGATAGCGCCAAGATATTGATTCTGTGGGATTCAATGATGAGAATACCATTAAACATGATGGGGTTAAATGATCTCCTGTTGGAGATAGTCATTGTCTGGAGCTTGTGGTGTGTAAATATTCCTTGACACTTGTCAGTCTAAATCTGAATATTGTCAGGTCTTGTTTCATTTGGACATGGACTGCTTTAATATCTGAAGAGTAGTGAAAGTTGCTGAACATTGTGCAGTCATCAGTGAAGATCTCTCTCTCGCTTCCTCTCTTTCTCTCTCTCTCTGTCTCTCTCACACACACAGAGGAGCCTACAGTTTTTTAAAATCTTTTTTATAACGTTTCCTGATGCCACACGGTCAAAGGTAGCTTTGAATCAGTTTCTTTGTCCATGTTTGACCAAAGTTGTTATAATGTCTGGTGGCAAATTGCCCCGGTGAAATGCAAACTGAATGTGACTGAACAGGTTATTGCTCGGCAAGTGTTGCATGATAACACTGTTGATGACATTCTCCATCATTTTACTGATGATTGAGAGTAAACAGATGGGGCAGTAATTGGCCATGTTGGAATTGTTCTGCTTTTTGTGTACAGAACATCCCTGGGCAATTTTCCACATGGTCTCTTTAACAATCTGGTAAAACTGTTGTGAATGCGAACCAGGGAGTCACTAATCAACGTGGTCATGTCTTAGTGTCATTTGCTCACGGCCAATTTCTTTTCGATAAAAAGAGATCCAGTCTAATTGCTATAGACAAACTTTGCATATGGTGACATGTTGTATAATGACATCACTATCTTGGGAGTCTGATTGACATAAAACTTTTTACAATTACTTGCATAACTTCCCAAGGCCCCAGCCTGATTTAGACAACTCCTCACCTGACTGCAGTACTTTGCTGCTCAAAATTGGGAAAGGGTTCTTTTTACATAAGTATACAGTAATCCCTTAACTTTAAGTTGCTCATTGCATCTGCAGGAAAATGTAACTGTTTGTAGGATATGACAGTGTGATTTGCGAAAAGATGACTTATTGCACAGCAAACTAAATCTTGTTTTGATACAGAGTAGGTTGCCATGAAGCCATAGCCAAAAACAGCAAACAAGCAGCAGGACCAGGCATTCTAATGTCAAAGTTTACTGTTGGTTTTGAGGCTAGGAAAGCTTTAATAACATTTTTACATGTGTTCCAGTTGGATCTGTGTTTACATTTACAATTGCAGTATGTTTTATAACCTCCTAGTATGGAGATGCATGACGAGTGAGACCACTTTAAAATTTATTACTTCTGTGTTTAACATTTTTGTGACTTTTGAATTAGCTCTGCAACTTTAAACAATTGATTAAATGAATAACGTAATGTAATTCATGGAATTTAGTTAAAATTAATGTGGAATGCTATGATGGGAGACAATCTGGGATCATGAGCTCTTTCAAGTAGATAGATGACACAATAAAATTGAAGCCACTTTGTTTTCTCCTCACTTGGAAAAGAACTAACTTACTTGGTTTGAAATGATAAAAGAGAAGGATGGAACTTGGCAAACATTTCATCATGTCATTGAGATGGAGCAGGGCATCATAAATTACTATAAGACTGGGTTTGGCTCAGATTTGTGGGCAGGCTCTACATTCATGCCAATTAGAAGTAAATTCAATACTTCATGGCAACAGAAATAGCTACTGTAATGTGCCTTAAAACATGTGCTTGTAATTAATGTCATGTTATTGCCTGGAAAAACATTACTTACTACAGTGTTAGTAAATATTTTACTTCAGATAGGCTAACAGCTGAAACAGCTTGGGGACAGAACTGCTTCAATCTGTTCTTACTCATTCAAACTTATCCTATTCTTCTAACATAAAGGTTCATTGATTGTTTAAAAGATTGTGAAGTCCATGGTGAAAAATATGGTGCAAAATCTGTAAGGGAGAAAGGTGAACAATGTAACTTTTATTCTTAAAGCATCTCTAGCAAAGCAATTATTCCTTATCCCCAATTCACATTGCAAATTTCATTGAATTCCCAAAGTGTGGAAAGAGACCATTGGGTCCATTGAGTCTGCATTGACCTTCCAAAGAACATCCTAATCCCACATAGCACCCACCCATTTGTGTTGTTATTTTCCTAGCCTGCACATTCTGGGCATTATGGGGCAATTTAGCATGGCCAATCCACTTAAGCTGCAGATCTTTGGACTGAGAGAGGAAAATGGAGCACTTGGCAGAAAACCACACTGACACAGGAAGAATGTGCAAACTCCATATAGACTGTCACCCAAGACTGGTATCAAACCTAGGTCCCTGGTGCTGTGAGGCAGCAGTGCTAACCATTGAGCTACTGTGCCCTCTGGTTACCAAATCAGAATCTGGTTGTGAATTGCCATCTTGAATCTCTGCAGTCCATATACTGTTGGCACACTAGCAGTGCTGTTAAAAAGGGAGTTCCAGGATTTTGACATAGTGACAGTAAGGAAAGCAATGTATTTCCAAGTCAGGATGGCGAGGAGCTTGGGGAGAAATTTGCTTCCATACATTGGCTGCTTCAGAGGTTAACCTTAAGAGTGTTGCTGGTGGAGTTTCAGTGGTGATCATGCTTTTCATGGTCATGAGGAGCTGGTTAATTTCTCTATTGGAGATGGTCATTACTTGGCATATGAGCTGCAAAAATATATATATTTGCCTCTTCCCATCCCAAAGCTGAGTTCTGTCCAGGTGTTATTGCATTTGGACATGGACTAGTTTAATATCTGAGAAGTTAAAAACATACAATTAGCAGGCATCCTAACTTCTACCTTTTTTAATTCAGTCATGGGATATGGGCATCACTGCCTAGGCTGGAATGTTTTGCCTACCCCATGTTGCTGTTTGGAAGGTGGTGGTGAGCTCCCTTCTTGAACAGCTATAGTCCATTTGCTGTAAGTAAATCCACTGTACTGTTAGGGAGGAAATTCCAGGATTTTGACCCATTGACACTGAAAAAGAACATGATATATTTCACATCAAGATGCTGCATGGTTTGGAATGGAATATGGTCATGTAGGTGCTGCCTTTCTCCTTCTAGGTAGAAGTGGCTGTATGTTTGAAAGGTGTTGATCAAAGGGCCGAGGTGAATTTCTGCGGTATATCCTACAGATGGCACACACGGCTGCAACTGTACTTCAGTGATTGAGGGAGGGAATGGTTTGTGGATGTTGTGATGGTACTATGGATCTAGGAGGGATATTTTGTCCTTTTTCTTTTATGAAGTGGTTGAGACAGCAGTGCTGAGAAGTCTGTTTCAAGCCAGTAAAGTAAACAGCTTGTGACACCTTGGGTTTAAAAAAAAATTGGAACAATAGAAGTAGCCTGAATGGGTGGGGTCAAACTTTCACAGAACTGGGATTTTTAGTTTTAGCTTTCAGAAGCAGTTGCTGGGGTCTTGAAGCAGGATGTGGAAGCTCTTGTTTTACTCTCTGCTACAGCTAAGAGCTGGGGTTCTCTTCCTGCTATTAGAATAGTATGTGAAACAAACAATTTTACTGACTTTGCCTTTGCCAGTTGTGTGGTGATAGAATGTTACTGTGTTAGAACAGTTAATGAGTAGTTTCTTATTTTGTTAAATATTTCAATATTTCAATAGAATTATGGGCAAGCCAACTTTTTAAAAATGTTGTCTGTATTTTAAATGTACTGTTTGAATAATGTGTGGTTTGTATCAAGCCATATAGTTTGACTATTGACTTGTACCCTAAATGCAATGCCAGGCACTTGCCTTTAAAATAAGAAAACATTCGGGTCTAGCCTATCTCCTTGACATGTTTTGAGAGGATTTGGTCTGGTCCATAACAATGTGGTGCCAATCAAGCATGTCATCCAGAATGGTTTCAAGTGGGGAGTATTCCATCATACTCCTGACTTGTGCCCTGCAGGTGGTGGACATATTTTAGGATGTCAGGTGGTGAGTTACTCATTACAGTATTCCTAGCCTCTGATTTACTCTTGTTATCATTGAATTCATATGGTTTGTCCAGTTCAGTTTCTGGTTGGTGTTAATCCACAGGAGGTTAGTAGCAGCAGAGTCCTAGAGTTGTTCAGCACAGAAACAGACTTTTTGGTCCAACTAGTCCATGCCAACCAGATATCCTAAATTAATCTAGTTGCCAACTTTATGTCGTGTGCAACCATAATTTGACCTCCCAACTCATGTACAATAGTGGGGATTCAATGATAATAACACCATTCAATGTGAAGTGATGGTAGTTAGATTCTCTCTTGTTGGTGAAGACCATTGCCCAGCATTTGTGTATCACTTTTCAGCCCAAACCTGGATATTTTTCAGGTCTTACTACATTTGGACCTAAACTGCTTCAGTATCTGAAGAGCTGTGAATGATGCTGATCATTTTGTGACCATTGGCAAAAAAGTAGCATAGAGAATAAGAGCAAGGAGGTAAAGACTTGACTTGTAAAGAGCATTGGTCAGGCCACAACTTGAGAGCTGTTAGCAGTTCTGGTCACTTCACTACAGGAAGGATGTGATAGCACAAGAGAGGTACAGAGGAGGTTCACCAAGGCGTTGTCTGGTTTGGAGAAATTGAGCTATAAGGAGAGATTACACTGGCTTGCATTGTTTCCTTTAGAGCATGGGAAACTGATGGGGCAATATGATTGAGATTAAATAAGATTCTGTACAGTGTGGAAACAGGCCCTTCAACCCAACAAGTCCACACTGACCCTCCGAAGAGTAACCTACCCAAACCCATTCCCCTACCCTATATTTACCCCTGACTAATGCACCTAACACTGTGGGCAATTTAGCATGGCCAATTCATCTGACTTGCACATCTTTGAATTGTGGGAGGAAACCGGACCACCCGGATGAAACCCATGCCGACACAGGGAGAATGTGCAAACTCCACACAGACAGGTGGGAATCAAACCCAGGCCCGTGGTGCTGTGAGGCAGCAGTGCTAACCACTGAGCCACCGTGCCACCCCATGGTGGGAGATGTATAAGATTATGAGCGATTTCGACATGGTGAATAGAGAGCAGCTTGTTCTCTTTGTTTGGGGAGTCAATCATGAGAGACCATAACTTTAGGATAAGGGGCAGGAGATTCAGAGGAGATTTGGGAAAAAATCGTTTTCACTCAGTGGGTGCTGGGAATCTGGAATGCAATATCTGGAAAGGTAGAAAAGGCTGGAAACCTTACAAATTTGAAAAGATATTTGGATGAGCACTTCAAATACCATAACAGTCAAGGATATGGGACAAATGCAGGAAATTAGGATTAGCACAATTTTACTGGTAGTTACGCTGGTGCAGACTCATTGGGCTGAAGGGCCTTCTCTGTGCTGTATGGGTCTATGAATCCCAACTTATAATGGAGGGGTGGTCATTGATGATTCAGCTAGAGATGGTTGGGCCTACGGCAAGTTCCTTAAGGAACTTCTACAGTGATGCCATGGATTGACATGGCTGATCTCCAATGACCACAATGTTGTAACTTTAACAAAAACTGAAATTGTTGGAAAGGCTCAGCAGGTCTGGCAACATGGGTGGATAGAAATCAGAGTTCACGTTGCAGGTTGAGTGACCCTTCCTCAGACCCTTTTTTTTGTACTAGATGTGATGCCAATCAGCAGGGAGTCTTCTTCCTGATTCCCATTGACACTAACTTTGTTAGGGCTCCTTGATGCCATATTCGGTTAAGTGCTGCCTTGATATTCAAGGGCTGTCACTCTCACTACCTTTGGAATTTAGTTTTTTTTGGACCAAGGCTTAAATGAGCCAAATGACTCTAGAATAATTCTAATTGAGCAGGTCATTGCTGAGTGAGTGCTATTTGAAAATATTGTCAATGCCACCTTTATCAATTGCTGATTACTGAGAGTAGGCTGATTTGACAGCAATGACCTGAAATTGGATTTGTGCTGTTTTTGTAGACAACTAAAATTTAGACCAAGTATATTTTAAATTCAAATTTGGGAACAGAATTTGACTTTGATGTTTGTTTGTCTGTTTGCATTGAATAAATTTCTGTGGCTTAGCCATAAGAGATGTTGTCATTTCAACAGATCGTCTAATATAGCAAATTGTTTTTAGTGACAATTGACAGATCATGCCAACGTCTTAAAAAGATGAAAGAAATATTTTGCATTCAACCTCACCATCATGAGTGTACAACTCTTGTTGGCAGCTTTAGTATGACCAGCTGAGGACATGGACGAGCAAGAGGATGAGAAGAATGGAAAAAGGAGAAGGAGGGGAAGAATGGAGGGGGCAACCAACACACCATCTTCCAGTCAGCTTCCCAACGTTCGATTCTTCAGACTGTAGCAAAATCACTTCCCAATTTATATTGGCCTCAATGCTAAAGTAAAACCCATGACAAAACGAGTTTTGAAAATAACTTTAGCAAACAAACCATCCATCCAAAATTTTAAAAGCAAGAAAATCACTCCTGTATTTCTTTAGTCTGTATTTTGCATGTCCTTTTGTCTATCCTCATGCTTTTATACAGTATTACACTACTGGCTGCAATTTAGTTTGTGGAAGAATGCTGCCTTCAGTGAGGGGAGATACCAAAAGATGGCCTTATACGATGACCTTGATCAGCACATATTGCTGCCTCTGAAGGCAGTTAGTCAGTCTGCAATTCGAACTTGTATCTGGATTAGTGGTGCTGGAAGAGCACAGCAGTTCAGGCAGCATCCAAAGTGCAGCGAAATCGACGTTTCGGGCAAAAGCCTTTCATCAGGAATAAAGGCAGTGAGCCTGAAGCGTGGAGAGATAAGCTAGAGGAGGGTGGGGGTGGGGAGAAAGTAGCATAGAGTACAATGGGTGAGTGGGGGAGGGGATGAAGGTGATAGGTCAGGGAGGAGAGGGTGGAGTGGATAGGAGGAAAAGGAGATAAGCCGGTTGGACAAGTCCGGGCAAGTCATGGGGACAGAGCTGAGCTGGAAGTTTGGAACTATGGTGAGTTGGGGGAAGGGGAAATGAGGAAACTGTTGAAGTCCACATTGATGCCCTGGGGTTGAAATGTTCCAAGGCGGAAGATGAGGCGTTCTTCCTCCAGGCGTCTGGTGGTGAGGGAGCGGCGGTAAAGGAGGCCCAGGACCTCCATGGCTTCGGTAGAGTGGGAGGGGGAGTTGAAATGTTGGGCCACGGGGCGGTCTGGTTGATTGGTGCAGGTGTCCCGGAGATGTTCCCAAAAGCGCTCTGCTGGGAGGCGCCCAGTCTCCCCAATGTAGAGGAGACCGCATCGGAAGCAACGGATACAATAAATGATATTAGTGGATGTGCAGGTAAAACTTTGATGGATGTGGAAGGCTCCTTTAGGGCCTTGGATAGAGGTGAGGGAGGAGGTGTGGGCACAGGTTTTACAGTTCCTGCAGTGGCAGGGAAAAGTGCCAGGATGGGAGGGTGGGTTGTAGGGGGGACGTGGACCTGACCAGGTAGTCACGGAGGGAACGGTCTTTGTGGAAGGCGGAAAGGGGTGGGGAGGGAAATATATCCCTGGTGGTGGAACCTTTTTGGAGGTGGCGGATATATCGGTGGATGATTTGGTTTATGCGAAGGTTTGTAGGGTGGAAGGTGAGCACCAGGGGCGTTCTGTTCTTGTTACGGTTGGAGGGGTCGGGTCTGAGGGCCGAGGTGCGGGATATGGACGAGATGCGTTGGAGGGCATCTTTAACCACGTGGGAAGGGAAATTGCGTTCTCTAAAGAAGGAGGCCATCTGGTGTGTTCTATGGTGGAACTGGTCCTCCTGGGAGCAGATACGGCGGAGGCGGAGGAATTGGGAATACGGGATGGCATTTTTGCAAGAGATAGGGTGGGAAGAGGTGTAATCCAAGTAGCTGTGGGAGTCAGTGGGTTTGTAAAAAATGTCAGTGTCAAGTCGGTCATCATTAATGGAGATGGAGAGGTCCAGGAAGGGGAGGGAGGTGTCAGAGATGGTCCAGATAAATTTAAGGTCAGGGTGAAATGTGTTGGTGAAGTTGATGAATTGTTCAACCTCCTCGCGGGAGCACGAGGTGGCGCCAATGCAGTCATCAGTGTAGTGGAGGAAGAGGTGGGGAGTGGTGCCGGTGTAACTACGGAAGATCAACTGTTCTACGTAGCCAACAAAGTGACAGGCATGACTGGGGCCCATACGTGTGCCCATGGCTACCCCTTTGGTCTGGAGGATGTGGGAGGATTCAAAGGAGAAATTGTTAAGGGTGAGGACCAATTCGGCCAAACGAATGAGAGTGTCGGTGGAAGGGTATTGTTGGGGACGTCTGCAGAGGAAAAAACGGAGGGCTTGGAGGCCCTGGTCATGGTGGATGGAGTTGTAGAGGGATTGGATATCCATGGTGAAGATGAGGCATTGGGGGCTGGGGAAACAGAGTTTTGGAGGAGGTGGAGGGCGTGGGTGGTGTCTCGAACGTACGTGGGGAGTTCCTTGACTAGGGGGCATAGGACAGTGACGAGGTAGGTAGAGGTGAGAAGATATTCACCTAGCAAAGTTCCCTTTAGCAAAGCTGCCTGTGGTGGATGTTACTTGAACATCTGCAGACATGGTATGCTCCTCAAAGCCTGGGAAATTCCTGCTTCAGCAAGTTGAGCACATAGTATTTCTGTCTAAGCTTTCATTTCAGTATTCAGCCACTTAGTGGTTTTTATTTGTATTTGTATTTGTATTCATAAAAGTTGACATATAAGCTATCAGAGACTCTTTCAGCAATCATTCTGTAATTGTTCTCATGGCCGTCACTTCCTCACTGGGGAGCCTGAGCTCCAGGCCCTCTGCAAAAGCAATATCATAAAATGCTGCTGGACCCCTCCATAATTAGTGACCACAAGCTTTCTGGTATGTTTTCCACTATATGTCTGTGCATGTCAATTGCTACTTTCCATGTGTTGCTCCATTAAAGTTGTCTGAATTCCTTTGAACTATTTACGTGCAATCTTACCTTGTGGTCAGGTTGCACTTTTGGTACTCTTCTCTGGATCCTGCCTACTCATATTCTGCTAATGCATCTTCACAAACTGCATTCTTATACATGAACCACTATGCTCACAAATTGCTCTATCTATCACACTTGTTTCATTCATCTATTTACAACCTACGCCAGCCATGACTCATAACTCACATTCATGGAACACAATTTTACAGCTGCTAACTGATACACTATTCAGAAGAGTGGAAGCCCTTCATAACGTTTGATGATGATAGCCAAGCTGAGATAGCAAGAGGGATTAGAGCCAGTGCATGATCCCCTAAAGTGGAAGGCTCTATTGATGGGCACATGTAGCTATCCATCCAGGCATCCTCAGTCAACCAGGAGCATCTGTAAAGGATTGTGCCCTCATAATGGCCAGCTTATGGAGAAGGCAGAAAACCACCAGAGTATTGCAGGGTACCTCAAGATCGGTTAAGACAATTTAATCATCGCTTCAACACCACAATTGTCTGTTGATGTTTCTTGTAGCTGCATGCCTCTCATTATATTCTTTACAAAAAGACATTTAATTTTGACCAATTAATGAAGTTCAAAGGTAACAGCCTCCATCACCCTCCCTGCCCCACCACTCCCTGAAAGGAAAACTGTAACAAAACAAAACTTATTCTGGGTAAAGATGATGCAGTTCCTCTTGGAAACTAAAGGTATCGAGTGTGTCAGATGTTAGATTTTTGGGGTTTGTGATCACCGTTACCTGATACAGGCAGTTGGCCATTCCTAGACAATTTTCAGATAATTTTCAGATAATTTATTGAGGCTGTAAAGCAACAATTTAAATATGATCCATTAGCTAATTACACAAAGAAATATGCAAATGTGATCATTGCCAGAGGCCAAACAGGCTGTGGTTGTGGAATGTGTCAGTCTCATTAAAGTTATGAAGACAGCATTCCACTCTCTAAATGAACTGTAAGGGAACTTTGGGTCTTCCTCCACCTCTTCTGGACCATCTGCTTTCTGGAGCTTAGTGGTTAGCACTGCTGTCTCAATCTGCTCGGGATCTGGGTTCAATTCCAGCCTTGGGTGACTGTCTGTGTGGAGTTTGCACATTCTCTCTATGTCAGCATGGGTGTGTTCTGGATTCCTCCCATGGTCCAAAGATGTGCAGGCCAGGTGAATTGACCAAGCTAAATTATCCGTAGTGTTCAAGGATGTATAAGCTAGATGCATTAGTCAGGGGAAATGTAGGACAATGGGTCTGAGTGGGATACTCTTTGGAGGGGCAGTGAATTCTAAATTCTAAAACAATAGTTTACTGATGAAGACTGTTGGCTACTAAGACTGCCCTGAGCCCCTATTGATCATCAGGAGTGATGAAGGGCTTATGCCCGAAATGTCAATTCTCCTGCTCCTTGGATGCTGCTTGACCTTCTGTGCTTCTCCAGCACCACACTCTCGATGCAGAATGAATATGTTATAGCCACAAACAGGAAAGCAGCATTTCCTGCATGAGGTGAAGTGTATGTTTGCACATAATCCGAACATTAAACTTTGCAGTGGCTAGACATCTTAGCACTGAGGTTTGCTACAATTGTGTCACACTGCTTGGTTCCTTGAGGCCAGTTTAGCAGCCATATGAAAGTGTCCCAGCTTTTTTGTGCTGTATTCTGTCAAATCAAAATCCAAAGGCATTTTAGGTTGTTGATGAGGTTTAAAGGTTAATAGTTCATTTTTTTTTATTTAACACAATATTAATTGTGATTCATGTACCAGGACACCAGATGCCACCATTAAGGAACATTAAGCCATAATGTTCCTCATAAAATTATGTTTTTTACCTATTCTTCCCACCAAAGTGGATAAGTTCACTTTTTCCAATATTGAACTCCATTTGCCAAATTTCTGCCCACTTATTTAACTTAGCTATATTCCTGACCGATGTTGATCTAACTGGCCAATACTTTTCTGCTGTTCCTCCATTCTTGAATAAAGGAACTGAAACCAATTCCTGAAAACTCTTCCATAAACCCAAATGCAGACAATAGAGGAAAAAAACCAACTAAACTGCAAATTGTTAATGCTTTTTTTGATGGTACTTTGGGTGTTCTTCCATCTGCTGAATTCAGTTTAAGCTGTATGTCACTGTGAGATGGCATTAGAAAGTGTAGCAGGGCAAAAAATGGACTGCTCACTTTGAAAATCCTGAATACTTCCAGTTCATGCATCTAATGTCCTCTGGTGCTCATCACAGGCCATGCCAGAGGAGAGTGAAAATTGGCATAGATGCCATTTTGGAAATGAGGTAACACCCACAGAGCCAAAGCCACACTGCTGGACTTTGCAACCTTTTTGCTTTATATGGGGTCATCCTCCCTACATGTATGCTAACACTCCACTTACTTAAAATCATCAACTTAGAGAATAATTACAGGACGGGGGTGAACATTTGGCCTGTCATGTCTGTAGTGGTAAATCGGCAACTCCCACCGTCCCATTCTCTTTGCATAAGCCTGCAGATGTATTCTCCTCTGGTATATTATCCAAATCTATTCTAAAATTAACAGTTTAAACTGTCCACAAAATACTTCCAGGTGGCAAATTCCAGATCCTAACTATGCCCTACATTAAGACATTTTCCTCATGTTACGGTTCTTCGATTCAACCCTTTAACCAAAGGCAATATTTTCTCCATAATTAATCTGTCTAGATACCTCAATCAAATTTCATTTCAACCTTGGACAGTTGAGAGGTCAAAAGAAATGTGATTGAGACAAAACTGCGTATTAGCAATATGCATAAAGCTGTAAGACATAGCAACAGGAATAGGTCATCCAGCCCATCAAGTCTGCTCTGATATTCAATGAGATCATGGTTTATCTGATAATCATCAACACTACTTTCCTGCCTTTTCTGCATAATCCTTGATTCTCTTACTGATGATAAATCTATCTCAGCTTTGAATATACTTAATGGCTCTGTTTATTCAACACCTGCGGTAAAGAATTCCATAAATTCACTACTCTCTGATAGAAAAAAAATCCTCTTCATGAACCCCTTTCTCTGAGATTATGCTGTCTGTTCCTGGACTTTTCCACAAGGGAAAGCAACTTTCCAAATCTGCCCTGTCAAGTCTTTTAAGAATCTTGTATAATTCAATAAGGTCACCTCTAATTCTTCTATAGTTCAAAAAGGATAGGTCCATCCTACTCAATTTCTCCTCCATTCTTAGTGTCACCCTAGTGAACTCTGTCTGAACTGCATCCAATTCCAGTACAGATGTCGTTTGATATGAGGCCCAGAACCACTCACAGTATTCCAGCTGTGGTCTGACTAATGCATTGCACAGTTTTAAACTTTTTCTCATTCACAGGATATGGACATTGCTGGCTAGGTCTGCATTTATTATCCAACTCTAATTGTCACTGTTGTTAACCTAATTGCCAACTACATTGCTGTGGGTCTGGAGTCACATGTAAGTCAGATCATGTAAGAATGATAGTTTCCTTTCCCACAGGGTATTAGTGAACCAGATTGGTTTTTAGGCAATAGACTCTTAATTCCAGATTTTTATTGAATTCAAATTCCAACATCTTCCATGGCGAGATTCAAACCTGGATCCACATAACATTACATGGATTTCTGGATTAACAGTTAAGTCATAATAGCATGAGGCCATCACCTCCCATAAATGGAGAAGTATTGCAAAAATCTGCTGCACAAAAGGACTAGGGATACTTGTACATGGAACACAGAAAGCTAGCACACAGATGTAGCAGGTAATCAGGAAAGCTAATGGACTGTTGGCCCTTATTTCAAAAGGGTTGGAGTATGAGTAATGATGTCCTGCTGCAACTGTACAAGGTGCTGGTGGGACCACATGTGGAGTAGTGTAAATAGTTTTGATCTGTTATTGAGGGAAATATCATTTCATTGGACGCAGTCCAGAGAAGGCTCACCAGGAGACCCCTGCTATGGAGGGGTTGGCTTATGAGAAAAGGCTAAACAGGTTAGGACTCTACTCAGTGGAATTTAGAAGAATGAAAGATAATCTCATTAAAGCAGATTGGATTCTTAAGCAGCTTGACAGGATGCTGAGAGGATGCTTCCCCTCATGGGAAAGTCTAGGACCAGAGGGGACAGTCTCAGAATTAAGGGTTGCCAAGTTAAGACTGAGATGAGGAGGAGTTTTTTTTTCTCTCAGAGGGTTGAGAGTCACCTTTGGAATACTGTGTGCAATTCTGGTGCCACTCCTATAGTTCTGTTGTTGTGAAACTTGAAAAGGCTCAGAAAAGATTTACAAGGATGCTGCCAGGGTTAGAGCGTTTGAGCTGTAGAGAGAGGCTAAATAGGCTGGGGCTATTTTTCCTGGAGCATCAGAGGCTGAGGTTTAAACCTTATAGAGGTTTATAAAATCATGAGGGGCATGGATGGGGTGGACAAGATCTTTTCCCTGGGGTGGTGGTGGGGTTGGTGGTGTGAGTGTGAGGGGGGTTTGGGGGTGCAGGTGGTGGTGGAAGGGGAAAAATGTTAAAGGAACATAAGGAGCAAATATTTCATGCATAGGGTAGTGTGTGTAGAGAATGAGCTGCCAGAGGAAGTAGTGGAGACTGGTACAGTTATAACATTTAATAACACATGGATGGATATATGAATAGGAAGGCTTTGAGCAATATAGGCCAAATGTTGGATAGTGGGACTAGATTTATTTAGGATGTCTGGTCGGCATGGACGAGTTGGACTGGAGGGTCTATCTGTACACCTCTATGACTCTATCCAGTCTGTTTGATGTAACATCATACCTTTATGTATCACAGCATATATATTCATCACACAACAAAAACCATGAGATCTCTTGGAAAAGCTATAAATCCAGATAGAAATATAAGGGTGTATAGGGTAGGAATTTGGGGACTGGCTTTCCCAAATCACTGGGTAATTGAATTTAGTCTAAACGTTTAATTTTGTGCAGTAGGTACATGCAGAATGCAGATAAAGAAGCATATAATTCACAACAAAAGGGATTTGGTTGTGTCCAACCAAGAGGTGGACGGATAAAGGGGAGCCAGCTCATTCTCTCCTCACTTGGAAGCTAAATGATTTGGGGTATCCCATTTGGAACTGTGACGAATTGGGGAATCTCATCCAGGCTCTGGACACAGCAAGTAATTGAAGTTTCGTTGACTCAATTCCAGGTGCCTTCATGTTGCTGCCTCCAAACAGTGCTTCTATCTGTTTAAACAAGGCGCTTTCTGCCATCTGATACTTGTGATTGATTGGCCTCTAGCTGTGCAGCTCATTATATTGGACAGGAGTCCCAATGTCTACTTTGACCTCCTGCCCTATTCTCCGCAATCCCCATTTTGGACCCAGCCTTTGGAACTTCATCCTATAACGATCAGTCCCATCTGTCTGAGGACTGTTCCACATTAGAGTAGGCGCTAAGTATATGTGTGAGAGATATTGACAAGCTACTGATGGAAAGCAGAAATTCAGCTCTTCATCTCACTAAATATTTACTTATTCATGTCATTGCATTTGTGCTTTGGAGCCTGTCACTACTTTGATTTTGTAAATGTAGCAAGTAAACATAAACCACAAAAAAACCCTGACAGCCATTAGAGGTAAAAATTAATAAAATTTGACGTACGTTCTCAGCTACATATTGACAGCAAAATAAATGGGTGCATTTGATATAGAGGCTAGCATCAATCTAATTACCTATGTGAAAAAAGCCTTCTTCGTGTTAGCAACTGAATGTACATTATTTATTCTTCAGACTGCATTTATGTTCAATTTTTATGCAGATTCCCTTTGACAGAACTTCCATTGACACTGTTAATTCAATAAAGATAAGATGCAGCTGAAGAAAAATACCAGTCTGTTGCAACTTTATGGTAATTACGCATGTCTATTTCACCCAGGCTTTTTCAGCAAATATATTTTCCATCAAATATGATTGCACTCTTCTTTGAAGCGCTCCATTCTCCCAAGTAGATTTAATGTGACATTCAGGCACGTTTTTAGTCTCTTGGCTTCAGCAGCAGTTGAAAAAGGCACAACAAGCCATCACAGATTTATCCTCAAAGGCTGACGCTGTCTGTTTGATGTATTGCGACTTAAAAAGTCATTGCTAGCAAAGCATGTGTTTTCAAACCATCTTTCGAATCAGCCTTTTATCAGCTCATCTGTATGCACCCAGCACACCTGCTAACAGCTTAGAGGACAGAATGCTGTGTCTCCTCATGGAAAACACATTACCAGCTATTGATTTATTTCCCTCTGTAATTTCATATTGTTTAGACATACAGATGTTGAGGCAGCCTTTGTGCCAGATAAACTGACACCGACGCACTGTGCCACTAAATTCAAGTGCCTTTTCAAGTAAGAATCTTAAAGTACATGGCAAGAGCGCAAACATTAAAGGCTTCTTTGACTAAAACAATTTCACTCAGCAGCATTTGTGAAGTTTTTTGTGAAATATCTGAAAATTTAAAATTTGTAGAGGATGACTCGAGAAAGTGCCAAGCATCATGAACCATTTAATTCTGTGCCAGCTGAATGTTCCTGGCAGAAGGAATTGCAGCCATTTGGAACACTCAGACTTGATTTTGCTGGAACATTATCGGATGCAATGAATTATGTCCTTTTTTCTCTGGAATCTGACAAGGTAAAAGTCTCTTATTCACAAGTATGCAAGAGAACATAAACCCTGTTAGTCACTTTGCTCATTTTACTACTCACTTAGCTCACCAGTTAATTACTCAAAGAGCTTCTTGGCTGCTTTTCCTGAAGTGAACAGAATGTTGTGTGCTCAGTGATTTTGGTTGCCTGAACTGCCACAGCTTCATTTATCATCCTAACAACTATGGTTAAATAACATAATTCAAGATTCACAATGTAAGTGATTCCAAATTCACAATTTTGGTAAAAATCCTCGTGCAGTATCTGAGTATTAGAAATTTTGATGTGATATACAAAAAGTGACTGATAATCATTTCAAGTGATTAGAAAGTTGTAAGTTGGAAAATTCCCATTGATATTTAACAATTTATTTTGTATGGAATTACATTGATATAGTGCCAGCTGATGGCAATGCTAAGCAAGTCAGATTTCAGCGTGAAATGTGGCTTGATAAATCATGATTTGCAATTGTTTTACCAGGGTGGTCAGTTATTGAATGTATCTACACGGGGCTTTCAATGTATTTTTAATAAACAAACATTAAGGTTTGTTAAACACAAAAGGAAGAAGCATCATAATCAATTTTAACTATATAAGCACTGTTCAAAATTGTCTTATTCAAAGCATCAGAAACAAAAATTCATTTCTTTTACCCTTAAAACAATTCGACAGATATTCCAACTTTAGTGAGGAGTCACTCTGATTCTATTTTAAAATTCCCTGTTCAGTTGGCACAGCTGTACTCATTTTATTTCTGGCAACTTCTGCATTCACTCAATGCTATCTTCTGCAGATAATGTCTCTCCATAAACAAACTGCACACAAAGACCACTTATTTCTTAACATTGCTTCACAGCCAGCTTCTTGAGTTTTCTTTGACTGACATTAAACCACTCAGGACTTTTTCAGCTCAAACTACTCAGCTAAGACAACCCATTCTGTATAACAGTAATCTACACATTACCTAACCTTTTCAAAATAACTTTTCTTTGCTTATCTAACTGTGCATTGGATATCTCATTGCTAAGGAACAGCCCATTCCTTTCTCCCTTCTACTCTGTTTAAAGGGTTTTTGAAAAGAAATGCATGCACTAAATTTTTAAGAATTTGTTCGTGAGATGCTGGCTTTGCTGCAAAAGTCAGTATTTATTGCTTATTCCTAGTGGGACATTTCTAGTGGGAGATTGTTGAGAGTTAATCACATTGCCATTGATCTGGAGTCATATGTCGACAAGACAAGGAGGGGGCTGATTTCCCTTTAATGAATGAAATGAGCTTTGACAACAAACGACAGTTAGTTAGTTTTATATTCCAGATTTTTTTTTAATTAAGATTTTATCATCTGCCATTGTTAGATCTGAAGCCATGTTCCCAGACTATTTGCCTGGATTACTAATCCAATGACATTATGACTGCACCACCACACTTCACACAAGCAAAAAAGAATTCCTGAAAGGGAAAATCTCAAAAATTAATTTAAGTCATTCCTTTTATAAGTCACATGGTATAGAAATATAACTTAAATCTGAAGTTTACATAGTTCTGTTCACTTCAGAACCCAATTTTCCAAATAATAGAACTGATTGTGGAAGCAGTAAGAACTTAGCGCACTGCTGCATGATGGGATATTTGATCAAGGTGAAATGTATGCTGGCTCTCAGGCTTGCAGCTTTAGTGGAAAAATACTGCTAGATATAAAGACTGAGGTTGTGTAATTATAGTTTGACAAAACATAGGGAATGTATCTTAAGCTCATTCGAGGGATTGCATCTTTAACTCACCTTTAGGGTGGCACAGTGGCTCAGTGGTTAGCACTGCTGCCTCACAGTGCCAGCGTCCTGGGTTTGATTCCTGCCTCGGACGACTGTCTGTGTGGAATTTGCACATTCTCCCTCTGTCTGCATGGGTTTCCTCCCACAATCTAAAGATGCGCAGGTCAGGTGAATTAGCCATGCTAAATTGCCCATAGTGTTAGGTGCACTCATCAGGGGTAAATATAGGGTCGGGGTAGGTTACTCTTCAGTGGGTCAGTGTGGACTTGTTGGGCCAAAGGGCCTATTTCCATACTGTAGGGAATCTCATTTAAATCTAGTTTCTCTGTCCTTGAGAAAGAACAAAGATGATAGCTGCACTGTGCTTATTTTTCGCTAGAATTATTGTAAAATGCGGAATGTAAGCAAAGTTGTTTGTATCATTATATAAGTGTAAAGTTAAAAATCACACAACACCAGGTTAAAGTTAACAGGTTTATTTTGAGCAGTAGCTTTCTGAGCTTCCAGAGTTTTCATCAGATGATGAAGGAGCAGTGCTTCCAAATAAACCTGTTGGACTATAACCTGGTGTTGTGCGATTTTTAACTTTGTCCATCCCAGTCCAACATCGTCATCTCCACATCATGTATAAGTATAAACTGACTGTTCAGCTGGAGAGAGTGCTGGGAGACAGTGAAGACTGCAGCAGCTTGTCCGTAAATACATGAAAAATAAAGCTTCTTGAAACAAGACTCAAAGTCTCAGACTAAGTCTTTTCTTCAACAGAATCTGGCGTAGTCAGGCAGGATCCCAATTAATATGGGATCCAAAAAAAAAGGAAGAAGTAATGAAACTACTGCATGGGACAGTCCTAATTGAAAGGGGGGCTGGGCCTAGTGCTCCCCACATGGGGGCGGGGGGAGGATGTTGTAGAGACCATCTGGTGTCGGGCTGGTGGCTCCAGCCGAGCCAAGACTACCGAAAGGTTAAGGCAAGATTGTGGAGAAGACTAAACTTACCAGGGCAGTGAAAGAGACTAAGAATTGGTAGCTACCCAATTGAAATAGGCTCGAGTCTTCGAGATCTTGTGGACAAAAGAGGAACACTGCTCAGCGCATGCAGGCACCAGTTTTATTTTTTTCTCTCTCCTTTTCCTTCCTTGGTGGTTGACATCTCTTTGTAGATTACAGAAATGGGAAATCAAGCCAGCAGTCAGTACTTCTCCGCAAACGCAGATGTGAGGCACCCAGAAGATGGCCCAAAGATGGAAAAGCAAATAAAACAAAGACATTTGAGGTGATAAGATCATGGCAAAGGTAGGAGATCTCGTTGTTCTCCTGGGATCACAGACGGATATGGTACTCCATGAAACACGAGATTCCAGGCGTGTCATTCATTTC
Source organism: Hemiscyllium ocellatum (assembly GCF_020745735.1). Taxonomy (NCBI): domain Eukaryota; kingdom Metazoa; phylum Chordata; class Chondrichthyes; order Orectolobiformes; family Hemiscylliidae; genus Hemiscyllium; species Hemiscyllium ocellatum. Next base: position 86,422,938 of record NC_083402.1, on the reverse strand, counting down.
TGTAGTGATCTTTATGGATGGTTTCAGGGCTGTTGGTCCTGTGGATGCTCATTTGACTTCAGTAAAATTAAGGAATGGCAAGAAATCACTCAGGAAGGAGGTCGCGATCCCACTTGAGTCACATGTTATTTGATGCATTGTTTCATTAAATGGTTAGAGGTTGATAAGCGTCATCAACCTCCCAAACCTAAACCTAAGAAAGATGCTCGTGCACAGAAAGAGATGATTTCCAGAGTCTCGATCCCTGGCTTGAATGTCAGGAGGATACAGTTATGGAGAACATCTTCCTGCCAGCAGCTGTGTGAAAACAGCCGCCCTGGCCTCTTCAACCTCCACATTATCTGGATGTAGTCCACGCCACTGGCCTGCTTACAGTCCCACCTGATTTTACCCAACCCAATAAATTCAGACTCAGAGTCAGACTAAAATGTGTCGCCCAGATATGGCATCTGGGATGCTCTCTGCCACCTCTGATGCAAATGAATCTTCACATTCCAACCCTCCCCGTCACCCAACTGTTCCGACTGATTGTCGGTGATATAGCTGTCCTGAAGTCTTGGTCCCCCTCTGAGGTTAGAAGCATGATCAATGAAACCCCTACCCATTGAAGAAGCCAAATCCATTCTGGCTGGTCCAGAATCCCTGCAGTGTGGAAACAGGCCATTTGGTCCAATAAGTAAACACTGACCCTCCAAAGAGTAACCTACCCAGACCCACTTCTCTATATTTCCCCAGACTAATGCACCTAACTTACACATGCCTAAACACCACGGGTAATTCACTTAACCTGCACATCTTTGGGCTGTGGGAGGATACCGGAGCACCTGAGGAAACCCACACAGACATGGGGGGAATGTGCAAACTCCACACAGTCACTCAAGGATGGAATCGAACCCGGACCTTTAGTGCTGTGAGGCAGTAGTGCTAACCATTGAGCCACCCTGCTGGTGTCCAAACCTGCCAGATTTATAAATCTTTATCCGGAGATGTTCTCCTATGCAAAGTTGCATTTGGCACCTCCTGGGCAGATGTTAAGGATTCTTTTTCTGTCCCAGCTGGGGAAAATGGGGATTGGATAGAAGAACCCACAGAGGATCAAGAAATATCCTCCAGATCAATTGGCTCCAGACCGAGCTGTGCAGCCCATCTCAAATGGCGCCAGACAGCATACGACTTTGGAGAGGTCACTTGATGCCTTCAAAAGAAAGGGGAACCCCTTGTTGATTTTGTTGCCTGTTTTAAGGACACGTGGGAATCATCTGTGGATGCCTCTGGAAGGAAACAATCCTTTGGCAGTATAGACTCTATTAAATTGTGTTGAGTCCCAGATAGTTCAGGCTTTCAAGTTTATCAATCTCACCTGGCAACAGCAGAATTGGGGCGGCTGTAGTTACCTCCTTCACTAATATGGACTGACACGGCCTATTCAATAAGAGGTCTAAAGGTTCCAAGGGCCAATTTGTCCAATAACACCAATCTGATGACAAAAGGCCCCAAAGATATTACTCACCACAGTTAGATGCGGGGCAGGGGCTGGTTTGGTCCAAGGAAAGTGACATTTGCCGTCAGTGTGGTTGGAAGGGTCATTGGGCTAGAAATTGTCGGGTGCAGTTGGCTGCTCCTCCTAACTGCAGGAATTCAGCCCTCTGTCCCTGCTCCAAATTTGCACTCACTGATCCCTTCCAGACTACACAATAGGGATGCCACGAGGGGTTATCGGTACAGGCTGCCTTGATCCAGCTATCTTCTTCTCCCCTAAAGACCCAATGATGGAGATTGATGTTCAGGGTAGTGTGTTAAGGTATTAGTCGACTCTGGCGCGACTGTTTCATCTGTGCACTCCTCAGTGGAACCTCTGATAGGCACTGTCGGTATAGCAGGAATCACTCTCCCAACCTGTTCTCATTCAGATAGGTCAGCCCTAGGTAGGGAAGTCATTTGTCATTGCCAAGAATTCACCTGTTTCCATGTTGTGTCGCCAAGTCCTGTGTAAACTCAATGCTTTGATCCACTGTTCTGTTCAGGGCCTGTTCTTGGAGCTCCCTGATCACTGTGTGATGCTGGACCTGAATTTGCTGATGCAGTGCTCTGACCCTGCGACACAGGCTGTATTGTACTGCTGGCAAATACAGAACAACGCTGTTGACTATTTTAAAACAAATAGCCAAAACATGTGTTATTTGACAACAGTACAATAGAGGAAGAACACCTGCACATTTTGATCATCTATCTATCCTTGAAGGGACATTTGGAAATTTTCAGATTGATCTTGTCCATATTACTCCCTCAGGAGGGTTTAAATACAAACTGGTTATAGTGGTTGTGTTCTCTAGCTGATGAGAACACCAGAAGGGATGATGCCTGAACAGGTGTAAAATGTTTTATGAAAGATATAATCCCCCAATTTAGAATACTGGGACAAATGAATAGGGATGAGGTATCCACTTTACTGGGAAAATAGTAACAGCACTATGTGCAGTATTGGGATTTGTGTGGAAGGTTCATATCCCCTATCAATCTCAGAACTTGGGAATGAACTAACGGGATGCTAAAAAAAACCCTTGCAAAGAATTAACCGGAAATTGGACTAAAATGGCCAGAAGCCTTGCCTATTACCCTATACACCCTCTGAAATCAAGTTAATAGAACCACTGGTCCAGCCCTGTTTGAAACTTTAATAGGAAGACCCATGAATACCGGTAAGCGACCCCCTCTGTCTACATCAGAAATAGCCCTGATGTGGGTAGATGAGAAAACCCTACAATATGCCCAAGCCCTGAGCAAAGTGGCCCTGGTAAGTCATTCAAAGGTAATAGAGGCCCTGTCAAAACACACACCATTTCAGACCTGCCGATTTAATGTATGTTAAGTCTCTTAACAAAGGCTCTCTCTCTCCTAGGTGGAAGGGATTATATTAAGTGCTACTGACTATCCAAACCGCTGTTAAATTAGAAGGAGGTAAGGAGTGGGTGCACATGACTAACTGTAAAAGACATAACCCCACCAACATGGCAACTACTAAAGTGAATGATGAGAACCCTGTGGATACTATTCCTGGGCCTCCTCAGCTTGTGCACGACGGAAGCTAGAGATGTAAGGCCTTGTGAAGGGCGTGGCCAAAGTACCCGTAATGATGACTTAATACAATGTGTATTGCACTCTAATGCTCTTTTTAGTCGGAATATGCAAGGAATGGGTCAGGGTCTGGGGAGAATTAACCAATTTCCCTCCAATGCAGTTGGAGGTTAAAAAATATATTAGATACTTTGCAATGTTGGTTCTTGTAAGTTAAGCCTTCGCTGTCTGGCGGATTTGCAGGATTCCCTTGTAACACTTCTCGGGGACAAGAGGGAAGATCATGACCTGCAAGGAATACACCACAGGGGAAGATATGGAATCAAAAAGAATTTTCCAGCAAGTGTGTGAAAGGAGGGGGCAGGTTGCAGGCATGTGTCATACAGAGATGCGTTCTGAATTACTCCTGATCCCATATTGAGATCGTCAACAATTCTTATATGACACACTGGGTTTGTCAAAACAGCGGTCAGGGAGGCAGAGTGTATACTATGCCTGGACAAAACCCCTTGCACTGGTGCCTGACAACTTGGGTTTGCCTTTTAGGGATAGCCTCAGAGAGTATGGAACAGAGAAATGGCAGCCTCTCTGGTATGAGGATAAAGCGACTAAGATGATCAATTCCCCCCAACACCTTTTTTGTATCTGGCTTATCAAAGCATCCATATGTCAGGAAAAGAAACTGACTGTTGGATATGTGTCCATATGCCAACCCATTCACAGCAGAGATCGTTTTGTGGCCCATTTCCTTTCGCTGGCCTGAAGTTGCAGAATGGCTTATAGGCCGAAACTCTTCTGGCGAACCTGATAATTCTGAGGGCATGCAGGAAGGGAAGTCAGCAGGGTTTAATCTCTCCCAATTCTGAGATTGGTATGGACTTGACTATAACAGATCCCGTATGCCCCTTTGTCTTGTAATCTTTAACAACATCGTTAGCACCATTTGCTTCACACGACAAGGGAACATCTCTACTGGTACTTACATAGATCTAGTCAATATCCTTTTGTTATCCTCTGCATTGAATCTATCTAAAATTTGACGAACCAAGGTCGCTTTTCTTTTAATTGGTCTGGTGTCCTTAATAAGACATCAGGCTCCCTGGGGAAAGATTCAGGACTGAGATTCCAAGTTAACTTCCTGCAACGATACCTTTTTTATTTACGGTCTTAAGGCCTAACCTTGGCTTCCCTCAGATTGGAGAGAGTCGTGTTATATTGGATATGTAGTACCTCACATTAGAGATTTGGATGGTTTACCTTCACCCCGAAGCCTTCACTGGATTCCTCACCTGGGTTGAGATGTCTTCCCCTTCTATTGGAATCTATCTGTATTCCCAAGAATTGAACCAATTAAAAAAAGTATTGGAAACTGTCGCCAATGATATCGCTAAGGCCCTGACTGAGATCAATGCTGAGTTAGTCGCAGTTAGAACAATAGCCCTTCAGAACTGCTTGGCCTTGGATTTTCTATTATCCAAAAGGAGGGTAGCACTTGTGCTGTTCTTGGGCAGGAATGCTGTACCTACATACCAGGCAACTATAAAATGTCTCCAATTTGGTGACTCCTATTCCTGATACTTTGTATCATGTGGAAAACTGCTGGTTGTTGTTGTTGTGCACAGTTTGTTCCTACCACATTTTCTGCTCCAAAACTGGTGAATATCTACTGGACCTTATCCCTTGATGACCCCTATGATGAACAAATGTGTATGAGTATGTGCCCTTTTACAGAAGGATATGCGTCCCCTTTTTTAAAATGAGCCAGTTGATAAACTGAGGTGTTTATCTGGAAGATCAAAAAGGAAGGAAATGTGGAAGCAGTAGTAACGTAGCATACTCCTGCATGATGGGATATTTGACCAAGCTAAAAGGTATCTTGACTCTCAGGCTCACACCTTTAGTGGAAAGGTACTGCTAGAGATGAAGGCTGATGTTGTGTAATTATAGTTTGACAAAATATAGGGAGTGTATCTTAAGCTCATTAGCTTCTCTGTCGTTGAGCAACATCAAAGAACAAATGTGATAGCTGCACTGTGCTTATCTTTATCTTGAATTATTGTAAAGTGTGGAATGTAAGCGAAGTTGTTTGTATCATTGTATAAGTATAGGCTGACTATTCAGTTCGAGAAAGTGCTGTGAGACAGTGAAGACTGTAGCAGCCTCTCTATAAATTCACGAAAAATAAAGCTTCTTGAAATGACACTCAGGGTCTCAGACTAGATAATTTCTCTGACACTGGTATTACAGAGTTTCTTCAACGCGAATTGGCTTTGCATGATTGAAGAATTTAAACCATTATTTGTAGAACATGAGCCTTCCTTACCTGTATTGGCTATAATGCAATTCTGGCCCTATTAATTTAAATGGCACGGATATTGCAGAATTTTCTTATGACATGAAATCGCACGAGAACAGCACTACTGTGTTATATCAGAACTGACTGTATTATAAACATTTATAACAATACTCAATAATTGAAGATTAATTGATTGTTAAACTGACACCCATTGTTTGAAGACTCTATACATTTTTCTGGGTTCTGTTTTTTTTCAATCACACCAGAATCCCCAATTCTCTCCTCCATTTGGTTTTAATTCCAGTAGTACATTCTCTTAGCTTCCACATCAACCTTTTATACATGTCAGGAAAGGATGATCTGGCTGAGTCCTTTATACATGTCAGGAAAGGATGATCTGGCTGAGTCTTTTCTGTTGAAAACAAAATCAAGGGGTGACCTAATAGAAGAAACTTCACTAAAAGAGTGGTGACAAAGTTGAACTTGCTTCTGTAGAGAATAAATGAAACAAGCTGTGTTGATGCATGTCTTAAGGGAAAGATTGCTGAGCCTATTGGGGGGAGGGAATGGAGCCTTGAGCCTGTAACATAAATAATGAGATAGACAGAATGGATTGAATGGCATGTTTCTATGCTGTTCTCATATGTAATCCTGTTTAGCACCTCCATTCATAAAATCTTACCGGATTAATTTTTAACATGCTTGTGTAATCAATATTTATTACATTAAGCTATATTGTAATGCCATTCAAGTTTTATGAGACGTTTTTCATGTAAATCACTACATTGAAGCCATCTCTTAGGTGGATGGAAAACATGCTATGATGCTATCTCAAAGCAGAGCAGGGGAATTCACTCAGGTGTCTTGGCTCTGATCACTTTCTCTGTTGTTTGCTGTGAGTAATCTGTTTGCCAAATTTCCTTCATTACACTAATGACTCCACTTCAAAACTAATTCTCTGTAAAATGCTTTGAGATGTCCTGAGATCATGAACAACTTTGGACTGAATTTTACATATTTTGGATAAGTGTGAGTTGTGTAAGGTTTTTTGGATAGTGTATTGCAATGATACATGGTGAAGTTTCTTGCTGTAGCTTACAAAATGTAGTTCATTAATGATCACCTCTGCTCCAAGATATTCCTCATCTCACATGCCTTTCTCATCATGCACTTCCCAGAATTACTTACTACTCACTGGACATCTACCAAAACAACAGCAACCCTGGCATTACATTTAAAAGGCTGTTGTGCACCCAGATGACCACTGGCATTTTGAAGCTGCCATGCTTGGTGATGGTCACAGTGTGAAAATGTTGGAAAAGGGGAAGATGTCGCGCATTTCTCTGATGGGGAATGGGACCCCCCTGGTGGACAGGCTGATGCAGAGGAGGGATGCTCTTTCTCAAAGGACCAGCAGAAGAGACCATGCCACCAGTCCTTGGTCTGGGGTCACACCAACGTCAGTGAGGTTGGCAGGAATGGTCAACACTGCTGCAAGTAGGTCAATGAGCTTTCTGTTCAACCAGAGAAAGTGCCACCCTTTTCTTGCTGCTACCTTACACTCACTCTGTCTCTGTTACAACACAGTTCTCATGCTCTACAACACCTAAAATTGCCTGCACCATTAGGAGAGTAATGAAGACACAAACTCATTACTGTGGATCTGGATTCATGCGTAGTACAGAGTTGGTGAAAATGATACATTTCCTCCCCGGAAGGATATTAGTGAGCCAGATGAATTGTAATGCAAAAATTTGTAGACACTTGAATAGAATATATGCTATATAAACCAAGACAAAACACTATTACATTTTAATGATGTTTTCATTTTTATGTTATTCAAGTTGTCATTGTCCTTACTTGTTAGCCTTTGAAATATGTATTTAATCCATCTACAATGTTAATTACGATTGAATTAGGAAACAACTCACTAGTTACACATTAGCTTCCCTTTTATCGTTTGTTACTTTGTTCCAGAGGTGCTCATGGTTATAAAAAGTCAACTAATTCAATGTATCAAAATCAATACTTTTTTTTAGATTACTTACAGTGTGGAAACAGGCCCTTTGGCCCAATAAGTCCACACTGACCTGCCGAAACGCACCCAACCAGACCCATTCCCCTACACCTAACACTATAGGCAATTTAGCATGGCCAATTCACCTGAACTGCACATTTTTTTTGAACTGTGGGAGGAAACCAGAGCACCCAGAGGAAACCCACGCAGACAATGTGCAAACTCCACACAGTCAGTCTCTGGCGCTGTGAGGCAGCAGTGCTAACCAATGTGCCACCATGCTATCCATAAGGCAAGGAAGGAGAAGGAGAGCAAGATGCTGTTTGGTCATATTCTCTCTGTCACTGTAATGGAAATATGATGATCAGATTGCTGACTTTTGGCCTTGTAGTTGGAACAATATGCAGGATACTTTTCAGAGCTGTGCTCAGTTCTGTATGGAAGGTGCTCAACCTCATACCATTAACATTCTTCACATAGCAAGTTTTTCTTTTTGCTCACCAATGGGAGTGGAAAAGTTAATGTGAGTATAAATTGTATTTTCCCTTTGGTTTTCTGAGCTGCTGGTGATCATTAGACAAAACTCGACCCTTCCTCAGGGAGAAAAAGGCAATTTCCCAGACCTGCCTCTTAGGCTGCAAAAGGGAAGATTCCATCCTCAGTCATCAATACCAAACAACATTTTAATGTGCTGAATCCTGTTGTCTCTCAATGTTTACACAGTTATCATTATGGGACCACAACTTAATGAGCAGCAACTCTGGCTGACTGTATTTTCCCTTCAGCACAGCAGCATTAAATCTAACTGTTCCCATAACACCATTTCAAGTGAGATCTCAAAAAGAAAATCCAGGATCTTTATAACATATACGATGCAGTACCACAGTAGCTAATGCATTCACTCATTGAACTGCAGAGCTGCTCAATAAAAACACTTTTGACAAGTTGAATAACCAGTTTATTAACTAATTTGTTAACAAGTTCTCAAATCCATTGGCTAATGATGAACAAATCATTTTGCCTCAGTTGTGTTGTAAAATCTACTGACTTATTTAAAAGTTCCTTCATCAATAAAGTTAATCTCCAACAAATTTATGTACAAAACAGCCTCATGTATTTAAGTTATAATAAACACAGAAAGGAAATGCGTATCATTAAATGTTATGACCAAACATAGTCCAATATTATTTCAAGAAATGCTCATAGCTACCAGAAAGCAGAATTGCTTTTCTACATATGTTTCTGATAGATTATCTGTGGTCTAAATGGCAGATGACTCCCACGTGTTCCAAGTATAAAGTGTCTTTCAGCAATTTATTCACAAAAAAATGGCAGTCTGTCATGAACACTCTTTTGATGGTGAATTAAAGATATAAGTAATGGTTGCAATCATAACATAAATTACAAATATTAAATTCCTTCACTGTAGAGGACTATTAGTCACATATTTGAATATATGTTATTCCCTAGCATGCATTGTGTCACAAATTGCTGCGAATGGTGTCACTTTTCTTTTCAACTCTGAAGAATAACATTGGAGAAACAACATTAAATTTTAAATCTTTCCAGTTCAATGGAAATCATCAGATCAACTGCTTCAGGGCCTCTGTACAATATAACATCAATTCTGAGCATTCGACCTAGATGCAAATAAGTTAATGCCTGACTTATCCCATCTGCTTGTGATATATCAAATACCTACTTTGTATGATTTGTGGAGATTCCTGATTTCCTATCTGATGCCTTTTCACATGATTAATATCAAATGAATGCATTCTGCAGCAAGATCGAGTTTGAAGTGTTAACTCATCATAACGATTGAAATTGCTTCTCTAACATTATTTAAACACTGGTTGAAGTTGTTGGTCAGACTGAGCTACAGATCTTCACAGAAATGTTATTTAAACTCAGAGTAATAGGTAAAGTCACCATAGTCCCACTGGACCATAGGGCTGCTCTATCATTAAAGAGAGATGACCAGTGATGAGCTTAATCTGAATGCCACCACACCTCAGGTAAAGGGAAAAGTTGAGAAGGTGAGACCTTCGGGGTGACCTCAGCCATTATAGGAATTGAACTCACGGTGTATTATCAGTCATCCAACCAACTGAGCTAACCTAACCCAACTATAGGGTGTAGGTTTGCTTGCTGAGCTGTAGGTTTGATATCCAGACGTTTCATTACCTGGCTAGGTAACATCATCAATGGCGACCTCCAAGTGAAGCGAAGCTGTTGTCTCCTGCTTTCTATTTAATATCTTTCTCCTGGATGGGGTTCCTGGGGTTTGTGGTGATGTCATTTCCTGTTCGTTTTCTGAGGGGTTGATAGATGGCATCTAGATCTATGTGTTTGTTTATGGCATTGTGGTTGGAGTGCCAGGCCTGTAGGAATTCGCTGGCATGCCTTTGCTTAGCCTGTCCCAGGATAGATGTGTTGTCCCAGTCGAAATGGTGGCTTTTTTCATGCATGTATAGGGCTACGAGGGAGAGAGAGGGTCGTGTCTTTTTGTGGCTAGCTGGTGTTCGTGTATCCTGGTGGTAACTTTCTTCCTGTTTTTCCTATATAGTGTTTGTGGCAGTCCTTGCATGGAATTTTGTAGAAGATGTTGGTTTTGTCCATGGGATGTACTGGGTCTTTTAAGTTTGTTAGTTTTTGTTTGAGAGTGTTGATGGGTTTGTGTGCTACTAGGATTCCAAGGGGTCTTAGTAGTCTTTGATGTATGGTAAGATGATTAGGGTTTCTGGTTATGTTTGGTCTGCTTGTTGTGGTTTGTTCTTGAGGAATCTGCACACTGTATTTTTTGAGTATTCGTTCTTTTGAATATGTTGTATAGCTGTTTCTCCTCTGTTTTCCGAAGTTTGTCTGTGCTGCAGTATGTGGTGGCCGATTGGAATAGTGTTCTGATACAGCTTCGTTTGTGTGTGTTGGGATGGTTGCTGGTGTAGTTAAGTATTTGGTCAGTGTTTGTCGGTTTTCTGTATACGCAGGTTTGTAGTTCTCCGTTGTCCTTTCTTTCGACTGTGACATCCAGGAATGCGAGTTTGTCATCGGTTTCTTCCTCCTTGGTGAACTTTATGCCTGTGAGGGTGTTGTTGATGATGTTAAACACACAGATGGAAAAAGCCACCATTTCGACTGGGACAACACATTTATCCTGGGACAGGCTAAGCAAAGGTATGCCAGAGAATTCCTAGAGGCCTGGCACTCCAACCACAACATCATAAACAAACACATAGATCTAGATGCCATCTATCAACCCCTCAGAAAACGAACAGGAAATGACATCACCACAAATCCCAGGAACCCCATCCAGGAGAAAGATATAAATAGAAAGTAGGAGACAACAGCTTCGCTTCACTTGGAGGTCGCCACTGACGATGTTACCTAGCCAGGTAACAAAATGTTTGGATATCAAACCTACACCCTAAATATCAACCTGAGCTACAAACCTTCACAAACCTTGCAAATTAACCCAACTGTACTTTAGGTTTAAACTAAGATGATGAAGAATAGGCTGATACCTGATGATAGTATGAGGATAACTTAATTGAGAGTTCAGTTCAAATTATATGCAACTGACATTTAAAGGCTCCATAACTGCAATCTGAACCATTTGAATATGCATTGCATACATGTGTGCTCTATATATTCCTCAGTCATTCTGCAGATGTTGTTGATAGTTCTCAGTTACAAAAATACAGACTGATTTTGTTATGACATTGAAAACTTCTGTCAGCTCTCATATTGCTTCTGCAATGGCTTACTGTTACCATTTGACAATGTTTTATTTCTTCTTCCATTGTTATTTTTCTTGTGCATTTTTTCCATGCTGCTTTGTACATATTTTCTTTGATTTAACTTCAAGATGAGACACAGGTTCTGTTTAACTAGCTAGTTTGCAGTTTTTCCACCATCCTCAAGATCAGAGTTAACCCAGGATAATCTGCAACAGGTACAATTTAATTTTAACTTGTACATATTGACACCGACATGCAACAGTTTCATTGACAACATGTATGAAATGGTTACGTCTCGTTACAAAGTACCCGGAAATTAGAACAAAATAAGAGTACTCCCCACTAAATAGGAATTTGTGAATTTTGCAGCAACAATATGTCTCACGAAGAGGACTTTGCTTAAATGTTTGTTCTACCTGTTATCTGTTACAGTGTAACATTGAATCAAGTTGTTTGTGGCAGTGTATATATTGCAAATTATCCTGGGTTGACTCTGATTTGAAAGACTGTGGAATGAGTCTGTACTGATGGGTGCAAGATGAACAACTTCAGTGGTATGTCTCTTTATTCAGCAACATACATTTTTTTTCCATTGACCATAAATGTGAAAATAGGAAGTAGAATAACAATAAATAATTGTGACATTAAAACAGAACACATATCTTCATGATGTGTATGATTTATGTGCCAATTTATGTCTATTGCATTTAGTGTTCAAACCTGCGAATAGACACAATAAACTATATTGTAAATAGTGGTATTGATTTCAATGATGGACATTTATTGGATTCACGTTTTATGTTATAACACAGAAGTTGTACATAGTTTTTCTCCAGTGAAAATTGAGCATTATAAACCTGGGTCCTGAAAGTGAAATTTTGTTATAATGCAACTTAACATTAACAACAACCATATTTCTCATGTCAAACCAAAACTGTGTTATATGTAAGGTTGTGAATACACATGGGAAAGTGGCAATTCTGCACCTTTCCTCTTTATTGCCATTTATTTGAACAATTTTCAAAAGTCTTGGCATTACACAATGGTCTTTCCATCCAATCACCATAATACATTTCACATAATATGAGATTGGTACACAGTGTATAACACATTGCTCTTTTAACATGTGTGTTTCAATCTAAATCCACCCAAATTGATGAGTTGAAAGTTCAGTCACTGCTTCCTGCAAGAACTTTATGAAAAATGGGTTTGGATTGTTTCAGCTTAGTTTCTATTGGACAGGAGACCAGAGCACAAGCAACTAATGATCTAGTACAAATTAAGGTGCAATTGCCAGTATCACTTAAAGGACCTTATGAAAAATTGAAGACATGCACATACGTGCAATTCATTTTCTTTCTGATTATGACATATAGTGATAAAGCTGTTGTATGAAGGTAAAACTGAAGTTAGGTGTCTGATTAAAAACAGCCCAATGAATTTACTGTAAGTGGACAACATTTATAGAAACCACCCAGATTCTATATCTATTGATTTCAGTGGAAATATAAATAAGTTGTTTCCATTACGGTTACCTGATCAGCAATGCCATTTTACAATTGGCAAGTTGGACTTTAGTATTAGCAGAACAGACCTTGAGTGGAAAACCAGCTTATTGTCAAAAAAAGAAGGTGAGGTGAGAAATTTGAAATTAATTTACATAGAATGGAATGTGAAAATGACAGAAAGTATTGTGGTTAAAAGACCATTCTCCAATCTGTGGTATTCAAATAAGCACAGATTATTTTCAGCGTATTTTCAAGAGAGCAGATGTCTCCAGTCAGAAAGTCTAACTCAACTCCACAAAATATGCAGCTCGCATTTATAGCACTTAAGTTCTTTTTTCCATTGCATAGCTTTTTAATTTCAAGACTCAGTAGCCATCTGGTATCCTGTTTCTGGAAGACTCTGTCCTGCTTGTAGCAAACACGTACAACCAAAGATCACCACATATAACTTAATATTACCACATAAAACCCAATGTAATGCTCTCTTTCCCTATTGCTTCCCTGCAAAAGATTGGTTGGACTGTTTGTGTGGTTTCATATTGATCACTTTAATTTCTATTAAAGTTTCTCATTATTATCAGTTGAATGAATTACTTTTCCAAGAGCAAAATAAAATGCAAAGTTTATAGGGATGATTTATGTCTGGAACTCAAGTAATCTCCTACCTAGTACTTGGTACTTTACTAGAGTACCAGGAATGCTGAAAGATGTGGCAAAAAAAAATTTCTGAAGTTTAGAAAAATGATGCTTACAAGCTAGTAGTAAAAATATATAAGCAAGTATATATCATTACATAATGATACTTCAAGTCAACATGAAACATGGAGGAATCTTTTAAGGGTTTTGCATTCAGTTTTAGCAAAATGTCACTTCATTTGTGAAAGGTTAATGCATTTTGTTTGATAAAATGCCATGAGTTAATATAGTAATCTTGCTTTTGAAAATGTTTTGTGTTACGCAACAAAGATCTACATGCACAACACAATAGGAATAAAGAAGATAATTACTAGCAGTAAATCAAAATGGGGGTCAGGAGAGTAAAACTGGAAGATTCTAACTTGCAATAGTTTGGAAAAATAGAAACATTACTTTACATATAACAGAAAATGTAACAGCAAGTGTAGTCATGGGCTATACTAGAGCCTCAAACTAAGATGACTTTAAATGTTCAACATGAATTCAAATGAGAAAAGACATACTGACCACTCATTCCATACTTATAGCATATTGGATGGACGTTAATGCTGACCAAAGGATATGGACATGAGGCAAGTTGTGGGTTGATTTCTATGGATAAAATGTGATTCAGAGAGCATAACAATAGTTCTGTTGGTTTCAGGACTATTGTGGGGATATTTCCTGCATGTGCCAATCATAGCTTCTTGGGACAGCCTGCAATTTTTATCAACAGAAAATGGTTCAACTCCAGTAATATGTAATTGGTGTGTGAACACAGGAAGCGTATTCTCTAGGTGTGTGTTCAGTTCCAAAAGAGTTCATGATTCCTATATTCTTCACCACTGCTCCTTGAGCCTTCACAATCTACAAAGATGGATTCTAGGTGCCAGCTAGGAGCTGTCACCTCAAGATTGGGCTGTGCTTCTATTCAGAAATCCCTAAACACCAACTGAGGAGTACAATATCTCTCTCTCTTATTATTTGCTTTGTCTCTTTCTCTCTGTGTCTTGGTCGCATCTCCATATGTTCTATTTACTCCAGCCATCCCATCTTTAGCATAAATACCACCCAATCCCAGCTGTTTTCAATTCTGATGAAAGGTCATTTGACATGAACTCTATTTTGTTTTTCTGTGTAGATGCTGCCAGACTGTTTCAGATATCCAGCATCTGGAGATCATTTTTTTAAAATCAGCAAACAGGTCATTGCTCAGCAAGTGCTGCTTGATAGCATTGTCAGTGATCCCTTCTTGTGTTACTAATGTGATACTAATTTGATGAGCTGGTTTACAAGTAAAGGTGCCCAGGCAAGCTGAGGTGGGAGGCAGTCATGAAGCAGTGACTGGGGGTCAGCATTGGTCTGCTTCATGTTCAGGTCAGTTTTACCTAACTTTTCCATATTAGCCTTCACCTTAGCATGTCAATCACACACAAGTTTTTACAAAGAAACCTGTTAGCTGCTTTAATTTTCTATGCTAGATGCTAATCATGCTGAATACCTGACCTGAGAGTGCATCAAATTCATTATTGAAATTCATCAAAACAAGTGAAAAACAGAGCTCTGCTCATTATTCGATGATTGGACGGGTTGAGCAGAGAGTCCTTGTCAGCCAGCTACTTTCGGACATGTTTCCTCAAACGCCCAGCAGCTGGTGTGTTTCACTTTTGCTGCTGAAAATCATTGATAGCATTAATTTTCTGCCTTGTAGTTCAGAGACTCAATATTATGTGAGTGACCAGAATCACAACAGTTTGCCGTTTGCTGGGCTTCCATCATTAGGCAATGTCTTATCTAACAAACTACATCATGACAATAACTACCTGAATTAATTACCAGTAACCAGTTGCTGGATTGTGTGCCAGATTACCGAATAAGAGTGGGACTACTAAAGTATTAATTTACTAATACTTTTACTCATTGCAAATGAATAACCTCGATTGTTCTGAGGTATTAGTCACAGGTCAGGATTGTTTACTGTAATTCTTTCATGACAACAGTCATTATTTTTCATTCTTGTTCAAAATTATCTTATTAGATACTTTTGTGTGGAAGAACAAAATATGCTCCAAACCACTATAAAATTAGTAATGCGTTTGTAGTCACTTCTGCTTGAGTTTTTTCATTTAAACTTAACATAATTGAGAAAAGATAATTGCAAAATTTGAATGAGACAATTAGCAATAATATTCTTGCAGCAAAGACCAGATTTCAAGGAGATATTTTTAAATTGCACACCTTTGTAATACTTACATTTTTACCATCAAGACAAAAAAAAACTGTTATTGTATTTTCATCAAAAACTACTGGCAAAAATTTAGGGTGACCTGGTTTTACATTAAATGTACCAACATCCTCACACTTATATAAATGAGATTTGATTATCCTGATTTCCTGGATACTTCCTTTATTCAATTATAAACTGGGTAAGGGAGTAGGAAGGAATGGAAAAAAATCTGGATAACATGTCATTTTTTTTGGAGAAATTAATTACATATAGTGTATGAATTGGCTTAACATAGCCATGTGACCTCTACCTGCTGCGAGTTCTTTTACTTGAGTTTGTATTAGTCAAACATGAAAAAAATGATGTCACAAGTAGCCAGCAGAAATGATAAGGATTTTCACTTTCATAAGACATCTAGCAACTATATGAAATGGAAAGAATAAAAAACAAAATTGACAACTTTGAAGTGGTGGGTGAGCTCATTGACTGTGCATTTTCCATTTACTGCTGATGTGGACATGGAAGGAAACAGGGTGTCAAATTGCAATCTGTTCTAGCTTCAGTGCCAAAACTGTGCAATTGTTATAGAATTAAATAAAAAAAACTGAATAAATAGAAGTTGCAACCTTGCTGTCAGTGCTGGAGAAAGAGTGCTACAAGTTGTATTGCACCCTAAGTATCACTGTAGAGAGAGAATCCATACAGAAGAGAATTTGAACATTTTAAAGACATATTTTGAATCCCATGTTATAATTAGTTATATATGGTATCTCTTCAATTGTTGGAGAGAGAGCGAGATTATTGATCAGTAGGTAACGACACTAGTATCATCTTGATGATTTTGATTTTGGGCAATTGAAAAATCTCATCAGTGTTAGGCTTGTCCTAGGCATAGGAGATTCTGCTGTGACAGTACATGTGACAGGAAAAAGAAATGTACACTCAGAAAGCTATGGACATGTGGAGAGGCTCTGAGGGTGGAAACCAGTAGTATATTAAGGGAAGAACAGACAAGGCTTTACATTATGCCGGTATTCCATGCTGAATGAAAATAACATAACCAAAAGAAAAGGAAACAATATTTGCAGAAATGACAGCAAAAAGATCAAAGGGAAACACGCAAATATTGCAGAATACATCACACAAAAATGAAGAAAGCATGGGGAAAGCAGGGCAAGAAGGTGAATCACTTTGCATGCCAGTGTTCAGCTAGAAAGAAGTAAGGTAAATGTACAAAGCTGGAGGTTGTAGAAATATTAGCAAATGATTCTGACAAATTACTGTAGACTATTAAACCATTTGGCATTGTCATGTCTAAAGATGGCTTGTGATATTGTGATAATTGCAGACAGAGACCAGGAAATGATTATAAAGTGTAGATAGACATGGGTGCTTTGTGTAACATCATGAGCTTCGTCAACCTTGTCAGAAGTGGCTCAAGATGGTGAACCAAAAGTGCAATGTTTTTTCAGCTCTTAGAAGTCTTCTTGCTGAATATCACTAAGGTCATCACTGGAGTTAGGCTTTGTTGCATGAGACTGTAATTGGAGTTTGATGAAACAGGAAGCTAGGTAAAAGAGGGAGGCGATGATCAGTTTTTCCTTTTTTCTCATTGGTGAGTACTTCTGCTATTTCCATCTGAGAGTGTTAAATGAAGTAGAGGAGCACATTGTAGATACCCTAATGGTAATCTTAGATATATGAGTTGTCTGTCTGGATTGGAAAATTGTACATGTCACTCTGCTTTTTAAGAAGGGTGAAAAGGGAAAACCAGGGAATTACAGACCTGTAAAACTAACATTTGTAGTGGGGAAATTGGTAGAATCTATGATCAAGGATGGAGTAACTGAACAACTTGAAAATTAGCAGTTAGTTAATCAGGGCAAGCCACCATTCATTCACGACAGGTGGATGATGCCTGATAAATCTCATTGGAGTTTTTGGAGAGGTGACAATGAAAGTGGAAAGCGGAGTATCTATGGATGTTCTTTAAACACTCTTCCAGTCGGTTTTTGATAAAGTGCTACATAAGAGATTGTTAACCAAGATAGAATTGAGGGCAAATTACAGGGCAATCAATGCAAGACATGTCAACATGGATACCACCATTACACTTGGGGACACCATCCACCATGTGCATGGCAGGTGCACATGTGACTCGGTCAATGTTGTCTATCTGATACGTTCAGGCAAGGATGCCCTGAGGCATGGTACATTGGCGAGAACAAGCACAATGGATAAATGGACACTGCACAACAATCATCAGACAGAGATGCTCCATTCTAGTGGGGAATATTTCCGCAGTCAAGGATATGAGGTCTCAGATCTTCAGGTGACTGTCCTCCAAGACAGACTTTGGGACACACAACAACACAGAGTGGCTGAGCAGAGGCTGATAACCAAGTTCGATGCCCATGAATATGGCCTCAACCGGGATCTTGGTTTCATGCCACACTACAGGTGAAAGTGAGGACTGCAGATGCTGGAGATCAGAGCTGAAAAATGTGTTGCTGAAAAAGCGCAGCAGGTCAGGCAGCATCCAAGGAGCAGGAGAATCGACATTTTGGGCATAAGCCCTTCTTCAGGAATGAGGAAGGTGTGTCAAGCAGGCTAAGATAAAAGGTAGGGAGGAGGGACTTGGGGGAGGGGTGTTGGGAATGCTATAGGTGGAAGGAGGTTAAGGTGAGGGTGATAGGCCGGAGAGAGGGTGGGGGCGGAGATGTGACCTTCTCTACACTGGGGAGACAGGCTGCCTACTTGCAGAATGTTTCAGAGAACACCTCTGGGACACCTGCACCAACCAACCCAACCACCCCGTGGCTGAACACTTTAACTCCCCCTCCCACTCTGCCAAGGACATGCAGGTCCTTGGCCTCCTCCATCGCCAGACCATGGCAACATGACACCTGGTGGAAGAGCGCCTCATCATCCGCCTAGGAACCCTCCAACCACAAGGGATGAATATAGATTTCTCCAGCTTCCTCATTTCTCCTCCCCCCACCTTATCTCAGTCCCAACCCTCGGACTCAGCACCGCCTTCTTGACCTGCAATCTTCTTCCCGACCTCTGCCTCACAGCGCCAGAGACCCAGGTTCATTTCCCGCCTCAGGCGACTGACTGTGTGGAGTTTGCACGTTCTCTCCATGTCTGCGTGGGTTTCCTCCGGGTGCTCCAGTTTCCTCCCACAGTCCAAAGATGTGCGGTTCAGGTGAATTAGCCATGCTAGATTGCCCGTAGTGTTAGGTAAGGGGTATGGGTGGGTTGCGCTTCGGCGAGTCGGTGTGGACTTGTTGGGCCGAAGGGCCTGTTTCCACACTGTAAGTAATCTAATCTAATCTAATCTAATCTAATCTAATCTAATCTAATATCTCTGCCCCCACCCCCTCTCTGGCCTATCATCCTCACCTTAACCTCCTTCTACCTATCGCATTCCCAACACCCCTCCCCCAAGTCCCTCCTCCCTACCTTTTATCTTAGGCTGCTTGGCATGCTACAGGTGACCCCACTACACTCTAAACTCTCACACACATGCACTCACACACGAGCACACAAATACACACACTC
The DNA here is from genome assembly GCF_020745735.1 of Hemiscyllium ocellatum. Lineage (NCBI taxonomy): Eukaryota > Metazoa > Chordata > Chondrichthyes > Orectolobiformes > Hemiscylliidae > Hemiscyllium > Hemiscyllium ocellatum. The sequence goes on along the minus strand of NC_083402.1, from coordinate 86,403,839 downwards.
ATACAGACTTTCTCTCATACACATGCTCTCTCTCTCTCTCACTCACTTACTCACACACTCACTCGCACGCACACACTCACTCACGCACATGCGTTCACACAGGCATGTACTGCATCATACTCACACACAGACTCTATCGAGCATACACATATGCACACTCTTGTATGCACACATACACACTTACATACTCTCTCCCTCTCTCCCACACACACATATATCAACTTGCTGATGACACAAATTTAGGTGGCATTTTTAGACAGTGTAAATGATTGCAGTAAATTACAAAGGGATATTGATGGACTAAGTGTTGGACTGAAAATGAAAGATCAAGATACTTTCTAGATGATATGAAGTTAATACAATGGCTGCCCAAAGAAACTTGGGGGTTTAGGTGCATAGATTTTTAAAATGTCATGAACAGATATAAAAAATATCCAAGGAAATAAATGGAAAATGCGTTTAGAATACTCAAGTGCAAAGATGTAGAAGTAATGCTGCAGCTATACAAAACACTGATTAGGAGTACTGAGAGCAGATTTGAGCTCCGCACCTGAGGAAGAATATTTTGGTCTTTGAGGGACTACAATGTACGTTTGCAAGATATCTGGACTTTATGGGCTAAGTTACGTGAGTGCGTATACAAATTAGGTCTGTTTTCTTCAGACAATAAAAAACAAAGAACAAACAATGACAAAGCATGGTGAGTACGGGTTGGGGTAAAGTTATGGGAGAAGGTGCTCAGGCCCTAAAGTCATTAAACTCGATTTTTTTTGCAAGGTTTGTGAATGTTTGTATCTCAGGTTGAGATTTAGGGTGTAGGTTTGCTCGCTGAGCTGTAGGTTTGATATACAGACGTTTCATTACCTGGCTAGGTAACATCATCAGTGGCGACCTCCAAGTGAAGCGAAGCTGTTGTCTCCTGCTTTCTATTTATATCTTTCCCCTGGATGGGGTTCCTGGGTTTGTGGTGATGTCATTTCCTGTTCGTTTTCTGAGGGGTTGATAGATGGCATCTAGATCTATGTGTTTGTTTATGGCATTGTGGTTGGAGTGCCAGGCCTGTAGGAATTCTCTGGCATGCCTTTGCTTAGCCTGTCCCAGGATAGATGTGTTGTCCCAGTTGAAAAAAAAAGCCACCATTGAGTGATGTGCAGGTAAATCGCTGCTTCACTTGGAAGGTGTATCTGGGGTCTTGAATAGTGAGGAGAGAGGAAATAAGCCAGCAGCTATTACACCTTCTGCAGGATAAGTGTCATGAGGGTGTAGGGAGATGGGAGTGGAGGAGCAATAAGGTGTCCTGGAGAACATGGTTCCTGTGAAAGGCTGACAAGGGTGGAAAGTGAGATATGTGTTTGGTGATGGCATTCTGCTGGAGGCAGTGAAATGGCAGCTTATGATCCTTTGGATGTGAAAGCTGGTCGGATGGTAGGTGAGGACAAGGTGGACCAGATTGTTGTTGCAGGACAGAAGAGAGAGAGTGAGAGTTGAAGTGCGGGAGATGAGCAGACCCATCTGTGGGCCCTGTCAACAGGGTGCTGAGGAATCCTCAGGTGAGGAAAAAGGTGGACATTTGTCAAAGTTGGCATAATCAGAACAAAGGCGGCAGAAACGGAGGGACTGGGAGAAAGGAATAGAGACTTTACAGGAAGCAGGGTGTGAGGATGCATAGCCAAGATAACTGTAGGAGTCAATCATGATGTGAAGGTGCCCGTGTTGGACAAGGATGGACAATGTCAGGAGTCGTATGACACCACGTTATAATCCACGTTCCAAACCTGTTGGACTATAACTAGGTGTCATGGGACTTCTGACTTTGTGGGAGTCAGTGTGTTTATACTGGATATTGATGGCCAGCCTATTCCCAAAAATGGAAGCAGAGATATCTAGAATGAAAAATGGACCAGGTGAAGGTGAGAGCGAGGTGAAAATTTAAACAAAATTTATGATTTTTTACAATTGCAGATGAAAGAGGAAAACAGCACCAAGGATTTCATTGATTTGCCAGAGAAGAGTTTTGGCTGGGGCCCGAGTAGGAACAAAGCATGTTCTACATACCCCACAAAGATGCTTAACTGGGACCTAAGCATCTACTCATTGCCTTACCTTTAACCTAAAGAAAGTGAGAGGAGTTAAAGCACAAACTGTTCAAAGTGAGAATGAGCTCAGCCAAATGGAGGAGGGTGGTAGTTGATGGTGGTGATTCAGATTTTTTTTTCCCAGGAAGAAGTGGTCCTGTTTTCTCTAGAATTTGGAAGGCTCTGGAGTGATCTGATTGATACCTTTAAGATATTAATAAGAAAAGACAGGGTGATAACCTGTTTCACCTAGTTGGAGTTTCTAGAATTAGAGTGCAAAGAATTGGGGCCAGAACATTCAGAGAGACATTAAGAACCACTTCTACACATAAAGAGTGATAGATAGTCGGAACTCTCTTCTACAAACAACATTAGATGCTGGAACAGAGAGTTAAAATTAACAACTGATGAGATCAATACATTTTTATTAAGCAAAGGTGTTAAGGGATATGGGCTAAAGGCATGTATGTGCAGTTAGGCCACATATCAGCCATGATCTCATTGAAGGGTGGAATAGGCTCAAGGGGCTGAATGGCCTACTCATGTTCCTATGCTGTATTAATATCATCTTGAAGTAGAAGTAAGTGTATGACTCACTCTGCATCTGCCAGTGAGAGTTTCAGTTGCTTTCTGACCCAAGCTGAAAGACCAGTTAGAAGAACTGGAAAAGAAGAGCAGTCAAGCAATTAACAGACTGGATAAACAGAATTGTAGCAGTAAAGAAACCTGGCAAGTTGAGAACATACATAGATCTGAAGTATCTCAATAAAGTTTTGAGAAGATCTCATTACCTCATGCCAACCATTCAAGAAGTTTTGTTGCAACTTTTCAAGACAAAAAACTTTGCTACCTTGGTTGCAAAGAATGGTTACTGAAAAGTGAGGCTGAGTGAAAGCAATAGCTGTCTATCAACATTCTGAATACCATTTGAGGAACAAAGATGGTTGAATATGTCATTTTGCATTAGCACTGTTCCAGAACAATATAAGTATAGATTGCTTGAGAAAGTGATCCTCCTGGACTGGATGTTATGAGGGATGATGTGCTCATCTACGGATGTAGAGCCACTACAGACCACTGTCAAAGTCTTTTGTTACATCTGGAGAGAACTCGCCAGATTAATCTGAAAATCAAGAGAAAAGATGCTATTGAAGATGCCTAAAGTCAAATACATAAGTCATGTACTGACAGTACAGCATTTCACTTGAATCCTGACAAGGAGTGATTTGTGGTAGAGGGGCAGCAATCAACAGATATGAAGACAATGCACTGCTCTGATGGATTTTTAAATAAATGTATTCATGAGATATGCACTTATTGTCCATCACTTGTTGCCCTTGAGAAAGTTGTGATGAGCTGTCTTCTTGTACTGATTTACCAATAATGCCTTTTGGGATGGATTTTCGGGATTTTGACTGAGCAACACTGAATGAATGGAGATGTAGTTCGAAATCAGGATGGTGAATGGCCTCGTGGGTAAATTGCAGGTGGTTAACTATTTAGTAAAGTGTTCTGAAGAAAAGTGATATTGGGCTCAAAATGTTGCTCTGTGCACAAATGTCACCAGATCTGCTGAGTTCTTCCACCATTTTCTATGTTTGTTTCAGATTTCTAGCATCCATAATATTTTGCTTTCATTTAAGAAAGTTCGCACCTAACCTATCATTAGAATGTAAACTTCTATGCAAGGTCACTGCTAAGGATATGTGGTGGGTTTGGGGAACAGAACAACAGGCAGCTTTCACCAGAATCAAACAACGAGTGATGGCACCACCATGGTGATGGTGAGGTACTTTGACAACAACGATGAAATCACCTTGCAATTTGATCCCAGTAATACAGGATTTGGAGCAACCCTTTTGCAGCAAGGATAACCAGTTGTATTTACATCTCGGGCATTAATGCAAACTGAATGACAGCGCACTCATACTGAGAAAGAGTGCTTAGCTATTATATTTGCTTGTAGATACTTCAATCAATGCCTGTTTAGAAGAGAGAAAGTGGCAGTGGAGTCCAATCACAAGTTTCTTAAAAGCATTTTTCATAAACTGCTTCTAACTGCACTAAATGTCACCAAATAATGTCATTTTCTTTGGGGGCAGACAATTTGGATGTAACATACAAGCGAGGGAAATAGATGTACATCACTGATATGCTATCAAGGACAACATTTCCTATTGAGAGAGCTGAGCATGCCAAGACAGAGTGTAAAATCTTCCATTTCATTAGACCATAATATATAAGAGCAGAATTAGGCCATTCAGTCCATTAATTCTCCTGCCTTTTTTCCGTAACCTTTGATCTCCTTATTAATCAAGAACCTATCTATCTCTGTCTTAAATACATTCAGTTTCAAGTACCAAGGCAGAAGAGCAAGAATTAATAAACGCCTGTCATTCACGATATCCAACGTTCCCCACAAGACTTCATGAATGAATGTTTGCAAAAATTTTGTCCTCCTGATTAAAGGTTCCATTATTACTTTAGGATTTTTCCCAATCACATCCTTCCATAGCTGTAACCAAAGAGCTTTGAGTTGAAATGCTTTTCTTTAATGTAACTTCTTCAATCCTTTCCAGATCATTGTTACCTGGTCTGGCCTACATGTGACTCTAGACCCACATTGATGTGGTTGACTCTTGAATTGATTAATCAAATAAAAGAAATAAAATTTTTAAAATGACTTGGCTTCCACAGCATTCTATGACAGAGTTATACAGATTAACCATCCTCTGGCTGAAGAGATTCCTTTTTATCTCAGTTCAAAATGATTGTCCTTTCATTCTGAGGATATGCCCTTCACTTCTAGTCTCTCCTACTGGTGGAAACATCTTCTCCTCATCCACTCCATCGAGGTCTCTCAGTATTCTGCAAGTTTCAATCAGATTCCCCTCATCAGAGATAGATCTCTGGACAGAGATAGATCCAGAGTCCTCAACGTCTCTTCAAATTACAAGTCTACCATTCCTGGGATCATTTTTGTAAACCTTTTCTGGGCCAACTCCAATTCCAGCACATCCTTTCTTAGACATGAGATCTCAAAATTGCTCACAATAGCCTCAGTAGCACATCCCTGCTCAAGTACACTACACCTTGTGTACCGAATGCTAACACTGCATTTGCTTTCATAACTACCATCTGAGCCTACATGTTAACCTTAGGAGAATCCTGAACTAAGTCTCCCAAGTCCCTTTGTACTTCAGATTTCAAAATCCTTTCCCCATTTAAAATCTAGTCTTCATCTCTAAATTTCCTACCAAAGTGCAAAACCTCATACTTTCCCACATTGTGTTCCATCTGCCGTTTCTTTGCCCAATCTTCTATCCTGTCCACGTCCTTCTGTAGCCTCCTCGCTTCCTCAACCCTAGCTAGCCTTCCACCTGTTGACGTGTCATCTGCAAACATAGCAACAGTGCCCTGTATTCATTGATCCAGATTGTTATTGGACAATGTGGGTAGTTATGCTTCCAACACTGAAATCTGCAGAATCCCACTAGTCACCAGCTGCTATTCCTGAAAAGTACCATTTTATTCTGATTCTCTGTCTTCTACCAGTCAACCAATCTCCTCAAGACTGATTACTAAACTTAGTGATCTCAGACTAAGCCCTATTCTCTGCAACCAGATCCTCAGTTTCCTGACCCACGAGCCACAATCAGTGAAGATTGGGGACAATATTTCATCCTCACGAAAACTCAACACTGGATTCCCCCCAGGGGTGTGTATTCAGCCCCCTACTGTACTCACTGTATACCCATGACTGCATCACCAAATACTAGACTAATGCCATTAACAAGTTAACCATTGTGGGTCGAATCTCAGATGGCGATGAAATAGACTACAGACGTAAGGTGGAAGACGAGGAAATATGGTGCACTGAGAATAAACTAGCTCTCAATGCCGGCAGAAACAAGGAGCTCATTATTGACTTTTGGCAGGATGTTACTCATGCTCCCCCTACACATTAACAGCCCAGAGGTGGAACGAGTGGAGAGTGTCAAACTCCTGGGAGTGGTCATTCTCAACAAGCTTTCTTGGACTCTTCATGTGGACGCACTGGTTACAAAGGCCCAACAACGCCTCTTCTTCCTCAGGCAGCTGAGGAAATTTGGTATGATGGCGAATATCCTTGCTAACTTTTGTAGGTGCACCATCGAGAGCATTCTGTCTGGATGTATCACGACCTGGTATGGCAACTATACCATTTAAGATCGGAGACAGTTACAGAGAGTAGTGAACTCAGCCCGGACAATCACAAAGGCTGACCTCCCATCTATAGAATCCAACTCCAGGCCTGCTGTCAAGGTAAGGCCTCCAGCATTCTCAAAGATCCATCCCACCCTGGCAATATTTTTTGACAACCTTTGCCAGCAGGGAGAAGGTACAGAAGCCTGAACAAACACACCAGCCAGTTTTGAAACAGTTTCTACCTTACTGTTGTTAGAATGCTGAATGGACTCACAAACTCTTAACATTAGCTTGTACTTGCGTTGTTGATTTTGCCGCTGTTTACCTATTATTTACATATCTATGCTACTTAACTCTGTGATCTGCCTGTAACGCTCGCAAGACAAAGCTTTTCACTGTGCCTCTATCGATGTCAATGCCTTGCTCCTAACATCTTGTTTAGCAGCCTCCTGTGTGGCGCCTTGTTAAAAGCCTTCAAGAAATCCAAACAGACCACATCCACTGGCTTTCCTTTCTCTAACTTGCTTGTTATTTCCTCAAAAAATTCTATCAGATTTGTCAAGCTTGATGACGCCATGCTGACTCAGCACTATTTTACACTAACACTATTCCAAGTAACCTGCAATCTCATTGTCTAAAATCTTAGAAATGACTAAGGTCAGGATAACTGGCCTATGGTTTCCCATCTTCTGCCTCCTTCCCTTCCCGAATTGGAGTGTTACATAGCCATTTTCCAGTCTTCTGGGACCCTCCCTGACTCCAGTGTTTCCTGAAAGATTACCACTAATGCCTCTACAAACTCCTCTGGTATCTCCTTCAGAAATCTGGGGTCCATCTGGTTTGGGTGATTTATCCACAATCAGACCTTTCAGTTTTCCCAACAACCTTTTGCATGGTGATGGCTATGACACTCACTTCTGCCCCAAGTCTCTTGAAGTTCTGATTTGCTGTTGGTGTCTTCTACTGTGGAAACTGATGCAAAGTACCTCCTGTTGCTCCACTAATTCTTTGTTCCCTATCACTATTTCTCCTACCTTATTTTCCTGCAGTCAAATGTTGATTCTAGCCTCTCTGTTATGTTTTACATAGCTAAAATAAAGCCTGTAATCATCTTATACATTATTAGCCAGGTTACTCTAAATTTCATGGACATCCCTTATTGCTTTTTTAAATTATCCTTTGCTGGTTCTTAAAGGCTTCTCCATCCTTTGGCTTCTCATTTGGCACCACATTGTGTGCCTTTTCTTTTACTTTTATGCTGTCCCTGACTTCCCTTCTCATCCACTGTTGCCGTTCACATTCCTGATGAAGGGCTTAAGCCCGAAATATTGACCCTCCTGTTCCTCAGATGCTGCCTGACCTGTTGTGCTTTTCCAGTGCCACACTTTTCGACTCTGATCTCCAGCATCTGAAGTCCTCACTTTATCCTCCCCTTAGTATGTTTCTTCTTTCTTCTTCTTCCTTGGGATGAATTTCTGCTGTGCCTCCTGAATTACCCCCAGAACTACCTGCTGCTGCTGCTTTCCCATCTTCATGGTTAGGCTCCCTTCCCAATCAACTCTGGCCAGCTCCTCCTTCACGTCTTCTTTACCCAATTGCAATGCCATTGCACCTGATTCCAGCTTCTCCCTCTCAAACTGCAGGGTGAATTCTATCATTTTATCATCACTGTCCCTGCAGGTTCCTTCAACTGATTGTCCCTAATCAAGCCTGCTTCATTGCATATCACCAAATCCAGAATTACCTATTCCAGAGTGGGGTCTACCACAAGCTGATCCAAAATCCATCTTGTAGACATTCCATGAATTCCTTTTCTTGGGATCCTCTACAAACTTGATTTTCCCAGTCCACCTGCATATTGAAAGCCCTCATGATTATTGTAATAGCACCTTTCTGATATGCTTTTTATCCTTGTAGCTTTATTTTTTCCACTCACATCCTGACTACTGCTAGGAGGCCTGTACATAACTCCCAACAAGGTACTTTCTCCTTTGCAGTTCCTCAACCCTACCCACCCAGATTCTACGCCTTCTATGTCACTTCTTGCTACCAGTTTAACTTCATTTCTTACTAACAAGGGAACGTCAACCCCTCTGCCTATCTGCCTGTCTTTTTGATAGGACATTTATTCTTTGATATTTAGTTCCCAGCTCTGTTCCCCTTGCAGTCACATCCCTTTGATACCCACAGTTGTACCTACCAATTTCAATCTGTGCTATAAGCTTTTTTACCTTGGTTCATAAACTGCATGCAATTAAGTACAATACCCTTAGTCCTGGGTTGACTGTCCCCCTTATCATAGTAGCCCCTTATCCATTGTCCCTGAATGGATTCCTGACACTTCCCATAATCTTTGTTCTGTTACTTATTCTGGAAACTTTAATCATTTCTGCTGAGCCGATCCTTCCTTTAGCTCTTTCCTTAATTTTCCAAGCAACTGAACCCACGTCCCTACTCTTTATTTTAATGCTGTATCCATAGCCTGAGTTATGCAATTCTCCAAGACTCTGGTCCAGCATGATCCCCAGCCCAGTGGCAAATGTGCACGCCAGGGCATGTACAAGCGGTGACTAAGGGAGAAGAGGTGGATGGTGTGCAGCAGCAGTGAATACAGGGCCTGCTGTTTCATGTCCCTGAAGGGGACAAAACTAAAATTCTGGAGGCAGCTCAGGTTGTGGGGCACTGGCTCCTACAGGAAATATGGGAGCTTGGAACTAACATAAAATTCTGTTTGGGCAGTGGTATGTACGGACGGGATTCCACTGCACACCTGAGCATCCTCCAACTGGTGCACGATACTGGGTCTGGGCACCGTTGTTTCAAGGTGTCGAATAGTGGTGGCCGTGAACAAGTCATTTACCGCCACTCCTGTTTATTTTTATTTCATTGAACAATAGACAATTTACAAAACAATTAACATTAACAGCTGCATACAGATTAACAGCAATTTACAAGGGAGAGGAGCAGCAAAGCTAGGCCTCAAATCCTATCGTTCTACAGTTTTCAGGGAAATGAGGACAAACCTCATATCCCAGTTTCAGTCATCACAAAACAGTAACAAATTCCTAAAAGACAGTCCAATTACATAAAAGACAGTGTATAAAATACAGACCCCCCCCTCCCCTCCCCCAGCAATCCAGCAAGCCACCTGTCCCTCCCACCTTCCAACCATTGTAAGGCAGCCCGCTCCTATGCCCCTTCCGGCTCTCGGCCCACCCCTATACCCCTTCTGGCTCTCGGTCTGCCTTGGCACATCTTCCGGCCACCTCTAGGCCAGCCTGTCCTGTTTCCCCAACCACCCCTGGACAACAGCGATCAGGATGGCCTACCCACCTTCTGACTTCCCTAACCACCCTTCACACTTACGCTCCTGTTTTTTAAATTTTTTCTTTCCTAGTTATATATTTCATTAAACAATACAGTTTACAAAACAGTTAACATTAACAGCTGTATACAGAGTAACAGCAAGTTTACAAGAGAGAGGAGCAGCAAAGCAAAGCCCCAAACCCTACCGTTCAACCAGTTTTCAGGGATATGAGGACAAACCTCAAATCCCAATTTCTGTCACCAGAAAACAGTAACAAGAACATATAAGACAGTCCAATTACATTTTTAAAAAGTGCATAAAAGACACACCATTGTGCACCGCCCTGTTCCTGGGCTTCAATTTATCCTGTTGAAAAAAATCCTTGCAAATTATGAGCCAATAAAAAGCAAGCAAAGAGCACCTCTCCCCCTCTGCACTGAATTCCCAGATTGCCTCCAAATTTCTCAAAATCTTTACTCACTCTGGATGTGATTTCTCCTTTTTGGCAGTGTTGAGATTTTCCTTCTTGTTATTTCAACAAGAAGCAATATCTCAACACACTCCAGAAGGAAACAATCCAGCAGAGAGATTGAATCGGAAAGACAGATGACTCGCTCAAACCAAGCAAACCACAAGCACACTCCAAGTATTGCAGGAAGTAATAATGAAAAGATGACCTGAAAGTATCAAGGACATTCCTGTCGCTATAAGAGAGGTCTGGGTATACAGAGATGAAGTGATAGTCCAATATAATACCTTGTACAAAAGCAAATCGGTTATTATGCTGAAAGAGATGAGAAAAGAGATGTTGAAGATCCTCCCTTGCAACTTAGCAAGAGATTGGGTGTAGTCTGAAGAAAGCAAAAGAAGTGCTCTTCTAGCCAAACACAAGCAATGAGATTAAGAAATTCATCAGCCAGCTCAGTTCCTGTGAAGAATACCAAATTAGTCAAGCTAAAGAGCTGCTTAGTAGATAGATCCAAAAGACTGTGAATGAAAGTGGGAGAATTCTTTTCACTCACTGAAACTGATTGTCTCGTCACTGATGACTGCTGGGAATTAGACCAGTTGACATCAGTTACTACCAGCACTGAAAGCACTTTCAGCCATGCAGCTATTATGCCATTCCGGTTTTGGTAATGAGTGACAATGACTCTCAATTTTGAGTGAGGAATTCATTTGTTTTATAAATAGTTGGAAAATTCAACACCATCCGCAGTCAAATGGAAAGGCTGAAGTTGCTGAGAAAATTGCCAAAGTTATAAAGAAATTGAACAAATGTAATACAGACTCATACAAGGCAAACCCATAGTAAAAAAAATTACTGAGGGCATGGAAAGTTGTCCAGTCCAAAGACATGTGATATCATGCCCAACCTACCCTTGTGATATTGAAAAATCCTACTGAACCAGAAGTTGTAAAAGTCAAAGTTAAAGTGAAATGACAAAAAGCCATGTTTTACTTTGATAAAACGGTTAAACAATGACCAGGGCTGAGATTTGAAGGGCCAACCAGAGTGCAAATGTTCAGAACTCCCAATAAGAGGTATCTCCTCAATCATACTCAGTGAATGTGAACAACATGATATACTGGCACAAATAGTAATGTTCTTCTCTCACTGCAGGCAGCTGATGGGGAAGAAATAATCCCATTATCTGCACAATCATCATAAAGATCAACAGCAGCAACAGAAACAACAATTCACACTGCAGCAACACAGCATGATGGCTCAGTGGTTAGCACTGCTGCCTCACAGTGCCAGGTTCGAATCTACCCTTGGGCAACTGTGTGTGTGGAGTTTGTAAATTCGTTCTGTGCCCTCCAGGTGGTTCCCTCCCATAGTCTAACCATGTACAGGTTCGGTGGATTGGCTATGGGATATGCAGGATTACAGAAAGATGGTGGGGGGTGAGATGCTCTTCAGAGGGTAAGTGTAGACCCAGTGGGCTGACTAGCCTGCTTCCACACTGTAGGGATTCTATGCCAAACATGTTAAGCACCCAACACTGGGATTACACATTCTGGAAAAAGAACACTACCCTCGGAATGAGCTGATACCAGACCAACAACGAATAATGATGCACTTATGTACCATTAGAAGACCTGTACAATTAAAAGATGATGGACACAACAAGGATGCAGACACTGACAAAAGTCAATTGATTAGAATTTTCTTTGTTGACCATGGATATTGAGTACTTGTAGAGTAAAATGTAGTCTATCATTGATTTTTGTTTGTTTTGGGGATACGTGGAGAAGTGTAATCATATGTAATAAACCAGGTGGTTTACCCTAGTCATGTGACTTTCACCTCTTGCAGAAAGTTGATTTAGTTTGTGGCATCCATTAATCATGTCACATGAAACAGACAAGTATCTCTCCTAGCGCTGCTGCCTTGATGTCTCTCAAGGTATTGTTACTACCACCTTGATGCTAAAGCCTCCATGAACTGATCTATGGAATAGTGTTGCCAAATCTTGTGGGCCATAATCTGGGAGATGTTATCACATGATCTTCCACATGTTTGTTGGTGGCACCAAAATTGGTGGTATAATGGACAATGAAGAAGGTTATCTAAAATAATAAAGAGATCATGATTGATTGTTTCAGTGGGTTGAGGAGTAGCCTATAAAGTTTAATTTGGATAAATGCAAGGTATTACATTTTGGTAAAACAAACGAGCAGGATTTATACAATTAAAAGTAGGACTTTGAATGTGTTATAGATCAGAGAGACTTCAGATTTCAGGTATATAATTCTTTGAAGTTTGCATCACAGGTGGACAGGGTGTTTAAGAAAGCATTTAGCATGCTTGCATTTATTGCTCAGACCTTCGGGGTGGGAGTTGGGGAGTCATGCTGAGGTTGTGCAGGGCATTGGTGAGACACCTTCTGTAGTATCGTGTCCAGTTCTGGTTGCCCTGCTGTAGCTCAGATATTTTCAAGTTGAAGAGGGTTCTGGAAAGAATTATCAGGATGTTGCTAGGAATGGAAGTTTTGTGTTAGAGGGAGAGGCTGGATAGGCCTTTTTCATCAAAGAGTAGGACATTGAAGGGTGACCTTATAGAAGCTTTTAAAATCATAAAGGTTATAGATAAGGTGAATGCAGGTGTCTTTTCCCTAGGGTGGGAGAGTTCAAAACTATTTTAAGGTGAGAGGGAGAGATTTAAGAAGGACATGGCAGGCAATTTTTTAAAGAGATTGTTCATGGATGCAGGTACAGTTACAACATTTAAAAGACATGATAAGTACATGAATAAGGCAGGTGGGATTAGTTTAGTTTGGGATTATGGTCAGCATGGACTGTTTGGATCGAAGTGTCTGTTTCCATGCTGTATGATGCTATGACCATCCCCAGGCTTCTACCACTGGTCATCAGTAGCTCAATCACTGGAACCAGCCTTCCCTTGGTTTGGTCATGTAATCTCAGGGGCCTTGTGGTGCAGTGACACTCCTCTGAGACAGGAAACCTGGGTTCAAATCTGATTGGTACCAAGGTTTGTCATAACATCCCTGAATACGTTGATTAAAGATATGTACAATGTATCCAGGTATTTAATTTTGATAATCAGTTGCTCTCATTATAAATGTTGAAATAAAAACAAATGCTTTTGAAAATACCAGTCAGAACCAAATACTTCATTTTATTTATATGTTCCTCATTCTAAATAAGTCCTCAGGTTACACATTAAAAATGAACATATGGAGAATTCCTCAATGCACAGTGGGCTATTTGAATATTTTATTTCTTTTCAGCTAACAACAACATCAATTTTTAAACACTTGGAGGTCTTTTTCATGTTTTAATTCACAAACAGCACAAGCTTTAGGCAAATGCATGGTCGATGAAGTATAATGTGGATAAATGTGAGATTATCCACTTTGGTAGCAAAAACAAGAAAATGGATTGTTGTCTGAATGGCAATAGATTGGGAAAGGGGTGGTGCAACCTGGCCTAGGTGTACTTGTACATCAGGCACTGAACGTAACCAGTCGGTAAAGAAGGTAAATAGTATGCTGGTCTTCATAGCGAGAGGATTTGAGAACAGGAGAAAGGATATCGTGGTGCAGTTGTGTAGGGCCTTTGTAAGACCACACTTGAAATATTGTATGCAGGTTTGGTTTCTTTATTTGAGGAAGAATATCCTGGATATGGAGGCAGTGCAGTAGAGGTATACCAGACTGATTCCTGGGATGGCAGGAATGATTTTTGAAGAGAAACTGAATCCCTAGAGTTTAGAATGAAGGGAGGAAGCTTATAGAAACCTTTAAAATCCTAACAGAATGAGGCAAGGAAAATGTCAGATGTTCCCAATGACTGGGGAGTCCAAATCCAGGGGGCATAGTTTAAGGATAAGCTATATAGAATCATAGAGTCATAGAGTTGTACAGGACAGAAACAGACCCTTTGGTCCAACTCATCCATGCTGATCAGATATTCTCAATTAATCCAATCCTATGTGCCAGCATTTGGTCCATATCCCTCTAAACTCTTTCAGTTCACATATTCATCCAGATGCTTTTTAAGTGTTGTAGCCTCCACCATCTCCTCTGGCAACTCATTGCATATACATACACGCTATACTCTGTATGAAAAAGTTACCTCTTAGGTCTGTATTAAGTCTTTCCCTTTTCATCTTAATCTCATGCCCTCTAGTTTTAGACTCCTATATCCTGGGGAAAAGATCTTTCCTATTTACCCTATTCATGCCCCTTATGATTTTATAAACCTCTATAAGGCCACCCCTCAGCCTCCAATGCTCTGGGAAAACAGCCCCAGCCTATTCAGCCTCTCCCTATAGCTCAAATCCCCCAAACCTGACAACATCATTGTAAATCTTTTCTGAAGCCTTTCAAGTTTCACAACATCTTTCCAATAGCAGGAAGACCAGAATTGATCACGGTACTCCAAAAGTGGCCTAATGTCCTGTACAGTCGCAACATGACCTCCCAATACCTATATGCAATGTTCTGACCAATAAAAGAAAGCATACCAAATGCTTTCTTCACTATCCTGTCTACCTGTGGCTCTATTCCTAAGGTAGCATGAACCTGTACCAACATTCTCTTCGTTTAGCAACATTCCCTAGGATCTTACCATTAAGTGTGTAAGTCCTTCCCTGATTTGTCTTCTAAAATGCAGCACCTCATATTTATCTAAACTAAACTCCACCTGCTACTCCTCAGCCCTTTGGCCCATCTGATCAAGGGCCTGTTGTACTCTGGGGTAACCTTCTTCACTACACCACCAATTTTGGTGTCATCTGCAAACTTGCTAATCATGTCTCCAATATTCACACACAAATCATTTATATAAATGATTAAGATGAGGAGAAATATCTTCACTCAGAGAATGGTCAGCCTGTGGAATTCTCTACCACAGAAAGGAGCTGAGGCCAAACATTGAATGTTTTCAAGGAGGAGTTAGATATAGTTCAAAGGGCTAAAAGGATCCAATGTAGCAAAAGTGGGAACAGGGTATTGAGTAGGATGATCAGCCATGATCATATTGAATGGTGGAGCAAACTTAATTAACAGGCCAAATGACCTACTCCTGTCTCTATTTTCTGTTTCTATGTTTCATTCTAACATGATTTCTAAAATCAAAAGAGCACTCTTGCACACAGGTGCATACACACAAACACATGTAGAGTGCGTTTAATACTCTTCTCAGAAGTGCAAATATCAATGGAGCTTCCACTTACTCCATGTTGATGCTTGGCTGCTAACTGGAAGATCCCACAGATATGTTAGTACAGAGTGGCAGGCTATTAAGGTCACTACTGTGATTTGAGCTCCACTATTACCGATTTAAGCCATGTTAAAAATCAGCCTCACAGAACTTCCCTTGCTAACACCCTTTCTATCCCAATCCTTGAAAAGGAAAGCACGACAATAAGAATGAATAACTGCTAGACAGCCAGCCTGGAGGGGGACGCAAGGCACATCAAAACTCATATTTCATGAATAATATTGAGAATCTTCAGGGCTGAATCAGGAGGCTGTGCCATCAATGCTTATTGGGTCAGAAACTTTATATGAGTGTATTCATCAGAGTGAATCGGTGTGGTAAAGCCAGTTGTCCTGAGGTAAACTCATCTGCTCCATCATCGAAATACACAGCTATCAACTTGTAATGTGGATGTTAGTCACACACAACTGGACCAAAATTGGAGGTGTGGTGGACAGAGAAGAGGGTTATCTCAGATTACAACAAGATCTTGACCAGATGGGCCAATGGGCTGAGAAGTGGCAGATGGAGTTTAATTCAGATAAATGAGAGGTGTTGCATTTTGGGAAAGCAAATCTTAGCAGGACGTATACACGAAATGGTAAGGTCCTAGGGAGTGTTGCTGAACAAAGATCTTGGAGTGCAGGTTCATAGCTCCTTGAAAGTGGAGTCTCAGGTAGATAGGATAGTGAAGAAGGTAATTGATATACTTTCATTTATTGGTCAGAGTATTGATGTCAGGAGTTGGGAGGTCATGTTGCAGCTGTACAGGACATTGGTTAGGCCACTGTTGGAATATTCATTGCAATTCTGATCTCCTTCCTATCGGAAAGATGGTGTGAAACTTGAAAGGGTTCAGAAAAGATTTACAAGGATGTTGCCAGGGTTGGAGGATTTGAGCTGTAAGGAGACACTGAACAGGCTGGGGCTGTTTTCCCTGGAGCGTCGGAGGCTGAGTGATGACTAAATAGAGGTTTACAAAATTATGAGGGGCATGGATAGGGTAAATAGCCAATGTTTTTCCCTGGGATTGGGATTCCAGAACTAAAGGATGTAGGTTTAGAGTGAGAGGGGAAAGATATAAAAAAGACCTCGGGGCAACTTTTTCACACAGAGGGTGGTACATGTATGGAATGAGCTGCCAGAGGAAGTGGTGGAGGTTGGTACAATTGCAACATTTAAGAGGCATCTGGATGGGTATATGAATAGGAAGAGTTTGGAGGGATATGGGTGCTAGCAGGTGGGACTAGATTGGGTTGGGATATCTGGTTGGCATAGACGGGTTGGACCAAAGGGTCTGTTTCCATGCTGTACATCTCTATAACTCTATGACTGCTCCGTACCATTGTTAGTGCAGTCTTAATTAATGGGCAGGAATCTGAAAGCCTCCTGATCAGATCCAGAGTCAGGCAGGGTTGAACATTCTCCTCCCTCTTGTTTGTGTGCTGTGCAGAGCCTTTTGCTGAGTCCATCAGGAAGGATGCAAGCCTGAGAGAGGTGACTGTTCCAGGCAGCAGAGCCCTGCAAATCAAAGCCTTCCTGCACATGGATTACATTGCTGTGTTCTGATCAGATCCTATCAATGCAGAGACTCGTGAGCATCTGTGACCGGTTCAAGCTGGCCTCAGGAGCCAAGGTAAATCAAGGCAAGAGTGAGACTATGTGCTTTGGGAACTGAGCCAACTGATCCTTTATCCCCTTCACCATCAGGACAGACTACCTGAAGGTGCTTGGAAAATGGTTCAGAGGGGCCAAGGAGTGCATAAAAACTAGGGAGAAGCACATTGCAAGGTGAGCTGATGCTCCATTAGGAGCACTACTCCCTCTCCATTGTGGGCAAAAGCTTATCCATCAGGTGTGAGGAACTCTCTCTGTTGTTGTATGTGGCGCAGGTCTGACCCATTTCCTAAGCCTGCTCTGTTGCAGTCAACTGAGCCATCTTCCACTTCATCTGGAGGTCGATGATGGACCATGTCTGCAGGGACACCGGCTACAATGCTCTGGATAAGGTGGACGGGTGGAGGGTGATGGGGGTTGGGTGGGAAGAATGCAACCAATGCTACCCTCATTCTGACGGCCACCTTTGCGCATGGATACATTAAGCTGTCCATAGATCATTGGTACTCAAACACTAAGAATCACTATGTACTGAGTTAATACTTGTCCCCAGTTTTGTGAAGGGTGGGACTGGCCTCATTGCTACCGAACACTCCAAGTAGTTAGACTGTTCCATATTGCCTGTCCTTCATGGAGAAGTTTGCAAAGAAAAAAAATCTTTGCACAAATCCATCAGCAAGTGGTCAACATACAGGTCCTTGCAGGAAAAGGAGATGGAGGATCCTATTGGGTTGTTCTCTGAGCAAACTGTCGATGTCATTTGGCAGAATGATGCCTCATCACCAGAACGTTCCAATAAGCACAAAGACATTGCTTGGCTGATGGTGAGAAGGGCACTCCCTGTGAGATCATTCATGTTTTCTCCACCACACACTGCCATCGAAGTGGCTGTAGGGTGTGTGGGGGGGTGGAGTTGGGGGGTGGGGAGCATTCATAGAGACTGTCACACATGTCCTTTTGGAATCTGCCTTTGTAAAGGAAGCCTGCAGAAAGATGCAATGGTTTTTCTTGAGGTTTGTCCCAAGCAGCTCTGTCACACTGTACTCTGTTCTCCACAGTCAGTTCCCTGGAACATACACCGGGACAAACATCAATTGTGTATGGAGGACCATCAACTCAGTGAAAAACATTCTTTGGTCTGCCGAAAACTTGCAGGCCTTCCAGAGCAAGGAGTTGATCTTGATGGAGTGTTGCAGACTGGCACTTTTTAAGGTTCAGGACTAAGTCTGAAGGATGCATTAAACTTGGGGCAGCTGCTGACAAGGCACAGTGAGGAAAGACCACCAGTTAAAGTCTTTCTGCCAAAGTTAAATGGGGATTTGTTCAGTTATTGGATTCCCACACCCCACCCCTCCAGTCCAGTGACTCAAATATATGTAAATTTTATCTTGTACAAGTAAAAAATGCTTTTGGTTTATTTGGGGAACAATCTCCAATGTTCGTTTGCTCGCTCATATACAATTGTACAGAACCGAACTGTTTTAGTGACTATGTATATAAATTTATTTTTATGAATAAAGCATATTTTAGAAATAAAAAAGATTGGTGCAAGGCTGCACACAGCAGAGTGGTTAAACGTGAGCTTTTCAGATGGTCCTTGGTGAATTATTCATTAGCGTGTTAATGGCAGGTGATGAGATCTTTTCACGCTACATCCCACTCAGTAGGTGTTTATTACCCTGTTCAATAGCAGCCTGGTACTACTGTAGGGGAAAATCATTGTCTGCACAGACTTGACAGGTAATGGGGATAGTGCTTTCAAGATTCCTGTTGCCTGCGAGGTCACCTAAAGGTTATTTTGAACAAATTATTTTTTCATTTCTTGCCGATTGAATAGATACCCTTAATAAACTGTCAAACTACCAATCACACAGCTGCTTTAGATGTAAAATAAAATTGTTACGCTGATTGGATCATAGCTCGGTCCTGTTTATTAACAGACTTCTCCTTGTAGCACATTTGTAAGGCACAGTGAACAAGGTTACAAGGAAACAGCTACAAACTGAGATTATGAATTGGTGGTACCTCTGTCAAAAGGCTTTAGTCATTCTAAAACATTTGGCTCAAGAAATTAATTATTGTCTTGAATAAATATAAACATTTCAGACGATAATACTTCACAGTTGTTGTAAATTCACAGTTTTATTTGTCAGCTAGGAGGTAATGCTTGACATCTTCACTTTGTTAGATATTCACTATCTTTTCCAGGTAACTAAAGGTAGCAGTCTTGTGTTAAAATACATTTCATGTCACTTTTGAACATCACCATAATCCACTATGTTGCTATTATAAATACAGACCATCTCCTATAACACGTGTTAAAGATGCTCAGGTTAAAATTAAGCTGTAATATGGAAAACTGCTTGGGCAGAGGTATAACATAGGCTGTTTCAATTTTCTGGTTTACAATTCCAAAACTGGGCAACCCAGCCAGTTCATTGACTCTTAAGCTGCACATTGGTCCAAGGAAATTCCTGTATTAATGGTCTTAATGTTTTTTGAAGTTTTCAGCACATAGATTGAGAGCTTCTCTTTAAATGGGCTTTTTTGGCTAAGGAAAGCATTTAATGCCCATCATTAAATTCCCTTGAAAAGGTGGTGGTAAGCTGTCACGTTGAACTTTTGCAGCTCATTTGTTGTAGGTCTACGCAAAGTGATTATAGGGAGGGAATTCCAGGTTTTTAAACTAGCGACACAGAAGGAATGATATATTTCCAAGTCAGGATGCTGAATATCTTGGAGATTAATTTACAATGATGGTGGTAATACACACTGTTGCTACCATTTTCTGGAGAGTTTGCAGATGTGGTGCAAATGAAGTGACCTACTTTGTCCTGGATGGCGTCAGATTATCGAGTATTGTTGGAACTACATTCATTTAGAAAAGTGGTGAGCATTCCATTACCTTCCTGACTTGAGCCTTATGATGGTGGTCAGGCTTTGGAGAGTCAGGATGTGAGTTACCCACAGCAGAAATCTCAGCGTCTGAGCCTCAATTGTATCCACAATATTTAAATGGCTTGTCTAGTTCAGTGTCTGCTCAATGGTAAACCTCAGAATGTTGACAGTAGTGGATTCAGAGATGGATATTACCATTGAATGTTAAAGGGGATTAAGTGGCTGCGATCATTGACTGGATCTCTTGTGACACAAATGTGATGTGCCACTCATCAGCTCAAGCTTTGATATTGTCCAGATCTAGCTGCATTTGGACGTGGACTGCTTCAATATCCGAAAGGTCATAAACTGTGCTGAATGTTGTGCAATCATCAATAAACATGCCCTCCTCTGACTTCACTATGAAGAATCTAAAGGGTGGCCTAGAACCTTACCCTCAGGAATTCCCGTAGGGATGTCTTGGGTTTGAGATGATTAACCACCAATAAGCACAATCACCTTCTTTTGTGCTAGATATGACTCCAACAAGCAGAGATTTTACTCCCTCATTCCCATTGACTCTATGATTTCACACTGTGAAATGTGTCCTTCATATTAAGGGCAGTAACTCGAACATCATCTCAATTCAGTTCTTTTGTCCATGTTAGAACCAAAGCTGTACTGAGGCCAGGAGCTTAGTGGTCTTGATGGAACATAACCTGAACATCAATGAATAGGTCATCAGTGTTTGAAAGCACCGTTGATCACTCCTTTGCTGATGATGGTGAGTAGTCTGAAGAGGTAGTAGTTAGTGGGGTTAGATATATCTGCTTTTGTGTACAGCACATACCTGGGCAATCTTTGACATTGCCAGGAAAATGCCAGTGTTATAATTATACTGAAACAGACTGGCTAGAGAAACAGACTGGCTGGAGCACATGTCTTCAATGCTGCTGCTGAAGTATTTTCACAGCCCATAGCTTTTTCAGTGTCCAGTGCCTTCTTGATATTATATGGAATGAATCAAATTGTTAGAAGGCTTGCATTTGTGATCCTGGGGACCACAAAGCAGGTCAAGATGGATCATGCACTCGGCACTTCTGGCTGAAGTTTGTCACAAATGTTTTTTTTCACACTTTTGTTGGACTCTCTCATCATTGAGGATTGGGATATTGTGAAACCACCTCCTCTGGTGATATCCACTACCACTCATGAATGGACATGGCAGAACTGCAAAATTTAGAACTGTTCAATTGTTGCGGATGTGTTTATCTCTGGCTATCACTAATTGCTTATGCTATCTCTCTGTACTGTTTTGACTTGTCAGTTTAAGGAATGCATTTGTTGATAGATTTACTAACTGTGCCCAGACGTGTGCTGTACACAAAAGCAGATATATCTAACCCTGCTAACTACTACCTCTTCAGACTACTCACCATCATCAGCAAAGGAGTGATCAACGGTGCTTTCAAACACTGATGACCTATTCATTGATGTTCAGGTTATATTCCATCAAGTAAAAAATGAGGTCTGTAGATGCTGGAGATCACAGCTGAAAATGTGTTGCTGGTTAAAGCACAGCAGGTTAGGCAGCATCCAAGGAATAGGAAATTCGACGTTTCGGGCATAAGCCCTTCATCCTGATGAAGGGCTTATGCCCGAAACATCGAATTTCCTATTCCTTGGATGCTGCCTAACCTGCTGTGCTTTAACCAGCAACACATTTTCAGCTATGTTCCATCAAGACCACTAAGCTCCTGGCCTCAGTACAGCTTTGGTTCTAACATGGACAAAAGAACTGAATTGAGATGAAGTTTGAGTTACTGCCCTTAATATTACAATAATGTTTTAGATTGTCCAATTAATCAACTGTTGTCTCACAATTTACTTATAGGAACATAGAATACAGCACATTGCCTTTCCTCCCTCTGCAAATGTCTTCAGCTCTAGATTGGAAGATGGATTTAGAGGAAATTGCAGTAAGTGTGAGTGATGTGTCCCTATGCAATAATTAGTTCTTAAAATGTATGTATTATAGCGATGAAAACCCAAAGGAAGTTGGCAAGAAAAGAGCAAGTGATTAGATTAGATTAGATTACTTACAGTGTGGAAACAGGCCCTTCGGCCCAACAAGTCCACACCGACCCGCCGAAGCGCAACCCACCCATACCCCTACATTTACCCCTTACCTAACGCTACGGGCAATTTAGCATGGCCAATTCACCTGACCCGCACATCTTTGGATTGTGGGAGGAAACCGGAGCACCCGGAGGAAACCCACGCTGACACGGGGAGAACGTGCAAACTCCACACAGTCAGTCGCCTGAGTCGGGAATTGAATCCGGGTCTCAGGCGCTGTGAGGCAGCAGTGCTAACCACTGGACTTAGGGCAAGGAAGTTCATCAAGTTTTACACTGCATCATGATTGGCTATTAGCATTTTGCTGTTGCTAATAAAATTACAGTCTCAGAAGTCCTCCTAATTCCTGATTTAGAAGAAAATTCTTTTGGCAAGAGAAATGTTGGGTTCTCTGTTTCTGATAATTTTGATATTATGAAGATAGCTGCCATTCACTTAACTGATTGAATTTCTTTACCTCCATTGTTTTCAACTTAATTTCTTCTATTTTTATAAATTAGCATAACCTGATGCCTGATAGTGTCATTTTTGTTTGGTGTGATGGAAGTTTGAGATCGCACCAGCAAAGAGATTAACACTTGGTATATCCAAATTAATATTGGATATCCATTTATTGAACGTAAAATAAGTCTTAAAGCAAGGCTAGATAGCTTCAGCAGGTAAAGCCTTCAATCATGGCAATGGCGAGTAAATGGGCAATTATTTGGAGCAGGTAATAAGATGATATGACTGGAGGCAAGATTTTATTACTGTGTTGTATAAATTATTGCTGTGCTAGCAAATGCCTCAAAGAGTGGTCCTATAAAAATTAATGGTCTTTCGCCGGCAATATTACTATTTATTTCTTTGACTATAAATTCTCCTTTCTGCTGATGATTCGAAGCTCATTAACTTCCTTTAAATCTCATATCATCAGTGCTCACAATTTCTGGTTATCTCACAGTTCAATAGTTGAATCATTATATTGCGATCATTTCCATGATATATGACAGCACAATGGAAATCTTAGTTCTTTCAATACATTGAGCAACAGTCTCCTAATTTTTAATGCACAACTATCATTTTGTACCTTTCATTGCTCCATTCTGTATCTATTGACTTGTTTGGTTTTCTAATTTTGTTTGATGTTGAGTACAATGTCATAAAATCTTCACTGCCAAGAACTGCTTCCAAGAAGTTTGGATGCCTTCATTCCTGTCAGACACATATTCTTCACTCAAAACTTCTTAACTCATCATAAAGTCCAACCTGTCTAAGAGACAATACTGTTGCCAACATTTTCATTCTGTTTGACTGAATCTATCAAAAGGCTTTCCATCTGATAATCAGTTCCTCATTCATCCTTGCACTCCAATCTTCCGTGTTCTTTGGGACTTTCCTTATTCCTCCCTGAAAATTATGGTACAACTGTGGAAAGTTCTGGTAGACCACATCTGGAATAAAGCACATAGTTCTGGGCAACACATCTCAGGCATCCTGTCAGGAAACATAGGACAGCCTTGGAACAGATGCAGCACAGGTTTACCAGAATGATAGTAGAACTGAAAAGGATTAAATTTGAAGGAAAGGCCGCATATACTGTGTCCTTTAATCAAGCAGCCTGCTTGATTGGTGTATTCTCTTATCTTCCTCCACTCCCTCATCTGACTCTCCTCTTCTGACTGGTTACTTTAAAATATTCTGGAATTATGTAGACTTGGAGCCAGTCCTTTTCACCATGGAAGTAATTAGCAACTACGTATCAGTACTTATGAATGCTGGGATGTAGTATCTGGCGGGCAATATCTCAGATTGTATTATAGTTCAGTTGGAAGCTACTCAACGCCTCAGTAGAATTTCAGGGATAGGTGATGAGATTGTGCTTGTTACCATACTGGTTTAGAGGGGCTTGTAGGCTCTTACGAAGGTTCAAAAAGTTGCTCTGGCAGGTTGTACAATTGCTGAGGCGCCACTCCTTAAAAATGAGCATGGGTTTGTGCTACAGGAACCTGTTGTTATCTCGCAGGTAAATAACTTTGTGCTCCTGTTATAGTCATTCCACTTGTGCCCTTGCTATTTCCTGGCAGCCAGTCAGCTCAGATTTCTGCTGCTCATGCCAAACTGGTGCAAGTCAAAGCCAGGCCAGGCCTTTGAAGGCTATAGTTACTTAAGGTTCTCTATTTGTAACTTCTCTCACTGGAAATCAATAGCCTTCTGCTAGCCTTGTTGCAGTCACTTGGCTAACATCGCAGCAAGAGAAAGTTCCCCAGTTTATTTATGTGTGGAATACTGGCTAGATTGCTTTTGACGGGAGCAGAATTCGATTGGAACTTTACACAATTCCCTAATGTTGGGAGTGTGTTGAGCACTGGGACTCGGCAACATCCAATTCAGTGACATGCGGCAATGTAGTGTTTCTCACTAGCCACCTCTTGCTGAAAATTTATCAATGGCAGAGGAAGTGTCAGGTCTCAGTCTCAAAAAAAGCTCTTAAATGGATAATTAATGGCAATTTAAGGGCTTTCTCCCTCCAATGAGTAGCAGGTTGAAGTAAGGCCTCATCCCATATGGTGAGGTTTTATTGATTATATATTGATCAGTAATAAGCTGATTCAAAACCTTCTGCAATTCATTTATTCAATCTTTTCTCTTTTACTTTTAGTGATGTCAACAATTTTGTTTAATTTATTTAAAAAGGTGTTCATTAATGAAGATTAGAATCTGTAAAGACTGAGAAACTACACTGACCCTGGCAGAATTTTTATGAAACATTTCTTTCATAGTTTTCAATTAACATCTTGTTTAATTGTACTATGGATCCTAACAGCTTTTAAGTTGATTAGAAGTTCTTTACAGAAAACTTCAAAAATTTTCTGAATGTCCAAATAGAACATAAAGAGGAAGTTTGACTATTTATTTCCTTGAATATACTTAAAGACATCAAAGAGAGTTGGCCCAGTAGGATTTTCTTTCAGATCTGTGCTGGCGGTTTTCGTTTGTGAAATCAAGTACTCCTCAAAATTCTACATCAATTGTTTTGTTATTTTATTTACTGTTGGGTTTGGATATGTGAAATAATTTGCTACTTTACAAATTAATTCTTTCTGCATTCATAATATTTAGTGAATTCATTGTATCATGGAAACTGCAAGCAAGAAGGGTGTGTTATCTTTTCAAATATCAGATTTGGGACTCATTTCTGTTACAATCAAAACTACTGACAGACCCTGGAACAGTCCTTAACCCTTTTCTGATAAATGGGCAAACTATTCTAACCAGACCTGCTCATTCTTTTAAAGAGATGGTCTTTGATCTGATCTCTTTGATGATTTTCCCTATTCAAAATGAGAAGATATGGTACTTTAACTAAAATAGGGATCACTTCCTTCAATCCTAGCTTGATATTAGATCAAAACAAACTCAAAGAAGAGGTTTGTTATACTCTAAAAATAGACCAAAGAACAGGAAGTATCAACTACTTGATGAAAGGAGGTTTCAATTAAATACTGGGCACTGTGCTTACTTCGCAAGAGCTTAGGTTAAGATGATGTAATTCTCATATTGAAGTAATGTCTTGTTGTTGTTGTTGCATCTACAGTTATAGGATCAAATAATTTAATGCTATCCTCCATGCATGTGCAACTTTTCAATGTAAAAGATTGCAAGGTTTCCTTTGTTCAGTGTGAGCAATTGATTTTTATCTGCAAATGTTCTAACTACATAAATCAGTACAAACCTTTATATTTAAGTTCAGAGGCTTTGTGAGACATTTTATTGAAAAGAAGGAAAATGTGGGAGCTTGAGTGTAGATTAGAACAAACCTAATAAACATGCATTGAAAAAGGTAGACCAGTAGAAATTGCAAGGGAGGTTGACTGCCAGGAAGAAATGTCACTTATTCAATAATTAATAAATTGTTTTTGTTCTATAATAAGGCAATAAGGGAACTGCAGTGTTCAATGGTTTAATTGATCTGTGTATGATGATGTTAGTCTGTTAACTGATCGATGCTCATTAATCTTGTTTGATCAATCCTGGGTGAAGCCTCTGAGAGTTGAAATAAACAGAGAGCGCTCAGCTCCTGGCCTCGTTACAGCCTTGTTTCAAACATGGAGAAAAGAGCTGAATTCCAGATGTGAGGTGAGAGTGACAGCCCTCAACATCAAGGCTGTATTCGACTGAATGTGGCATCAAGGACCCTTAGCAAAACTGGAATCAATTGATATCAGGGGGCAAACTCTCTGGTGGTTAGTGTCATATCTGGCAAATGGCATGATGATCATTGTTATTACAGGTCAGTCATCTCAGCTCCAGGACATCTCTTCAGGAATTCCTTGGGGTAGCGTCCTCAGCCCCAACCATCATCAGCTGCTTTATCAATAACCTTCCCTCCATCCTAAGGTCCAAAGTGGTGATGTTTACCAATGATTGCACAATGTTCAGTATCATTCACAATCCCTCAGACACTGAATCAGTCCATGTCCAAATGCAACAAGATCTGGATAATATCCAGACTTGGGCTGACCAGTGGCAAGTAACATTCACACCACACAAATACTAGGTTATGACCATCACCAATAAGAGTCGGTCTAACCACCACCCCTTGACATTCAGTGGTGTTACCGTCACTGAGTCCCCTAATGTCAACATTCTGGGAGTTATGATTGACCAGAAACTCAACTGGATTCACCACATAAATGCAGTGGCTACAAGAGCAGGTCGGAGGCTGAGAATACTGTGAAGTGTTACTCATCTCCTGCCTCCTCAAAGTCCACAAGGTGCATGTTGGAGTGTGATGGAACACTCCCCACTTGCCTGGATGAGTGCAGCCCCAACAAACTCATGAGGTTTGACACCATCCAGACAAACCTTGATTGGCACCGTATCCACAAGCATCCAAGTCCCTGCACCACCAATGCTCAGTAGCAGGAGTGTGTACTATCTACAAATTACACTGCAGAAATTCACCAAAGATCCTCAGACAGCACCTTACAAATCCTTGACCACTTGTATCTAGAAGGACAAGGGCAGCAGATATATAGGAACATCACCACTTCAATTTCCCCTTCAAGCAACTCATCATTGTGACCTGGAATATACCGCTACTCCCTCACTGTCTATAGGAATCCTATGATATGTTGACATGCCTTAATGTACTATAAATAAACTACTGCAGATATAAAACTAATGGCATCTCCACATTTCTCTGACATAAATTAAATATATACAATATCCAACAACTCAAAAAAAACACTATTGAGATCACAGATTAAAACTAGCCAATTAAAATGAATTAGACTTTTAACTAACAAAGCTCTGCAATGATTTAATAAACAAGAGCTTGATAAAAACAATGAAATTGAAAACAGTGTGTTTTTTATAACAAGAGTTTTGTTGGGTGGCATATTGAAGATCTATGTCAATATTCCTAAAGGTATGATTTGGGATTTTAACTTCTGATGGACTAAGCTGTAGTTAGAGACAGGTATTATTATGAAGTGGAAATAAACAGTCATTGTGATGAAATGTTGGTTATTTGAAATCTTTGTTTATTATGAAGTTAGTTGTCAACTTTGCAAACTCTCTGGTTGAGTTTGAGATAGTGGCTAAGGAGGAAATAAAGTTGGTGGAAAAATACCGTAAGATGTCCAGAACCTTTCATTTTGACCCTTTCACTGTGAGAGTAACTTTCTACATCCCATCCTATTATGTGTCAAAGTATGCAAGCAAACTTTTAGAATGAACAAAATGTGGCATAATCTTTCTGAGATTTGACAACATGTAGGTGTGAGACTAAAAGTCAAAGATGTAAATGTTCAGCTGAAGAATATAATATCCTGTTACTACCCATTAATTTATTTTTATTTTGTTTTTCAAGTCCATTAGAATGAGAGGGGACAATACTAAATTTAATTTTGTTTCTCATTTCACAACCAATGTAAGTATGAATGGGAACTCTCATGAACATGCTCAACTCCAGTGGCAGACAAGAACGGCTTTGATAATGAACATCTTTGTGATGATTACTGAAGAGATGCCTGTGCTGCAGTCAGACCTGGTGACACTTTCACATTGACTTTTTAGAAGCACTAATATTGTTATTTACAATTATTACATTTGTAACAGTTACAATAGCCAGGAATTTCCATAGACCTTCTCCATCTCTCAGTTTTTGTTGTAGAATGGGACAATTTCATTTTTAAATTTATCATAATGTAGTAACATTATTATCATTCAGGTATAGCATTATTTATATAGAAATGCTCGTTCTACCCTGTGTCTAAAATATGCACTTTTATTTCAATCACTTTAACTGGAATTACATTTTGTCAGCAAAAGTATCAAACTATATGCAGTTTGCTCTAGTTCAGCAGGGAAAATATCCTAAAGTTTATGAGATTGAATAATTATAGCTAAAACAGAAGGTCCTGAATGAACATTTCTAAGTTAAGCATCGAAATATTACCTGAGAAACAGATATCAGTCAAAATAAACATGGATACAAATTCATTGGTCTTGTCCAGTGTCTCTTAAAGTCTGTCCCTATGGTTTAAAACTAAATTTCCTGACGATGGGAACTACAAAAGATGTAACACTGTAAATTACTGAATACTAAATGCGGTGATCTGCAAGCTTTCTTGTGAAATAACTGGGTACAATCTATATTGGATGCCACCTCTAAAACCCGGATTTTCCAGTCAAAGAAACTTCAGGGTCCTTCTAAATTATGGACGTGATCTAAACCAGGAATGCTGCTTTCATTTCTGCCTGATCCAGTTTTATTTGGGCCCGGGAGGAGGGCTGGGGTTGTGTAGGTAGGGGGTGGGGGTTTTGGGGGGGTGGAGGTTGTGGTAATGGGACAGGACTACCATACGCAGGAAATGAAAGCAGCAACAGCAATTAGCTTCGATCTGAGTTTAAATGGATCCTATGCAGTAAGGGTCTTCTCTTGAAATGTGGAAGCTATGAATCTTCAGAGAAGATGCTCTTGACATTGCATGCTTTGATACATAGGTAAGATTAACAGCACTGTCACCTTTCAAGATAATCAAATGGCCAGCCCTTCAAAAATGGAAAATAAAGTCTGTTTGTGAGAGTTGAATTAATCTGTTCCAATAGTTTCAACAGCTATTTGCAAATACTATCATTCTTGCATTATTAATTCTTAGAAGTTTTTTGCATTATTACAGTACAGAATTTTGAGTTGATTGCTTGAAAGGCAGCCTTCTGTTATGCTTGCTGTACCTGCATGCTAGCCTTCAGGGAGCCAAGGACAATGACATCCAGGTCCTTTGGACATCAATAATTTGCAATGTCTCACCTTTTTGGAAATGCCATACACTTTATTCTTCCTACCACAGTATTATTCTTTTTACTTTATTGTAATGTCCACAACTTTATGCACTTTAATTTTGATTTTTAGCTCCCTGTGTGGCTGTTTACCAAACAACTTCAAACAATTCAAATGCGTAACATCCACTGACTCGACTTTATTGACTCCATTAGTAACATTCTTCAAATACTCTATCAGGATTGTGAAACATGATTTCCCCTTCATAAATGTATGTCAACTCTACCCAAATAGACAATAAATTTCTAATCCAGTACTCACATCCTCTATAACACATTCTAGTATTTTCCTAAATACTGACACTAGTCTAACAGGTCTGTAGTTGCCCCCCTCCATGCTTTCCTAGACAGTTGGATTGTATTTGTGACCTCCCAATGTACAAACAGAATTAATAGAATTTTGACTGATGATCACCAATGCATCCATTATCTCTTTAAAAACTCTGGAATGGAGGACATCATCTGCTAGGATGTGTTATTTTAGTCCCAATCATTTCTCCAATGCCACATTTTTAACAAATTCTTTAGCTTCACACTGTTGTTAGACCCTTGGATCTTAATTATTTTTAGAGAACAACCTATGTTTTCCTCTCAGAAGTCAGGTGCAAGATACCAATTTTCTATCGATTGCCTGTTTCCTATCATAAACTTTCCTGTGTCTGAAATGGACTCATATTTTTCTTCACCATTTTTCCTTTTTACATACCTAAATTTTTTTATAATGTTTTAATATGTTTCTCTCTATTTTATGTTAATCTGTTCTCTCTCTATTATCTTGATAAACGTAACAAAACGGGATATTAAATCAGATTTCAGTCTGGGATCTGAATTGTCCAGTAATAACATTAGTGAAGATAGTAATGTTAACACTATCCTATAAGTAGCAATGAGATTAATGATCGGGTAATCTATTTTATGTTATTCATAGAATTATATAATACCCAGAGTATGGAAGCAGGCCATTTAGGCAATCGAGTGCACACTAACCCTCTGAAAATCATCCACTCAGACCCACCCCTCCTTTCCTATCCCTGTAACACTGCATTTCTCATGGTGAACTAGCCTGCACATTCCTGGGCACTATGGGTAATTTATCAAGGTGAATCCACCTAACAGACACAGTTTTGGACTTTGAGAATCAATGAAAATTCTTCTACTCTTCATTGAATAGCGCATGGGGACATGTGTGTCCACCTGACAGATCAGGCAAAGTCCTGGTTTAAAGTTTCACAAAGTAAACATCTGTAGCACTCCCATTCTCCTTCAGTCTGCAATGACATTTCCAAGTACATATGCTCGTATTCATCAGGCAGAATCCAATTGGTGTCTGATGGGTGTAGGCAATGGAGAGATATGTGGTAAGGTCTCGGGAGTGTTGCTGAACAAGGAGACCTTGGACTGCAGGTTCATAGTTCCTTGAAAGTGGAGTCGCAGGTAGTTAGGATAGTGAAGAAGGCATTTGGTATGCTTTCTTTTATTGGTCAGAGTATTGAGTATAGGAGTTGGGAGGTCATGTTGTGGCTGTACAGGACATTGGTTAGGCCACTGTTGGAATAGTGCATGCAATTCTGATCTCCTTTCTACCAGAAAGATGTTGTGAAACTTGAAAAAGTTCAGAAAAGATTTACAAGGATGTTGCCAGGGTTGGAGGATTTGAGCTATAGGGAGAGGCTGAACAGGTTGGGGCTGTTTTCCCTGCAGCATTGGAGGTTGAGGGGTGACTTTATAGAGGTTTACAAAATCATGAGGAGCATGGATAGGATAAGTAGACAAAGTCTTTTCCCTGGGGTCGGGGAGTCCAGAACTAGAGGGCATAGGTTTAGGGTGAGAGGGGAAAGATATAAAAGATACCTATGGGGCAAATATTTCACACAGAGGGTGACACGTGTTTGGAGTGCGCTGCCAGAGGAAGTGGTGGAGGCTAGTACAATTGCAACATTTAAAAGTCTTTTGAATGGGTATATGAATAAGAAGAGTTTGGGGGGGAAATGGGCTGGGTGCTGGCAGATGGGACTAGATTGGGTTGGGATATCTGGTTGGCATGGACGGGTCGGTCCGAAGGGTCTGTTTCCATGCTGTACATCTCTATGGCTCTATGACTCTATGACTTGCTCTGAATGATCGCCATGTAGGAAACCGGGCACCAACATGTCAGGGTATCTTGCAGGGGCACTGGCTACAAGTACTTTCACGGATATTGGCTTCCACCATGTGTCAACCTCAAAAGACCTCACATATGTCTCTGATCCACTTACGAGTCACTTCTGCATTTAAATGATGCATTATAGTAGCAATCATTGTAATGCTGTGCAAGGATATTGTGCACTCAGGGACATGCACCCAGCTCATGGACTGGACCAGGATGCATTTCCAGCCTGTTCATCTGCTGTCATAGTGAACATTGGCTTGGAGTCTACTTGGAAGCTCACAGCATCTCTGTATTGTATGGCCTTATATTATGTACATCTGGAAATCCCTTACTAAAGTAGCCATTGATCCTAATCATTTGAAAGTTCCAAAACTTTCCAAAACAATTCCTGATCTCACTTTTAAGTCTGCCACCTCTTTGCCTCAAATAATGACTTCTCATTTTAGTTTGCCCCACAAGGGGAAACATCTGCTCTACATCTACTTTGTGAATCCCCTTTAACATTCTATATACCCCAACAAGATGTCCTCTCATCCTCTCATCAAGGGTGAGGAGTTGAATATCAGGCAGACCATCACCCTATTGTGGACTGTTTACTTCCTGGTATGAAACAGGCAGGTAATTACAGGACAAGAAGGAGGATGGCACAGCTGTTATTTTTGGTGGAGGTTGGAACGTGCCCTGAGTGAATGAGTAGGCAAGTCCAGAAGACGTTCAATGTTAGTGCCATCAGGGTTTGGTTTGCATGAGAGTAAATGGGGACAATGTTGCAGGCAATGGTGAGAGCGCCAGAACATTGACAGTGTGACAGGTGGGTACAGTAGCTAACAAAGTGAGTGTGAGGTATCAAAGGGGTGAAGATACATACTTATTGACCTTCTTCTTTCAGTGCTGGACATTCTTCCAAATGGTTAATTCTACTTCAAAAAGGTAACAACTTTGGACCTGGCAGGCATATTCTGGTGTCATGGCCTCCACTGCTAGTCTGGGGGGCAAGGAAGAAATCCTGCCTATACACCATCCCATCCCACTGAACTTCTAGGACCTTTCCCAGGAAGTGTGACAATGTCTACGACAAGTGTCATAAATTGTGCAGGGTACCTGCAGACAGACAGTGGTTGTCAGGGTGTACAACAGGCTTTAAAAATTGGTGTGTGTGCAAGGGATACCAGTAAATTCTTGGAAATTTGTCAATTGGCAAATTGTTTAGGGAACAGTGTGTAGTAAAATGAGGCTAGGATCAGAAGTCAGAGATGCCATAGGAACATGGTAGACAATTCATGATGTGGGTTTTATAAGATAGAGTGAGAACTTGCTATGCCTCATGGTACCAAACCCTCCAAAAAACTTATCTTGACTCTGACTTAAGCAGTAAAACGTAATCTTTTGTCTCAGATGAGGCTGTTAACATTGAGTTTAGGAGTGAGTTCCACAGAGCATCTTTGAGGATGGAAGAGAATTGCTGAGAGGTTTCTATTCAGACAGTTTTATCTTTGGGCAATGTTGTTTGGCAATAGTTGTCAACAATAAACACATCAAGATTATTTGTTTACTCATTTGTGTCACCTTCTTCACAGAGGGCTGGCTGTCGGGAATTGTCACTTCTTTCTGTCCTGTGCTCTGCGCTTCATTTATAGTTCCCACAGAAATCCACTACATTTGATCCATCATCCATGTTCTCCTCTGTTTTCCTCTATTATTTTTTCTTTTGATCTTCCCCTTCAGTAACTGTGTCTGTTTATTGTCTGCTCTAATCATGCAACTGAAATATTGTATCTTTCTCTCTTTGATGTTATGCACTAACTTTCTCTTTTTTCCAGCTATGTCCAGCATTTCTTCATCAATCTGTCAGCCTAGGATACGTGGAACATCCCTCCTGTATGTCCACATCTTGAATGCATTCAGCATTTCAGTATTGTCTTTATTTGTTTATTTCTCTGACACAGATGACAAATGGAATATCTTAGCATTCTCCTCCTAAGACGCAGGCTTAGGCTCAGTGCCTTTGACGTTAACACAGCCTTCATTCCAAATAAACTGATCTTGGTTACCTCATTCTTGATCATATCTTACAATTGTATCTCCTAATGCCTGTGATAATCTGCTCAAACTTGATTCATGAATTGTTCATTTACTTCAACTTCCACACATGGGGATGGGTCTCTGGTTATCACCACCTTGGTATTCATTTTTATTTGATGTTCATCATTCTTTGTTTTCACTTTGTTTGCTACCATCTGTAGCCTATCTTCTGCCTCTGCAATTGATGATATGTCCTTAAGTTTCTTAAGTTTGTAATGTTCAACAACACCCATCCCCCATCCAAACACACAAACTGGTCAATCTACTGTGTCTCTGAAGACAGCTCCAGTATACAGGTTGACCAGTTTTGGGGATATCACTGGGGCACTGCTCTTCTGACTGTCAATCTGTATCAAGTGGAGGGGGGGGAGGAGGGGGGAAGGGTGCGTATGGGCACAGAATATAAACGTGGAGAGATAATTTACTTTATTCACACCATTTGTATTAAACTGATGACACTCTTGATTGCCTGCAAATCATATGTTATTCAGCCTGTCACCACTTTAGTCAGACTATTTGTACTAATCTGTTGTCACTCTTAATTGCCTGGAATTATTGTGCGATTATCTGTGTGCCTCCTTCTACTTCACCTGACAAAGAAGCAGTGCTCCGAAAGTATTTGTGATTTTAAGTGAAACTGTTGGACTATAATCTGGTGTCATATGACTTCTAAATGCGGCATCTTTACAGTGCAGATATGAGAAGCTGTTCCTGCTTGTAAAATGATCATAACTCCTTCCCACAGCAATGTGTTGACTTGCAACTGCCCTCTGGGCAATTCGTGATTGGCAATAAATGCCAGCCTAGCCAGCAACGCCCTTATCCCATGAATAAATAAAACAATCCCAAAAGGCATTGATTTGGCGATGCCGGTGTTGGGCAAAGTTAACGATCACACAACACCAGGGTATACTCCAACAGGTTTATTTAGAAGCACAACTTTTGACGCGCTGCTCCTTCATCAATTGGTTGTGGAGTATAAGATCTTATACTATTTATTATAATTATTATTTTATGATTCTGTAAAAAGAGTCATGAAGACTTCCAGAGTAAGGCAAATGTATTCTGGGTTATGTAAGTTCATAACTGAACCTAAACATGAAGAAGAATTTCCTGAGCTTGGTTGTGTTCATATGAGACATTTGTTCCACACAGTAAAAGAGGTGGAAAGCTGTGACTATAGCAGCCTTGGTGAGATATCTACCATTGCTATCAAAACAGAAGAGAATTCAGATTCAAAGTTGTAACAAAATTCAAAATGAAGTGAAAACAAAAAGGCACCAGATAAACCATTTACATGACTGGAGACTACATATAGTGATAAATTTCTGGTAATTCAAGTCTAGCATCAGGTCGATGAGTTGAGCATTGTACCCTGTACTTATGAGAGCATCCCTTATAAGAATGGGTCCAAAGCTCAACTTGTCGACTGCCAGTTCTGAAGTGCCACAGCAAAAAAACCATAATGACCTCCTCAGGAGACATATATGAGCTGCAACTGACAGGGTACCCTTTGTTATCCAGTACTTCCCAGGAGCCGGAAAACTATGCCATGTTCTTCGCAGCCTGCAACACATTATCAGTGAGGATGAGCACCACGACAAGACCTTCCCCACTTCTCCACTGCTCAAAACCGCCAAACCGCAAACAGGTCATTGTTCGTAGCAAACTGCCCAGCTTTCAGGATGATACCATACAACCTTGTCATGACAGATGCTGCAAGACGTGTCAGAATGTTGACACAGATACCACCAGAACGTGTGGGGACACCTCCCACCATGTACGTGGCAGGTACTCATGCGACTCAGCCAATGTTGTCTATCTCATTTGCTACAGGCAAGGATACCCTGAGGCATGGTACATTGGTGAGACCGAGCAGAGGCTACGGCAACAGATGAATGGATGCAGCACAACAATCAACAGACAAGAGTGCTCCCTCCCAGTCGGTGAACACATCAACAGTCCGGGACATTCGACCTCGGACCTTCGGCTGACTGTCCTCCAAGGCAGACTTCGGGACAGGTAACAATGAAAAGTGGCCGAGTAGAGGCTGATAGCCAAGTTTGGTAGCCAAGAGGATGGCCTTAACTGCGACCTTGAGTTCATGTCATGCTACAGGTGACCCCATTGCAATATACACACACACACACACACACACACACACACACACACACACACACACACACACACACACACACACACACACACCTACAACCACACGTACATTCCTACACACACATTCTCCTACAGACACACTCACGCAGACCCTCTCTTATACACTCACACATATATTCCCACACACACCCTCTCGCAGACTTATGCCCCTTTACACTCACATACACACACTCTCTCACAGACACTCATAACCCTTCCCCCCACACGCACACACCCACATGCACACATACACGTATAAGTTTGTGGGGTGAATTTGTACTTGCAGAATTACCTTTTACTTTGCTCAAAAACTTCATGAATCCATGTAAGACTCTGTTAATCTGTTTTTTAGATTAATTAGTCTGACCATTGTGGCCCAGACACCCTCACAGGGAAGCTCACACCTTCAATACATTATCTGGGTTGACATGACTTCAATTGTTAAAGTTCACTTGAGATTGTAACTTTTTAAAAAAAAAGTTTTATGATTTGCGTATGAAAGCACTGAAACCAACATGGTCATTCTAAAGGATGAGAGACTTAACAAACAATCCAGGTCTTTTTCAATATATAATTTCAGTTACATCACATTGTAAACTTTTGCTATAAACTCTGTGTCTTACGATCTTATTCTCCACAACCACCTAATGAAGGAGCAGGGTTCTGAAAGCTAGTGCTTCCAAATAAACTTGTTGGACTATAACCTGGTGTTGTGTGATTTTTAACTTTGTATACCCCAGTCCAAAATCATAGAGGTTTTCATATCCTTGATTACCAGTTAGTTGTCTGCAAACAGCCAGAAAACCACTGGAAACCAAATAAGCTCAGAAAATTAAACACTTTGCATTCGGCAGGGAGGAGAAGGGAAAGAGAAAATCAATGCGAAGAAACTCATTTGTAGGATGGACTAACTGACCGGAGGATCAGGAAGAGAACATGATCATTGGACAAACATCATCTGACCATCTAAATAATGACTGTCAGAGTTCAAATGTAAAGCTGGAAAGATTGCATCTTCAATCAACTCAAAGTGAACTTTGAACACGGTTGTGATTTTTGGTGAGAATATTTGTCAGACCACAGCTGGAATACTGTGATCAATTATGGGTCCCTTATCTGAGGCAAAATATACTGGCATTTGAGGCAGTTCAGAAAAAAGTTCTTTAAACTGAGCCCAGGCATGGAATGACTTGTCTTATGAAGCCATGCTGAACCTGTAATCTTTGGAATTTAGAACAATGAGAGGCAACTTTATTGAAGCATGTATGATTTTTGGGGATCTTGAAAGCATAGTTTAAGAAAGATTGTTTCTCCCTGTGGAAGAGTCTAGTATCAGAGAGCGTAATCTCAGAATAAAGGTTTGCCCATTTAAGACAGAGATGATGATGCATTTATTTTCTCAGAAGGTGGTCAATGTGTGGTATTCATTATTGCAAAGGGATGTCAAGACTAGGTCATTGCATATATTCAATGTTGAGATAGATTGATAATCAGAAATGGAATCAAGGGTTATGGAGAAAGGCCAGGAACGTGAAGTTGAGGATTATCAGATTAGCCATGATTGTATTGAATGGTGGAGTGGACTCAGTAGGGCCTACATTTGTTCTTACATGTCATAGTCTTATGGTCTTACTGACAATGGTTGTCCTTGTGAAACAGGGAAATTGGGAGGAGACTTGAGGTTGTAAATAATGACAATGACAGTGATTTAGAATAAGATATGAGAATTGATATTTGACTGTGTAACTATGAAGCTATGAACATAATAATGCAATAGATCACCTAATGATGGAGAGGCTGAAAAGAGAAGTGACATGTAACTGGAAATGTTAATAGTTATTACAATGTGAATCAACATTACTTTGAATTACTTTGGAAAGACCTTGGCTTCAGGAAGAAAACAACAAATCAGGATAAGTTATTTCATCGTGTCATGGTTCCGAAGGAAGGTCGCTGAAACCAAACCATAAACTCTGATTTCTCTCAACAGTGGGTGCACTGAATACATTGGTACCACCAGTCCCATTAGCCAATCCAGAGAATCAGTTTCGATTGGAGTACATTCTAAACTTAGCGAATCAGAAAAACTCCGAATTTACACAGGTAAGTGACTTATCAGGTCTCCAGGAAACTGCATAAATATTAGAATTTAATTTGTATTTTAACTGAGCTGCAATCTACTTTGAGTTTTAGGTTTCAGTGAAGTAACATTGAATCTCAGTTTGCTTTTATGGATGGAGCTTGTTAGGTTTGGGTGTGGCTGATCCTCATGATATCCTGACCTTGCAAATATGTCTTGTTGAAAGACAGCATTTTTCTATTGGAGTTTTGGAGTTAAAAGGGGAAATTGTTTCATGCTAAATTGAGAATGATTGATTGTTAATGGTACTGCTTGTTAAAATAATGGCACTATAGATGGCTTGAACCTTCATACATACTTTCTGAATGCCAATTTAAAATAGTGAAAACTTAGTGTTATGCTACTTGTTTAATACCCACACTAGTGTGAATTTTTGCAATTGCATCAGGACCCAACAAACCTATTCAGGAGACAATTGGAGGTGAAATAAACTGAAGCCCTTTTCTCCAAAGTGAGGATCTGGTTGTCTGGATTCACTCATCCTAAGCAGAGGATGCAGTATGAAATGAGTTTCCTGTGATGCATCTGACACTTTCTGCATTGAGGATGAATTATTCATCTTAGTATTATCTGGGCTATTGTGTTTGCTGGTCTCCAGCCTAACATTATTTTCATAAATGAAAGCAAATCTTAGCAGAACTTATACATTTAATGGTAAGGTCCTAGGGAGTGGTCCTGAACAAAGAGACCTTGCAGTGCAAGTTCATAGCTCCTTGAAAGTGGAGTCTCAGATAGATAAGATAGGATAGTGAAGAAGGCATTTGGTATGCTGTCCTTTATTGGTCAGAGTATTGAGTACAGGAGTTGGGGGGTGATGTTGCAGCTGTACAGGACATTGGTTAGGCCACTTTTGGAATATTGCGTGCAATACTGGTTTCCTTCCTATCAGAAAGATGTTGTGAAACTTGAAAAGGTTCAGAAAAGATTTACAAGGATGTTGCCGGTGTTGGAGGATTTGAGTTACAAGGAGAGGCTGAACAGGTTGGGGCTGTTTTCCCTGGGGCATCGGAGGCTGAGTGGTGACCTTACAGAGGTTTACAAAATTATGAGGGGCATGGATAGGGTAAATAGACAAAGTCTTTTCCCTGGGGTCAGGGAGTCCAGAACTAGAGGTCATAGGTTTAGGGTGAGAGGGGAAAGATATAAAAGAGACCTATGGGGCAACTGTTTCACGCAGAGGGTGATACGTGTATGGAATGAGTTGCCAGAGGATGTGGTGGAGGCTGGTACAATTGCAACATTTAAGAGGCATTTGGATGGGTATATGAATAGGAAGGGTTTGGAGAGATGAAGGCCGGGTGCTGGCAGGTGGGACTGGATTGGGTTGGGATATCTGGTTGGCATGGACGGGTTGGACCGAAGGGTCTGTTTCCATGCTGTACATCTCTATGACTCTCTGAGATGATGCCTGACCTGTTGAGCTTTTCCAGCAATTTCTATTTTTAGTTCTGATTTCCAACATCTGCAGTTCTTTTGGTTTTTTAATTAAATCATAGTAAATGATTGAATTTCACTTTGAAATATGACAGAAAAGGTGGTTCTACAAAATCAGTTTAAATGTGTATTAATGATTAGGATATTACAATGCAAATTCAAACGTTCAAAATTTGCCACTGGGATACTTAGATATCAAACTTGGAGGGATGGGATACAGTGTGGATGATACCAATCAGCAACAACATGATGTAGATAAGCAGAATCGATAAGTGGCAGATGGAATTTAATGCAGCGTATTACCATTTCTGTCTAAAAGGACAAGGACAGCCAATACATGGGAACACCACTATCTGTAAGTTCCCCTCCAAGCCATGCATCATCTTAACGTGAAAATATATCACTACAGAAGAACCTTGATTATCTGAATGGGATGTGTGGGCATTATTTCTTTTGGATAATTGATTATTTGATTAATTGATTTCCTCTGGGGCTCGGAGTTTTCTCTGAAGTCCAGGAGACTAGGCAGCTGCAAACCACACGTGAGCCCTGCCCCCTGCCCACCCCATTATCTGAGGAAGGAGGGTTTAGGATATACCCCTGTGTAGAACTCCAGGGAAAAGGCGGGAGGTCAGTCATTTAGGGACGGTGCCTAGACTGTCCAGGACTGTTCTTGGCAGCATTTCAGTGAGCCGAGTTCATTTTTAATCATTTTGCCTGTAAACAAAAGACACGATCAGGGTTGAAACAGCGCTTTGACGTAATGTTTCTATCGGGACCTTGAGAGCCCCTTTGGATAATCGCAAATTCGGATAATTGATATTCGGATAATTGAGGTTCCTCTGTATTCCTTCACTGCTGCTGGGACACAATCCTAGACCTCCCTTTCTAATAGCATTGTGGATGCATCTACAGAAAATAAACTGCAACCACTCAAGAAGGAATTCACCACCACCTTCTCAAAGACAACTCAGGATGACCCAGCCAATGGCGCTCACATCTCATGGGTGAATTTTTGAATGCTTTCTGCTTTTTTAATGCCAGGTGATTTTTATTGCTAGCAGAGGTTTAGGGAAAGACAATACAGTTTCAAAGGCACAGTTTTAAAAATATGCAGAAGCAGAGAAACCACTGGAGATAGCAGGGCATACTGAGAGAATAATTAGCAAAACAATTGGCATCGTATGTTAGATAGACTAAAATGTAAAAAAAACACAGAATTACACTGAATCTTTGTAAAGCTATTGAGAGAACTGAGATACTGAGAACAGGAATGTGAAGAGAGCAGAAGCCTGAAATATGAAGGTAGCAGGAACAATGACAAAATGAGAATGAAGAGAGCAGGAAAGAAGAGTGAGTGGAAACCTGTCGAGAGCAGAAGCTTGGAGACATCTGGCACAAAGTGAGAACATGAAGAGAGCGAGCAGGAGAGGGGAGATAAGAAGTGTTAAGAGAAGTACTAAAGAAGAGCCAAATTGGATATGAAAAGTTAGCTGGTTCTATCTGTACAGAAGCGACTGGACTTCCTACATCTTTGCAATATTTCTTTAAGAAAGTCCTGGTTTCTGCATTTATTTGCAACCATGCAGTTTGATTTACTTTTTAGTCTGATTTGCTCACTGATGTTTTTACTGCAAAATTTGGGTCACTCTTCTTCTTATCTGCAAATGTTTATGGTGCAATCCTATAGTTCATAGCCTAAGGCATCGTCTGAAAGAATGTTTATCTGACAGCATTCCAGCGTCTGGAAAACCACAAGCTTCTTGTGGATCAATCAATAAACAAAGCTTCTATTTAACCTTTGCGGTTGCTACATTACGTTACTGTTTGTGGGGAACGAGAACACATTCTTCAGAATAATTTTTGGCACTGAGCGTAAGGAAAATATTTGATCTAATAAGTTAATACCATAACATAGATAGCGGATATTCCATCAGTTCAAATCTATGCGTCTACTGTGTGAGGAGATTTCTAATTGACTATAGACTATTTTGAAAGTAACCCATATGCATGAATGCATAATAAAGATAATATGTCGCCATTAAATTTCAATCAAATAGTAAAACTCATTTTTATGTAGTAACCTGTCATTCTGAAGCACTCATAGAGCAATTGCAATTTTCCTGTGTGAATGACTAAGAGGCATAGAGCCATAGAATAGCAGAGATGTACAGCACAGAAAGAGAACCATAGATCCAACTTGTCCATGCTAACAAGATAGCCCAACCCAAGGTAGGCCCATCTGCTAGCACCTGGCTCATATCCCTCGAAACCCTTCCTATTCATATACCCATCCAGATACCTTTTAAATGTTGCAATTGTACCAGCCTCCACCATTTCCTCTGGCAGCTCACTCCACATATGCACTACCCTCTGTGTGAAAAAGTTGTCCCTTAGGTCTCTTTTATATCTTTCCCCTCTCACCCCAAACCTATGCTCTCTAGTCCTGGACTCCCCCACTAGAGGGAAAAGATCTTGTCGATTTACCCTATCCGTGCTCCTTATGATTTTATAAATATCTGTAAGGTCACCCCTCAGCCTCCAGCTCTCCCTGTAGCTCAAATCCTCTAACCCTGGCAATATTCTTGTAAATCTTTTCTGCACCCTTTCAAGTTTCACAACATCTTTCCAATAGGAAGAAGACCAGAATTGCGCACAATATTCCAACAATGACCTAACCAATGTCTGGTACAGCTGCAACATGGCCTCCCAACTCCTATACTCAATACTCTGTCCAATAAAGGAAAGCATACCAAACGCCTTCTTCACTATCCTACTCTACTTCCAAGGAACTATGAAATTGCACCCCAAGGTCTCTTTGTTCAGCAACACTTCCTAATACCTTATCATTAAGTGTATAAGTCCTGCTAAGGTTTGCTTTCCCAAAATGCAGCACCTCACATTTATCTGAATTAAACTCCAGCTGCTATTCCTCAGCCCATTGGCTCATCTGATCAAGATCTCATTATCACTGAGATAACCTTCTACACTACACCTCCAATTTTGGTGTCATCTGCAAACTTACTAACTATACCTTGTAAGCTTACATCCAAATCATTTATGTAAATGACAAAAAGTGGTGAACCCAGTACCGATTCTTGTGGCACTCCACTGGTTACAGGCCTCCAATCTGAAAAACAATCTTTCACCACCACCCTCTGTTTTCTACCTTTGAGCCAGTTATGCATCCAAATGGCTAGTTCTGCCTGTATTCCATGTGATCTAACCTAGCTAACTAATCTCCCATGGGGAATCTTGTCGAACGCTTTTCGAAGTCCATATAGATCACGCCTACCACTCTGCCCTCATCAACCCTCTTTGTTACTTCTTCAAAAAAAGCTCAGTCAAGTTTGAGAGACATGACTTCCCACGCACAAAGCCATGTTGACTATCCCTAATCAGTCCTTGCCTTTCCAAATACATGTACATTCTGTTCCTCAGGATTCCTCCAACAACTGACCCACTGCTGACATCAAGCTCATTGGTCTATAGTTCCCTGACTTGTCCTTACTACCTTTATTAAACAGTGGCACCACGGTAGCCAACCTCCAGTCTTCCGGCACCTGATCTGTGACTATCTATGATACAAATAGCTCAGTAATGTTATGTATATATATTTATGAAAAGGCAAAAAACTGTCAAAACACTACTAATAGGTCTAACAGCACTGAGATGTTGGTGAGGTATTCTGATTTTGAAATTTAAAATATTTCTGCTTGACTAACTTGTACTACTCAAGGATGTAACGATCTATGTGTCAACAGGAGGATGGATACCTGCTTCATAAGCTTGGGTCAGGGAAAGACCTTTAGCAGAATATCATGCAAGTACATGATGGATGTGCAGTCCACAATGATGTTTTGGATGATATCCATAACTGAATCCAACTGTTCTACAAATAACCATAACACTGTTTCATTTAATGGATGGGGATTCAAACACTTTCCAATCAAATCTGGAGTTAATCAAGGCTGTTCATTCCTCTCTGTTTTATTTATTTTACTGAATATTTTGTTCACCCCATCAGGAAGGATGTGGGCATAGAAGGGGTGACATTTACAGGCAGTACAAATACTCAGATCAAAGTCTCCTTGTACATGAATGACATCACTATCTTCTGCTTGGATCCACTGTTGGTGTACAGGCTGGTGAACGTGTGGAACAGGTTTGAACTGGCCTTAAGAGTCTGCTAAGAGGACAGAGCCAACAATCCTCTGTCCCCTTCACCTTTGTGTTTTCCAAATATGCTGGGAGCATGGTTCAGAGTTGCCAGGATAGGTGCACACAATGAGAAGGAGCAGGAAATAATGGTTGAGTATATAGGCACAATTCTTCCTCTCCATTGTGAGTAAAACTTAGTCACTAGGTGCTTAGTGCTTTTGGTGCTGAAGAATGTAGCACAGATCTAGTCCATTCCCCACTCCTGTACCAATGCCAACTCCCACTTGTTCTGGAGGTCAAAAATGGATCACGTTCATAGGGCCATGATATAAAAAGCTTGAGGGTGCGTGGGGAAAATATCCAAAACTGCCTACAATCTTTTTGTGTGGTTATATTTGTATTAGTGATGGAAGACAATAGTGGAAAA
Organism: Hemiscyllium ocellatum; assembly: GCF_020745735.1. NCBI lineage: Eukaryota > Metazoa > Chordata > Chondrichthyes > Orectolobiformes > Hemiscylliidae > Hemiscyllium > Hemiscyllium ocellatum. Next base: position 86,360,030 of record NC_083402.1, on the reverse strand, counting down.
TAATTAATTTGGTTTTTCACCTTAGATAAAGTCAAATTTGGACAGATAGTGAATGCTCTTTTGTAATGTCTTTGAATAAAATATAATTTTGGAAAAATAGTTATTGAAATTTTGGTAGTGTTGGTTGAAGGCCAAGTGATGCAGAGTACATGGATAGAGTACCATTCTGTTTGAATAGTGTCATTGAATCATTAAAGTCAACATAAATCGACATAATGAAAACGATGATAAAATTTAGGAGCAGAAACAAGCCTTATCAGCCCTCCAGACTGATGTGCCATTCAATAAATTCGTGGCTGTTCTCCTACATAATTTCATTTTCCTGTCTGCCTGCATATTTTTTGATTCTCCAATTTTTATGATAAAGGAGCAGTGGATTAGCACTCTGAGTCTGGTCGCTTTGTCTGCTTTTCTATTTTTTTCTCTCTCTTTTCTTGTTGTTTTTCTCTTATATTTTATTTACCTCCTATTGAAGAGCTCCTTCACAGGCACAGCATCTGCGGCTAGGAGTGAGCCCAGCATGGACTCAAGTAGGCCCAACATGGACTCAACTAGGCCGAGAAGCGCAGACTTATGATGGCAGTGGAAGCACGTTTGGGTTCTTGGCTGTTTCTGTATCGATGAAGCGATCCTAGCTTATGGCTGCTGTGGGCCCCTGAAGAAGATTCATGGTGCTGGCAGAGCCAGGTTTGGACTGTTGATGGCATTGGTAATGTCTGCATTGGCCAGGCCATTAAGGACTCAGTGGCGAGGGCACAGTGGAGTTGAGACGGTTCCCAAGAGTGGCAACTTTTGTTTTCGCGGCGGCAATGCTGAGAAGGGGACTTGTGCCTGGCCACCAGACCCATGGTGCAGCACCTAACAAGAAGAACTGTAGAGTTGAATAAAGAGTTTTCTTTATTTCTTCATTTTTCTGCTTTCATATTCAATGTTTATTTTTCTGTGTTTTAAGATGGTGCCAAAGAGTAACCAAAATTGTAACACAATACACATGGCAATAAATCAATCAAATAAATAAAATTCTCTTAATATTCACAAGTGAGTTAGTTTCATGTTTAATTCAAATGAATTGCACAGTGCAGTATTGCACTGCAGTGCTCACTGAAGATATGGCTCAATCTAGATCATGGGGACAGTCTCTCACAACCTTCTAATCCTATTGTAGTCATGCCAGCAAGCTGACACTCAAATTAAAAACTGAATATTCAGTTCTCTTTCATTGCTCCTTCGTTACTCTAACAATATAGTTCATCTATGATTCTATAATTTTCATGTTAGGATCTTTGTCTCTTATTGTGACTCTGAGTCATTAATAGTTAGTCACTCGATTCATGACTATTGTTACCTAGTGTGCTGACAGTTGAATGGTTGTGGCTAAGTGAACAATTATTTTACAGGTGAATTCAAATCTAATTCTCAAAGAAACGGGATGTGACCACAATATTGCTGATAGGACATTCCATATTGTAATATTTCTCAGCATAAAAGACATGCTCTGAGCATCTCCCTGCATTCTTTTGGAAATATTCTGGCTGACTGGCCCATGGAAATATATTTTCATTCTTGATCCTCTCAAAAGATTTTCTAATGTTAAGCATGTCTTTCAAATCTCCTCAAAATCTCTACACAAAGGAATAAATCCTCAGTTTCTCAAGATTTATTTTCTTACAGATGAAGCATTTAATCCATGGAATCTTTCATTCTTATTTCAAATAACCTGTTCAGAACTGTTCCTAAGTCTATAGCCTGTCAAAAGCACTGAATTGCTATTTTAACTCGAGAATGTTTTACCGAAAAACACAATAGGTCAAGCAGCATCCAAGGAGCAAGAGAATCAACTTTTCGGACATAAGCTTTTCATCAGGAATGGAGGGCTCACCCTCGAAACATCGATTCTCCTGCTCCTCGGCTGCTGCCTGACCTGCTGTGCTTTCCCAGCACCACACTCTCGACTCTGATTTCCAGCACCTGCAGTCCTCAATTTCTCCTCCTTGCTATTGAACCTATTTACTTATTATAATATTAAACAAACAGAAAACCTGAAACCGGAGCTCTCTTGCAATTTTGCTCTCTTCTGAAACTAGCTTTACAATGTAAAGGAGATAAATGCCTTTCTCAGTTCAAGGAAACTGTGGCCAATGCTGAATCAATCATATTATAAAAATTGATTGTTTCCCAAAAGGGAAAACATTATTGAAGATCCAGTCATTGGGAATGGTACATCATTGATCACTGTAAGAAATACTTCCTGGAACTGTTTTTAATCTTCTCACTGGGGTTTTACTGATTTGACCATAGACAGTGTTGAGTAATGACTCAAAGTTTTCTATTTTCTGAATCAATACAGCATTTACCATTTTGTCATAAATGTGTTTTATTAGTTTTTGTGATCTTATATTCTGCCAATTTAAAATATATTTCCAATAAGCTGGACAAATCTAGATTAATGGTAATCTTAAAGCATAGATGTTCCATTGTGAACCAGTAACTAGATGTTTTAAAAGTAATATTTCATTAATTGTTTTAATTGTAGTAGGGACTGTAAAGTCTCCAGCGACATCAGTTGAGATTTAAACCCACAAGGCAAAAATGAATGGCTTTTTTTTTATTCCTGTCAATGCTATTTAAGATGGAGAAACTTGGATTGTTTTCTTTGCAAAAGAAAGGCTTGAGAAGGGACTTGATCAAGATATTCAACAAGATAAAATATCTGGACAGAGGTGATGGGATTAAACTGTTCCTATTGGTGAAAGAATTGAGAACATGAGGGCACAGATTCAAGGTAATTATCAAAGGAAGCAATGATGACATGATTTTTATTTCACAGTGATTGGAATCTAGATTGCATTGCCTGAGAATGTGATGAGTTAGGTTCAACGAAGGCATTCAAGTGGTGATTGGATTATTGTCGGAAAAGGATCAAAATGTACAAGCTGCAGAGAAAGGAACCTTTCTGTGGTTGAGTTGTTCCTTTAGACAACCAAACCAAACATGACAGGTTGGGTTGGCTCCTTCTGTGCTTTAGGAGAAAGTGAGGACTGCAGATGCTGGAGATCAGAGCTGAAAATGCGTTGCTGGAAAAGCGCAGCAGGTCAGGCAGCATCCAAGGAGCAGGAGAATCGATGTTTCAGGCATGAGCCCTCCTGAAGAAGGGCTCATGCCCGAAACGTCGATACTCCTGCTCCTTGGATGCTGCCTGACCTGCTGTGCTCCTTTTGTGCTTTAAACAATTTGTGGTTGTATAATTAGGCACAATACGCTATAATAATGATATAAACTCAAATATTGAGAAGTCATTAAACATTGATAACTTAAAAATTATATGTGCTAATATTTGATTTAAATTTAGATGTAGCAATACCTAATTATTCCCTAGTTCCATAATAAACTAGACTTGGATAACATGGAATTGAAGAATCCAACAGTTTTTTTTTTAACAACCAGACGTTTTCTCAGATAATGAGTGTCCCAGCTGATATCATGCCAGGAGGTTACACAGAACTTCATACTTCCTGTAACATGGCATGCTTCAAGTGATCCCAAGTAAGATGGAATATGAAGTATCCAGGCTGTGTGATATTGTGATGACATCATGAGCACAAAACTATTTAATGTGATGTGTCTCTTAAAAAAAGATGTGATACACTGACTATGAACATAAAATAACATGGCACACTCCTTCAAAAGTTTAGGACATTTCAGGTCACGTTGTGGCCACTACAAAGTCTGAATAAAACTGAAAAGGCAAGAATAAAACTGGATGGACAATCCAGCACTGGAACATAAAGGCAAACATAAACCTGCTGACCATGTCAAATTCTAACATCTGGAGATTTGTGCCAAAAATGGGAAAGTTGTCTCATACACTATTCTAGCAAGATCTTGTTATAGCACTACTCAAGGAATCATACCCTACAGACGTTACAGTCATTGGATAGATCCTGATTGGATAGATCCTGCAGAAGTGACAGCAGAGTGAAAAACATACGGGCGGCATGGTGGCACAGTGGTTAGCACTGCTGCCTCACAGCGCCTGAGCCTCAGGCGACTGACTGTGTGGAGTTTGCATGTTCTCCCCGTGTCTGCGTGGGTTTCCTCCGGGTGCTCCGGTTTCCTCCCACAGTCCAAAGATGTGCGGGTCAGGTGAATTGGCCATGCTAAATTGCCCGTAGTGTTAGGTAAGGGGTAAATGTAGGGGTATGGGTGGGTTGCGCTTCGGCGGGTCGGTGTGGACTTGTTGGGCCGAAGGGCCTGTTTCCACACTGTAAGTAATCTAATCTAATTATAGGCAAGTTGCCCTGTGAATCCCCAATATTGACTCACAGAAAGTGGCTACGGGGAAGTAAGTATCAGTGAGCCTAACATCAGTCATTAGGTAAATGCTAGAAACTGTTTATAAGGCAGTCTTAACAATACACAATGAGTTTATGTGATTTTATTGAAGGAAAATTCTGTTTGATAAAATTAGAGCTCTTTAACAATGTGTATCCAGTGAGGTTGATAAAGGGGAACCGTTAGTTGTTGGTATACCTGGATTTCTGAAAGGCATTTGATAAATTGCAACATAAAGAATTACTGGACAAGATAAGGACTCATAAAGTTGAGGGTAATATAGTGACATGGAAAGAAGGCAGGCAGTGAAGAGTTAAATACATAAGACATGATTCTAAGTATCAGTTATTTATAAAATTTATTGATGACTTGGATGAAGACGCAGAGAGCAATGTGTCTACATTTGCTGATAATATAAAATTGAGTGATAAGCACATCTGTGCTGAAGACACAGAGATGTTGCAAAGAGGTCTAGACAGGGCAAGTGAGTAGGCCTCAGGCTGACAGTTAGAGTACAATGTACAGAAGTGTGTAATTAGTTAGTTGCAAAAAAAGCAGCATTTTTCTTAATGTATGAAACTTGTAAGTGCTGTTGTCCACACAAAGTTGATTGTGTTTCTACAGGCACAAAATCAGTCATGATTGTAATAACTGGTGGAATAAGTTTTATGGGACTTAATATCTATTCCTGTTCCTATTTCTTGTGTTCCTGTGTTGTATGCCAAGAACAATATTTGACCCTCAACCAATAGATTAATTTTCAGCATACTTCAATAATTTCCACAAGCATAAATGCAACTGAACAATCATTGTTGCATCTATGAATTGTCAACAATTCTGTTATCGATGTATAATCCAAAAGACTGATTAAGTGGACTCTATTTTTTTATTTGTTAGTAATTTCTAGATTCTGGTTTAGATTGATTAAAGAGAATTTACATCACACATTTACTGAAATATTAACAAATGAATGGCACGACACACATGAGAAGAACCAAGTTATGGTGACATGCAGGAGCAGACATTTAATGACCTGACAATTAGTGAAGCTTCCTTTTAGCAACAATTGCAAATGATTTAGACTTCACAGAGTTTCTAGATGGAAATTGCTTTCTCGGTATTTTTAACAATTATTTCATCTTACTCAATCTATTCTGCAAGGTCTGGTTTTATGTGAGGAGTGTGGAGCAGCCTCTATTACACACTATTATATAATACTTCAGCACGAATGTAAGTCAATTTGGCCCAACAGGTACATAACATTATAATAAAACAATGGACCGTTGTTGCTGGAAATCTGAAACAAAAACAGAAAAGGCTGGAGAAATGCAGCAGGTCTGTCAGCATCTGTATACGAAAACAGAGTTAATATTTTGAGTTCAGAGACCCTTCTTCAGAACTGATAATAGCTCGGAAGAGGTGGCATACAAGCTGAAGGCAGGGGTAGGGGGAATAGTGAGAGGTTAGGTGGAGATGGAGCTCAGAGAGAGATGGGAGATAGTTAGGACTGTAGATGCTGGAGAGTCAGAGTCAATAAAGTGTGGCACTGGAAAAAGCACAGCAGGTCAGGTAGCATCCAAGGAGCAAGAGAGTCAATGCTTCGGGCAGGACCCTTCATTAGGACTCATGAAGGGTCCTGCTGAAGGGTCATGCCCAAAACATTGACTCTCTTGCTCCTCAGGTGCTGCCTGACCTCCTCAGAGAGAGATAGTTCAGAATAATATTTACACTCCACATCAACCTGGCTCCTGACTTTAATATTCATTCATTGGTTGTGGGTGTTGTTGCATTGCCAGTCTCTAATTACCCTTAAAAAAGGTGGTGGTGAGCTACCTTCTTGAACTGCTGCAGTCTGTTTGCCAAGGGTAGACCCTCAAAGCCATAAGGGAAGAAGTTCCAGGATTTTGGGCCAGTCACATTGAAGTATATGTATATGTATATATATATATATATATATCCAAGTCTCACATATATATCCAAGTCTGAATGGCTAGTTCAGTTCAGTTTCTGGTGAACTGTAAGCCCCAGGATATTGAGATTGAGTGTTTCAGCAATGGTAATGCTGTTGAATGTCAAGGGGTGCCAGTTAGATTTCTCTTTTTGGAGGAGGACATTGCCTGACACGTGTGGAATGTATGTTACTTTTATTTGTCAGCGCAAACCTGGATATTTTCCATATCTTGCTGCATTTTGACATGGATTGCTTCTGTATATGTCAATCTAGCAATATGAACATAGCTTTCTATTCCCTCTTCAGGTATCCATTCACGCATCTATTGTGACCTTGACTATTCCTTACGGTGGGACTATCTGCAATTTGACCATTCTCTAGGTTAAGATGTTGCTCCTTGGATTTATTAGTGGCTACCTTATACATTTACAACCCAATTCTAATCTATGCCACCTGGAAACAGCTTGTCCATGTTTCTCAGTCAACCATCAACCTTCACAATCTTTTTCATTGGTCGTTACAGACTCTTAGTTCCAGTATTATTGCGGTAATGCTTTTCATCATCCATGTTACCTTGAGATCTTTTGACCTCTGCAAGATGATAGTCACACAGCAAACAATCCATTTTAGATGGGGTGTCTTCAAATGGTACACATTTGCTCATGTCTGAACAGACTAATTCGTGAGAGGTTCCACACATAAAACAACCAAATGTAGTTGGGGATTGTTTTTTACACCATTAGTGCCTGTTGCCAAGTTGGTGTAGCCACTGGTAATTATGAGAGGCACCACAGCCAACATAGAGTGCTAACATTTTCTTCTGTCATCAGCTAGTGACTCCAAATGCTCAATGATCAATACCTAGGGTTTTAAATGTCAAATTTGAAAAAAAATGTGTGAAGGGGATCTTTGAAAGTCATGGCGGTTGTCTGTTTGCAGCTGCCTTATCGTACAGAAAGATGTGTTTGCCTTCCACCTCATCTCCAAACTGCACCTCAGGGTGGAAAATGGAAAGTGTTGAGCTTCTTTCCTGATTACCCATAAGTCATCCAACGGGTCAATTTTACAATTTTTGGTGGGGGAATCTGACCGAGGATTGCATGAATTGCCAACTCCTATTGACTGAATAAACACATCTTGTGGACACTGCTGGCTGACTGCAGAAAGTTAGCCAACTTCTGTGTGGAATGATGGGCAGCGCACTCAATGAGGGAGAATGATAGTACATCTGTGGACAGAGGAGGTATACTGAAATAACTGTACAGAAGCCGGTTCTTGTCACCAAGTCATCCTTCATTTGCTAGCGCGCAGTACACTGGCTGTGGCCAGCTAGCTTGGAGTCAGTCCTCAACTGAGGAGATTCTAATCTCCTGATTATATTGGTCATTCAAAACCATTCGTGGGTCCAACTGGTACCAATCACTGCATTCCTCCCCACCCAGGTCTGGGGATGTAGCTTCTGTTGTGACATTTTTGCCCCACATAAGGTTCATCTGACTCGGACTCAGACATGGGCAGCGTGGCCCATCTCGTATGTACGGAACATATTGGAAGTGTTTCCTCCTCTTCTTCCATTGGCAACAGTATTGAGGCTGCATCCATTTCAGACTCTGAGGTTTCCTCGACACGAAACGGAAGGGGCACACTGCAGGCCTGCCGGGCCTTTTGGCTGTTCTAAGGATCTTGGTTTGTTTTGCTCCTGCCCTGTTTGCAAGATAACAGCTTTCAGGTGATCCATGTGTTCGTTCAGGATTGTATCACTTACACCAACTTTGTAAATCATGGGACCTGACCTCACATCAAATTCACGTTGTACCCATAAAGGACCATTTCCATGACTCCGGCACCAAACTTCATCCCCTGACTTACATTGTCTCTCTTGCTGAGAGGCAGCATTTGGCCAGCATTGGTGTTCCTGCTTCCGCTTTACAGAGTCTGCATACTGACAGCAATGGGAATGGCTTGCCGGTCCAGATCCTCAACAATGGATTAGCTACTTGTCTGAGACTCAGCTTTGTTGTGGGGTTCTGCTATGGGTTGGACTAGGGTCCATCTTCTCAGGCCATGCCCTGCGTGAGACTCTGTGATTGTCTCCACTCACATGGTGTTCCCAAGCTCAGTTGGACAGGTGAGGGTATCCACTTCCATTGGGATGTCCTGTAGCTTTTAGACGTTGGATGTTGTGTTACTTTAGAGTATTATTCTGGATCTTTGTCAGGCAGGTAATAGCATTTGAACACACCTGTCCTATTTTCTTTATGAGTAAGAAGTGCTTAGGAAAAAATCTAATTTCTGCTCTTTAACTTACTTTGACTCTCTATAGGTGGCTGAAAGAATGGATCCAGCAGCTGCTGAGGGACTGTGTCCAAGCATGGTTTGAAGGTTTCACGATGGCTCCAGGAGAGCCTTCCTCCATGCTCTGAATGATCAAACAGGTCTTGATACCTGTCTAGGTTCCTATGGCTATAACTGCATTGGAGGCAGTTTAGAGAAGGGTCACTGGATCAAGTCCAGAGATGAAAAGCTTGTCATATGAGGCGAGATTGAGCAGTTTGCGTCTTTATTCATTGGAGTACAGAACATTGAAAGAAGATCTAATTGAGATACACAATTGCAAAAGGGAATTGACAAAGTAGATACAGATATTTTCCCTTAAGGGGCAATCTAGAATGAGAGGTCATAGTTTTAAACTAAGAGGTGGCAGATTTAAAATAAAGATGAGGAAGAATTACTTCTCTCAAAGAGTTCTGAATCTTTGGAACTCCATACCCGAGTTTGCCATTGATACCAGGACACTGAATAAGTTAAAGGAAGGGATAGACAAATCTTCCATTTGTCTCTGCTTAAAGGATTATGGAAAGTGCAGTAGAGACAAAGGTGAGATCAGCAATGATTGTACTAAATGGTGGAACAGGTTTGAAGGGCTAAATTGTCTACTCCTGCTCTGAGTATGATCTTATGTTCTTAAACTGAAAGTGAAGTCTTACTAGTCAGACTGAAGCAGCCTAGATGATATTTGTAGAAGAGGTCAGCAGTCATGGGGTCATCCAACAAACTCAGTTATGGTTCTGTAAAAGGTTACAGCAAGAGTATATCATTCAGTGATGGATTTACCTGGAACATGCGATGTGTGTCAGATATGGCATCATACATCATCACAAGGCAGCATGAAACAGAGAAACCACAATGCCTGGCAACGGGGTTTTTAGTGGAACTGCAATGTCAGTTAGTTAGCAAGAGACATTAAAAAATGCGTGGCTTTCTCCAGTGAGTGTTGGCAATTATCCTAAGGGGTCAAATGCAACTCACTGATAGGGCACTGTGTTTGCGTTGTGGCCTTTGTGTTCTATCTGAAGTCAGGTGCCTAGAACAGGGTGAAAGGGCTGTGAGGGGTCTTGAACATATTCAAATGCTTTACCTCTCAGGAAAGAAGGGTCAGCCAAGTGGTAATTAAAGGACAGCTGAGCAGCTCCTGCCACTGTCAGTGTCCACCTTTCAGGGTGTATTTCAAAGGGGTCACTGTGAAGGTGACTCTCACCATGCTGGGGTTGTCATATTCTCAGGCAACCAGAGGCCATCTGCTAAAGCCATGCCAGGTAAAGGTGAATGCCTGAGCAGCCTGTCTTCACATAAATTTTTCCAAGGGCATAGAACCATGCTACATTATCCCAAAAAAATTATGAAAAGTCCATGAATCACACTTTTTAATTAATGCATGGAATACTTGCAGTCTCACTTGCAGCATTTATTGAGCATTTCATACTGAGAAGGTGGTAGTGTACAGCCTTCTTAAATGGCTGCAATCAATGTGTGAAGGCACACTCATGGTGCTGTTAGGAAGAGTGTTCCAAGAATTTGACCCAATGACACTAAAGGAACTGTGATACACTTGAAGTCGGGATGATGCATAGAGGAACTTGCCACTGGTGGTGTTCTCATGCAGATGCCACCCTACATTGGTCACATGTTTGGAAGTACTGTCCAAGGAGCTTTGCTAAATTAATTTGCTCCATGTTGTAGATGGCGAATACTGTTGCCACTGTCTCTTGGTGGTGGAGAGAGTGAATGTTAAAGATGATGCATGGCTGGAGTGAAGCGTCATGAGAGTCTTTAGAGTTGGACTCATCCAACCAAATGTAATAATACTTGACACTCCTGACTGGTATCCTGAAGGCTTTAGGTAAACGAAGATTCAGTTACTCCTGCACAATACCCAAACTCTATTCTTGTTGTCAGAGTATTTAGATAGCAGGGCCAGTTCCTTTTCAATGTATTCTCATGGGCTTTGAGTAAAAATGGTCAGCATTTATATCACATGTGAACCAGACTCGGTAGGGATGGTAGATTTCCTTCAGTAAAAGTTAAGAGTGAGTTAGTTGGATTTTTAGCATCAAATAATGATAGTTTCTTGATCTCCATTACTGAGATGAGCTTTTGTACCATATTTTATGCATTGAACATAAATTCTACCAACCTTCATATGGGCCTTTAACCCATGTTCCTTGACATTCGAATTACTAGTCTAGTGACATCCCACAATGGCACCATCTATCCCCATCATTTCAATTGATGCTGCAGTTCAATAGTGTTTCATGTGTGCTGTGTGATAGTTTTGATTTGGATTGACTGCATGCCGTATAAGGGAGTTAGAGTTCATGTGAGTCGCTCTGATTAGCCTTATGTAGTTGCTGCCCACTGGTATTTGTACAAGGGGCCCTGGTATCTATGTGAGGGAAATAATAGGAAAAAGAATCCCACATCTCCTTAGCATTCCAACTCTTCTGTAGACCATATGTGGATCACCTCCTCATTACCAGACTCACCCTAAGATGATAGGGCTGTATGACTAAGCACAATGACTAAGTTACTAGCAGGTGTATATTGTAGAGTGCTATCTCATCTACCTATGCATCCAAAGGGCATTTTGAACTGATCAATTGTCTGGTTAATGATGACGCTTGTGGAGGGCTATTGTTAAATCAGCTCTCAGACTCTGTGTGTGGATTTCTTACAGGGCTTATCATCCATTTCCTTTGGGGGCAATTTTTATTGCTCATCGGGCAAAGGTTCAAGGCTACTACATATGCCTGTAAGCTGGGACGACCAAAGTCAGTATCCACCACGATTACTCCTTGGATGATGGACACTAACATTTTCCATTGTTTACAATAACACATTAGCTAGGTATTCCTCAAATTAAATCCTTTTCTATTGACAAATGGTCCTGTTTGTCCAGATGAACTTTTAGAGTCACATGTAAATTTATGATTCTTCTTTGGAAACCTAGCCATGAAGTAAAACTCAGATCCCAGTCTGAATGGAACTGTCACTGATAAAAGAGATGTACTCAGGATCAGGCCTGACTAAGGCATCCTAAAAATCTTCATACAGTGATAGGTCACAATCATCAAACTTAACGTTCTTAATGTGATGCCTGAAATACCCTGGAGGTGAAGAAACTCAAAGCAATAGTCATTTGTGACACCAAAAGTGGACATCAAAACAACTGGAGACAATCTCAGCAGACTGCACAGCATAAAGGGATGTAATGGTCTCTGGTGAGAGATGGAATCTTCTAACGCACTAGTGTTTGGTCATTCATGTCATCCTCACCTGCTAGGTATGGTTGACAAGGCAGTGCTTTTGCCTAACTCTATTGCCTGTTGTTGCTGTCTAGTTGACACAGCACTTTGTTCAGCTGTAGATATAGCTACTAGATCATAGGCTGCGCTTGTCCTTGGCCAGCTGGCTTCCTCCTTCTTCTCTACTCTACATTGAAGGAGGAGCCTTCCACAGAATCATGCTGGATTTTAAACATGCATTGAATGACAGTAGTCTCAATTTCTAAATGCAAAATCCATCCCCTGTTTCACAGCCATACAACAAGGTACTGAGAACATGGGCCTATATTCATCAGATGGCTCCTAAGGGCGAGCTTGACGTTCCTCCATAAGTTTTCATGATTTGATCAAACATAACAGCTGCTTTAAATATGCAGATATCAAGAAAGGTCACTGTTTTCCCTCCACAGATGCTGTCAGGCTTAGTGGGTTTTCCCAGCAATTTCTGTTATCGCTTCTGCATCATTAGTGTGAGTCAGTGCATTATCTATTCTGTATTGCATTAACCACTTTGAAACATGCAATTGTTGCTTTACTTTCATATTAATGAATATAAATTGGTTTTGGCAGAGTTTTGTGTGCTGAGTTTGTCTTGCAGTGGTGGAATGGAACGTTGAAGGAGAACTTATACCCTGACTGAATTGTTCAGAATCGCACTGTAACCTTTTGCTATAAATTCTGTGTCTTACAATTGTGTACTCCACAACCACCTGATGAAGGAGCAGTGCTCCGAAAGCTAGTGCTTCCAATTAAACCTGTTGGACTATAACCTGGTGTTGTGTGATTTTCAACTGAATTGTGGGTATGAGAACAGGAAGGTAGAATAAGAAAGTCAATCAAGACACAGTGGTGAGGTAGTAAGAGTCTGCAAGTTGATTTTTTTTTAACTGTGCTGGAGCTGTGACCTCATTATTTGTGACTATAAAAATGCCTTCTTCTACCCACTTTGGAGATTGATAAAGGTGTTAGTAATAACAACTCACTCATTTATTTGTGCTTGTTCAAGTGCAGGCTTGAGGTTGGAATCTTGAGAGAATGCAGATTCAAACACGTCAATGATATAATTAAAAGCTAAGTGACCCAACTTTTAAATTGTACTGCTGATTCTCAAGTCCAAATAGTACATGGAAATGATATGGTCCCACAGTAATCCTTGTGAACGACCTCTTTTCTGGCTTGTGTGGAGGAAGCCTTATCTGGTTTGTAAACAGCTCTGGAATGCATGATTACTTGAGAGACATTCGCTGTTAAGAACACAGTAGAACTTCAGCAAAATAAAAGTTGAGAAAAATGCTAATCTTGATTGCCACTGTCCTTGTTATTCCCTATGTTGGCAGTTGATTATGTACCTTCTTGTAACAGATTGCACAATGTGCCCTTGAATCTGAAGAAGCGTTTCTCATCCATCATTTCAACATAGTTGTGCATGGGCCTGTTGTTACTGTCAATAGCATGTTGGTGGATGCAGTCAGTTTGCCTCACTGCCAGCTGAGAGAAATTACATCTTTTGTTTGTTTTTCTTTGTCCTCTTTGATGGAATCCTGTGAGAGGACAGCACTGAAACAATTCTTCAATGGCATCAAAATGAAAAAAAACAGCTTCAAGAAAACCCTCATTTAAATTAGTAAACTGAATGCACTGTGGGAGCAGGGCAACAAAACAGCATTTAAAAACATAAAGTTCTTAGAGTGTAGGCAATGCGATGAATCAGTCATGATTGGTCATAACCTAATTACTCTGAAAGTATCATGAGTTAACCACTCAGACGGTAGCTGAATGTATCTGCGGAGACAGTAGTTCTTTTTCCTGGATTGTTACCTGAGTCACATACAAACAAAGGAAATTTGGGAAACAAGCGCGTGGTTAAAGGAGTGGTGTGGGAAAGAAAGGTTCCATTTTGTGGGGCACTGGCATCAGTATTGGGACTGGAAGGAACTGTACCATTGGGATGGACTCCACCTGAACCAGTTTGGGACCAGGTTCTGAGTGGAAAGGCTGAGTAGGTTGGTCACAAGGACTTTGAATAAGTTACGGTGAGGAAAGTTCAGGAGAAGTTATTAAATTTTCAGGAACAAGTAATAGGATAGAGAAAATGGAAAGGGTTATGAATCTAATTTTGGGAACAGCAGAAAAGGGGATAAATATGAGAAAAGGGAGTAGCAATCAATACAGGACTGGGAGTGTTGTACGTAAGTGTGCACAGTTTACGAAACAAGGTCAATGAACTTGTAGTGCAAATTGAAATTGTCAAGTACAATGTTGTGGGTATCACAGAGATGTGGTGACAAGGGGAGCAGGGCTGGGAGCTAAATATTTGAGAATACACATGCTATTGAAATGACAAGCAGATGGGTAGAGAAGGTGGCTTTGCCTTGTTATTCAGAAATTAAATAAATTGATCACAAGAAGTAATAATAGGGTCGGAATGCAGAGCATCTGTGTGGTTAAGGCTGAGGAACCACAATGGAAAAAACACCCTGATGGGAGTTATGTACAGACCTCAGTAGTCAGAATGTAGTGAAGAAAATAAATTAATGGATAGAAAAGGCATGTAAGGAAGGCACTATTATGTTAAATACTCCAATATACAGGTGGAATGGGAAAATCAGGTTGGTAGCAGATCGCAAGAAAAGGAATGCGTGGAAGATCATGACATTTTTTTGGAGCATGTTGTGTCATGTAGGAAGAGGCAATTCGAGATTTGGTAACATCTAATAGGGCAGACTTGATGAGGGAGGTTAAGGTGAAGGAACCCTAGGGGATAGTGAATACATCACAATGAAATACATCATAATCAACCCTGCAGTTTGAGATGGAGAAAGTTGAACCGGATGTAAAGGTATTGAAATTAAGTAATAGTAACTACAACAATTTACAGAGTTGATTGGAAAGGGAGCCTAGCAGGGGAGATGGAGAAGCAGTAGCAGCAGTTTCCGAGTGTAATTTAGGAGGCATAGCAAAAATTCATTCCAATGAAGAAGAAAGATACCAGGGGATGGTGATGCAACAATGGAAATCAAGGGAAGACAGGGAGATCATAAAGGCAAAATGAAAAGCATACAATCTGATGAAGATTAATGGGAGGTCAAAGCATTGGGAAGTCTTTAAAAGTCAGCAGATGGCAATAAAAAGAGCAATATGGGGGTAGAATATAGAATATTAGGTTAAGCTAGCCACTAATATAAAAGCAGATTAATAGAATTATTTTAGATATATAAAAGATAAGAGAGAGATAAGAGTAGACATTAGACCACTGGAGATTGAGGCTGGAGAAGTAGAAATGAGAAACAATGAATGGCAGACAGACTGAATAGGTACTTTGCATCAGTTATGATTACACTGTGGCTTTAAAAGGTGTATTTGTTTGGTTTGTTTATGAAGAGAAGTTGAGACAGAGGTGTCAAGTGTTCTGGTTCCAAAAACAATAAAGTAAACAGCTTGTGAGGCTTTAAGGTCTTTTGGAATTGGAACAACAGAAACTGCATGAAGAGTTGCGCTCAAGTTCTCACAGAATTATGATGTTGGTTTAATTTTCAAGAGTTACTGGGGTCCTGAAGCTGGATGTGGAAGCTATTATACATCACTCCCTGCTGTAGCAAAACACTTGAGTTCTCTTTCTCTCTCTCTTTATCTCAGGACTTTTCTCTTGATGTTCTTTCCTCATGTACTGAAGAAAGATGCTGTGAGACAATCTATTTTACTGAATTTGCCTCTGCCAAGAGTGTGTTTTGGGTTGTTACTATCTTGGAATGGCTAATCAGTGGTAGTTAATATAAGCTAATTTTAAAATTCTTATTTTGTCCGAATTTTACTGTAATGCAAAAATACTGTGTGTTTTGCTTCAAGCCTGGTAGTTTGACCAGTCAAATTGAATACAGCACCTTATTCGATGGGATCTTAGCCATCTTCCTAAAATATTTTGAGGAGGCTTGGTCTGGTCCATAATACAGTCTTCATAGTGGAAGACACCAGTAGCTTACTAGAACTTCAAGAGAGTCAGGGGCAGATGTGATTGTAGTGATCATCACTAAGGCAAATGTCTTGAGAAAACTGAAAAGTATGAAGGTGGATAAATAACCTGGACCAGATTGACTATACCCCAGAGTTCTGAAGGAGAGAGTGGAGGAGATTGTGGAAGCTTTCAGTAGACTTTAAAGAATCACTGGAATCAGGGAAGGTGCTAGAGGACTGATTAATGTAACACTCCTGTTTAAGAAGGGAGGGAGATAGAAGACAAGAATTTATAAGGCTGACTCTCTTGACCTTGGTTCAAGGTAAAATTATAAAGTCCATTATTTAGGAAGAGATTATGGAATACTTGGAAATGCATGGTAAAATTGGGCTAAATCAGCTTGGCTTCATCAAAAGGAGATCATGCCTGACAATTCAGTTAGAACTTTTTGAGGAGGTAATGACCAAGTCAGACAAAGGAGAACCAGTGAATGCGATCAATTTGAATTTTCAGAAGGCCTTCAATGTGTTGTACACAGGAGGCTGCTAAAGAAAGTAGGAGCCCATGGTGTTAGGGGCATAGTATGAACATGGATAGAGGATTGGCTGACTGGCATAAGGCAGAGAGTAGTGATAAAATGGTCCTTTTCATGATGGCAGGCAATGACTAGTGGAGTTCTGAAGGGGTATGTGTTGGGTCCTTTGCTGTTCATGTTATGCATTAACAATCTAGATGAAGGAACTAAGGACATTCTTGCTAAGTTTACAGGTGACACAAAGATAGATGGAGGGACAGGTAGTGTTGAGGAAGTGGGAGTGGGAAAGTAAGTGGTACATGGAATGCAGTGTGGAAAAATGTGAGGTTAAGCACATTGGTGGGTAGGCTTCTGAAATCTGAAACAAAAAGGGACTTAAGAGTCTGAGTTCAGAATTCTCTTAAGGTTGACATGCAGGTTTCTGTAGGCAGTTAAGAAGGCAAATGCAATGTCAGCATTCATTTCAGAAAGGCTAGAATACAACAGCAGAGATAGACTAAGTCTATTTTAGGCTCTGATCAGACTGCATTTGGAACATTGTGAGCACTTTTGGGCCTGTATCTAAGGAAGGATGTGCTGGCATTGGAGAGGGTCCAGAAGAGGTTCTCAAGAATGGTCCCAGGAATTAAGGACTTGATACATAAGGAGCAGTTTAGTACTCTGGGTCTGTAGTCGATGGAGTTTAGAAGGATTGGGGTGGGGGGGGGAGTGGAGGGGTGGGGGGATGCAGATCTGAAAGAAACTTACAGAATACTGTGTGGCCTTCGTAGGGTAGATATGGAGAAGATGTTTCCACTACTAGAAGAGACCATGACCCGAAGACACAGAATGAAGGGACAACCTTTAGAACTGAGATGAGGAGGAATTTCTTCAGCCAGATGGTGGTGAATCTGGGAATGAACTGCTGCAGAAGGCTGTGGAGGCCAAGTTGTTAAATGTCTTTAAAGTAGATGTTAGTATGTTCTTGATTGGTAGAAGTATCAAGGGTTACAGGGAGAAAACGGGAGAATATATCACCCATGATTGAATAGTGGAGCAGACTTGATGTGCCAAATGGCCTGATCCTAATCCAACATCTGATAATCTCCTGGTCTAAAGAACATCTGTGAGCAACTTGGGTTTTCAAGAACAATCCAGCAGCTTTTACAAATACTTTTCTGAACCAGTATGCAAATAACAAAACTTACATTTGATTTTGCAGTTTATCACAATGGTAGGTAAAATAATGACTTCAGGTACTACCAGTACAGAATCATATTTATTAGTCATACCCAGTTAGTCATTCATTCAGATCGAATTTGCCTTTGTAATGAAGTGGGACCAATTAAGTGAAAAACTGGCAACCAGGTTAATGATTTAGAGCAACTCTCAGGGTAGAGAGGAAACTATTAAGCTCTTAAATTTAACATTTTCAGGTACCCAGCTCTTACTGTTCCCACTGATGAAAACCAATGGATTACCAAGAATTTTTAGACTATATGGATAAGTCATGACAGCATAAACAACATAATAAATATCTTTAAGAATGAAGCTGATAAAATTGAATTCATGAGTGATTGGTCATTTTCCAGAATGGAGTAATCAGTTTACTGAATTTTATTCCATTTACACTATTTGTATGTTTCAGTGGGAAAAAGTCATTGAGAATTTTAATGAGTGTGTTTTTGTCTCACAATAACAATGCTGAGGAATGGAAAGTTTCTACTCTTTGTTCTCTATGTCAGCATCAAACTTTCCTACATCAGATCTAGGATGGGGCAGACAATTTTAAGAACTCACTGCTGAATCAGGAATCACTCCTGGCACCAACATCCGAAGAACTCCAAGACATCAATTAGTAGAACTAGCTGAACATATTGGACATTTATATCATAACTGCACTTTCATCAAATTTTGCAAATAATAGTGAATGGCACTCCTTTATTTTCTGTGCATGCTGCATGTTGAAAGAAATGCCTTTCAGTGTTTGAAATCAGCAAAAGTTCAATCCTTTAACTTTGCATTGTTATTTTAAGCTGTGCAAAATATGGAATGTGCAAGCTTTTATCGCTTATCAATGGAACTCTTTCTGGCAGATCCTGTGTAGTTTGTTCTATTGAAGACTCTATCCAAATCTATTTCATCTCCGGAGGAAGGTGAATAATCACAGATACAACTTCCAGGAAGATTAAGCTCTTTGACACCCAAAGGTAGTTGAGCAAAACTCGAGGATATCAATCTCATGTTACAATCCCCATTAGTCAATCCTGACTAGCCATGCTTTACACATGACAGTTTCTCCATCTCAGCAGCTATACAAAAAACAAAGGTGTTTCATCTATGTCTGTACTTCGCCATATAATCTTTCACATTTAATCCTTAACTATATGTTCTTCTGTTTGCTTTACAGAAATTTATCTGTGTTACACCAGACAGTTTTGATGGAATTCTGTGACTGTGTGGGATGGGAGTGGGGAGTGGAATTTAATTCAAGGTATCTGACAGAAAACCGAGAAGAGGTCTCTCCAAAGTAGAATCGCAGCATGACTTCCTTGATCCTGCACTCATCTTACAATAAATGCCAATATGTTATTTACTTCTATAATTGTTTTTCCATCTGTGCATTAAATTTGTGATTTTTGAAGAAGGATATCTAAATCCCTCTGAACATCAGTATTCAATAATTTCTTACCATTCTTTCTCAGTGAAGTGAATAACCTCATATTTTCTCACATTGCTCAGATGTTTAAATATAGAAGTTGGGATGTCAAGCTGAGGTTGTACAGGAGATTAGTGAGGCCTCTTCTGGAATACTGTGCACAGTTCTGGTTGCCCAGTTATATGAAGAATATTATTAAACTGAAGAGGATTCAGAAAACATTTACCAGGATGTTGCAGAGAATGGAGAGTTTTAGATATAAAAACAGACTGGAAAGACTGGGATTTTTTTCACAGGTGTGTCGGAAGTCGAGGGGTGATTTTATGGAGGTTTATAAAATCATGAGGGGTATAGATAAGGTGAAAGTCAAGGATCTTTTCCCTAGGGTGGGGGAATTCAAAACTAGTGGGCATACTTTTAAGGTGAGAGGAGGAAGATTGAAAAAGGACAGAGTTTTTAGACAGAATGTGGCTTGTGTGTGGAATGAACTGCCAAAAAAAGTGATGGATGCAGGTAGAGTTACAGCGTTTAAAAGACATTTAGATAAGTTCATGAATAGGAAAGATTTGGAGGGATATGGGCCAATTGCAGGAAGGTTGATGAGTTTAGTTTGGGAACATTGTCAGGGTGGACTGGTTGGACTAAAGAGTCTGTTTCCATGCTGTATAATCACTTTCTTACATTGTTTTGCAGATTCTATACTTCTTCTTTGTCACTTTCTTTCCTATTTAACTTTGTACTGTCACCAATCCTGCACATATTGCATTTGATCTCTTCTGACTTGAGTCATTAATATAGTTTCTAAAAAACTGAAACTTCTAGCACTGATCCAGCACCTTGCTAGCAATAGAGTAGAGAGTAGAGGAGATTTTACTTGTCATTTCTATCATATACAACTGACACAGTAAAAAACGAGACAGTGTTCCTCCAGGATCAAGATGCTACATTGACAGCACAGCTGAAAATGTGTTGCTGGAAAAGCACAGCAGGTCAGGGAGCATCCAAGGAACAGGAGATTTGATGTTTCGGGCATAAGCCCTTCTACAGGAATGAGGAAAGTGTGTCCAGCAGGCTAAGATAAAAGGTAGGGAGGAGGGACTTGGGGGAGGGGCGATGGAGATGCGATAGGTGGAAGGAGGTCAAGGTGAGGGTGATAGGCCGGAGTGGGGTGGGGGCGGAGAGGTCAGGAAGAAGATTGCAGGTTAGGAAGGCGGTGCTGAGTTCAAGGGATTTGACTGAGACAAGGTGGAGGGAGGGGAAATGAGGAAACCGGAGAAATCTGAGTTCATCCCTTGTGGTTGGAGGGTTCCTAGGCGGAAGATGAGGCGCTCTTCCTCCAGCCGTCGTGTTGTTATGGTCTGGCGATGGAGGAGTCCAAGGACCTGCATGTCCTTGGTGGAGTGGGAGGAGGAGTTAAAGTGTTGAGCCATGGGGTGGTTGGGTTGGTTGGTCCGGGTGTCCCAGAGGTGTTCTCTGAAACGTTCTGCAAGTAGGCGGCCTGTCTCCCCAATATAGAGGAGGCCACATCGGGTGCACATTGACAGCACAAACTACATGGTCATACAAAAGGTGGAATAAAGTGCATAAGAAGTGCAAAATATGCAAATTACAATGTAATAGAAGAATGATAATTGATAGACATTGTTTTAGCAGCAGTTTGAAGTCATCCAAAGAATTTCAGGTATAAAAGAGTCCAATCATACAGTGTTAAAGAGCCTGATGGCTTAGGGGAAGAAACTGTTGCACAGTCTGGCCATGACAGACCAAATGCTCTGGAATCTTCTGCCAGATGGCAGGAAGGAGAAGGGTTTGAGTTAGGGGCATATGGGATCTTCCACAATGCTCTTAGCCTTTCGGATGCAGCACATGGTTTAAATGTCTGTAATTGAGGGGAGAGAGACCCCGATAATCTTCTCAGCTGTCCTCATTATCAGTTGGTAGGGTCTTACAGTCAGAGACAGTGCAATTCCCAAACCAGGCAGCAATGCGGCACCTCAGGGTACTCTCAATTAATCCAATGAATGTGGCAAGGATGGGCTTTCCTCAGTCTGCACAGAAAGTAGATATGCTATTGGGCTTTCATGGCAATGGAGCAGGTATTGAGGAACTAGGTGAGATTCTCTACCAGGTGGATGCCAAGAAATTTGCAAGCCTGTAAATGATCAATCTATTCTTACCTACTGGGTTGAGTTTCATAAAGGTGTGATAGGTGAAGGGCAGAGTGTGTCAGTAAGTCAATTGAAATGTTGAATTCACAACTACAATTTCAGAATAAAAATTAATTTTGTGGCATCATATTAGGGAGTCAGGTCCTATGCTGTTTTATGGTGGGTTCTTACTTGTCCTATATTTACATGGCATGAATGCTCTTTTTATTGAAATGGCTTGGAATTTGAACATCAAGATTTGTAAGCAGTGCCCGGGGACCTGTGGCATGTGGTTTATATTCATTTGAAGGTGGTGCCCTCCAGTTTTGTGCAGTTGTGGCTGAGCTGAGCAGTTGTCTTTGGTGTTTTTGGGGCTCAAGGGGAGAGAACAGAAGAATGGTAGCCTAGAGACAGGGTCTGGACCAGCAAAAAGAAGTCAGGGGTGAGGGTTTTCAGGGTTTTGGTGGAGGTATGGAGCAGCAGAACAGGACTCCCACTGCAAAGGTTGAAGTTGTGTGATGGTTGTGGGGAAGAAGGCATCAAGTGATGATAGACGGTAATGCCAGGGCACAGAGAAGTAGAGCAGGGGTCAGAGAGGACAGTGTACCACTCAGTTGTTCAATTCTTTTGTGATTATTCTCTTTACAATTAATACTCACTGTGCTTGATCAAGTAAGCCAAATTGTTGAAGTTGCTGAACATCGAACTATAAGCAATATCTACACAAGATTCTCCCCCAAACTTCCATTCTTCATCACTGGACAGGAATGTATAGTTAGGCTCTCTACCAATATCTACCAGCTTTTCCTACAGGAGTTACCTCTGAATCTAGAATAGAAAGCCAAGCGGACATCTGTTATATATACTCATTATGGAAGATTGTTACGCAGGAGGACTAACAAACCAATTCTTGAACATTAACAGCCTATAACTAAAATCTTAGAACCTGCTGTGTAACTGGAGATTTCACATAAGGCAATTCAATCATACCAATGTGATCTTCATCTAGGACAAGCTCATTAAGGCTACATATAATGGAGAACCCTAAAAAGTTAATGATGCAGACATAAATGAAGTGAAAACAATATTTGAGTAATATTTACATTAAATGAATTTGATAAAGACATCTGAGGCACCACTTTATGCTTAAGATTTATTTTCCTACACAGTAGGCTGAATCTTACTTATGTTTGGCTATGTGTGAGGTGAGTTGAGTTATTTGGAAGGTTTCTCACCACATGGCCTAGCATGGTTCTCACTAGATTTTAGCAAACTCACCTCACTAACTATCTCCCCAACGCCTGCTGAGTCCCTCTGGTCTGATTCTAGCCACACCTTACCAGGCTCCGTTCCCAAAACAATTCCCCACTCAGCAGATATCCCCCAAAAGACAGGTATCTCTTGTGTCCGCACCAAATTTAAAGGCTTTGTGTATCTGGAGAAACACCATTGGTCTGGTGCTGCCCTGTACGGTTCCTGACATTTGTGCAGGGCACGGCAGGTATAGACAATTTGACACCTGCTTTGTGAACAGGAACCTGGAGATGCTGCAGGACAGGGTGGTGCATGGGCGGTACATCCTATTTCCTCAGGACCAGCTGAGAAGCCCACAACACCAAATCACAGCAGCCTGGTCTGAGTTTGCGATCCCAGTCTGTGTAGTCTTCTGGAGGAGTGTCCAGAGCTGTAGGAAGGAGGTCATTGACCCTGCTCCACTCTGCCAGCATAAATACCATTATCTTCTCTTTAATATCTCACACTCACTTCTTTTCTGTGACTACACCCAGCTCCCACTAAGGGTCATGCTCCAGCCCAATCTACTCACTTACTGTCAGCCATACTGACATCACTAATCCTGTATACATTCTTCCTGCTCACTCACTTGGGACACTTTGCTGCCTGCATCAAAAGCTGTGCTACCCACTTTATCACCATTAGCATCTGCCCATTTTTCATTCCAAGCAGAAGACATCTCAGTTAGAGCAAAAAAATTCAAGATGAGTGGACATTTGGCTCCTCACTCCTTTTTGAAGAGGGGATCCTGACTCTGAATGCCCTAGCTGATAATATCATCCCCTGGAATAATATCAGAGGCTGACCTTGACTGACTGTGCTGTAAACCCTTGAGTGTAGGCTATCTCTCTTAACCTGACTGAGGCCTGCTAAAACTATGACAAATTTCCTGGCTTTCTCTTTGTGCTAAATGACATGGCAAGATAGCAGTAATATGAGTTTGGTATCCTAGGCTGAGAGAACAAAGCTTAAAAAAGCCTGGTAAGTCAATGCAAGGTAGGGATTCTGTGAGCATCCAGGTAAACTCAGTATAGGTGGACACAACAAACAGAGCCCAGAGATGCAGCCTAGTCCAGTTTATGAGCTAGATCCATGTCCCAGAGCGCACAACAATACAATTGTGCAGCAATACAATTATAGTTGCAGATGAAGCCTGAAGTACAACAATGAAGCACAG
The DNA here is from genome assembly GCF_020745735.1 of Hemiscyllium ocellatum. Lineage (NCBI taxonomy): Eukaryota > Metazoa > Chordata > Chondrichthyes > Orectolobiformes > Hemiscylliidae > Hemiscyllium > Hemiscyllium ocellatum. Next base: position 86,336,384 of record NC_083402.1, on the reverse strand, counting down.
AAGTGTTCCATAAATGGACTGCAGATGAGCCATAGGGATTCATCAGGGCTGGCACAAGTTGCAGGCCAATATTCATGGACATGGGAGGAGGGTGGCCCATGAAAGATGCTCTGAGATGTTGTCGAACATGTCTGTCATTTAGAACTGGTGGTAATCTGTAGTCTCCACATAACAAATCTGACTTCTGTATTGAGAATCCTCAGGGTCCAACTTGCTTGGTACATTTGGCTAGAAAGGAACAGAAGTAATAATGAAGCAAATTGTGGTTAACAAACTTTAATCCTCCTTAAATGATGACTTAAAGTTACCTACTAAGAAAATCACTTCGTTGTTCATCAGATGCATAGAAAAGATAGCAAGCTGCTTCCAATGCTAAGATATGCCATGCTAGGTTTCTCAGTGATTCCACCACAAACCTCGCTATAGTTGATGTTATAAGATCAGCCCTATGTCTTGGTGTAAATCCAATCTCAGCAGTGGGGCTGTAGGCAGGTTGCTGAGTCTGATGTCCTATTTTGTGAAAAGGCTGCAGCCAGAGACCACTATAGATCCAGATCCTTGAGGGCTCCATCCTACAAGAGTTGACCTGCATAAAGTTTACTTCAACCTCCCTAACCATGTCTGTTAGAGAGAATGAGCCAATACAGAAGAAATGAGGAGAGGTTATTCACCGTGGGAATGTCCTGAGTGAAAGTCCCTGGGGTACTCTCATAGGCTGGATGCACAATGGCATCTCCCAGTTTCCCTGCAGGAAATGGACTCCTGGACAGAAGTCAAGATGCCTTGCCCTGCTCTCACCTGTCACTGCTACATGGAGCCAATGGCGAAAGTGACAGAGTGCACATATGGATAGATTGCTCAATCTGCTCCATGGATGAGGACAAGTACTCATTTGTCCAAGACATGGAAGAATGTAGAGTGTATATCGACGACTCCATATTCCGTGCAAATAGCTACACCTAGCCTCTAGCATCTGTGCTATAGACTTGCCTAACCTCAGCTTTGTTGTGGTTGTGATCAGTATTGGGCTCAGCAGAGGGACTAATGCTCAGCAGTCCTCTGAGTGAATGGGACCTTGGTTGTCACAACTACTGGGATTTCTGCATGCTGTACTCAATCAGAATTCTAAATTTGATCCCTCTGTAATATGCGTGGATTTCAATCAGCTGGAGAAACATGACAGAGAGGCAGGTGACAGTACATTCTCTGGTTTGATTGTAGACATCTGTAAAGGAGAACATAAAGAAAGATATTAATAGATCATAGACAGCACAATTTCTCATCTGATCCTTCGTGTCCATATGGCAGTAATGAGTTGTATCTGTTCTCACTCTGCTGCCTTGCTACTCCAGACTCGCCATTAGCAATTGGTCAGTAATCTGGAGGTCTCCTTCCTCCAAAGCCATGTAGATCTTGAGATCATACATCACTCAGCATATCTACAACCTTTATTTCTGAAATATGACTGTTTATCAGCTGTAAGCGGAGATTTAACGACTACTTGTTCCCTTTATCACTACGCATCTCAATCACATTAACTAGATTGATAACCAAATTGCTTAATCAAGCCAAACTATCACATGGTTTGGATTGATTGAGGCTGATCATGCACCACTGCCCTCTAAAGCCTAACTTTGCACCCCCATGAATACATAGCCTATAATCAACATGAGAGGTTATCCCATGCCACTGTGACACTTAGCTAGGCAGATTAGAGGTGGTCATCAGTACATTTCCTGTATTGTTTTAATAATTTTGTGTGACCACAGTGTTGCTAATCTCATCTGTGATTTTGTTTCAGGCTGCCCTACTCTGCCGGGTGGTACCTTGTGTCATCTCTTTGGAAGACCACCTCCTACTGTTCACTTATAGCCAGGAGGAAAATCTGTGGGGAAGCCATGTTGAATCATGGGACCACTCTATGTCTTTGCTCTGACATTATAAATTACACTTGTGCACTGGTTGGACATCATCAGATTGTGGGCATAGTTTTCCAACAGAATAGATTTTACTGTGGAAAGAGGATCTGTTTAGATTTTTTTAAAGGGGAGTAGACTGAGGGTTATGAGCTCTTTCAAACCAATTAGACAAAACTGTTGAACAAATGGAAATGGATGTAGAACCTATTGATTATTCAGATAGTACTTTTATAGCCCTTCTGGATCTGTTAGCTGTCAACTAGCAGTTTTATTCATCAAAGAAAACCTGCCCCTGCCACACACTTACATATTTTCATATGCCAGTCCTTTAACTTTCAAATGATTTGAGTGGGTACCAGCTCCTGAGACAAAAATGGAAGTTGTACCCTTGGTTCCATCATCAGGAACAGCAAGCTAATTAAACCCCTCCTCTTGTTTTCTTTTAGACAATTCTCAAACCACACAAATATATTATCCACAACTTACATAGTGTACAATTTCAAATGTCTTTTCAGAATCCAGAAAAAAACCTCCTGCTACAACTTCCTTACTGATGAATTTCAGCGTTTTCCTGATAACTGATGTCAGGCCGACTGCCAATAGTCTCCTGTTTGATCTGTCCCTTCATTTTGAAGTTGTTATTGTAGCAGTGTTTGATTGGGCACATTGCAATCTATTTGGACTACTGTCGAATCTACAGCATTTTTGAAAATCGCAACCATTGCATTCATTATTTCTTTTCAAATACCAGGATGTCAGCTATCAGGTTTATGGGATTTCCACTTTGCCAGTTTCATCAATTTCCTAATATTTTTCTCTCTTAATATTCATTAATGAGGGTATAATTATCTCTCCCCAGGTGATTGAGAGGAAACTGCTGGAAATCTCAGAATCACAGAATTGTTACACTGCAGTAGGGACCATTCAGCTCATTGTGTCTATGTTGGCTTTCCAAATGAGCATCCCACTTAATGCCATTTTCCTGCCTTCTGTCTGTAAGCCTGTGTGTGTTTCCTTTTGGAATAACTACCTAATCCTCCTCTGAATGCCTCAACTGAACCTGCCTCGAACATACTCTCAGGCATTGCACTTAATGACTCAGCATGTGAAAACATTTTTCCCAAGATTACTTTTGCTTCTTTTACAAATTACTTATATCTGTACCCTTTTGTTTTCAGTCCTGTCACAAGTGGGAACATTTTCTCCTGTTTGAACTATGTGGAGGGGCGATGGAGGTGGGATAGGTGGAAGGAGGTCAAGGTGAGGGTGATAGGCCGGAGTGGGGTGGGGGCGGAGAGGTCAGGAAGAGGATTGCAGGTTAGGAGGGCGGTGCTGAGTTGAGGGAACCGACTGAGACAAGGTGGGGGGAGGGGAAATGAGGAAGCTGGAGAAATCTGAATTCATACCTTGTGGTTGGAGGGTTCCCAGGCGGAAGATGAGGCGCTCCTCCTCCAGCCGTCGTGTAGTTGTGTTCTGCCGGTGGAGGAGTCCAAGGACCTGCATGTCCTCGGTGGAGTGGGAGGGGGAGTTAAAGTGTTGAGCCACGGGGTGATTGGGTTGGTTGGTTCGGGCGGCCCAGAGGTGTTCTCTGAAGCGTTCCGCAAGTAAGCGGCCTGTCTCACCAATATAGAGGAGGCCACATCGGGTGCAGCGGATGCAATAGATGATGTGTGTGGAGGTACAGGTGAACTTGTGGCGGATATGGAAGGATCCCTTGGGGCCTTGGAGGGAAGTGAGTGTGGAGGTGTGGGCACTTCCCTCCAAGGCCCCAAGGGATCCTTCCATATCCGCCACAAGTTCACCTGTACCTCCACACACATCATCTATTGCATCCGCTGCACCCGATGTGGCCTCCTCTATATTGGTGAGACAGGCCGCTTACTTGCGGAACGCTTCAGAGAACACCTCTGGGCCGCCCGAACCAACCAACCCAATCACCCCGTGGCTCAACACTTTAACTCCCCCTCCCACTCCACCGAGGACATGCAGGTCCTTGGACTCCTCCACCGGCAGAACACAACTACACGACGGCTGGAGGAGGAGCGCCTCATCTTCCGCCTGGGAACCCTCCAACCACAAGGTATGAATTCAGATTTCTCCAGCTTCCTCATTTCCCCTCCCCCCACCTTGTCTCAGTCGGTTCCCTCAACTCAGCACCGCCCTCCTAACCTGCAATCCTCTTCCTGACCTCTCCGCCCCCACCCCACTCCGGCCTATCACCCTCACCTTGACCTCCTTCCACCTATCCCACCTCCATCGCCCCTCCCCCTAGTCCCTCCTCCCTACCTTTTATCTCAGCCGGCTTGGCTCTCTCTCTCTTATTCCTGATGAAGGGCTTATGCTCGAAACGTCGAATTCTCTATTCCTGAGATGCTGCCTAACCTGCTGTGCTTTGACCAGCAACACATTTGCAGCTGTGATCTCCAGCATCTGCAGACCTCATTTTTTACTCCTGTTTGAACTAACCAGACCTCTTATGATTTTGAAGTTAAAAATCACACAACACCAGGTTATAGTCCAACGGGTTTAAGGAGCGGTGCTCCGAAAACTAGTGTGCTTCCAATTAAACCTGTTGGACTATAACCTGGTGTTGTGTGATTTTTAACTCTGTACACCCCAGTCCAACAGCGGCATCTCCAAATTATGATTGTGAACGCTTTGACTGGATCGCTCAGTTTTCCCTTCCAAGAGAAAGTCCCAACTTCTCCAGTCCATCTTTATAACCAAAGTCCTTCATCAATGGAACTATCTTCATAAACCATGTCTGCAAAGTCTCCAGGGGATTTATTTCCTTTCTACACCCAGAACTGGATGTATTATGTCAGCTAAAGCCAACCTAGTATTTCACAGACGTTCAAATCAACCTCCTTGCTAACATCTAGCCGACTGTATGCTCCATTGATCTTATTTGCCAATCTACCTTTCCACCTTTCTGGGGATCGGTTAGCTCATTTGGCTAGATGGCTGAATATGCAGAGTGATGCCAACACTCCAAAGGAGATATGTACAAGATGATTGATTTGGGTAGCACTATTAATAAGAGGTGAAATGAGGACAGTTTTGAGAGATGGTCTAGGCTCAGGTGATGTAGGGTCCCTTTGAGCGGAGAGAAAAAAAACATTGGTAGGAATAGTGTACGGGTCCCCAAACAGCAGCCGTACTGTTGAAAGGGCTATAAATCAACAAGTAATATGAACATATAAAAAGAATAAACAATAATTATGGGTGATTTTGATTATGTCACTCAATATGTTATGGAGCCATCCAGGGAGTAAGTGATCTTGAATCTGTTAATGGATAATTTTGGAGGTTTAGTAAATGACCAAAAGATCCCCCAGGACTTACTGATCATAACATAGTAGAAATTAATGTGCAGCTTGAGAGCAAGAAACTCGGGTCAGAAACATTTATATTTGACTTAAGTAATGGGAATTATAATGAAATGAAGAAAGAATCAACTGAAATGAATTGAGTATAAGTAAACAAGAAAGACAGTGAGCAACCAGTGACAGACATTTAAGGTGATAATTCATAACTCTTGGCAAAATACATCCCTGTAAGGATCCCAATACATCACTAACCAAGAAAGTTGAGTATTATGCTGAAAGAAAAAGCATATAAGGTGGTCAAAGTCAAGGATCGTTCTGAAGATGAGGATGAATTCTGAATTCAGTGAAGGAGGACTAAAAAGATAACGAAGACAGTGAAAATAAACTGCAAAGGTAAACTAGTGTGGAATATGAAAACTGACAGTAAGAGCTTATTTAATTGTACAAAAAGAAGAGAGAGGTCAATGTGAAAATAGCCCCCTTTGAAATGAATCTAGGGAGATGGTTTTGGGGAAGAAGGGAATGGTAGAGGTGTTAAACAGAAAATTTCATCAGTCTTTATGATGGAAGATACTTTAAACATCTCAGTAATACTAAAGAATACGGGCGGGTGGAGAAATTCAGTGCCATCACCATTGCTAACAAAGTAGTACTGGACAAACTAATGGATCTAAAGCAAATAAGTCCTCCTGCCATGATGGCTTGTATCTTACAGTCCTGGAAGAGAGAACTAACAAGATAATAGATGGATTGGTTGTAGTTTTCAAAAAATCACTGGAGTTTGGAAAAGTCAGAGGATTGAAAAATGGCTAATGTAATGCCATTTTTCAAAAAGGGATGGAGACAAAAATACGGATAACTACAGGTCCATTAGCACAACATCTATTGTTGGAAAAGTATTGTAATCAATTATTAAGAAAGTAATAATAGAATATTTGAAAATCATAATCTAATCAAGTTGAGTCAGTGTGGCTTCACAAAAGCAAAATTCTGTCTAACCAATTTGTTAGAATTTCTCAAGAAAGTCACAACCAGAGTGGATGGAGGAGATCTTGTAGTTATGTTATTTTTGGATTGCCAGAAGGCATTAGACAAAATACCTCTTAAAAGGTTAAGCCATAATATAAGAGTCCACAATATTGGAGGTGGTATATTGACATGGATAGAGAATTCGCTCAAGGATAGGAAATAGCAAGTGGGAATACAGAGTTCTTTTTCAGGTTGGCAACTCATAACCAGTGGGTTTCCCCAGATGTCTGTACTGGAACTGCAACTGTTTACAATTCATATGAATGAATTAGTGAAAGGAAGTGAAAGTACTGTAGTTAAATTTGTAGATGACACTAAAATAGTTGGAAAGACAGATTGTGTGAGTGATAAAAACAATTTACGGAGAGATATTAAAAGTTAAGTAATTGGGTAAAAAGTTGGCAAATGGATTATAATTTGGGAAATATGAATGCTTATTTTGGAAGGGAGAACAAAGAACAGAATATTATTGCAATGAAAAAAACTGAAGAAATGTGCAACACAATAGGGACTTGAGAGTATTTATACACAGGTGCAGCAGAAAACCGAAAGGCTAATGAAATATTGGCCCTGATTTCAAAGGGTTTGGAGTATAGGAGTAGGGAAGTCTTAATGTAACTGTACAAGGTGCTGGTGAGACCACATGTGGAGTACTGTAAGCAATTTTGGTCCCCTTTTCAAAGGAAATATGTCATTTCATTGGGGGCAGCTCAGAGAAAGTTCACTAGGATGATCCCTGGTATGGAGAGATTGTCTTATGAACAAAGGTTAAAAAGATGGAGTTTACTCACTGGAGTCTTTGAACTCCTGACTACAGAGAGATGTTGGGGCAGAGTCTTTGTTATATTTAAGACTGAGATGGATAGATTCTTGATCATTATGAGAGTCAAATGTTACAGAGAAAGGACAGGAAAGTGTATGTGAGTAAATGCTATTGAATGACAGAGCAGACTCAGTTAAAAATCAGATAACACCAGGTTACAGTCCAACAGATTTATTTGGAAGCACTAGCTTTTAGAGCACTACTGCTTCATCAGGTGGTTGTGGAGTATAAGATTGTATGACACAGAATTTATAACCAATGTTTATAGTGCGTTGTCACTGAAATTATATATTGAAGAAGACCTGGTTTGTTAAGTCTCTCATCTTTTAGAATGGGCATGTTGGTTTCAGTTCTTTCATATCTAAATCCCCAAACTTACTTAAAGTTACATTCTCAAGTGAACTTTAACAATAGGTGCCATGTTGGCCTAGATAATGCATTGAAGGTGTGAGGTGCCCTGTGTGAGACTGTCTGTGCCCCAATGTTCAGACTGATACTAATCTAAAAAAGGGATTTACAAAATCTTGCATGGATGCATGCAGTTTTTGAGCAAAATAAAATGTAAGTCTGCAAGTACAAATTCACTCCACAAATTTTCACATGTGTGTGTATGTGTGTGTGTGTGTATATGTGTGTGTGTATATGTGTGTGTGTATATGTGTGTGTGTATATGTGTGTGTGTGTGTGTGTGTGTGTATACAGTGTGTTGAGGTCACCTGTAGTGTGCCATGAATGCAAGGTCTCAGTTGAGGCCATCCCCATGGGTACCGAATTTGGCTATCATCCACTGCGTGGCCACTTTGCATTGGTGTCTGTTCTGAAGTCCGCCTTGGAGGACGATCAGCTGAAGGTCCAAGGTCAAATGTCCCTGACCGCTGAAGTGTTCTCCAACTGGGAGGGAACACTCCTGTCTATTGATTGTTGTGCGGTGTCCATTCAGCCGTTGCCATAGCCTCTACTCGGTCTCACCAATGTTGCATGTCTCAGGGCATCCTTGCCTGTAGCGTATGAGATAGACAATGTTGACTGAGTCACATGAGTACCTGCCATGTAAATGGTGGGTGGTGTCCCCACATGTAATAGTGGTTGCCGTGTCGACACTCTGACACGTCTTGCAGCGCATACCGTGACAAGACTGTATGGAGTTGTCCTGAAAGCTGGGCAGTTTGCTGTGAACAATGATCTGTTTAAAGTTTGGTGGTTATTTAAAGGTGAGAAGTGGAGGTGTGGGGAAGGTCTTGGCGAGATGCTCATCCTCATTGATAATGTGTTGCAGGCTGCGAAGAACATGGCGTAGTTTTACGGCTCCTGGGAAGTACTGGACAACAAAGGGTACCCTGTCAGTTGCAGTCGTGTCTGTCTACTGAGGAGGTTATTATGGTTCCTTGCTGTGACACGTCGGAATTAGCGGTCAATGAGTTGAGCATCGTACACCATTCTTTCGAGGACATGCTTGAGTACTTCCAAGTGCCTATCATGTTCCTCTTCATCTGAGCAGATCCAATGTACGCGTAGGGCTTGTCCATAGGGGATGGCTGTTTTAATATGTTGCAGGTGGAAGCTGGGGAAGTGGAACATTATGAGGTTATCTGTGGGTTTGTGGTAGAGTGAGGTGTTGAAGTGCCCATCCTTGATGGAGATGCATGTGTCCAAGAATGAGATAGATAAAGAGAGTAGTCCATAGTGCGTTTGATGGTGGGATGAAATTCGAAAATAACACTGTGTAATTGTTTTAGTGACTCCTCGCCATGGGTCCAGAGGAGAAAAATGTTGTCAATATTGCTAGTGTATAGTGTTGGTTGGAGATCCTGCATAGGATGAAAACATTGGCATATTGGGGTGAAAATTTGGCCCCCATGGCTGTTCCATGTGTCTGGATGAAGAAATGGTTGTCAAAGGTAAAACTATGGTTGAGGATAAAGTGGATGAGTTGTAGGATGGTGTTGGAGATTGGCAGTTGTTGGTGCTGAGTACTGAGGCTGTTGCTGCGATGCCATCATTGTGGGGGATGTTGGTGTAGAGTGCTGACATATCCATGGTGATGAGGAATGTTCCCGGTTTGACTGGTCTGTGGGTGCTGAGTTTCTGTAAGAAAACTGTCATGTCGTGACAGAAGCTGGGGGGGCCCCTATAAAATGGGTTTTAAGATGGCTTTGACATAGCCAGAGAGTTCTCATGTAGGGTCCCAACGACTGATATGGTAGGACGTCCAGGTGTGTTGGTTTTGTGTATCTTCGGAAGGCAGTAGAAGTCACCTACGCAAGATGTACATGGGATGAAGATGCATAGGGAACTCTAAACGCTGGATCCAACTACCCAGCTTGCAGGACAACACTATACAACCTTGTCACATTAGATGCTGCAAGGCATGTCAGAGAATCAACACGGATACCACCATTACACGTGGGGAGACTCCCCACCATCTACGTGGCAGATGCTCACATGACTCAGCCAATGTTGTCTATCTTATACACTACAGGCAAGGATGCCCTGAGGCATGCTACATTGGTGAGACCGAGTAGAGGCTACGGCGATGGATGAATGGGCACCGCACAACAATCAACAGACAGAAGTGTTCCCTCCCAGTTGAAGAACACTTCAGCGGTCAGGGACATTTGACCTTGGACCTTCGGGTGACCATCCTCCAAGGCAGACTTTGGGACAGGCAACAATGCACTGTGGCTGAACAGAGGCTGATAGCCAATTTCAGTACCCAGGGGGATGGTCTTAACTGAAACCTTGGGTTAATGTCACACTACAGGAGACCCCCACTGCACTACACACACATACACATGCACACACACACACACACACACACACACACACTCCTCCAGACCCACACACTCATGCAGACCCTCTCTCATACACAAGCTCTCTCTCATGCACTCATGCATACACCCCACACTCTCACATGCATCCTCTCACAGACTTTCATCCCTTTACATTCACACACATATGCATACACATATACTCTCTCACTGACACTCATATCCCCTCGCAGACACGCATCCACATGAACACACGCATATAAGTTTGATGGGTGAATTTGTACTTTCAGCATTACATTTTATGTTGCTCAAAAACTGCATGAATCCATGTAAGATTCTGTAAATCTATTTTTAGATTAGAATCAGTCTGAAACTGGGGCACAGACAGCCTCACACAGGGCATCTCACACCTTCAATGCACTATCTGGGCCGACAAAATTTGTGCCCTACGATCTTACAACCCACAACCAAATGATGAAGGAGCAGCGCTTAAGAAGCTAGTGCTTCCAAATAAACCTGTTGGACTATAACCTGGTATTGTGTGATTTTTAACTTTGTACACCCCAGTCCAACACCGGCATCTCCAAATCAAGAATTGACTCAAGGGACCAAACAGTCTACTCCTCTTATTTCCTTTGGCCTAAGAGAATGGGTTCACTTCCTGCATTGGGTTATGTTACCATCAAGGACTCTCCTTTTCAACCTCTTCCCTCACCTGAGGTGTGATGACCCTCAAGTTAAACTGCCATCAGTTATCTCTCTCTCTTGAATGAGACAGCATTCCTATGGACTGTTAGGGCCACAGTGACGTTACCTCCACTTCTAATGATTTATCCTTTTGAAACATGGGTTCCTCTTCTCTTGCAACCCCTCTTGGGTTGTATCCTTTATTTTGCATTGTCTCTTCTTGTTCTACCAAAATGTATCACTGTATACTTTCCTGCATTGGACTTCACCTGCTTCTATCTGCTGGCCTTACTAACTTTTCCATGTTCTGTTGAAAGTCCACTTTATCCTCCTTACAGAGTACAATAGTTTCATATCGCCTGCAAATTTTGAAGTTGTGCTCTGTTTACCAAAATCTAATCATTACGATATTTACATGGAAAAGCAATGGACTGAGAACACTGACTTACTCCCATTCTGTGTTAATCACTCCATATCTTCTCATGGTGGGAGCTAAATAACTTATTTGAATATATACTTTTTATTGCCACTTACTTTTAACTATCAAAATCGTGTCCTCTATTAATGAAAATAGAATCAATCCACAAGCCTTTCTTAAAAATCTCAACTCAAATATTCTTTACTGAGACCTCTTTGTAGTATTCAAGATTTCTGATAACATTCCAGCTCTCAGTCTTTTTCAAATCAGTTTGTTCAGCAATGTTGATACACACCTCTGGTACTAATAAAAATCAACTTCTACCGAAGTAGTTAGTAAAGTTTTTATACCTATAACTTTGGTGGGAGATCTGCAATATCCTTGGAGAAGTTAATGACATGATACACATAATCAATAATGCAGCATGTAGGGCATTTACCTTTCTGAGCATGCACTATTACAATCTCATTTGCACTGATTTCAGATGAGAATTCACAGCATTTCTACAGCCACTAATTTGTATTTGTCACCTGATGAAGGAGCGGTGTTCCGAAAGCTAGTGTGCTTCCAAATAAACCTGTTGGACTATAACCTGGTGTTGTGTGATTTTTAACTTTGTACACCCCAGTCCAACACCGGCATCTCCAAATCATGTAAATTACTACATCTGGATGGCATAACAAAACTAAGCCAATTGCATTTGTCAGCAAGTCAAACAGTATGCTGGCAATTTCACGGTCCATACAAATTAGATTAGATTCCTTACAATGTGGAAACAAGCCCTTCAAAAAGTCCTCACCAACCCTCTGAAGAGCAGCCCACCCAGACCCATTCTCCTACTCCTGACTAATGCATGTAACACTGTGGCCAATTCAGCCACCATGCACATCTTTGTGACTGTGGGAGGAAACCAGAGTATCAAGAGGAAACCCCACGCAGACACAAGGAGAATGTGCAAACTTCACATAGACAGTTGCCCGAGGAAGGAATTGAAGCCAAGTCCCTGGCACTGTGAAACAGCAGTGCTAACCACCGAGCCACTGTGCCAAACAATTAAATGACAGTAGAGACAAATGCAAACCTCAGACTCAAACCATAGAAGTATGGCAAGTTATAAACAGAAAGTTGTCAGTAGTATTTAAAAACCATGCAGATTTATAGCTGTACAAACAGGAATTATGTAAGGTTTCTGGAAGCTAGGTGAACACTGAACTCTGAACTCTAGGTGGCAGTTTTATTTCTTGCTAGAAAGGATTCTTCTTGATACCCCTTCTTTTCTGACAACCTGTTTGCAGCTTTTTACTTTGGTAAATAATGAACCAATACTTCATAATGTTTAATCTTCCCATCTTACTGAACAAGAAGTAGGTGCCCAACTGGGGATGGGCTTGAGATATATGTGATTAAAGTGACCAGCCTGAAATAAGTAAATTATTACTGCCCTTCAATTTGTCTAACTAAACCATATTCAATGTTCTTAGCTGAAAAGCGTTGCATATTAATTCAACAATACCCGTGGCAAACTGGAGACAAAAAGAAACTTGTATCTCTCTGAAAGATATGTAGTGCAACCATAACACCTGATCAGATACCCCACCATCTTGCATGCTTCTTAATAGCAGCTTTTATGACTCTCTACAAATCAATTTTCACTAATAAAGCAACAAAGTCAGCATCTCCATTTCATCCTCAACATTAATATGCTACTAAGAGGGAAAATTACACATAGGGTAATCTTCTGTTAAGTTAGAAGGATTATAATATCCCAGGTTTTGTTGTTGTAATGACAAAGAAACTCAGCATTACAAGTGTGAAACTTACAGTAGCTTCAGGCATCTGACCGATGTTACAGTAAGCGATTCCCTTCTTCACAGGGTGCACTGTGAAAGCCTGCACAAGTGGCAATCAATTCATTGTTAGGGCAAAGAAAGCACAAACTCACAGCAGGTCAGGCAGCATTTATGGAGAAAGAAATGGAGTTAATGCTTTAGTTTGATAACCATCCAGAAGCACTGTTCTGATGTAAGGTCATCAACATGGAACATTTCATTTGTCTAGCATAAGAAGTAGGAACATATGAAGACCATACAGCTTATGGAATCTAGATTAGAGTGGTGCTGGAAAAGCACAGCAGGTCAGGCAGCATCTGAGGAGCAGGAAAATCAATGTTTCGGGCAAAAGCCCTTCATCCTGATCTCCAGCATCTGCAGTCCTCACTTTTGCCTAGCTAATTGAATCTGCCCTGCCTTTCAATGAGATCAGGGCTAATCTTGGATTTAAACTTCATTTTCCCACACTTTCCTATTGTCTATTGCAGCTTTATATTCAATGTTGTTGAGTGCACAACTTTCTGACATTGAGAATTCCAAAGATTCATAACAATTTGACTGAAGCACTTTCTCCTTCTCTCAATCCTATGTGATTTGTCCCTTTCCCTAAAACCGTATTTCTTGCTCTGTATTCCCCAGCCATGGGAGAGAGTTTCACTATTTCGAAATTTTGAATATTACAATGGGTTACCTTTATAGGAACAAAGTTGCTCTGATTTTAGGGTCGATAACAATCATTAAAAGTTTGTTTATTTAGTTGAAGGGTGATCAAAAACCATTGTCTTTCCTCTGTTTTAAGATCTGAAAAATGCTAAGTAAGTAGAGCTTGTAATAGCATGGCTGTCCATAATCTGTAATTTTTGAGAGTTCATTACTTTGGACTACTTCTTATACCTTGTAAAGGCAAAATATATTAAAGAATAAACTATCTTGGTATGTTCTATATTTCAGTTGTCTGATATTAATGGATATCACCCTCTATTCTTTGCTCCCACTTTGAGAAAGAACTTGAAGGATTAACTCCTTGACCAAGCTTTTAGTTCACTTTAATGCTAGCTACCAACATCATTAGGTTTGTACAAAATACAATTAAAAATTAGCCTTTCTTAACCAACAATGTATGCACTCAGTCTCAGTGGACTTCAACAACCCACATTTCACAAATGCAGGGAAAGTAGCTGTTTGGAAGTAGGATCCATGAGTATTTCTCGTCATTAAACAATACATAAGGTCTTTAGTTTATGTTTAGTTCTCTTGTCTTTTTTTCTTAAAATTAGCCCGTTAAGTGGAAGATTATACTGGTGCAAAAACATTCATTATCATCAAGTCTAAAGAGTAGGGCTTCTTCAAGTTTAAAAGAGCAGGGATGCCCGTGTAATAAATAACTAAGTTAAAATAATTAAATATGGGAGTTAAGGCAAGTTGGGTGATGTATTGCTGCTGCACATACGGCAGCTGCTCGACACCCAGATGATCCAATGTGAACATATCTGTAGCAAGTGCTTGCAGCTCAAGGGACCCTGAATGTGAGTTGAAGGAGTCTGAGTTGTAATCATTGCACCATATCCAAGAGAGGAAAGTTACCTGGACACTTTACTCCACAGACAGTCACATTAATCAAATTAAGTAATTCAGATTTGATCTGTGCTCAGGGGAACGAGGATATAAGGCAGGTATGGTCAGCTGGGATTACGTTTGAAGAGCAATGCCTCTAGCAATTGTCCAACAGTTATGAGGTTCTTATAAGTTGTGTGGATGAGGGTGTAGACTGCCAGAGAATGAGTAACCTGACCATACACCATGATCCAGGGAGCTGTTCAAGTCGGGAGTGGAAATAAGAGTTTAGAGGATGGTACAATTAGGAAATTAGACACAGCGCCAGTGAGTATCAGTCCCAAAGGTTGTGTGGCTGCCCCGTGCTATGGTTAAGGGCCTCTCCTCAGAGGAACTTGGAGTGGAAAGGTTGGTTTGTTGCCATCCATATCATCACTGATAAGACTAGAAAAGAAGTTTTGCTGAATAATTTGAACAGTTAGGAGCTAAATTCAAAAGAAGAACAATCGAAGTAATAATCTCAGGATAACATGGCTCAAAAATAGGTATCAGTTCATGGGGCACTGGCACAGTACTTGAGTAGAAGGTAACTGTTTTGGTGGGATGGGTTTCATTTGAATCTTCAGAGGACCAGTAACCTGGTGAATTGAATAACGAGGGCTACAGACAAGATTTTAAACCAAATAGAGTGGCAAAAGGATCTTGTGAATGTACACGTTGATTTACATAAAAAAAGGATATGGCAGCTTTGCAGGGTAGTTATTCAGATAATAATACCCTAATTAGAACTAATTAGAACACACTATGCAAACATAAAATTGCCCATGATTAGGTCAAAAGGGAAAAATATCTTACAAAAGCAAAATTAATGACACTTTATTTAAATACGGATAGTATTCAGAACAAAATAAATGAATGAATGACACAAATAGACATTATTATGTATGTTCTTATAACCAATATCGAGACAAGGTTACAAGGAGATCAAAGCTGGGAATGAAATAATCTAGAGCATGTGGATTTTCAAAGGGACAGGTAGGGCAGTAGTATGGTAGCTTTGTTAGTTTAGTACACAAAGTGGAATAAGTGCTAATGATTTCGGCATGGTGGCTCAGTAGTTAGCACTGCTGCCTCGCAGCACCAGATCCCAGATTCAGTTCCAGCCTCAGGCAACTGTCTGTGTGGAGTTTGCACATTCACCCCGCGTCTGTGTGGGTTTCCTCCCAAAGTCCAAAGATGTGCAGTTCAGGTGAATTGGCCATGCTAAATTGCCCATAGTGTTAGATGCATTAGTCAGAGGGAAACGGGTTACTCTTCGGAAAGTCGGTGTGAACTGGTTGGGCCAAAGGATTTGTTTCCACACTGTAGGGAATCTAATCTAAAAACAAGGGGAAGATGATACTGGAGGGAGCAATCTATCAGCTCCTTAATAGTAGCTGTACTTAGGATAGGGAATAAATCAGGAGGCCATAAGATCATGTTAAACAATGATGTAATTAATTAGGGATAAGTTTAATCTTCATATAGATTAGGAAAATAAAGTTGGCAGAGATAGCCACAAGGAAAACTTCATAGTGTATTTGGGACTGTTTCTTAGAATGATATGCGGTATTGTCAATTCCAGTGGAGATCAGGCTATTTTGGATCTGATGATGTGTGAAGGGCAGATATAATAAATGATCTTATAATATAAAGGTCCCCAAGTAGACATGACTGTATCATGATGAAATTTAATGTTCAGTTTAGGAACATAAGAATATGAGACGTAAGAACAAGGAGCAGGAGTAGGCCATATGGTGCTTCGAGCCTGCTCCTCCATTTAATAAGATCATGTTTGATCTTTTTGTGGCCTCAGCTCCACCCTCCCACCCTCTCACCATTATCCTTAATTCCTTTACTGTTCAAAAAATGATCTGTTTTAGCTTTAAAAACATTTACTGAGAAAGCCTCAACCACTTCACATGGCAGGGAATTCCAAGATTCACAAGCCTCTGGGTGAAGAGGTTCCTTCTCAATTCATCCTAAATCTGCTCAGACCAATTGTGAGGCTATGCCCTCTTGTTTTGGTTTCACCTGCCAGTGGAAACATCCTCTCTACTTCTATCTTATCTATTCCCTTCATAATTGTATATGTTTCACTAAGATCCCCCTCATTCTTCTAGATTCCAATGAATATAATCCCAGTCTATTCAGTCTCTCATTATAAACCAGCCCCCTCAACTCCGGAATCAACCTAATGATTGCAATCCCTCTCATGCCAGTACATCCTTTCTCAAGGAAGGAGACCAAAATTGTACACATTTCTCCAGGTGTGGCCACATCAGCACACAATACCGCTGCACCATAATCTCTCTGCTTATAAACTCAATCCCTTTAGCAATGGAAGGCAAAATTCCATTTGCCTTCTTAATTACCTGTTGTACCTGCACACCATCCTTCTGTGATTCATGCACAAGACCACCCAGGTCCCATGCTGCAATTTCTTACCATTCAAGTAATAGTCCTTTTTACTGTAATTCCTTCCAAAATGGTTGACTTCTACATCTAGTCCCCAACTCCAAATCATCTACATAAATTGTGAATAATTGTGGTCCCAACACTGATCCCTGAGGCACTCGATTAGCTACTAATTGTCAACCATTATAGCACTCATTTATCCCCACTCTTTGCTTCTTGTTGGTTAACTAATCCTCTATCCATGTTAAAACGTTACCCCTAATGCCATGCATCCTTCTCTTATACAGCAGTCTTTTGTGTGGCACCTTGTTGAATGCCTTTTGAAAATCTAGGTACACCACATCTACGGGGTCCTCATTGTTCATTGTGTTTCTAATGTCTTCATAGAATTCCAAAAGCACAGTTAAGCATGACCTGTTCTTCATGAACACATGTTGCATCTGCCCAATGGGGCAATTTTTATCAAGATGCCTTGCTATTTCTTCCCTGAAAATAGACTCGAGCATTTTCTCCACTACAAACGTTAAGGGAACTGGTCTATAATTCCCCATCTTTTGCTTACCTCCCTTTTTAAAACAGTGGTGTTACATTTGCCATTTTCCAATTTGCTGGAACTGCCCCAGAATCCAGTGAATTTTGGAAAATTACCACAAGTGCATTTGTTATTTCTCCTGCAATCTCTTTTAGCACGCTGGGATGCATTCCAACAGGGCCAGGAGATTTGTCTACCTTTAGCTCCATTAGCTCGCCCTCTTTCATGATAATTATTGTTTCCAGGTCCTTACCTACCTTCGCCTCTTTGTCAGTTACTGGCATGTTATTCATGTCCTCTGCTGTGAAAACTAACACAAAATAGCTATTCAATGCCTCGGCCATTTCCTTATATCCTATTGCTAAATCCCCTTACTTGTCCTCTAAAGGACAAATGTTTACTTTACCCACTCTTTTTTATATATTTATATAAACTTTTGCTATCTGTCTTTATATTCTGAGCTAGTTTTTTTCTCAAAATCTGTCTTACTTTTCTTTATAGTTCTTCTGGTAGCTTTCTGTTGTCCTTTAAAGCTTTTCCAATCTTCTAGGTTCCTGCTGATCTTGGCCACTTTGTATGCCTTCTCTTTCAATTTGATAGCCTTCCTTATTTCCTTCGATACCCATGGCAGATTAGCCCTTTTCCCACAGTCCTTCCTTTTCACTTTTAGTTTTGCTGAGCACTTTGAAAAATTGCTTTGATAGTTGTCCATTGTTTGTCAACTTTCCCACCATAAAGTCTTTGCTTCCAGTCTACTCTAGCCATCTTCTCCTTCATCCTATTGTAGTCTCCCCTGTCTTAACACAGGGCCCTGGGATTGAATTTTATCTTTGCACTTTCTATTTGTATTCTAATTTCAATGATATTGTGATTGCTTGTTCCAAGATGATCCTTAACTTTGATATCATTAATTATTCTTGTCTCATTACACAGGACCAGATCTAGGATAGCTTGCTCCCTCGTCGGTTCCATTACAGACTGTTCAAGAAAGCTAACATGGATACATTCAATGAACGCCTCCTCAAGGCTACCCTGACCAACATGGTTCGACCTATCAACAGGTAGATTAAAATCCCCCTCATAATTGCTGCTCATTTTTGCAAGCATTAATTATTTGTTTATTGCCCGCTCCAATGTGATATTATTATTTGGTGGCCTATAGATTATATCTTTTTTCTTAGAATTTCTAATTTCCACCCAAACGGATTCAACCTTATTCTCCATAGAGCCTATAATATTTCTCACCACCATCCTGATATTATCCTTAAATATCAGAGCTAGATCACCAACTTTACTCCCCTGATGCCCCTGGATATTTAACTGCAAGTTATGACCATCCTGCAACCTTGACTGATAAACTTGAGTCAGAAACAATTGTGCCAAACCTAAATAAGAGCAATTATAAAGGAATGAGGATGGAGTTGGCTGGAATGGATTTGGAAAATTTGATGTACAATGACTGATGTTTAAGAAAATTGTTAATGACACATAAAAACATAAACAGAGGAAACTTAATTATCCGAATGTCGATTATTTGAATTTTGGATTATCCAAATAAGATTGTAAGGCCCTGATGCTTGGCTAAACTATGTTATCCAACATTCAGTTATCCGAACATTCAGTTATCTGAACAAAATACTCCCCATCAATGTCATTTTCGGATAATCGAGGTTCCTCTGTAACATAATGAGAAAGAGGAATTCTAGGCGGCGAATAAACTAACCATACGCAATCAAGGCAATTGAGGATAGTATTAAATTGAGAAAATGAAAACATATAAATTGGTAATGATTAGTGATAAGGCATAAGATTGGGAAAATTTTAAAAACCAACAAAAAATAACAAAAAGAAATAAAAGGGGAGAAATAAACTTTGAGGTTAAACTAGCAGTTAATCTAAAAACAGATTGTAAGAGATTCTTTAAATACATAAAAAAAGGAAGAGAGAGGGGCCAAATTAAATATAAGGCCTTTAGAGAAAAGGCTGAGAAGATAATAATGATCAACAAAGAAATGGCAAAGAAGTTGAATAAGTAATTTTCATTAAATGCCATTGGAAAATATTGTGACAGCATTCCAAAAATACTAACTAATCAAGTGGGAAAAGATGGAGAGGAATCACCAAAAAAAAGTACTAAAGAAACTAATGGGCTAAAGACTGATAAGGTCCCTGGATCTGATGAGTTGGAACCTTGGATATTAAAGGGATATAATGAATACAGTTATAGTGATCTTCCAAGAATCCTTAGATTGAGAACTGAGATCACAGAGGATTGGAAAACTGCTGATGTAATACACGTAGTCAAAAAGGGAAGGAGACAAGAAAAGGGTAACTGTAGAACAGTTAACATAACATCTGTGCTGAAAATGTGTTGCTGGGAAAACGCAGCAGGTCAGGCAGCATCCAACGAGCAGGAGAATCGACGTTTCGGGCATGAGCCCTTCTTCAGGAATGAGGAAAGTGTGCCAAACAGGCTAAGATAAAAGGTAGAGATGAGAAACTTGGGGGACGGGCGTTGGAAATGCAATATGTGGAAGGAGGTTAAGGTGAGGGTGATAGGCCGGAGTGGGGGTGGGGGCGGAGAGGTCAGGAAGAAGATTGCAGGTTAGGAAGGTGGTGCTGAGTTCGAGGGTTGGGACTGAGACAAGGTGGGAGGAGGGGAAATGAGGAAACTGGAGAAATCTGAGTTCATCCCTTGTGGTTGGAGGGTTCCTAGGCAGAAGATGAGGCACTCTTCCTCCAGCCGTTGTGTTGCTATGGTCTGGTGATGGAGGAGTCCAAGGACCTGCATGTCCTTGGTGGAGTGGGAGGGGGAGTTCAAGTGTTGAGCCACGGGGTGGTTGGGTTGGTTGGTCCGGGTGTCCCAGAGGTGTTCTCTGAAACGTTCCGCAAGTAGGCGGCCTGTCTCTCCTATATAGAGGAGGCCACACTGGGTGCAGCGGATGTAGTAAATGATGTGTGTGGAGGTGCAGGTAAATTTGTGGCGGATATGGAAGGATCCCTTGGGGCCTTGGAGGGAAGTGAGTGTGGAGGTGTGGGCGCAAGTTTTACATTTCCTGCGGTTGCAGGGGAAAGTGCCGGGAGTGGAGGTTGGGTTGGTGGGGGGGTGTGGAACTGACGAGGGAGTCATGGAGGGAGTGGTCTTTTCGGAACGCTGATAGGGGAGGGGAGGGAAATATATCCCTGGTGGTGGGGTACGTTTGGAGGTGGCAGAAATGACGATGGATGATACAATGTATATGGAGTTTGGGGTGGGTGGTAGGTGAGGACCAGTGGGGTTCTGTCCTGGTGGTGATTGGAGGGGCGGAGGAGTGGGAAGTTGAGGAGATGCGGTGGAGAGCATCGTCGATCATGTCTGGAGGGAAATTGCAGTCTTTGACGAAGGAGACCATCTGGGTTGTTCGGTATTGGAATTGGTCCTCCTGGGAGCAGATGCGGCGGAGATGAAGGAATTGGGAATATGGGATGGCGTTTTTACAGGGGGCAGGGTGGGAGGAGGTGTAGTCTAGGTAGTTGTTGGAGTCGGTCGGTTTATAGTAAATGTCCGTGTTGATTTGGTTGCCCGAGATAGAAATGGTAAGATCTAGGAAGGGGAGGGAGGAATCTGAGACGGTCCAGGTAAATTTGAGGTCAGGATGGAAGGTGTTGGTAAAGTGGATGAACTGTTCAATCTCCTCGTGGGAGCACGAGGCAGTGCCGATACGATCATCGATGTAGCGGAGGAAAAGGTGGGGGTGTGGTGCCAGTGTAGCTGCGGAAGATGGACTGTTCGACATATCCTATGAAGAGGCAGGCATAGTTGGGGCCCATGTGGGTGCCCATGGCTACTCCTTTGGTTTGGAGGAAGTGGGACGATTGGAAAGAGAAGTTGTTCAGAGTGAGGACCAGTTCAGTCAGTCGAAGGAGGGTGTCAGTAGAAGGGTACTGGTTGGTACGGTGGGAAAAGAAGAAGCGGAGGGCTTTGAGTCCTTCGTGATGGGCGTTGGAGGTGTACAGGGACTGGATGTCCATGGTGAAGATAAGGCGTTGGGGACCGGGGAAACGAAAATCATGGAGGAGGTGGAAGGCATGGGTGGTTTCCCGAACTTGGGAGGGGAATTCTTGGACTAAGGGGGACTGGGCTGTGTTGAGGTATGCAGAGATGAGTTCGGTGGGGCAGGAGCAGGCTGAGACAATGGGTCAGCCGGGGCAGTCAGGTTTGTGGATTTTGGGCAGTTTGGAGGAAGTGGGAGGATTGGAAAGAGAAGTTGTTCAGAGTGAGGACCAGTTCAGTCAGTCGTTTGGAGGAACTGGGAGAAGAGTAAGTACCAAAAACTTTCATGTACTTACCCCGACACTCTGGGTTCCCCAACTGTTCCAGAACCTTCACATTCTCCTAATTTAACATCTGTCCCTGGTAAAATTTAGAGTTTATTATAAATGATGTAATAGCAGAGCATTTACAAATACACAATATGATCAAGCAAAATCATCATGACCTCACAAAGGGGAGTTCATGCCTAACAAATTTGTTTAGAATTATTTGAATAGGTAACAAATCGAACAGATTAGGAGGAATCAGTTGATATAACTTATATAGATTTATGAAAGTCATTTGTTCAGGTGCTGTTCGGCTGCTTAGTAAGATAAGTGACCACAGGTCAGATATTAACATGGAGAGGTGTTTGGTTAATTAATAGAGGACAGAGAGTTTAGGTAAGGAGAGTACTTTTGGAATTAAAATCTGTAACGGATGGAATTCCCAGGGACCAGTGCTGTGATCACAATTATTCACAATATACATTAATGACTTGGATGAGGGAAGTAATTGTGCTATCATCAAGTTTGCGGATGACACAAAAATGGGTCACACAGCACCAGGTTTTGTCCAACAGGTTTATTGGAAGTACAAGCTTTTGGAGCTCTGCTCCTTTATCAGGTAGCTACCTGGCGAAGGAGCTGTGCTCCGATAGCTTGTGCTTCCAAATAAACTTGTTGGACTAAAACCTGGTGTTGAAAAATGTGGTGCTGGAAAAACACAGCAGGCCATGCAGCATCCAAGGAGCAGGAGAATTGATGTTTCTTCTGAAGAAGGGCTTATGCCCGAAACATCGATTCTCCTGCTCCTCGGATGCTGCCTGGCCTGCTGCGTTTTTCCAGCACTAAATTTTTCAACTCTGGTACTCCAGCATCTGCAGTCCACACTTTCTCCTACTAAAACCTGGTGTTGTGTGATTTATAACTTTGTCCACCCCAGTCCAGCACCAGCACCTTTACATCATGCAAAAGTAGGTGAAAAGGCAAAGGGCAAGGATCGTAGAATTCCTTCAGTGTGGAAGTAGACCAATCAGCCTGCTAACCCTCTGAACAGCATCCCACCCAGATTCACTCCCATCTCTGTAAGCCTGCATTTCCCATGGCTACTCCTGTTCACTATGGGCAATTTAGCACGGCCAATCCACATAACCTGTGCACCTTTGGGCTGAGGAAACCAGAGCACCTAGAGGAAACCCACACAGACCCAGGGAGAATGTGCAAACTCCACACAGACAGTTGCCTCAGATCTCTTGCATTGTACTAACCAGGCAGCAGTACTAACCACTGAGCCTTCATGCATCTCCCTAGAGTCTACAGAGGAATATAAATAAGGTAAGTAAATGGGCAAAAACTTGGCTGGTAATCTAACGTAGGAAAATATAAAGTTAGGAACTGAACATTATTTACATGGTGAAAGGTTGCAGAAATCTTCAACATAAAGGAACTGATGTGAATCGCAAAAAGCTAGCATACATATTCGTGGGTAATAGGGAAGACAAATAGAATGTCGACCTTTACTTTAAAGAAAATGGAGTATAAAAATAGTCTTCCTGAAACAACACAAGGCACTAGTTATACAACAGCCAAAATAATGCAAACAGTTTTGGTCTCCTTATCTTGAGGAAGATATACTGACATTGGAAATAGTTCAGTGAAGGTTGATGCTGGGTGTGAAGGAATTTTCTTAAGAGGAGAAGTTGAGTAGGTTGGTTCTCTGTTCATTGGAGTTTAGAAGAATGAGAGGAGACTTCATTGAAACATATACAATTCTTAGGGGCTTTGAGAGATTAAATGCTGAGAGCTTGTTTCCCCTTCTGGATGTGTTAAGACTAGAGGGCAAAATCTCACAGTAAGGAGTCACACATTTAATGACTTGGATGAGAGAAATTAACGTGCTATCATCAGGTTTGCAGATGTCACAAAAATAGGTCACACAACACCAGGTTCTCGTCCCAATATCGCAGAGATAATAGGATTTTCTTCTCCCAGAAGGTGGCAAATCTGTGGAATTCTTTAACACAAAGGGCTGTAGAGGTTGGGGAATTAAGTACCTTTAAGATTGAAGTAGACAAATTTATAATCAGGAAGAAATAGGAATAATTCAATAGGAAGGCATGTGAAGGAATAGGCATGGAAGTTGATTTGAGGACTATCATATCAGTATGATCTTATTGAATGGTGAAGAAGAATTGACAGGCTGAATGGTGACCTCCATGTTTATGTCTTACAGTCACCTGTTTTAATTTCTCATTATTCCTTTTGTAATGCTTCTGGGAGCCTTTTACTGCATGGAAGACACAATATAATTGTGAGCTGTTGGCCACAGTGCTTGTCTCATTGTGGTTTGTGTCACTGAAGAATGTTTGCATCTCCACCAAGTAATGGTTGGAATGGATTGTACTATCCTGAGATACAAGTGCTTAACATGTTCATGCGCAATTTAGAGTCATAGAGATGCACAGCACAGAAACAGACCCTTCGGTCCAACTCATCCATGTCGACCAGATACCCCAACCCAATCTAGTCCCACCTGCCAACACCCAGTCCATATCCGTCTAAACCCTTCCTATTCAGGTACCCATCCAGATGCTATCTAAATGTTGCAATTGTACCAGCCTCTACCACTTCCTCTGGCAGCCCATTCCATAGACGTACCATCCACTGTGTGAAAAAGTTGCCCCTTAGCTCTTTTTTATATCTTGCCCCCTCACCCTAAACCTATGCCTTCTAATTCTGGACTCCCCACCTTAGGGAGAAGACCTAGTCTATTTAGCCTAACCATGCTCCTCATAATTTATAAACCTCTATAAGGTCACCCCTCAGCCTCTGACGTGCCAGGGAAAACAGCCTTAGCCACTTCAACCTCTCCTTATTTCTTTCTGTTATCTCAAGTTGACAAGAATCTCCAGCCTTGCATTGCCTAAGAAGATGAAACTTCAACATATCATTGTGATGATTGAGGAAATATGAAAAATTACAGTCATTCTACAACTCTGCAGCAATCTTTAATACCTCATGTTGGCCTCATGTCTTCATCTTGAATTGTTTGTTTTGTAACCTTGAAATTCCTGATGTGAGCCCTCCTCTTGGATGTATAAATCTGTTGTTAATGATTGCCTGTAAATATCACTTGTCTATTGGGATGGATTGAGTTAACCTTATACTGAAATTCCAACTTGTGTCTGGATACCATCTGGAAAAGTGTGGACCAGAGAAAGCTGCCTGAACTGCTGTGCTCTTCCAGCACCACTAATTCAAAATCTGGTTTCCAGCATCTGCAGTCATTGTTTTTACCTAGGGAAAAATATGCCAATATTTTAGTTATTTATTAGGTTCTTCCATATTTTCAGTTTTCACCATTTAACCATGATTACTTTATTTCTAAGCAAGACGAAAATAACAATAAACTCTATTACAAATCAAAATACAGAAGATTGTGTCATAAAGTATCACCATAGATAAGAAAAAAATACAACAAGGTGTCAAATTTTACTTTCTCCAAGTCACAATAAAGCAAAACAAATATTTAATGTTTCATGATTATGAAACATATAGTCTGAAAGATGGAATTATTGTTAAAGTGTTCAATTATGATTATTGTAGATGTACATTGGTACATTGTTCCTTAACCAATATGAAACTGTCAGCTGATTACAGAGACCTTCACTCAAACCAAAACATCAAACATCAAGTCACGACTAATCTGAACTATTACTAAAACAACAGCAACAATTTGCATTTATACAGCATCTTTAATGTAATTCAATCCCAAAATGTTCTTCACTGAAATATACAAAAGTATTATAATTTTACTCTGATATAACAATAAGATCCTCTTCTTGGCAACATTTGAAAGAAGAATTAAAAAGATTTATCTCAAATTTGGAAATGTAACATAATTGTTCCAGTGCTCACTGAATTATCAGTCACTCAAAGGGATCAGTTGGAATGTTTTCATTCACTAAACAATTCAACAGGTTTATATACTGGCTAAATACCTTCAAGTTGGATTCTTAATGATTTCTGGAAATCTCAGTAAAACATCCATTTTTGTTCTTGGAAACTTTGCATAAGCTGCATCCACCTAACACAAACTGGGACCTAAATACATCAGTGCTAGAACTGGCACAATTCTATGGAATACATCATGTCATTTTGACAGAACAGAAAGGACCAATAACTGCCCCACATTTGTCATTGAGCCTCATCATTATAATTCTTGTTCCCCTGTGAGTGCAAATAAAACATTGCAATGCAACTTACCTTTTGAAGCAAGACAAATTTAACCCTGTACAGCAATGTACCAATATTGCTCATGGGTGAGGTGAGTAGAAATTATATGTAGGTCAGAGGTTTCTTGGCAAATGTGCCATTGGTGTTAGTGGAGCCAGAAAATGCACTGCTTTTTCTTTCAACCCCAAGAAATTGGGCATTTCAGGAAGGTGTCGGAATATTCTTGACATGCTCCGTGGTCTCATTAAAATCTGCTCTTTAAGCTAACTAATAACAAGGGATATTGATCAAATGTTATCCAAGCTATGACTAATCTTTAGAAGTTTAAACTATCCTGGATTAAATATGGATACAATAGATGCCTTATTACAATGGCTACACTTCAATTGTTCTTAGTTGGCTGTGAAACACATTAGAACATCTTGAGACTATGAAAGGTGTAAGGATGGCAGTCTTTCTTCTTTTAGACTGATTCAATATTGAAATGAGGCATATGGTCATATCATGCAGCTGCCAGGACAGACTGTGTCTCGTCTGTTAAATGTTCTGGTAAAGTGGCATAAAAGCAGCCATGGGACAACTGACATGTTCATTGTCAGTTAATTTACTTAGGAAAAAGGAGAAAGTGAGGACTGCAGATGCTGGAGATCAGAGCTGAAAATGTGTTGCTGGAAAAGCGCAGCAGGTCAGGCAGCATCCAAGGAGCAGGAGAATCGACGTTTCGGGCATGAGCCCTTCTTCAGGAATTTACTGAGCCAAGTATTTACCTCATATACCTCTTTCTGCCCTAGGCTGCTGCTACAGTTTTATCCAAAATTGTCTTTTTCAACACTGCCATATACTATCCATGCCTTCCCCTAGAGCTAATTACTCTGATTTTACATTGGTCTTCTGCCAATCATTACTCTGATGGATGAAATGAACTGACCAGAGTAATTCCAGTGCAACTAACTCTCCAGAACATCAATGGACTCGGATCAAGTCACCATGTGTAATCTGGTTTTGGTATTTGACACAAGAATAAATGTCAGTCTAGATCATTATCTTTTGGAACACGATGTCTATTGAATAATTTAAGTCTACTGTTTCTATCCCAACACTGTTTTTATATGAAACAAGCAATTTATTATGTTTTAAACTGATGCTAGATTTGGTTTCCCTTTCTAATGTCCCAGTATATTTTGTCTTCTCCAAATGCAAATAATTTGCTAAATTCAGATATAGTTATTTTCTAGTTAACATAGTGATTGTGATATAAAAGGCAGTAGTGTGGCCATTAACATCCTAACAGCTAGCCCTGAGCTTTTCTGCTCCCCTTTACTGTTCTGGCTGATTTAATTACTGTTGGCCTGCATGAGAAGGACGTGTTAATTGAGTCAGCAATCATTGATAATGTCCTATTGTTAGTCTTTTGAGTCAGTATGCTATATCCATATTCACAAAAGCTGAGGCTGAAATCAAGACTCAGAATCCCACAATGTCTCAGCATGACATTGACGAGGACAAGGGAGAAATAAAATGCATTTGTGTAGCACCTTTCATAATTTAAACTCCTGTATAATCAAAGAGGCATTTTGAAGTACAGTGTGTTATTATACAGAGGAATGCAGCAGCCAACTTTACCCAGCGATGTCCCTCAAATGAGATAAATGATCAGATAATCAGTGTCAGTGATGTGTATTCAGAGTCATAGACTGGTTACACTACAGAAGGAAACCATTCAGTCTGTGCAGAATCTCCTAAGTGCAATTGATTTAATGCTATTGTTGACCTTCTCCCTTATATTAATAGATAACTATTGACCAGAATTCTGTACAGATGCATCTGCTCTCTGTCAATAGTGGCAGTGGATTTTTAGCTTCAACTGAGAGAGCAGGCACTGCCTCAATTTAATGTCTCATCTGAAATATTTACTTGCTACAGCCATCAGCCACAGCTTGCACACATGATTATTGAGAAACTCATGAATCTGTTAATGCTTTACAATTTAATACTGTTCACCTGTTAATAAATATTAATAAATAATAAAATATCATTAATCAAATATTAATAAATTAACTGTTAACAATTCTGGAAATTGCCAAGATAGCATACAGGATAACGGTGAGTTGTTGGGGGTAATTTTTCCATGTGTTTTCTAAAGTAAGGGGATGTGAGACAAAGATTCTTTAACAAAGTTAGTGTTGAATTGACAATTGAGTTCAGCCCAGAGAAAAAGTGAGGACTGCAGATGCTAGAGATCAGAGTCAAAATATGTGGCACTGGAAAAACACAGCAGGTCAGGCTGTGGAGCAGGAGAATCAATGTTTCGAGCATAAGATCTTCATCAGGAATGTTGGGGGGAGCGTGCCAACGGGTCTGAGAGGAGGTGGGAAGGTAACTAGGAATGGGATAGGAAGATGAAGTTAGGGGTGTTAGTGATAGGTCAGAGTGGAGGGTGGAGCAGATGGGTGGGAAGGAGGATGGACAGGTAGGACAGTTGAAGAGGGTGGTGCTTAGTTGGAGGGTTGGATCTGGGATAAGATAGGGGGAGGGGAGATTAGGAAACTGGTGAAATCGACATCGATCCCATGTGGTTGGAGGGTCCCAAGGCAGAGGATGAGGTGTTCTACCTCCAGTCATTGATTGGTTATGATTTTATGGTGGAGGTCCAGGACTTGCATGTCCTTGGTGGAGTTGGAGGAGAAGTTGAAGTGATTGGCCACAGGGCCATGGGGTTGTTTGGTGCATGTGTTCCAGAGATGTTCTTTGAAGCATTCTACAAGTTGGCATCCTGTCTCCCCAATGTAGATGAGACAACATCGAGAGCAACGGAGAGTGTAGATGAGGTGTTTGGAGGTGCAGGAAAATCTCTGCCGGGGTGGAAGGATCCTTTGTGGCCTTGGATAGACGTGATAGGGGAGGTGTGTGCACAGGTTTTACACCTCTTGCAGTGGCAAAGGAAGGTGCCGTGAGTGGTGGGTGGGTTGTTGAGGGTCGTGGACCTAACAAGGGAGTTACGGTGGAAATGGTCTCTACGGAATGCTGAAAGGGTTGGGGAGGGAAATATATTTCTGGTAGTAGAGTCTGACTGTAAGTAGCAGAAATGGTGGAGGATGTTGCATTGTATCTAGAGATTGGTGGGGTGGAAGGTGAGGACCTGGTTGGGGGGGGGGGGGAGTTCTGTCCTTGTGGTTGGAGGGGTTGAGTTCAAGAAGGGGTGGGAAGTAGAGGAGATGCGCTGGAGGGCATTGTTGACCACCTGGGAGGGGAAATTGTGGTCCTTGAAGGAGGTGGCCATCTGGGATTTTCTGGAGTGGAATTGGTTATTCTGGGAGCAGATGCGGAGAAGGCGGAGGAGTTGAGAGTAAGGAATTGCGTAGATGGCATCAGGGCCTGGGATGATTTCAGTTCTGTGAGATCTTAGCTGAGGCTTCTTGTTCAGGGAGTGATGATGATGGAATGGGGCTATAATCGGGCCAGAGAGGAGTCATGTAGCAGAGTAGTTCATTAATAAGGTGAGTTTTACAAGTATAGGGAGGAGTGTAAGGGCTGGAGGAGATCACAGAGATTGGGATGAGTGTAGGGTCTGGATGAGGTTACACAGATAGGGAGGGGTGTAGGGGCTGGAGGAGTTTACAACTCCACTGCCCGTGGCCAATCACTTCAACTCCCCCTCCCACTCCGCCAAGAGCATGCAGTTCTGGGCCTCCTCCACCACCAAACCCAAGCCACCCGACAACTGGAGGAAGAACACCTCATCTTCTGCCTTGGGACCTTTCAACCTCATGGCATCAATGTCAATTTCCTCATTTCCCTTCCCCCGCCTTATCCCAGATCCAATCCTCTAACTCGACATCGCGCTGTTAAACTATGCTACCTGTTCATCTTCCTTCTCACTTACCCATTCCACCTTCCTGTCTGGCCTATCACCTTCATCCACCTATTGCATTCCTAGCTACCTTCCCCCCAGTCCGACACCCCTCCCATTTGTCTCTCAGCCCCCTTTGCCACCCCCACACCCTCACAAGTTCCTGAATAAGAGCTTACGCTCAAAACATTAATTCTCCTGCTCTTTGGATGCTACCTGATCTGGCTGTGTTTTTCCAGTGCCACACTTTTTGACTCTGATCTCCAGCATCTGCAGCCCTCACTTTCTCCTCCTTTGTTGAGAATATGTGATGAAGAGTTTCATGACATTCCTGACGAATGGCTTATGCCCAAAACGTCAACTTTCCTGCCCCTCGGATGTTGCCTGACCTGCTGTGATTTTCCAGCGTCACACTTTTTGGCGACTGAGTTCAGCCCAGTCTGATTTTTGAACAGGCCTCAATTGCAAAAGTCAGCACTGCAGCCTGTTTACATTCACGGGGTTTAATAATAATCATCATAATAATAATATTATTATTTTGGCCTGCCATTTAGGGAACACAAAGTGCCAAACCTTTGGGGTCTTATAACAGCTATGAGGGAACTCCTTAAAGAACAGGCAGGCTAAATGCTTCAAATGAGTCTGGTACAACCTGGACAAACAGAAGTGTTCCACTTGCAAAAACAAAAATAAAAACAAATGCAGCTTATATTTATGTAACATATTTAAATAATGAAAAATTCCAAGGCATTTTACAGGAACATCATTAAACAAAATATCCTACTGAGTCCCATTAGGAAATATAGACAGTTGGCCTCCAATGTCATAGGTTTTAGAGAGTGACTGAAATGAGTAAAGAGAAGTATCAGTTGTCATGTGGAAATGATCACTGTGCCTTGAGATGATGCCATCGAGGGACGGCAAGTTCTTGAGAAATAAGAGTGGCCAAGGACAGATCCTTAGCAGACACTTGAGGTGATGGTGCAGAAGTCAGAAGAGGAGACATTGCAAGGAAGTCTCTGGTTCCAATTTGATAGATAACAATGGTTGCCCTCATTCTGTCCATTTCCTGCAAGTATCTATCCCATTTAAAGATCACCACTGTCTTGTTATCATCCTATAACATACAGATTGTTTGCAGAATCTTATTGAAACATGAGCTAAACTGTGAGATTCTTAGCCAAGTGTGCAATATTTGAGCTTTAGAAGAAACTAGAGACAAGTCAGAATATGAGAATTGTATGAATTACAATAATAGTTGCCTTTATTAACACAATTTCTCAATGCTTTCTCCTTGCTTCTTCTTACAGTTCCAGCTCCTGGTACTGTCCTGAATCACAACTTTAAAGGAACACCAAACACAAATTAATGTTGTAATGTAGTATAAACTGTACCGTGGCTGCTACAGCAAATCACAAGATGTGTATTTTGTGGTTAGTGGATCATATATACTACATCCTGTCCAAAATCTGCAAGGCATTTGTCAACAATGTGGTGGAATTAGATCTTGGAGTCATAGAGTCATAGAATTATATAGCACAGAAACAGACCCTTTGGTCCAACTTGGCCATGCTGACCAAATATCCTGAACTGATCTAGTCCCATTTGTCAGCATTTGGCCCATTTCCCACCAACCCTTCCTATTAATGTACCCATCAGATGTCATTTTTCAATATTGTAATTGTAATTGTACCTGCCTCCCAACGCTTTCTCTGGTAGCTCGTTCCATACAAGCACCACTCTCTGCGTGAAAATGTTACCACTCTGGTCCCTTTTTAATCTTTCCCCTCTCACCTTAGATTCTAATTTTGGACTCCCTTACCCGAGGAAGGCTATTCAACATATCCGTGCTCCTCATGATTTTTTAAACCTCTATAAGGTCACCCTCGGCCTCTGACACTCCAGGGAAAAAAGACCCAACCTATTTAGCCTCTCCCTGTAGATCAAGTCTCCAATCCCAGCAACAGCCTTTCAAATATTTTCTGAACCCTTGCAAGTTTAATATTTTTTCTAAAGCAGGGACACCAAAATTGAACACAGCATTCTAAAAGTGGCCTCCCCAATGTCCTGTGCAACTGTAACTTGATGTCTCAACTTCTATACTTAATGCACTAATCAATCTAATTTGCAGAAATCAAAAGCAAAATACTATGGATGCTGGAAATCTGAAATGAAAATGGAAAATGCTGGAACCACTCAACAGACTGGGAGCATCAGTGGAGAGAGAAACAGCTTTAATGTTTCCAGTCTGTGACTTTTTATCAGACCGCTATATATTGCACATATGTCACTATTCCATCCTCATTAGTCAGTTAAAATTTTGAACCTTCCCAGTTGACAGTGTTGAACATGAAAGTCCCTTAAAAACTGAATTTTCCTTGCACTTACTGTGTAGCATGGGATTTCATTTAAAACCTACTACAGCAGGAATGAACTTTCCAAAACTCTAGCATATGATAAAAAGGGAAAGAATTATGAAAAACAGAAATCACAATACCCATCAAATGGGCATCAACAATTAATCTGATTCCAAGCACATCTGTCTGTTGTTTTGAAAATAAGAATTATTTCTTCTTAGAATGGTAAACTAACCCTCAAATGAGAGTAGGCAAGGGGTGAACAATCATCCAATGACATGAGTAACTAGCCCATGACTATTGGCCAAAAAGATTCAGACAATTAACCAATACAGCGAAAATTAACTACCCCTAGAAATATGACATAACGATAAGTGCTTGGAGCTGAGGGAAGTTCTGTTCTTGGGAGTAACAATGTCGAAGACCTTCCAGGCTGAAATTCTCATTGGGTGGTCTCCAGAAAGCAATTTTCATCAAGCAGTCGTTTCACGTCGAATGGAAGACAGGCAAGTAGAGGAAGAGAAATAGATGGGAAAGAGTTCTCTAACACCTTAGCTCGAGGGCAAGCTGCTGCCTCTACCAGTTTCACGAGGCCAAAATATTCCTCACCGACAGATGTTTGTCTTCTGGTATCAGTAAACCATCCCCAAGTGTCAGGTTTGTATACTTCCTTTATCTAGTTAACTAATGTTTCATATTTAAATTGCTGCTTCTTAAAAAACTCACTAAACTATCAGAAAACTACTTATCAATCATCAACTGCCTGCTATAAGTAATACCGATCACATACCCTGAAAATCAACAATAGCAATATGCAAGAACTTTTGTCACATGGTCTGCAGTAGTTCAAGAAGAAGGCTCACTGCTACACAGAAAGACACAAAAGTAACTGCAGATAGCAATAAATGTGTAGTTGTAACCTTGTCTTGTCTTCAAATTGAATCAAATATCTTTTCTAATCTCCAACAACCATAATCATAATTAGATAGTAATGTCTGAATTACTCACACGCAAACTAATCTGACTTTTTCTAATATATTATGAAACCTTTTATGGCTCTTTGCAGAATTGTATTTGCTATAGATTGAATTTTAATTTTAAACTATAAGGAGTCTATAGGAGTTGTTTGACAAGAACACAAGAATTAGGAGCAGGAAGAGGCCCTTCAGCCCCTTGATCCTCTGTTACAGTTTGATAAGATTACGGCAAATTTGTTTGTGACCTCAACTCAACTTTCCTGCAGTTTGGCAGGTACTGTCTAAACAGCCTTGGGAAGTTGTTGTATTACATTTTGCATTGTTACTTTGTATGTTGTTGGTGGAGGGAGTGAATTTTAAAGTATCAGATGGTACCATTGAAGTGGCCTGCTTTGACCTGGTTGGTTTCAAACTTCTTGAGTATTGTTGGAGATACACTCATCCAGGTGATTTCATCACATTCCTGACTGTGTCTTGTAAATAGTGGATAGGCTTTGGGAACTCAGGAGGGGAATTATTCCACTGAATTCTCGCCTCTGACCTGTCCTGGTGAGCATAGTTTCTATATGGCTGTTCCAGTTAAGTTTCTAGTTATTGGCAACCCCAAAGTTGTTGATGGTAAAGAATTAAATTATGCCAACGCTGT
The DNA here is from genome assembly GCF_020745735.1 of Hemiscyllium ocellatum. Classification (NCBI taxonomy): domain Eukaryota; kingdom Metazoa; phylum Chordata; class Chondrichthyes; order Orectolobiformes; family Hemiscylliidae; genus Hemiscyllium; species Hemiscyllium ocellatum. Next base: position 86,302,680 of record NC_083402.1, on the reverse strand, counting down.
TGAATGTCATGGAAAGATGGTTAGTCATTGCTTAACACCTGGGTGACAGGAATGTTACTTGCTACTTGTCAGCCTAAGCCTAAATTTTGTTCAGATTTTCTGCATACGAATAAGACAGAAATGCAGCTGCTGGAGATCTGAAACGAAAACAGAAACTAATGGAGATTCTGATGAAGAGTCACCTGACTCAACATTAACTCTGCCTTCTCTCCACAGATGCTGCTAGACCTCTGAGTTTTGCTAGCAATCTCTGTTACTGCATATGAACACTGAGCACTTCAGGACCTGAAATGGTGAAAATAATACTGAATATCGTATGGTTATTATTAAACATCCCACTTTTGACCTTATGATGGATGAAGTGGCAATAATGAAGCAACTGAAGATGGTTATGCCTAGGACATTATCCTGAGGAACATTTGTTGTGATGGCTCAGAATTGAGACCATTAACCTTCAACAGCCTCAGCCATCATCATCTGTGCTTGATTTGATTCTGACCAGTTGTCAGTTTCCCCCAATTTCCATTGACTTCAGTCAAATGCTGCCCTGATGTCAAGCGCTGTTCCGCTTACGTGAATTGCTGATGTAGTGCATGGTAAATCAAGTCCCACTATCCCCAAAGGTTGTCACAAATGTGAAAAGATTTAGTCAAAGTTGCCAATGTACCTGACTAATAAATTCAGATTAAAAACCAAACACGCACACCAAGTTTCAAAATGAAAATAACTGCAAGCAGACTATTTTTAATCAATTTTAGTTAGGAAATATGAATTTCTAATGTACAGCTCTCTTAAGACTTAAACTTTACCCCTTATCAAATAGTCCCTTTTGCATACAGACATACAGATGTAGACACACAAACTCAGAGTCAACATGTTTTTATGAAGGGTAAATCAGCTTTGACTAATTTTCTGGAGTCTATGTAACTAGCATAGTAAATGTGGATACTGGGGATTATATAGATATGGTGTATCTGACTTCAGAAAGCATCTGGTGAAGTACAGCACAAAAGATTAATATACAAGGTAAGATCATTTGTTCTTAGGAACAACTTATTACCTTGGATAGAGGTTTGGCTAACTAACAGAAAACTGAGAATTGGGATGAATGGTTTTTTTTTCTGGTTGGCACGATGTAACTAATGGGGGGGGGGGGGGGGGGGTGGGGTGGGGGGTGGGTGGGCACAGTTCAGTTCTTGACCCCAACTATTTTCAATCCGTATTTATGATGTGGATGGAGGGATAGTAAGTACTGTTGCCAAATTTGTAGATGACACTAAAATAAGTGAAAAGGTAAGTTGCAATAAAGAGATAAACAATATACAACATATATGGATAGATAAGTAGGTCAAAACTTGGCAGGTGGACATTTTTGTGGATAAGGGTGAGATTTTCCACTTTGGTCTGAGGAATAGAAAAGGCAACTTGCTATCCAAACGCAAAGAAAATTCAAAGAAGCTGCAATGCAGAGGGATCTGGGTATCTCCATGCATGGATCACTGAAAGCTAGTAGTCAGATACAGGACATAGTTAGGAAAGTAAATTGGCATTTGTTGCTCAGAGTCATAGTTTTAAGATAAGGGGGTATCAGATTTAAAACAGAGATGATGAGAAACTTTTCTCAAAGAGTTATGAATCTATGGAATTCACTGCCCGAGAGTGCAGTGGAGGTAGTGAGTAAATTTAAGAAGGAGACAGTCAGATTTTAATCAGCAATGAGTTGAAGGGATGGAGAAGAATAGGCAAATGGAGTTGGACCTGTAATGAGATCAATTATGATCATATCAAATGGTGGAGTCAGCTCAAAGGGCTAAATATCCAAGTCCTGCTCCTTATTATGTTCTGTCTTGCTTGCTTTGAATATTTTAAGTGCTCTTGTTTCAATTTACATTTCCCTGTGAGCTTCTCTAGGGATATGGACATGCAATCCAATATTGAGCATGTCTTTCTCGATTAGAACTTTTAGATTTCCTTCATCCATTTTAATGGACATCTTATTTCATGGCAATAGATTAATTTGAATGGATGAAATTCAATAGAGTGATTTTGAAAAATCTCTTGTAGAAGATTAAAAAATCTAATCTTTCATCCCAATTCTGTGGCCATTCCTGACAATATGTTTTAAATATGATTTTTAGATTCTGATGGTATCTCTCCAAAGCTCCCTGTGTTTGCAGATAAGAGGAGTTGACTTTAATTGTTTCATACCCAAACTATTGATTATTCCAAATGACATGAACAATGAAAGGCAGCATGGTGGCAGATTGGTTAGCACTGATGCCTCACAAAACTAGGGACCAGGTGAACTTACTAATTGGATACAAAATTGGCTTAATAGCAGGAGAAAGAGAGTGATGGTGAAGGGTTGTTTTTTGGACTGGAGGCCCGTGATCAGTGATACCCACTTTTGTTTGTCATTTCTATAAATGATTTAGATGACAATATAGAAAGCATAGTTAGTAAGTTTGTGGATAATACTAAGATTGGTAACATAGTGGAGAACAAATAAGGTTGTCTAAGAATACAAAGAGATCTTGATCAATTGTGTCATTGGACTGAAGAGTGGCGAATGGAGCTTAATTTGGATGAATGTAAGGTATTGCGTTTTGGTAAAGCAAACAAAACAAGACTTACACAATTAAAAGTAGGACGTTGGGCAGTCTTGTAGAACAGAGAGGCCTACAGTTCAGGTACATAGTTCTTTGAAGTTGGCATCACATATAGGTAGGAGAAAGTGAAGACTGCAGATGCTGGGGACCAGAGTTGAAAAGTGTGATGCTGGAAAAGCCCAGCAGGCCAGGAGCATCTGAGGAGCAGGAGAATCGACGTTTCGGGCAGAAGCCCTTCTTCAGGAATCTTCTTGACGAAGGGCTTATGCCCGAAACATCGATTCTCATGCTCCATCACATATAGGTAGGATTGTTAAGAAGATGTTTAGTGTGCTTGCCTTCATATCTTAGACCTTTGAGTGTAGGACTTAGGATGCTTTGTTGAGGTTGTATAGGATATTGGTGAGGCCTCTTCTGGAATACTATGTCCATTCTGGTCTCCCTGTTATAGGAAGGATATTTTTAAGCTGGAGAGGTTCAGAAGAGATTTACCAGGATGTTGCTGGGAATAGTAGGTTTGGGTTATAAGGAGAGGCCAGATAGGTTGGGACTTTTTTTTTCACTGGAGCATACAAGGTTGAGGGGTGACTGTATAGATGTTGATAAAATAATGAGGAATATAAACTAAGTGAATAGCAAGTGTCTTTTCGTAGGGTGGGAATTTCAAGACTACAGGGCATATTTTTAAGATGAAAAAAGACATGACTGGCAATTTTTTTGACATAGAGTGATTCATGTATGGAATGACCTTCCAGAGGAAGTTGTAAGTGTGGGTACAGTTACAACATTTAAAATACTGTTTGATAAATACATGAATAAGAAATACTTGGAGGGATATGGGCCAAATGCAGACAGATGGGCCTCGTTTAGTTTGGGATTATGGTCAACGTGGACTGGTTGGACCAAAGGGTTTGTTTCTGTGCTGTATGACACTATGACCTGAATTAAATTCCAGCCTTCTATTACTGCCTTTGTGAAGTTTGCACATTGTCCTTGTGCCTGCATGGGTTTCTGCCGGGTGTTCTCGTTTCCACCCTTATTCCCAAGGAATGATGGTTAAGTGGATGGGCTAAATGGGGAGACTGGGCGCCTCCTAGCAGAGCGCTTTAGGGAACATCTCCGAGATACCCGCACCAATCAACCACACCGCCCTGTGGCCCAACAATTCAACTCCCTCTCCCACTCTGCCAAGGACATGGAGGTCCTGGGCCTCCTTCACCGCCTCTCCCTCACCACCAGACGTCTGGAGGAAGAACGCCTCATCTTCTGCCTCAGAACACTTCAACCCCAGGGCATCAATGTGGACTTCAACAGCTTCCTCATTTCCCCTTCCCCCACCTCATCCTAGTTTCAAACTTCCAGTTCAGCACTGTCCCCATGATTTGTCCAGACTTGTCCGATCTGCCTAACTCCTTTTCCACCTATCCACTCCAACCTCTCCTCCCTGACCTATCACCTTCATCTCCTCCCCCACTCACCCATTGTACTCTATGCTACTCTCTCCCCACCCCACCCTCCCCTAGCTTATCTCTCCATGCTTCCAGCTCACTGCCTTTATTCCTGATGAAGGGCTTTTGCCCAAAACGTCGATTTCGCTGCTCGTTGGATGCTGCCTGAACTGCTGTGCTCTTCCAGCACCACTGATCCAGAATCTGGTTTCCAGCATCTGCAGTCATTGTTTTTACCTAAATGTAGATTACTTACAGTGTGGAAACAGGCCCTTTGGCCCAACAAGTCCACACCAACTCGCCGAAGCATATCCCGCCAAGACCCATTCTCCTACATTTACCCCTTTACCTAACACTACAGACAATTTAGCATAGCCAATTCACCTATCCTGCACATTTTTGGATTGTGGGAGGAAACCGGAGAACCCAGAGGAAACCCATGCAGACACGGGGAGAATGTGCAAACTTCACACAGAGAGTCACCTGAGGCAGGAATTGAACCCGGGTCTCTGGCGCTGCGAGGCAGCAGTGCTAACCACTGTGCCACTGAGTTTGTGTAGGTGGGATTCTCTTTGGACGGTCAGTGCAGACTAGATGGGCCATGTGGCCACTTTCTACACTGTAGGAATTCTATGATGTCTCCACAAATGACATGAAAAATGTCCCTCAAATTTTGGCAGGCCTGACAAACTTAAATATTTCCTACTGGGCGTGATATTATAACTAGAATATTCCTCACCAGGATCTTCTATGGCTTTTGATGTCCCCTTTTTCTCAAATGCATCATTTTAAGCTGAAATTACATTTCTTTCTCTCCTTCTCTCCCTCCCTTAAATTTCTAATTCTGGCTTTCTCATTTCTATTCCTGTTTTTTTCCTGCTCTTCCTTTGTCTCGTTCTGCTCTCTCCTTGTCTTTCTGCTTTTTGTAACTCCATGCATTCTTTTCTTCATTCATTTCTCATTCTGAAACTGCTTTAACAGTAACTGTATATGAACTGATTACGATAGCTCACTATTTGAAGTACCTGGTTGCTTTTTTATCAATCCCAAATGTCATGCTAGACTTTCAATTATTTCCACCCCCTTAACATTTGCAGGCAATTCCACTTCTAATTTATTGATCAATTCAACCAATCTGACTTTTGGCATTGCTTGCAAATTTCTCTCTTCTACCTGCAGGAAGGATTTTACAGTTTGTAGTGCCATCTTATTTCTGTTACCACAATGCCTGGTGTTTCCTTTTATTCCTTTATCATTCACTATGCCTATAGCCAATCTTATCTTGTCTTTGTTCCAAAATATCTTGGTCGCGAACCCCCGAACATTGTCATAACTCACTGGGGTAGTGCACGAGAAATCAAGCATTACTATAGTCATCATAAGTGTGAAGAGAATGAGTCAAACTATCCAAATTCCCCAATGCACCTGACTGACAAAGTCATTAAAGAAAATACTCACCAAGTTTCTGTATTTAGTAAGAAAATAAAGGCTTATTAAAACCAAATTGTTATTAACCAACCACAATTGGGAAATATTAACTGTTAACTTATAACTCCTTATCATGTGAATTCTACTTCTTCTTAAAGTCTCCCGCTCACATATGGATATTAAAGATGGAATAGAAAAATAAATCATGAAACACAATTTGATAGCACAAATCTGGACCACACAATTTGATGAGTTGTTTTCTTTCTCTTCCTTCCAACACTGTGATGTCGACAAGAGGTTGCTTGTATATTGATGTGATGACAATACTATGACTTTAAGAGGTATATTTTATCATTCTTTTTAATGAAGAGAGATTGAGACAGAGATGGGGGGCTGTCTGTTTCAAGCCAATGAAGTATACAGCTGGTGAGGCCTTGGGTTTTTAAAAACAAGTTGGAATAATAGAAGCAGCATGAATGGGTGGAATCAGGCTCTCACACAACCAGGGTTTTGATTTAGCTTTGAGTAGTTGTTGGGGCTTTCAGTAGTTGCTATTTGTGGAAACTGCTACCCTTCTAATACAGCTAAAAGCCTGGGTTCTCTTTCTGTTGTCAGAATTGCATGTGAGATAATCTGTTTTACTGACCTTGCCTTTGCCAAGGGTGTGTTTATAGAATGTTACTTCAGAGGAACCTCGATTATCCAAACGAGATGGGCAGGGAATATTTAGTTTGGATAATTGATTATTTGGTTAATTGATTCAATGTCTTTCCTCTGGCGCTTGGAGTTTTCTATTAAGTCTGCTCCCCATTCAGGAGACTAGCAGTGGCAGCACAGCGCATGCAAGTCCTCACCCGCCCGCCCCTGCATCTGCACTAACACCGCACCCCAGCCTGCTCCCTGTCCGCTCCCCCCATCCGCCTACAACACTGCCTTCCACCTGACCCCGCCAATCTGTCCCCAAAATCACCCCTGTCTGACCACAACACCGCCCCCTCCATCTGCCCCCAACACCACCCTCTGCCCGCTCTCACCCCCACTCCTCACACAACACCCGTCCACCGCCCCCCCCCCCCCCCCTCCAGGGAAGCTGGACTGGACACCAACAACAAGACTGCTATTGCTGCTGCTGCTTTTGTGGGGTGAGTCTTCAAATAGCACAAACACATGCACACAACCATTTATTGCAACTTTTTGACAGGTTCCACCTCTGCCCTGTACAGGACAATGTTAGAAAGATTATCTGGGGAAGGGGTGTTTAAGTACATGCCTGTGTAGAACTCCGGGAAAGGTGTGGGAAGAGAGAGAGAGAGAGGGTGGGAGGTCAGTCATTTAGAGATGGTGCCTGCGCTCCCAACAGTCCAGAATGTTCTGGGCAGCACTTTTAATCACAAGATGCGGTCAGTGTTGGACACATGTCTTTGATGTAATTTTTCTGTGGGGACCTCGAGATCTCCTTTGGATAATCCTATTTTCGGATAATTAGTATTCAGATAATTGAAGTTCCCTGTATATTGCAAAAAATTCCAACACTTCTTTCTTTAGTTTGTATTTTAACTATTAAGAATAAGGAATGTTTTGCTTAAAGCTGAGTAATGTGGACAACTGAACTACACCTGGAGCAGAGCACCTTACATTTGCCTTCAAATAAGATAAAAGTTAGGATTTATGAGATTTTTTTGGGAAAGATTTGTAGCTCTGGTTGTGGATCAGGTTATGAGATTGCTTGCTGAGCTGCTAAATTTGTTCTGTTATATTGTATTCTGTTCAGGATGATTGTCATGTGTTCTTTGTCTGTTGGTAGGTTTAGGAAGTCGAGGCTATCTCCTTGATATATTTGCAAGGGGATTTGGTCTGGTGTTCATTCTCTCATTCGCTAGTTGAGAATGTGCCCCTTTCAAAAATCACCTCTGAAAGCGATTTTTCCTTTTTGCTTACAAGAAGAGGATTCTGGGTAATCCAAGATGGAGGACGGGAAAAATTTCTGGCTGTAACAGTTGATCCATTTTTGAGGTATTTTAGGTGTTGGAAGTGATTTCCTCGAATTCCAGGAGCAGCAATTACTGTTTCATATGCTGTTGCATTGTTTTGGAACTTTGAAAAAAAAATCAAAACAACAGCAGTTTTAAAAGAGAGAAGAACAGACAAAGGAAGCACATGGTGAGGTTAGTGCAGGAGAGAGAGAAAGAAAGAAACTGACACTGCCTTTGCTGTTTGAACAATTGCAACTTTTAAGAGGCATTTGGATGGGTATTTGAATAGGAAGGATTTGGTGGGAGATGCTGGCAGATGGGACTAGATTGGGTTGGGATATCTGGTCAGCATGGATGGGTTGGACCGAAGGGTCTTTTTCCATGCTGTACATCTCTATGACTCTATGACTCCATGACTCCAAGGCAATTTGCAGAGAAAAGTGATTGGAGGGCAGTTAGCTGCTACTGGACACCTACTGATAGTTCCACATAAGAGACAAAGATACACATACAAGAGAGGTTTTTATATACTTTTTCTTTGCAGTACACTGCTGCAATGGCACCACATAAAACATGGTCCAATCAAAACCAATGTCTCAGGGACCAATCAAAATGTTGTTATCCAATAGTTGCCTCTTATTTCAGAACCTATCAGCACTGTAGTGTTTGTTTTCACTCTTACTGTTCTGGGAAAAATCCAACATTGCATGCAACTCATAATGTGCTCAAGTACACATGATTGGTTTAAAGTAGGATGTCACATTTTTAGTTCAAAGTTCAAAAATAATTGCAAGAAAAAGATGTAGCCTTTACCCACCTTGCACCTTTCCTCACCTCATATCTTGAATTCACCCCCTTTTGTCCATGCTTGAATCAAGGCTGTAATATGTGATGGCAGATTGCAAACTGAGGATTGTTGGACAGGCTATTACAGTGTGTATGCTGCTTGTTAGTATGATCAATGACACCTTCCATGGCTTTGTTGATTATGATGATAGATTTATGGGGCATAATTGACCAGATTGGACTTGTCCTGTTTTTTGTGGACAGGTCATGCCTGGGCAATTTTCCACATTGTCAGGAGGGTGCTGGTATTGTACCTACAATGGAAGAACTTGGCAGGTTCTGGAGAATGAGTCTTTACAATCACTGCTGTGGTGATTTCTGAGCTCATAGCTTTTGCTATATCCGATGTCTTGAGCCATATCTTGATATCACAAGGTATGTACCCAACTGGCTGGTGACATCGATGGTACTGGCGATCTTAAGAGGTGGATTATTCACATGGCACAGTGATGGACAAGGAGTTCAAAATGATTCAGTCTAGTCATTTGCATTGGTATGATGTAGCCTCCCATTGTGTTTGGGATGGTTGAGAAGCTTCTTTGTTTGTTTAGATGTTTACTTGCTTTACCAATCACAACTGGTCTATAGAGCTTAAATCTGATCAGTTGATTATGGGATTGCTTAATCCAGTCTATTTTTCTGACTCTGACTAGTCAGCTTGAGAATGAAAATCCAGGCAAATGACACTCTTTCAAAAGCAAATTGGCATACATAAAATTTGAGAACAGAGGACTGGGAATAAAAAGAAAATGTACTGCCAAATAGCTGGGAGGTAGGTACGAAGGGTCACGCTTAGAATTAGAACATTGAGAACTTGCACAATTGACAAACTGTCTGTAGGTTCACAGGATCTGTAAGTGGAATACTTTCTGGCTGAAAGGATAGGGTCATTGTTCCCTTGGGTAATTCTTGATTGACAGAAATCGGCTGAAGATAAGACATGTTATCAGTAGTAGATTTGCCACGAAAGATGTCAAAGCTGAGAGGCATAGCAGCAAGGAAACTTATTTAAACAGAACCATTTGGCACAACTGATTAACAGAACTGGAGTAAGAGTTAAATAAGAAGGCAGAAAATCTTCTTAGTAATATAGTTCGATGAAAAATGCACTTTTGAAACTTTGCCAATGCAAACAGGATTACAGGGTGTGGAAAAACAACGGCTCCTCCTAAGACTAAAGCAATGTGTGTGTCCGAGGACAAAGATGCAGAAACTTGGATCTGGGGTCAGTATTTTGATGTTGTGTGCATTCCAGGGTCTCAATCCTGCATTGCTGCATGTGACACAATTTCAAAGGATCAGGCCAGTTATTGGCTGGGATGTATGGATGCCAGATTGAGGTGGATGAGGTTTAAAGATGAGCTATGCAGACACAATTCCAGGCATCTAAGCCAGTGCAGCTGCCTGATTTAGTAACATCTCTCTGGTTATGCAAACATGACCTGACATGAAACAATTGTGAAGGAGATGAACAGAATGAGTGATAATTACGGAGGAGGTGAGGAAGGTGGATGCAGCTTCAGATGATGATGGTCAGACACACCCCAATCGAACTGGATCATGATGCAGGATCTTGGGAGCCTTGTACTGCGTGGATGTTATGACAGCAACATTGAGAGAGCTGTGACCAGTGAGTTTACTAACACTATGCAGAGTCATGAACATATTTTGGAGAGGTCTATTCATGACATGACTTAACATTTGACTGCATGAGTTCATCCATTGAAGATTTGGCTAATCCCTTGGAGAGTCAAGCAGAGCATGGTGTTGTGAGGATGCAGGAGCAGTGTACTGACCACCAGATAATGAATGCCACATTACATAGCATTGACCAGACAGTGGCAATGATGTATAGAGTGAATGTCAAGTACATAAGAGCTAATTATCCACTCTCACATTCAAATGGACCATGAAAGATCTGGGATTAGTAGCAGTGTGTATGATGAACCTATGCCTCGATAGGACAACCTCACTGAGTCCTTGACTCCTCTGGCTGAGGCACCCTAAATGCAGGCAGGCTCTCTCACACTCACACACACTTTTTTTTATTTCAAAAATATACTTTATTCATAAAATAATTTGATGGTCTGTACAGTTGGTCATGCTATACATACGTAAACATTTACATACAGAGATCAGAATTGATCATTTTTATATACAGGTCTGTACGTTTATCAATCACATGTCCATATATTTAGCTGAGGCATCAGCAGCACCCAAATAACTGCATGGGCCCCCTGTTCTTCTTAGGCAAGCAGATGTTACACGGTGGTCTTTCCCCACCGCGCCTTGGCGGTAGCTGCCCCAAGCTTCAGCGCGTCCCTCAACATGTAGTCCTGGACCTTGGAATGTGCCAGTCTGCAACAGTCAGTCGGGGTCAACTCCTTCAGTTGAAAGATCAACAGCTTTCGGACCGCCCAGAGAGCATCCTTCACCGAGTTGATGATCCTCCAGGTGCAGTTGATGTTCGCCTCGGCGTGTGTCCTGGGTAATAGACCGCAGAGCATGGAGTCCCGTGTCACTGCGCTGCTCGGGACGAACTTCGACAAACACCACTGCATTCCTCTCCAGACTTCTTCTGCGGAGACACATTCCAGAAGGAGGTGTGTGACAGTCTCGTCCCCCACGCAGCTGTTTCGAGGGCAGCATGCGATGCGGCTGAGAGTCTGGGCGTGCATAAAGGATCTCACAGGCAGAGCCCTTCTCGCCACCAGCCAAGCCATGTCTTGGTGCTTGTTGGAAAGTTCTGGCGATGAGGCATTCTGCCAAATGGCTTTGACAGTCTGCTCAGGGAACCGCTCGATAGGATCCGCCCTCTCCTTTTCTCCAAGGGTCTCAAGGACGCTACGTGCTGACCACTTCCTGATGGACTTGTGGTCAAAGGTGTTTTTCTTCATAAACTGCTCCATGAAGGACAGGTGATACGGAACGGTCCAACTACTTGGAGTGTTCCGCGGCAGCGAGGCCAGGCCCATCCTTCGCAACACTGGGGACAGGTAGAACCTCAGTACATAGTGACACTTGGTGGCAGGATATCACATACGTATATGAGAGATGTTCTTTCCAAAATGGACTTTGGGGAGGGAATCTGCAATTGGATCAGACTGCTCTACACCAACATTATCAGTGCAGTCTCAATCAATGGGTGGGAATCAGATAGCTTCCCAGTCAGATCTGGAGTCAGGCAGGGCTGCCCTCTCTCTCCTGCCTTGTTTGTTTGCTGCACAGAGCCATTTGCCGAGTCTATCAGGAAGGATGCGAGACTGACAGGGGTGACTATTCCTGGCAGCGGGGGCCTACATGTAAAGGCCTCCCTGTACATGGATGACGTCGCTGTTTTCTGCTCAGATCCGCAGTCCGTGTGCAGACTCATTTGCATATGTGACCAGTTCGAACGGGCCTCGGGGGCCAAGGTGAACCGAGGCAAGAGTGAAGCCATGCTCTACGGGAACTGGGCCAACCAATCCTCAATTCCCTTCACCGTCAGGACCGACCACCTGAAGGTGCTGGGGGTTTGTTTTGGGGGGGCGGGGGTGTGCGCCAAGTTTTGGGAGGAGTGTATCAGCAAAGTGAGGCAGCAACTGGGCAGATGGAAGCTACGGTAGCTCTTCATCGTGGGAAAAAACCTGGTCATCAGGTGTGAGACACTGTCATTGCTGTTATACGTGGCACAGGTCTGGCCGATTCCCAGAACCTGTGCTGCTGCAGTCACCTGGGCCATCTTCCAGTTTATATGGAGTTCAAAGATGGACCGGGTCCGAAGGGACTCGCTATACAAAGATCTGGGCAACGGGGGGAAAAATACACCCAATGCCACCCTCACCCTGATGGCCACCTTTGTGTGTGGTTGCATCAAGCTGTGCGTGGATCCCTGGTACGCACACACTCTCACACACACACACACACAAACCCAATTTCTATTCTACCCTCAGTCACAGAGGGAGTGCCCCCAGTCACTAGAGGAAGCCTTTGTGTCAATAGTTCAGCTCACTTTGTGTTATTGTTTTATTGTTGATATGTTAATCTCAGTCAGTATATTGTAATTATGATTGAACCAAGCATTATGTAACTAATGACTGATTCGTTAAAGGCAGGCAAATTATGAGTGCAGGAGAGGTACATTTAATTGTAATTAGGTGACAGACTATGGCAGTTGGAGAGTGGATTTTCAGGCTGCACTGGGACTAATTGAACTTCAATTATGTATTTCCGCAGTGGGTTCACACCTCCCCTCCACAACCCCCCCTCCCCCCAGACTTATACACACACACACACACACACACACACACACACACACACACACACACACACACACACACACACACACACACACACACACCCCTTGCAGAATGAGGACAGCAGGTCAAATGGGGCACTTGGGGCTGCTACCTCTTATTCAAGATCTGGTCATGACTAGTCATAGTCCCTCATGCTTGAGAACAAATCCCTTTAAATAGCTGTTAATCACCTCATTTATATGCTGAAGCACTGAGCAGCAACACGACAGTGGTTTGTCAGCATCCAGTTCAAAAATCAATGGGAGGCAGGACCATATTAAAGAGGTGAGGGCAATACCTATAACTGGTTATGTACCCTCATGCACTTCTAATTCCACCTTCTCTGAGATCAAAAATCGTGTTCGCTGAGTCATAAACATCAGACTTTTTCATTGGCAGAGTATAATTTTACACAGGGATATCAAACGTGGGGAAATCATTTTACTTTCTTCCAACGATTCATGTCTCAGAAAGGAACATCTGTTACCAAGTTCTGGCTGCCTGAAATACAGACAGATGAGAGAAGTAAAATTGGAAAAGACACAGGTAATAACTTTCATTTGTGCATTAAAGGAGTTGCTACAGCGGATTGTTGGCAGAACCTTACGTTAGTTCGAGCCATATGAGAAAATTATGGAAACATTAAAGAGGTCTCAGCCTTAGGAAGCAGCTGGTTCACTGTCACGTTGGCAAATCCACAAATGACCAAATCTTTAAATAATAACTTTCCAGTTCTTATGGCCCTTAATTTTTGGCATAGTACATTCCAGTGAATTCTCCTCTAAAAGAGAAGGTTATTTTTCTCTTTCTATTGTCAAATCAGACAGTAGAATCATAGAGCCATAGAATTCTAGGATAGAATCCGACACAGAACAATCCAGTTAGTTGCACTCCGCCACTCTTTCTGCATATCACTGCATTTGTATTTTTGTAAGTTGTCGGATGTTTATCCAATCCCCTTCAGAATGCACTTGCTTTGAGCTTTGCAATCATAGGCTGTTCAGGTACAACCAGTAACTTGCCTGTTGTGAACAATGGAAAGGACATGCTGTTTGATATGATCCAGGAATCTTTGGGAAATTTAGCATCTATACAAGCCTAGCATCATGTGTCAGAATTTTTAACACCATCTTGTTAGTGGTGAACACGACTCACGTTCCTACTGCACAGTAGCAACAGACATCAGTTAGTTTTGCCTTTGTTCAAATTTTTGAGATACCCGACCCATTCAAAATAATTTGACGTATGTTGGCCACTTTTCAGGAACCAAAAAGGTGATCTTAGGCCTGCTCAGGAGTTTATAGAATGATAAATATTGTCATGAGAACAGACAGGCAGATATTCAGGGCTTGAATCTGTGGATAGAGGATACTACTTCAATCTTGACCATGAAAAGTGCATCTTAATTTCATCTAGGGCTTGTACCAAAATTGGGAGATTTGTGTCACAGACTAGCATGGTACAGAAGCAACAGCCTGATATAATCATATCCATTAAATCATACCTTATAGACATTGTCCCAGATACCATTGTCATGATCATTTCATATGCCCTGTCCAACCAGCAGGACAATTCACCACAGATGGTGACACAGTGATGTATAGTCTGGAGGGAGTTGTCCTGGGCGTCCAAAAGTTTGATTCCAGATCTCATGAAGTTTAATGGCAGCAGGGCAAGGAATTACTGAATACCACCTCCTGCATTTTGCTGGCTGATGAGTCAGTACTTCTCTATGTTGAGCACCACTTGGATGAAACACAGAGAGTGGCAAGGGTGCAAAAGGGTAGCCTGGTTGGAGAATTATCACCAAGAATGGCTCTGTAGTACTACTACGGTCTGAACATGTCAAGTTCAAAGGACTTTGTTGTTAGACTGGGCCTGTGACAGGTGGTAAGGGAACCAATAAAAGAGAAAATCATATTCACCAATCTACCTACAGACGCACCTGTCTTTGTCAGTTTTGTAAGAATCCTTGTGGAGAGGAATTCCATCTTCACATTAAGTGTACCATCCATTGTGATATGGCTCTACCACCATGCTAAAATGGACTGATTTTGAACAGATGTTGCAACTCAAAACTGAGTGCCTATGAGATGTTGTGAAATATCAACAGCAGTAAAGTAATATCTAATGAAACAGAATCACATGCAAGTTTCCCTCCAAGCCGAACACAAGTTTGACTTGTAACTATACCAGTGTTCTTTCACTATTGTGGGTCCAAATACTGGAATGCACTTCTCATCAGCACCGTGGGTATACCTACCTATCATGGATTGCACCAATCTAGAAGGTAGTCCATATTCATCTCCTCTCAAACCTTTTCTGATAATGTTAAAAGCATTTACAGGTCCCATGAACTTTTTGAAGACAGTATAGTATCCGTTTCATACTGCTTTAGGGTCAAGGGTCATCATAACAAAATGAAATAAGGAATTCAAAACATCTGCACTCAGGCAGTGGTCAGAATGTGGAACCCATTATCACAAGGAGCAGTTGAAAGGAACTGTATGGATACATTCAAGGGGAAACTAGACAAGCATGTGAGGGAGCAGGGAGCAGAGGGTTAAACAGACAGTTTGCTTATGAGGAAATCTGAATAGAGCATAAATTCATAGGCTGGCGAGACTCGAAGATCCGTGACTACCTGGTCAGGTCCATGCCCCCCAACAACCCACCCTCTCGTCCTGGCACCCTCCTGTCCTGGCACCCTCCATACCTCCTCCCTCACCTCCATCCAAGGCCCTAAAGGAGCCTTCCACATCCATCAAAGTTTTACCTGCACATCCACCAATATCATTTATTGTATCCGCTGCTCCCGATGTGGTCTCCTCTACATTGGGGAGACTGGACACCTCCTCATAGAGCGCTTTAGGGAACATCTCCGGGACACCCACACCAATCAACCCCACCGCCCCGTGGCCCAACATTTCAACTCCCCCTCCCACTCTGCTGAGGACATGCAGGTCCTGGGCCTCCTCCACTGTTGCTTCCTCACCACCAGACGCCTGGAGGAAGAACGCCTCATCTTCCGCCTCGGAACACTTCAACCCCAGGGCATCAATGTGGCCTTCACCAGTTTCCTCACTTCCTCTCCCCCCACTTTATCCCAGTTCCAACCTTCCAGCTCAGCACCATCCCCATGACCTGTCCTACCTGCCAATCACCCTTCCCACCTATCTACTCGTCTCTGACTTATCACCTCCATCCCCACCCCCATTCACCTATTGTACTCTTTGCTACCTTGCCCCACCCTCCTCTCTGACTTGTCACCTCCATGCCCACCCCCATTCACCTATTGTACTCTTTGCTACCTTCTCCCCAGGCCCCCCGCTCTCCCATTTATCTCTCCACCCTGGAGACTTCCTGCATCTATTCCTGATGAAGGGCTTTTGCCCGAAACGCCGATTTTCCTGCTGCTCGGATGTTGCCTGACCTGCTGTGCTTTTCTAGCACCACTCCAATCTAAACTCTGGTTTCCAGCATCTGCAGTCCTCACTTTTGCCTAAACTCAAAGATCTGCTTATTCTCCTTTACATATATGTAATTCATTGCCACTATCTTGCTCTAAATTGCTGTAGGGAAAATTTCCCACATTCTAAGGCCAAAGTGCTCTGCTACATAAAGAGAATCCCGACTGTTGTCCCTGCGAGAGCAAAACAGTACATCATTTCTCTGACTGATGTTAAATGTGAACTGGACATTTAGAGATGTCTCTCACTTCTTTCAATTTTAGGGTATCATAGACTCCAAGTATATTGTCATCGGGGTATGACAAAACAAGTTGAAGCTTTCATTAATATGAAAAGTTTCCACCAAATTATGTGCATCTTGTTCCAATCACAAAATCAAAATAATAAAAGCTTGAGCAATAGTCCAAAACAGCTGGAACAGCATTTTTATCCTATGAACTCAATGATTGTCCCAATATTCAATTCCTGTCTTGACCTAATCAGTTGGTTGTGGAATGACAGAGCTCTGTAAAATGTTGCTTTCATTATTGCATAAGATCGGAGCTTTGTTCCACCGTATCAGTTTAATAACTGATTTTCGTGTTTACCCCTGTTGTTATTCCTACTTTAGAAGTGTAACAGGCTAGTTGTTACAGGAAAAAGGATAACAGTCCCTTCAGTCCAATTTGTCCAGGCTGACCAGGTTTCCCTAATTAAATTATTTGCCTGTGTTTGGCCCATATCCCTCTAAACCTAAATATTTATGTACCTATCCAAATGTCTTTCAAATTTATAACTGTACTTGCTTCTACCCCTACTTCTAGCAGTTTGTTCCACACATGCAGCATCCTCTATTTGAAAAAGTTGCCCCTTTTAAATCTTTCTTCTCAACTTCAAACCTATACCTCTAGTTTTGGACTCCCCTACCCTGGGGAAAAGGTCTTGGCTATTCACCTTATCCATATCCCTCATGATTTTATGAATCTCTGTATGGTCACCTCTCAGCCTCTGATGCTCCATAGAAAAAGTTTTCCAGCTCCAAAACGAGAGGGCATTGGTTTAATGTGAGAGGAGAAAGATTTAAAAGGGACCTAAGGAGCATGTATGCAATGAATTGCCAGAGGAAGTGGTGGAGGCTGCTACAATTACAATATTTAACAGAAACTGGATAGGTATCTGAATAGGAAGGGTTTTGAGCAATATGGGCCAAATGCTGGCAAATGGGACTAGATTAATTTAGGATATCTGGTTGGCATGAACGAATTGGACCAAAGGGTCTGTTTCCATGCTGTACATCTCTATGACTCTATGACTATCCAACCTCTCCTTATAATGCAAACTCTCCAGTCCCGGCAACATGTTTGTAAATCTTTTCTGCACCCTTTCCAATTTAATAGCATTCTTCCTATAGCAGGAAAACCAGAGCCGTATGCAGTACTCCTAAAGTGCCCTCACTAATGCCATAAAAAGTAATTTCTGCATGGACACTATAGGCAAGGACACCACAGGCAAGGCCAGTATTTATAGCCCAAATGTAATTGTCCCTGAAAAGATGATTCTGGGCCCTCTTGCCACTGTTGAAAATGGAGATTTCCAGGAGTTTGACGAATCAATGATAATAAACCAAGCAGACCATAGATGACCATACCCAGCTTATTGATACTCATTTTGGATTGCATAAAGATCACTGGGCTGCAGTTGCCTGTGTTAGAACCCCTGAGATACCAGGAAGTCCTAGGTAACTGAGCCTGTTCTGATGAACCAGCCATAGATTATGGAATCTCAGATGCTCCAGAACAGCTCAGAGAGTAGTAAGGGTTTAGATTAGATTACTTACAGTGTGGAAACAGGCCCTTCGGCCCAACAAGTCCACACCGACCCGCCGAAGCGCAACCCACCCATACCCCTACATTTACCCCTTACCTAACACTACGGGCAATTTAGCATGGCCAATTCACCTGACCTGCACATCTTTGGACTGTGGGAGGAAACCGGAGCACCCGGAGGAAACCCACGCAGACACGGGGAGAACGTGCAAACTCCACACAGTCAGTCACCTGAGTCGGGAATTGAACCCGGGTCTCTGGCGCTGTGAGGCAGCAGTGCTAACCACTGTGCCACCGTGCCGCCCTACCGTGGGATGCTTTTCCTGCAACGGTAGAAGATTCGCCAACTTTAAGTATATTTAAGTCGTCATTGGACAAGTATATTGACATACAAGGAATAGTGTAGGTTAGATGGGCTTCAGATTGGTATGACATGTCGGCGCGACGTTGAGGGCTGAAAGGCCTGTACTATGATGTAATGTTCTATGTTCTATAACAGTATGGTTCAGCTAAACCTTCTGTTAACATGATGCGTTTTGGTTGAGGTGAAGAAGGAAATGTGTAGTCATACCAAGGGTACCACATCCTGTTCCTTTATGACCAGGTGTCATTCTCATGCTGGAATTAATCACTTTCATTAATCTGGAGAAGGTGAGACTGTAGAACATGAAAGATTCCTTATAACACCCTCACTATCTGTTGGGAGAAAGTGAGGACTGCAGATGTTGGAGGTCAGAGCTGAAAAATGTGTTGCTGGAAAAGTGCAGCAGGTCAGGCAGCATCAAACAAGCAGGAGAATCAACGTTTCGGGCATAAGCCCTTCTTCAGCCCTCCTCTATTTGGTGCACTAAACATTTAAAGGTCAGACCTGCCTCTGCAACATGGAACACAAAGCTACAAAGGTTAGCAATATTTTCTCTATTTGTCAGGGACTAACTGCAGATTTCTGAGGCGGCCACACTCTCCAAGGTACACTGCAAAGTACTGTTGCCAAGCGAAATGATCTCACACTTTCTTCCTAGGTGCAAAAACTCTTCCCAAACCATTTAATACCTGCTGATGATTTTTGTTATTCTTGGAAAATAGATGTTGGTGACAAGGTCATAATGTATTCCGTTTTTTGTGGATCTTGAAACATTGTGGTCAAGGGATAACAATGTTCCCGAAGTATTCCTAAATAGAAGCTAGATCAATACAAAGTCATAGAGCATAGGAGCAGGAGTTGACCATTCAGTTCATCAACCCTGACCTACCATTCAATAAGAGCATGGCTGATCTGATTGTGAGGTGAATGCCACTTTCCTGCCCCCGACAACCCTTAACTCTCTTATCAATCAAATATCTGTCTAACTCAGGGGTGGGAAGGTGCTCTAACAAATACACCAAGTTAGGGTTGAAGCTATGAATTCCATGTGGCTTCTTCACACACCAGCATCTTGTGATATTTTAACTTCTTACGCACTGGCACTTTCAGATAAGCTAGAATGTTACTTTGAGGGCATGTGGTCTTCATTGGCTAGGCCAGCATGTATTAACCATTCTGAAATGCCCTTGACAAGGTAGTGTGAACTGTCTGTTTGCATTGCTGCAGTCCATTTGGTTTAGGTACCCTGCAAGGCTGTCAGGGAGAAAGTTCCAGGATTTTGCCTCAGTGATATCTTTCCAAGCCAGGACAGTGAGCGACTTGGAAAGGAACTTGCAGATGGTTCTGTGCACATGGGTCCGCTGCCTTGTCCTTCCAGATGATAGTGCCTGTGGGTTTGGAAGATGTGTTGAAAGAGCCTTGGTGAATTTCTGTAGTGCATCTTGTAGATGGACATAGTGTTGCTACTTTGTTTCAATGGTGAAGGGAATGGATATTTCAGGATGTAGTGCAAATCAAATGCACTGTTTTGTCCTGGATTATTGGGAGCAAACTGAGTGTCAGATAGGCAGGCACTGCTTGATAGTACTATTAACAATCCCTTCCAATATTTTACTGATAGTCAGGAGCAGATTGATTCAGAACTATTAGCTGGTCTGGATTTCTCCTGCTATTTGCATACAGGGCATTCTTGGGCGATTTTCACTTTGCCAACTAAAAACCAGTGTTGTACGGGAACAGCTTGGCTGGACATAGCAGGTTCTGGAATATTAGTCTACAATACAATTGCGGGGATATTTTCAGGGCCCATAGCTTTTGCAGTATCCAATGCTATCAGAATTTTCTTAATATCACATGAGGTGAACTGGAAAAGCTGAAGACTGTGATGCTGGTGGATTTAGAGATGCTAGGAGGTAAGTGGTTGAGTTAGGAGTTTAGAGTCAGTGGTGTTTAAAATAAGAGTAGACCACATTCAGTGGCAGTCTGATGATTACATCGCTGAAGGATTTTACCAAAAACCATGGAGAGCTGACTTGTGTCCATTGATGCAGTCGGACTTCAACTAAAGTACTTTAAAGGCCAATTAGGTGGATTCTGCAGCACATTTTGAATTGGGACTGCACAGCCTCACCTGGAAAAAGGAGGCATAAAGGAAGCAGGGCTCAGTGGGAGATCTCTCAGCCAGCCAATGAGAAAGCCAGCATGCGTATGGGTCAGATGGTACACAGAGGATATTGCTTTATGATGACAAAAAAGGAAGAAGGTAACAGGATACTGCCAGGGCCACATGGGAAGTGGTAGTTTCTCCAAATGAATGATTCAGAGAAAGGTTTGAAGGAGTGGATGGGCCATCTGGGAAGCAGAGTTTGAACGGAGACTGAGACCACCACCCAAGGATCACACCTTGGAAGCTTCAGGGTTTTCATTGAGAAGGATGAGTAGATCTTCAGTGCGAGTGAGGAGCAGACACCCCACTAGGAATGACATGATCAGCAAGAGGGTCAGCCTTGGAAAGGGAACATTGGAGATTGTTCTAGATGGAGAAACCTGCATCTTACTGAGGATGAATATTCTCCATGTGTCTGAAGACTGCAACTCTGTCGAGAGATCATCATTGATATCTGTGTCAAACTGGAAGTTCAATTTCATTGATAATCTTTAATTCTAAACCTCTGACTGTTTCCAGGATCTACTGGAGATATGTTTGGGATCTTCTGATTAAACTTTGATGCAGAAAGGTGCAGCTTGAACACACCATTTTCAAGAGGGCAGGCATCGGTACCTCTGTTAAACTGACCTGTTCAGTGAGACACTGAGTGCTGGAGGATTCAGTGCCATCACTGGATTTTCCCAGGTACAGAGGTTATCAATGACAAACATGTGGGTTCAGTTTAGGAAGTAAATTAAAATACAGAACTTCTCTTACTTGTTACCTGAATCATGTGGCAATTATCATAGGGTCAAACGGATTAGGGTATTAAATGCCTGGTTCAAAGAGCATGTGGGAAGAAGGGATTTTAATTTATGGGACACTGGCATCTGTACTCAAGGAAAAGTGAATTTTTTCATTAAGATGGACTTCACTTGAACCATATTGGGACTAGTGTCCTTGCCAATTGTACAATCAAGGTTGTGGACAGGGCTTTAAATTAAAAATAGTTGGGGGCACAGTTCAGATGAAGTGTGATTTAGAATCCAAAAGAAATGTAGAAACATCTGAACAGTGTAGCATTGTGGGTAAACACAGCTAGAGCAGGACAGGAAGGGACAAAAGAATTCAATGAAAATCGTTCATTGGTGAGTATAAATATCATAAGAAATAGAGGTAAAAAAGTAAGGTCAAAGACTCTTTATTTGAACGCATGGAGTGTCTGTAACAAACTGGATGAAGTAATGGCACAAATGGAGGGTAGTCATTAAGATCGAATCACCATTACAACAGCATAGATGCGAGAATAAGAAATAAGTATTCCAAGGTAAACAATATTTCAGAGAGACAGAAAAATTGGTGAAGCTTTTCCTGATTTATTTTAATGATCAAGATCTTGGAGTTCTGGGCCAATTTCAAAGTTCACAAATGATGTAAAACTTGGAAGCATTGTAAACTGTGTGGAGGACAGTGTAGAACATCAAAAGGACATTGACAAGTTGCAGTGATTTGGACATATAGATGGCAGATAGAGTCCAATGCAGAGAAACGTGAGATCATGTATTTTGGTAGAAAGAGCATGGAACAGAAGTAGAGCAGTCAGCCCATCGAGTTTGCTCTGCCATTCAATGAGATTATGGCTGATCTGATAATCCTCAACTCCACTTCCTGCCTTTCCACCATTACCCTGATTTTTTCACTGATTAAAATCTGTCTAATTCAGTCTTGTTGAGTGCGCTTGTTGGGTAGTTGGGTCAGATCAGAAAGGGTCGTCTGGTCAGGGCTGGTCAGTTGGACTGGGTGGGTATTTGGATTGTGAGAGCAATCAGATCTGGTTGAGGGTGGGTAGATATGTGTTTGGGTTAGGGTTAGGATTAGGGTTAATGTGGTTAGAACTGGTGGTGAGGGTGGGAGGGATAGTTGGGTGATTAGGGGTGAGTTGGGTTTAGGTTGGTAGTTTGCTTTTGGGGCATAGTGGGTCAAGGATATGCAGGGCATAGAGGAGTCAAAGGGTATTGGAAGAAAGATGAATGGTTGGGAGTGGAATTGTTGGGGAGATTTCGGGGTAGTCTTGATTTCAAAATTGCAAACAAGCAAGTAAAATGGATCATTTTGACAGATGTGTCTCCATTAAAATTGATTTGACTTTTCTAATTTACAAATCTTGCAACATATGAATATTTCAATTGACCTTTAACAACTTATTTCACAGACTCATAGATGTTTACAGGATGGAAACAGGCCATTCAGCCCATTTTTTCCACACCGGTCAACAAAGATCTGACTATAATGATCCCATTTTCCAGCTTTTGGGATATAGCCCTGGAAGCAACAACAATATAAGAGAATATCTAAATGCTGCTTCCATGTTATGAGAATTTCTGACCTAAATATCCTATCAAGCAGTGAGTTCCAGACTTCCACTACCCTCTGAGTGAAAAATATCTCCTTAACTCACCTCTTTGTTCTCTCCCTCTTTCCTTAAATCTGTGTTCCCTTGTTATTGATCTCTCTAAAAACATGCCTTCCTATCTACACTGTCAATGTCCTTCAGAATCTTATCCACGTCAGATCTGCTCTCAACCTTCCCTATTCTGAGGGAACCAAACCCAACCAATCTTTTCTCATATCTCAGACACTCCACCTCAGGCAGTATCCTTGCAAATCTCCTCTGCACCCCCTCCAGTGCAATTACATCCTTCAAATAATGTGTTGACCAGAACTGCATGCCGTACTCTAGTTGTGGTCTAAGCAGCATTTCATACAGTTCCAGTATATGCCTTGTCAAATAAAAGCTGATATTGTCTCTGCCTTCTTCTTGACCTCATCTATTTCCCCTGCTACTGTCAAGGAGCTGTGGCGATGCACACCAAAGTCTACCTGATTTTCAGTGCTTTCCAGAAGCCTACCATTGATAGTCATAGAGTCAAAGAGATGTACAGCATGGAAACAGACCTTTCAGTCCAACTCGTCCATGCCTACCAGGTATCCCAACCCAATCTAGTCCCACTTGCCAGCACCTGACCCATATTCCTCCTAATCCTTCCTATTCACATACCCATCCAGATGTCTCTTAAATGTTGCAATTGTACCAGCCTCCACCACTTCCTCTGGCAGCTCATTCCATACACGTACCACCAGCTGCGTGAAAAGTTGCCCCTTAGGTCTCTTTTATGTCTTTCCCCTCTCACCCTAAACCTATGCTCTCTAGTTCTGGACTCCCCCACACCAGGGAAAAGACTTTGTCTATTTATCTATCCATGCCCCTCATGATTTTATAAACCTCTGTAAGTTCACCCCTTAGCCTCTGATGCTCCAGGGAAAACAGCCCCAGTCTATTCAACCTCTCCATACAGTTCAAATCATCCAATACTGGCAACAACCTTGTAAATCTTTCCTGAATGCTTTCAAGTTTCACAACATTTTTACGATAGGAAGGAGACCAGAATTGCACGCAATATTCCAACAGTGGCCCAACCAATGTCCTTACAGCCACAATATGATCTCCCAGCACCTGTACTGAATGCTCTGACCAATAAAGGAAAGCATACCATACACCTTCTTCACTATCTTATCTACCTGCGACTTTACTTTCAAAGAGCTATGAACCTGCACTCCAAGTTCTCTTTGTTCAGCAACACTCCTTAGGGCCTTACCATTAAGTGTATAAGTCCTGTTAAGATTTGCTTTCCCAAAGTGCATACTTCGCATTTATCTAAATTAAACTCCATCTGCCACTTCTCAGCCCATTGGCCCATCTGAGCAAGATCAAAATAGTGTAAATCCTTGCCTTGTTACTCTCTCCAAGTGTACTGCATCACACTTTTCTGGGGTGAATTCCATTTGCCACCACCCTGCCCACCTGAACCAACTATCGATGCCCTCCTGCAGTTTTAGCTATTCACCTCAATATTTAACACCATACCAAGTTTCCTGTCAACTGCAAACTTCTTAATTGTAACCCCTACATTTAAGTCAAACCATTTATGTACATCACAAACAACAAAAGCCCCAGCATCAAATGCTGTGGAATCCACCTGGAAGCAGATTTCTAGTCATAAAAACATCTCTCTAACATTGCTGCTGCTTGTTGTCTCTCAGTCAGTATTGGTTCCAATGTATCACTTTGCCTTGGATCCCAGAGCTCTTACTTTCTTAACCAATTGCCATGATGCACCCTATCCAAATGTTTGCTAAAGTCCATGCAGACCTCCTCAAATGTGTTACATTCATCAAAACTCCTAGTTACAGCCTCAAAAGATTTGATTAAATTTGTCAAACAGTATCTTCCCTTAACAAATCCCCATACTGATTATCCCTGGTTAATCCATGTCTCTCCAAGTGCAGTTGTGTTCTGTCTCTCAGAACTATTTCTAATGACATACCCACCATTGAGCTCCAACTGATTGGTCTATAATTTCCTGGCCTATCCCTTCCTCCTTTTCTAATAATTGGACAATGTTAGCAGTTTACCAGTCCTCCAGAATCTCACCTGAGGATTTGAAAATTACTGCCAGGCCCTTGATATCTCCTCCCTTGTCTCCCTCAACAGCCATAGATGCAATTCATCTGAGCCTTCAGATTTATCCTTTTATTGCTGTTAAACTCACTAATATTTGTCTTCTGTCTCGTTTTTTTCTCTCTTTCCCTACGTTAATTTTATTTAATATTTCAGTCTTCCACCCTGATGTCTATATTGATGCAAATATTTGTTGAGGGTGTGCCCATTGTCTTCCAAAACATCAATTACTTCGTTGGTTCCTAATGGGCCCTATTCTTTCGTAGTTATTCCTCTTTATATATCTTTATTGTATAAATAAATACAATTTATATATTGCTTTCTCCTGCATTATCTTTGCTTTCTTAATTTCTTTCTCAGGTTCCCCCTCAATACATTTCATGCTCCTGTCAGTACTTTGCCATATTTAGCCTTTGATATCTAGCATAAGCTTTTTTCCCTCTTAATCTTAACTTTCATGTTCCTTGACACACAGGATTTTCTGGTCTTGATTCAACTCTTTGCCTTTAGAAGAACATATTTGCCTTGTGTTCTTGGTTATTTTTGCCTTGAATGCCTCCCACTATGCTGGCACACTTTCATCTGCAAGCAGCTGCTTACAGCCCACTGGGGCTAAATCACACCTTATTTTAATAAAATGAATCTTTCCCCAGTTTGTAACTTTTAATTCCAGTCCATCCTTTTCCATTTCCATTAGTGTCTTAGATCTAAATATATTATGGTCACTGTCTCCAAAATACTACCTGCCTAATGTACCTTCCACCTGACCTGCTCATTTCTGACCGTTAGGTCCAGGACTTCCCCTTTTCTAGTTGGGCTTTCTACATATTGCCTTAAAACGTTAACTGGATATAATTTAAGAATTTGTTCCCTTCTTATTTTGCACACTAGAACTATTGCAGTTAATTTTTGAATGCTTAAAAATCCTTCGAGTTACTGCATTTTTATTAAGAACATAATCAGACCATAATACATAGGAACAGAAGGAGGCCATTCAGTCCATCAAGGCAGCTCAGCCCTTCAATGATATCATGACAGGTCTGATCATCTTCAAGTCCATTTTCTTGCCTTTCCCCAGCAACCTGTATTCCCTCTCTGATTAAAAATCTGTCTATCTCAGCCTTGAATGTCCTTAATGACACAACCTATACAGCCTTCTGTAGTTAAAAACAAATCCACAGAAAGAATGTTTAAGTGCAAACCCTGCCTATTTTTCAGTCAAGCCTTGGTTATAGTTATGATATCATACTCCCATATGTCTCCCTATGTGCATCCTCAGCTTGTCTATCTTATACCTCAGATTTCTTGCGTTAAAATACACTCCATTTAGCCTTGCTAAACTTATATATTTATTATCTAACCTCTGTTTCCTCTGCCTTCTGGACACATTTACTTGTTTTCCACTTTTAATTCCATCTCAGCCTCTCTCCTCTCTGAACTACTTGTCACGATCCCATTCTCCTGCCAAAGTAATTGAAGTCCATCCCATTACTATTAGCAAAATTCCCTGCAAAGGTACCATCCCTTCCAATTTTAATGTAATCTATCAATTTGTACAGATCCTACCTCTTCAGAAATGGTTCCAAAGCCCCCGGAATCTAAAATATTCCCTTTTGCACCATCTCTGCAGCCACCCCTCATTTCTCTATCCACTACTATGTAGCAATTGGAATAATCCAGAGATTATTACCTTTGAAACCCAGCTTTTCAATTTTCTTATCTTACTCTCAAAGTCTGCTTGCTAGACCTCATTTCCCTTTCTTCCGAAGTTATTGGTCCCAACACGAACCATGACCTCTGGCTCTTCACCCTCCCCTTTCAGAATGCATTGCAGCTGATATCCTTGACCCTGGCACATGGAAGGCAACACCATCATATCTATGGTTGAAAAATTGCCTGTCTACTCCCCTCACGAATGAAATCCCCTACCACTACTGCCCTTGCACACTTCTTCCACACTGTACTTTGAGCAATTGGACTACACAATGTGCTGTGGCCTCAGCTCTGGCTGGTCTTTACAGATGAAACATCACTGGTACCTATTTGCAAGGCCAATTAAGCAAGATACATTTGGAAGATTCCCTCAATACTTGCCTGGTCTCATTCTTCTAATTGACAGTCACCAATTCTCACTCTTCCTGAACTTCTTTAAATTACTGGTGACCACATCCTGAAACATGTTATCCATGACCCCCTTGATTTCATGAACGCACCATAGTGCAACAAAAACATCTTAACATCAGAGCATTGTCTGGATTACAGTCAATACTCTTTTCATTGATACCTTCTATTGCTCACAGGTAAAATGAATTATTTGTGGTTATCTTCTTCAGCCTGTAACTGAGGTGACTTATTTTTCTTACTTTAATTTCTTTTTCCTTTCAAAATGGACGATAATGGTTCTTCCATTACATCTAACATTGTATTTGTCCAATTTTTAAATGACCCACAGCAAACTCTCTTCAGGCTTAAAACAACAGAATGGTTTATTCAAGCATTCACAATAAATGTTTGCAACACACACACACACACACACACACACACACACACACACACACACACACACACACGAAGTGAACAAAAGGAGAAAGGGTTACAAGTATAAATAATTTAAAACAGTAGTTAGTTTACATTAATCAGAGCCCAGTAAGCCACCAAATGTCCCTTCAACTGCTGGTCTGAAAGAATATTTTTTCATAGGAGTTCAGATGAAGGCGATATTGTTAAAGTATAATCATAAAATTCTTGTAGGCTGGGAATTTGTTGACTTTTCCAGCAAAATATAGGATTCTTACCAAAAATTGGGTTTTATGGGAGTCTGAGACTGGAGGTAAGCTTTAGTTCAGCCTGGAGAAAATAGTTCAGAGCTGGACAATTAAAACTTATAAACTAACAAATGTTTAAGTCATGCAGTTGGTTCCTTTGATGGGACAATTCAACTTAACAAAGTATCTTCAATATCTCTGGATGCATTAAGTAAATCTTATTCCTATTATTTGTCAGTGAAGTATGAAACTAACAAATAGATCTATAGAGTAAATTACTATCTCAGTTAATTACTTAGGGTCTGATATTCACAGAAGAACAGAAATATTACACACAGAAGGACATTGAGCATATTGTGTTAGCCTGTACATTGTATTAGCCTGGTCTGAGATTACCCAGGTAGGAACAGTCTCAGCTCTCCTTAAGGTTAGCTCAGCATTGTAGGAAGAAGATAAATGTCCTTCTTCATCTTGCACAGTAAGTCCTAATATCGTGTCTCCAATATGACACACTCTCTCTCTACTGCACTGACCTCCCACCAAGGCCCATGCTCTGCCACTGCTGCTCTTGTTTGCTGCATCTTCCCTTACTTGCTCTCACCCACCCCAAACTGAGACACCGCTAACATTGCATGCCCTTTGTGCTGTCCACTCACTTGCTCAGGACACTGCCGCATGGTTAGTAAGGTTGCGGATGACACCAAAATTGGAGGTGTGGATAGTGAAGAAGGTTGACTGAGAATACAATGGGATTTTAATTAGATGGGCCAATGGGCTAAGGAGTGGCAGATGGAGCATAATTTAGATAAATATGAGGTGGTGCACTTTTGAAAGGCAGATCAGGGCAGGATTTATACACTTAATGGTAAGGTGTTGCTGAACAAAGAGACCTTGGAGTGTAAGTTCATATTTCCTTCAAAGTAGAGTTGCAGGTAGACAGGATAGTGAAAAAGGCAGTTAGCATGTGTGCCTTCAGTGGTCAATGCATTGGTTAGGTCACTTTTGGAATAATGTATGTAATTCTCGTCTCCTTGCTACAGGAAGGATGTTGTGAAACTTGAAAGGGTTCAGGAAAGATTTACAAGGGTGTTGCCAGGGTTGAAGTGTTTGAGCTATAGGGAGAGGTCGAAAAGGCTGCCGCTGTTTTCCCTGGAACATTGCAGGCTGCAGGGTGACCTTATAGAGGTTTATAAAATCATGAGGGGCATGGATCGGGTAAACAGGCAAAGTCTTTTCCCTGGGGAGGGGGAGTCCAAATAGAGGACATGGGTTTAAGGTAAGGGGGGAAACATTTAAAAGGGACCAAAGGGGCAACTTTTGCACACAGAGTGATGTGTGTATGGAATGAGCTGCCAGAGGAAGTGGTGGAGGCTAGTACAACTACAACATTTAAAAGCAACTGGATGGGTATATGAGTACAAAGGATTTACAGGGATATTGGCCAAATGCTGACAAACAGGACTAGATTATTTCAAGATATCTGGCCAGCATGAATGATTAGATTAGATTAGATTACATACAGTGTGGAAACAGGCCCTTCGGCCCAACAGGTCCACACCAACCCGCCGAAGCGCAACCCACCCATACCCCTACATTTACCCCTTACCTAACACTACAGGCAATTTAGCATGGCCAATTCACCTGACCCGCACATCTTTGGACTGTGGGAGGAAACCGGAGCACCCAGAGGAAACCCACGCAGACACGGGGAGAATGTGCAAACTCCACACAGTCAGTCGCCTGAGTCTGGAATTGAACCCGGGTCTCAGGCGCTGTGAGGCAGCAGTGCTAACCACTGTGCCTCCGTGCCGCCCACCAAGATTTGGACCAAAGGGTTTGTTTTCTGTGCTGTACAAGCCTATGACTCTATGACACTATGACCTTGGAGTGCAGGTTCATAGTTCCTTGAAAGTGGAGTCCCAGGTGGACAGGATAGTGAAGAAGGCATTTGGTATGCTTACCTTTATAATCAGTGTATTGAATACAGGAGTTGGGAGGTCATGTTACAACTGTACAGGAAAATAGTTTGGCCACCTTTGGAATACTGTGCAATTCTGGTCTCCGTGCTACAGGAAGAATGTTGTGAAACTTGAAAGGGTTCAGGAAAGATTTACAAGGATGTTGCCAGAGTTGGAGGATTTGAGCTGTAGGAAAAGGCTGAATTGACTGGAGCTGTTTTGCCTGGAGCATCGGAGGCTGAGGGGTGACCTGATAGAGGTTTATAAAATCAGGAGGGGCATGGATAGGATAAATCGGCAAGGTCTTTTCCCTGGGTGGAGTCCAAAACTAGAAGTGGGAGAGGAAAGATTTAGAAGGTGAGAGGGGGAAGATTTAAAAGGGACCTAAGGACCAACCTTTTCATGCACAGGGTGATGTGTATATGAAATGAGCTGCCAGAGGAAGTGGCAGAGGCTGGCACAATTACAGTATTCAAAAGGCATCTGGATGGGTACATGAATAGGAAAGGGTTAGAAGGACATGTGCCAGGTGCTGGCAAATGGGACAAGGACTAGATCTATATAGGATATCTGGTCAGCATGGACGAGATGGACTGAAAAGTCTGTTTTCATGTGGTGCAACTCTGTGACTCTATGATTCTATCTCCCAAAGTAGCTGCCTCTCTCTCATCCCAGAAACAAAACAGCCCACATTTGGGTAAAAAGACTCAAAACAGATAAATAGAATGTAATACCAAGCTAGATTAATGACACAAAGAAAATTGACTTTAAATCTTAAATATGTTTTGATTTCAGAAGTTGATAAACAAAACCTTATGTCTTTGCTAATGTATGGATGACGGTCTTTGCTGTTTAGTTAGGTTACCAGTAGTGTTGACAAACAAGGACAAAGCCTGAACATGATCAGAAATTACTGAAGGTATGACATCATCTGTGAAAAGAGAGCAGAGTTAACTGGACTAACATGTTATCTCTACTTTCTTTCCACAGATGCTGCCTACTGAGTTTCTCCAGCAATTTCTGTTTTTGTTTCAGACTTCCAGCATTGGTAATTCTTTGTTTTATTTAAGGTTAAAGCCCAGTTGATAATTGTTCAGTCTGAGATATAATAATTCTAGATAATTTTTCTAATAACAGTAAAAAATTGAGCTTGCAGTGTCCCACCTCAACACACCGCCATGTTCCTGGCCAACATTCCTGTCTTGGGTCCCCTATAGTGCGTCAGTGTGCCTCAGTGCAAGCTGGAAGAACAGCTTCTCGTTTTCCATCTGGGGACACTTCAGCCTTCAGGATTCAATATCAGGTTCAATATTTTTAGGGCTTAAAAACCTTCAGCCTTGACCTTTAGCCATTCTGACACTCTAATCCTTGTCTGCACATGAGCTGCTTTCAATACAGCCAACACAGTTTCACTTACTTAGCCCCAGTATCAGCTTTTCTGTTTCCTGGCTTACCACTAACCATCCTTACGGTCGAAACGTTGACTCTCCTGCTCCTCAGATGCTGCCTGATCTGCTGTGCTTTTCCAGTGCCACACTTTTCGACTTTGACTCTCCACCACCTGCAATCCTCACTTTCTCCTCCTCTCTACAGGTGCTGCCAGACCTGCTGAATTTTTCCAGCAATGTCTGTTTTTGTTATAGTAAATTTAATTGATCCTGGTTAAGGCATTTTATCCCTTAACCACTCTGATTTTACAGTGAAATTTAGACATTAATGTGATTCAGTAACTTTTTATTTTCTTAGACTGGCCATGTAAAAATTAACAATTGTTACACAGTTGAGTTCTAATTCTAAGGCAATTAAACCCAGACTTTGTTTCTTGCACAGACATTTTGTAATGTGCCTTTGGAGTCAGCATATTTTACATATTTGTAAACTCAGTCAGTGAGTAAAAAGTGAGGTCTGCAGATGCTGGAGATCAGAGCTGAAAATGTGTTGCTGGTTAAAGCACAGCAGGTCAGGCAGCATCCAAGGAACAGGAAATTCGACGTTTCAGGCATAAGCCCGAAGTGATTCCTGATGAAGGGCTTATGCCCGAAACGTCGAATTTCCTGTTCCTTGGATGCTGCCTGACCTGCTGCACTTTAACCAGCAACACATTTTCAAACTCAGTCAGTGACCAATCTCTAGGAGCAGCACATCTTAAACTGTAATTGCAAATGCTTGAGAATTTAAATCTGCAGGTGCAATGTGGAAAGGTTGGTCAGTGTGAGGTTTAATGTTGCTGGCAATTATATTTGGAAGCTTACGAATGTACACAAGCCTAATAATGAGGATTTTCTTTTGTCATCTGGGAGGGCGAAGTAATAAATTAATCTTTTCATGGAAAAGTGATTTTGTAATCACTTTTCCTGCCTTCTAATCTTGGTTCCTTTGGATAAGGATAGAAATATACATTGAAAAAATATTAGCCAACCTGTCATCGTCAAACTTTCAGGAAGGCCTGACCTCTGTTTTCATCAGGATTATGGATAACATGGTACTTTTCAATTGATGTACCAAGTGCTACATCCTTTCATATTGCTCAGAGACAAGTCACAGAAATTCCTAATTCTGCACACTTGATTTCACTTTTGCTCCTGGCTCATCATTATTATTGTAATAGTGGAAATTGTACCCTATATTAGGTCAGTCAGAGAACCTGCATCAAGACTAGAAGATTCAAAAACTAGGTAGTGCTATTCTATATCTCATTAGACGGTTAACAGTTGTCCCAAAATATCTGTTTTGTAGTTATGGTTTCAGTTGGATACATCAGCAGTTTACCCTTACCTGTAGGAGTAAATTACTGCAGATGCTGTAATCTGTATTGAAATCGCCAACATTTGCTGTTTTTATTACCTATTACTTGCGTTGCCATGAGGGAATTAATAATCGGATGGGTAATTATCTAGTCATATATGAAAAGGGACATATATTGCATCTGCACAGATGACACCGGTTTTCTCTTATATAGTCATTGAGTTCATAGAACATAGAACATAGAAAGATACAGCGCAGTACAGGCCCTTCGGCCCTCGAAGTTGCGCCGACCGAATCCTACCTAACCTACACTAGCCCAATAACTTCCAAATGCCTATCCAATGCCCGCTTAAATGACCATAAAGAAGGAGAGTTCACCACTGCTACTGGCAGGGCATTCCATGAACTCACAACCCGCTGTGTAAAGAATCTACCCCTAACATCTGTCCTATACCTACCACCCCTTAATTTAAAGCTGTGTCCCCTAGTAACACCTGACTCCATTAGCGGTAAAAGGTTCTCACTGTCAACCCTATCTAAACCCCTAATCATCTTATACACCTCTATCAAATCTCCCCTAAACCTTCTCTTCTCCAATGAGAACAGCCCCAAGTGCCTCAGCCTTTCCTCATAAGATTTCCCTACCATTCCAGGCAACATCCTGGTAAACCTCCTCTGCACTCGTTCCAATGCCTCCACATCCTTCCTATAGTATGGCGACCAAAACTGCACACAATACTCCAGATGAGGCCGCACCAGAGTCTTATACAGTTGCAACATGACCTTAGGACTCCGGAACTCAATTCCTCTACCAATAAAGCCCAGTACACCATATGCCTTCCTCACAGCACTATTTACCTGGGTGGCAACTTTCAGAGATATCCAGACAACTAGAACACATAAAATTGTTGATATTTGGACATTTGTATTTAGGTAAAATTAAAAATCACACAACACCAAGCTATAGTTCAACAGGTTTATTTGGAAGAACTAGCTTCCAAATAAATCTGTTGGACTATAACCTGGTGTTGTTCAATTTTCAACTTGATCCACCTGAGTCCAAATGAAGGGCTTATGCCTGAAACGTCGAATTTCCTGTTCCTTGGATGCTGCCTGACCTGCTGCGCTTTTCCAGCAACACATTTTCAGCTCTGATCTCCAGCATCTGTAGACCTCACTTTCTCCACCTCAGTCCAACACCAGCAACTCCACATCATGTATTAAGGTAGCTTCAAGCATTGCATTCAGTTCCATTCTTCTTACTTATGCAGATGATATTATACTGTGTAAAGACCCATGTCATTTTATTTTTGTGCTTTTAAAAATTGTGGACTCAAATGAGAAGAAAATGTTTGAAACCCAGGGATTTATAAGGACAGCTGCAACTTGTCAAATTAAGGAATTTGCTACCATTTGTGAACCATGTTTGTATAGCTGTGGGTTCTAGCAATGTGCATATGAACTGGAGCCAAGGGTTTGCTTACAAGTGAAACTGATTTGTTTGTGGACTGAGGACCAGTTATCAATGTCAATGGTACTTAGCTTGTCAATAACTGTATGATTGGCAGTCAGGTGGTTGAACAGCTTGAGCTGTAAGCAAGATAGAAAGAAGCAAGTCAGACCAGAAGAGAAGCCACCAGTCTGCTGTAGCCAAGCAACAGTCTCTGTCAGTTTTCTGCAGGAAGCTACTTTGAAACCTGAAGACAAATCTTTCATTTAGCAAATATGACTATGTATTGGATAACTCCAAGATCTTTCATAAAAGAACCAGCTATTTTCTGCCTCTTACAAACTAGTGGAAGCATTAGGACAAAAAAGGTCAAGGAAAATCTTTTGGATCCCAATGAATGATCCCAATAAATCTTGGGAACAAATACTAGAGAACGGCTTCTCCAGTTTTCGCTCCACCTCATGAAACTTCTCCCCATTTTGTATCTGTGTACATTTTGGGGAGGAGTTTATAAGGGATTTAGAATTTAAGTTGTAGAGTTTCCTTAATTCCTTACCTGAAGCTAGAACTTAAATACATGTAATAAGTATTGATTTCTATCAAATATTGCTATGATGCAGAGACAGTTGAACCAAATCAGACTTTCTACCTCTGCATTACCAACACAGTAAAATTCAACTGTCAAAGACCCTCAATTGTCACGGCAATCATTCCTGACCAGATTTTTGAATAACCAATCCCAGACTGTAAAGACTGTGCAGAATTTGTTCTGTATCTCAAACAAAAGACTTAATTACTTATTAAATAGATAATAACTTTAGCAGAGGAAAAATTAAACAAGGTAAAATGATTAATATCAATATTTTAAACATGAAACATTGATTTTCAGTTCTCATTCACACTTAAGACAGACAATCAAAACAAATAAACATGATTTAGTGATAATAAAGGAAAATACAAAACTGGCCAAATTACATAAATGGATTTTACAATGTGTTGTTTCATAGGCGTAGATGTGATCTCCTTGATTGGGTCACCTTCCCAGTTCACTCAGGTCAAGGTAATAATACTTCTCACTTAGTTTTCTACTCTCTGGGATTCCTAACTTTGGAGAGGTTTTAAATCTTTATGCTGTGTTGTCTGCAGCCAAGCTCATCTCCTCCAACAAGCACAATTTAAAAACAGTTCCAGCTTTGACTCTGCCCTGATAGACTGATCATCTTTTCCCAAGATCTCCATTACTATTCAGCATCTGCTCAGACATAGGGTCTCTTCTAGACTGATAGTACTGACCTTAATAATAGCCCTAACCTCACAAACAAACAAAAGTGTATTTGGTCTGTTCTTTTCCTTACCACAAACTATTTTATGAAGTCTACAAGTCACCTTCAATTCTGAACCAAGTTCTCTAAACAAACAAAAATAAAAACAATGAAAAATCAGATTACCTACAGTAACCCAACAAGTCCACACTGACCCTCCAAAGAGTAACCCACTCAGACCCATTCCCCTACTAAGGCACCTATCACTATGGGCAATTTAGCCTGGCCAATTCACCTGAACTGCACATCTTTAGACTGTGGGAGGAAACCCACGCAGACACAGGGAGAATGTGCAACCTCCATGCAGACAGTCACTGGAGGCTGGAATCAAACCCGGTCCTGGCACTGTGAGGTAGCAGTGGCTAACCACTGAGCCACCCTATTTTAACAGCATGGAAACCCAGTCTGTGTTTTCTATCAGCTTGGATGTGAAAATCAGATAGTTTGGAGATTTAGTGTGTTTCTTTTGCAAATTTTAGTTTTTGTAAAGTCTTTGGGATGAACTGGCCTTGATTTATGATGTGATATCGAGTTGTGAAATTTGAGGACAAAAATCTTCTTCTTGGCTTTCAATAGTAATGGACATGAATGCATATGGAGAATCAACTAATTAGGCTGAAATTAATTATCAGGTATTCTATGTAATCTTATGCATTCCAATTTGCACTGACATTCAATCACAGGATCCCAAACAATTCCACTAATATCTTCATTTCTGACAAATCACCATTAAACCCAAGAGAATTTATTTTGCCTGTTTAGTTTACAGATGAAAGTAACTCACATCCAGTTTTAAGTTGAACCTTTGATGATTCTCACAATCGTTCTGTGGTTCATCTTTAGGGATGTGAATGGACACATTTTGATAAATAAAGGGCACACTAAGTGTTGTTGCAAGCTGGAAGAGCAGCACTTCATTTTCCACTTGGAAACTCTACAGCCTTCTGGACTCAGTATCGAGGTCAACAATTTTAGGGCTTGAGACACTTTATCCCCTGTCCTTGCACCAACCTTCACGCACCACATCACCACCACGGTCTACTATTACACACAACCTATTGTTAGCCACTAATTGTCCTCATTAGTAGTTATTCATTCTTCTAGGCTAATCATTGTCCACATTTGACTGTCCAATTTTTCTCTCTCTTTGGGCTTTATCTCTCCTAACATTTACTCTCTACTCCCTCCCCTCATTCTATGTTCGGCATAAAAAGAACAACTTTTTCTGAGTTACCACCAGTTCTGAGGAAGGATCACCCAACCCAAAACATGAAGTCTGATTTCTCTCTGCAGATGATGCTAGACCTGCTGAGCTTTTGCAGCAATTTTTGTTTTTGTTTCTGATTTCCAGCCTCCACAATTCTTTTGATTTTTAAATAATATTGTTAACTGATGCTAGGAGCTTAGATGGATTGAGTTCAGCATGTTGGTAGTAATATTTTGATTGTTGCCATGATTGAATGGTTTGGCGTTGGGTATTTGCTATATGTGGAATTACAGATAGACGTCTGTAGATTGTATTTGAAACACTTAGCACAGGCATGGTACTGTTTTGCCATTTTAAAGTGGCTTTTCTTCAGCTTGTTTTGTTTCTCTTCCCATTTTACTTCTCCTCTTGTGTTTTTAGGAGCAGTTCCCAAATTGTTGCATCAAAAATGGGAAGGAGATCAAATTGCATCTATAACTAAACCTGATGTACCAATTATGTGGAGATGGATCTCCTTTGCTGGGGTCAAGAATGGCTGTCTATCTTCAACTGTTTATCAGTTTATCTTGTTTAATTTCTGAAGAAAGGGCTTATGTCCGAAACGTCGATTCTCCTGCTCCTTGGATGCTGCCTGACCTGCTGCGCTTTTCCAGCAACACATTTTCTAGCATATTATACAAGCACCTTTCTTGGTCATCCAGCCCTGGACTAGGACTTAAACCCTGACCTTCTGGATTAGAGGCAGGGATGCCACTAGAGGAATAGCAACCTAGAGGAACGTTTGTTTCCACAGATGATGGCTAACAAATCCTGCACGCACATTCACCTCCTCCATTTAAAAGATGAGCATCTAGTAATGAAGAACTGAAAGAGGAATCATCACCAAATAAGAAATCAATCGTCTATTACCGTCTGTCCTGGCTTCTAAAGAATATACCAATTGATAAGACTACAGACGAGAATGTGATTTTTATCAGGTTGCTCATTCGAAAAGCTAACAGTCAGTTAAAGGTTAAACAACATGATTGATGTTTGTTGAAATCATCATGACTAAATATGTTTGACATTTCACGAAAACCTGTCCAGTTATTTTAACAGATTCCAGAGCTACTGAATTGTTAAGCATAGGTCTATTTAGTGTCTGCCTTTCAACAAATGGTTTCATAGATAAATGTAAAATCCTGATAGATATTTGTTTAAGGAGGTCCAGCTGGCATGGATAAGAACCCACTTCGATTACCAAATATTGACATAAAGCAGAGTGTTTTTATGTTGTTCAAAACATACAATTGACAAGAGCTCAGAAAGCAAACACAGGCAGGTATAGGAACTGATAGTGATGCTTGAGCTAAT
Organism: Hemiscyllium ocellatum; assembly: GCF_020745735.1. Taxonomy (NCBI): domain Eukaryota; kingdom Metazoa; phylum Chordata; class Chondrichthyes; order Orectolobiformes; family Hemiscylliidae; genus Hemiscyllium; species Hemiscyllium ocellatum. Next base: position 86,264,992 of record NC_083402.1, on the reverse strand, counting down.
GTTTGCTTCATGGTGTTTATATATACCATCTATTGTCTGCAGTATGTTGCCAATGACCTTGTTTTACAACCAGATTGCTAATGACTAGTCAGAGTTGCTACTTGTATAGAAGTGCATTACATGTAAGATTAAGGAGATTTCTTTTGGAATTTCCACTGTTATTCGTCAAAATTTAGCCAGTATGCATGGATTGAAACAACCGAGAATGAAATAAGGTTAAAAATCACACAACACCAGGTTATAGTCCAACAGGTTTAATTGGAAGCACACTAGTTTTCGGAGCGACACTCTTTCATCAGGTGATTCGTCGCTCTGAAAGCTAGTGTGCTTCCAATTAAACCTGTTGGACTATAACCTGGTGTTGTGTGATTTTTTTTAACTTTGTACACCTCAGTCCAACACCAGCATCTCCAAATCATGAGGATGAAATAAATTGCAACCATTTCCAAAAAGAAACAATATCAAAATATTTTTTAGTGATTTTCTTGATGTCCATCCAATTAAAGATTGAAAGACAGGAAATAGACAATTATTTATTTATAACTTGCTCCACTAGCAAACATAGAATTAATATTGCAGAAATTCAGCTGCTTCATCAGTAGCACTCAATAATAAGAGGCAAAAAGAGTGCACCGACTCCACTGTGTGCAGAGGTGTGTTGAAAGGAGGTTTTGTTGTGCAGTGAGTGGCATCCTTGCCTCTAATCCAGAAGGTCAGGGTTTAACTCCTACTCTAGGGCTGGATGGCCAAGAAAGGTGCTTGTATAATATGCTAAAAAAGGTGTTGCTGGAAAAGCGCAGCAGGTCAGGCAGCTTCCAAGGAGCAGGAGAATCGACATTTCGGGCATAAGCCCTTTCTTCAGAAATTAAACAAGGTAAACTGATTAATGTCAATACTTTAAACATGATTTTCAGTCTTCATTCACACAAAAGACAGACAGACAAACAAATAAACATGATTTAGTGATAATAAAAGAAAATGACAAAACTGGCCAAATTACATAAATGGATTTTACAATGTGTTGTTTCATAGGCGTAGATGTGATCTCCATGATTGTTCTTCTGGAACTGCCAGTTTGGGTCACCTTCCCAGTTCACTCAGGTCAAGGTAATAATACTTCTCACTTAGTTTTCTACTCTCTGGGATTCCTAACTTTGGAGAGGTTTTAAATCTTTATGCTGTGTTGTCTGCAGCCAAGCTCATCTCCTCCAACAAGCACAATTTAAAAACAGTTCCAGCTTTGACTCTGCCCTGATAGACTGATCATCTTTTCCCAAGATCTCCATCACTATTCAGCATCTGCTCAGACATAGGTTCTCTTCTAGACTGATAGTACTGACCTTAATAATAGCCCTGTCCTCACAAACAAGCAAAAGTGGATTTGGTCTGTTCTTTTCCTTACCACAAACTATTTTATGAAGTCTACAAGTCACCTTCAGTTCTGAACCAAGTTCTCTAAACAAACAAAAATAAAAACAATGAAAAATCAGATTGTCTACAATAACCCAACAAGTCCACACTGACCCTCCAAAGAGTAACTCACTCAGACCCATTTCCCTACTAAGGCACCTATCACTATGGGCAATTTAGCCTGGCCAATTCATCCGAACTGCACATTTTTAGACTGTGGGAGGAAGCCCACGCAGACACAGGGAGAATGTGCAACCTCCATGCAGACAGTCGCTGGAGGCTGGAATCAAACCCAGGTTCTGGCACTGTGAGGTAGCAGTGGCTAACCACTGAGCCACCCTATTTTAACAGCATGGAAACCCAGTCTGTGTTTTCTATCAGCTTGGATGTGAAAATCAGATAGTTTGGAGATTTAGTGTGTTTCTTTTGCAAATTTTAGTTTTTGTAAAGTCTTTGGGATTAACTGGCCTTGATTTATGATGTGATACCGAGTTGGAAGTTTGATGACAAAAATCTCCTTCTTGGCTTTCAATAGTAATGGACATGAATGCATATGAAGAATCAACTAATTAGGCTGAAATTAATTATCAGGTATTCTATGTAATCTTATGCATTCCAATTTGCACTGACATTCAATCACAGGATCCCAAACAATTCCACTAATATCTTCATTTCTGACAAATCACCATTAAACCCAAGAGAATATATTTTGCCTGTTTAGTTTACAGATGAAAGTAACTCACATCCAGTTTTACGTTGAATCTTTGATGATTCTCACAATCGTTCTGTGGTTCATCTTTAGGGATGTGAATGGACACGTTTTGGTAAATAAAGGGCACACTAAGTGTTGTTGCAAGCTGGAAGAGCAGCACTTCATTTTCCACTTGTATAATGTGACCAAACAGGTTGATTATCAAACTGTAAATCCTTCCAACACATGACAATGACATAATAGTGCAATATGGCAGAGATTCCTAGTCAGCCATGTGCTGGGAAAAATATAGGAGCCTCTATCATTACTATCCATAGCTCCAGACTGCATCATCTGTATAAAAGTATAGATTGTCACAGCAATTCAGACTTGTTGAGACGGCAGGGGTAGCTGATTAGCTCCACTAGCTGAGTGACTGGTGTGTCGTATTCGTGGAAACAGCATAGCCTTCGATTCATGTCCTGCCTGGTGTGGATTCATGACCTACTTCATTGCCCTACCTGTGTGGAGATCATGGAACTGTGCAGCAGACCTGCTTCTGGAGCAGAGAACTGAAGAAGAATAATGTCATGAGAGTAAGAGTTGCATTTATGCAGCATGTTTTATAGTTACCAGGCATCCCAAAGCACTTTAAAACCAACAATATGCTTTGGATTGTCATAATTGCTATAATGTACGACACATTGCTGCAATTCTTGGCACAGCAAGCTCCCATAAACAGCGATGTGATAATGATCTGATAATTTGTTTTTATGATGTTAATTGAGGAATAAATATTGGCCAGAACACCAGGGATAATTCTCCTGTTATTCTTGAAAATAGAGCCATGAAATTTATTGTCTCCACTTGAGAAAGCAGGCAGAGCCTTAGGTTGAAATCTCATCTGAAAGACAGTACCATTGATGGCCCTGGGCTGTTCCCTCAGTACTGCTTTGAAGTGTCAGGCTTGACTATTGTGCGTAGGTCTCTAGAGTCAGACTTGAACATAAAACATTTTGACTGAAAAGTGTGTGCTACCAATTGACTGTAGCTGTTATATTAGTTGGCTGATAATGTGTAAATTAAGAAGAATATTGGTATAAGTTCATCAAATGAACTTTACATGAATCATGCACATGCACAGACCTGATATTCAAAGACACAATAAAACAGCAATTTGTATAATAAACATTCTCAGGCACATTATAGAGGAACAAAGATACAGTACAGGGAAAGAGAGGATTCTTGTGAAAGTTGGGAGATATAACTGATAGCTGAGCATAAAGATTAGTGTTGAAAGAATTCTAAAACAAATAGAATGGTAACAAAGGTAAAATATTCAACAATGGAATTCTAGATAGTGAAGTTAAATGCTAACTCACCAATAGTGGAACATGTATGAACAGAATACTAAATGCCAGCGTCATACTATTGAATGGAACAGGAGGGCATGTAAGGCAGGGAAGATGCTATGTAATGTGGGTTACAGATATACAGGGATTTGTTGGCTAGAAAAGACATTTAAAATTCAGCAATAGGGTGATAAAGAGTGAGAGAAGCTGGAATTGGGACAGGTGAGTATATTAATTAGGAACAAGACGTTGATAGTGCAATTTTGAAAGTTCTGAGGTTCTAGGCAGATAACATTAAGCAGCAGTTCATAGAGTCATAGAATTGTAAAGCACAGAAACAGACCCTTTGATCCAACTCATCCATGTCGATCAGATATCCTAAATTAATCCAGTCCCAGTTGCCAGCACTTGGCCCATATCCCCCTAAACTCTTCCTATTCATGTACCCATCCAAATGCCTTTTAAATGTTGTTATTGAACCAACCTCCACCACTTCCTCTTTCAGCTCGTTCCATGTGCACACCACCCTCTGAAAAAGTTGCTCCTTAGATCCCTCTTAAATCTTTTCCCTCTCACCTTCACTCTTTGCCCTCTAGTTTTTGATTCTCCCACCCCCAGGAAAAGATCTTGACTATTCAACCTATCCATGCCCCTCACAGAGTCATAGAGTCATTGTTTGGAAACAGATTGTTTGGTCCAACTAGTCCATGCCGAACATAATCCCAAATTAAACAAGTCCCACCTGCCTGCTCCTGGCCCATATCCCTCCAAACCTTTCCTATTTATATATCCATCCAAATGTCTTTAAACATCGACCACCTCCACATGCCACATGCAGATTACCCTCTGTGTAAAACATTTGCGTCTTTTGTCTTTTTAAAATCTTTCTCCCCTCACCTTAAAAATGTGCCCCCTAGTCTTGAAATTCCCATCTTATGGAAAAGACAACTGCCATCAACTCTATCTATACCTCTTGTTATTTCATAAACTTATCAGGTCACCTCTCAACTTCCTACGCTCCAGTGAAAAAGTGTCCCAGCCTATCCAGACATGATCTTACAAACCTTTATAAGGTTACCCCTCAGTCTCTGACGCTCCAGGGAAAATTTTCCCCAGCTTATTCAGCCTCTTCCTTTAGTTCAAGCCCTCCAACCCTGGCAACATCCTTGTAAATTTTTTCTGAACCTTTTCAAATTTCACACCATCCTTCCGATAGGAGGGAGACTAGAATTGCACACAATATTCCAAAAGTAGCCTAACCAATGTCTTGTATAGGCGCAACATTACTTCACAATTCCTATACCCAATGCACTGACCAATAAAGACAAGATTCCCAAATGCTGTCTTCATTACCATATCTTCCTGCGACACCACTTTCAAGGAGCAGCTGATTAAAAAGAGCAGAACCTAGCCAATTTGTAATGGAGGAGACTGCTGCTATCGATACTTGGAAAATAGAATAGAAATTCAACAAAATTAAATTATTGTTAACAAAAAAGTGAGGAATGGCAAAATTTAAGGAATCAGAGCTAGGTGTTTAATGTATTACTTATCTAGCCATTAAGGGAATTGTATTCTTTAGGTAAGTAAGTAGACTTAAAATCGAATAAAAAGGGCAAGTTTGGGAGTGGACTGGGGGAAAACTTGTGATGTCCTCTTTTCTTCAGTTCAATATTACTGCTGCACTTTAGTTTCTCCTTTGGGGAACTCTGTTGGAACTAGATATACACCATTATCAAAAGTAAGATAAACAAGAACATTCGAGGAAATTAAAGTCTCTTGAACCTGTATTGTGTTTGGGATATATACCAAGATTTATGCATTGCATTCCAATCTGCAAACTTACTTTTAAATTTCACATCATCATTAGGTATCTTCAGGTAATAGAAAGGACATCTTATGTAGTAACTTTTTCAACCATCACATTTGTTTAATGCTCTTGTAATCTCTAGATGTTGTACAGCAGCTGTACTTTGTAGTATACTCACATTTTTGTTGCACATCTCTAACATCTGAATCTCTCTATATGGTTTGATGGTGCTATGTGACTGCTAATAGAGTGTTCCATGGCTTGTTATTGAGATTCAATTGCAGACTCCAGTTTCAGCTCTTATTCATATTAATAGCTTCTATTTGCCTGATCCAGTTTGGATTTCAGTGTCCCATTCACCCTGGATAGTTTACTGGTTGCTTGCAATTGTTGAAATACCTCTTAGTGGACTGACTCCAAGGTTTGAAGATATTCTTCAAATATATTAAGCTCCTCTTGCTGCTCTTTGCTCATTTTTGTAATGATTGAACATACAGTTCACTTTAGTGAATAGGGTTGAGGTACCGACTAGACTATCTGAAATTTTTTTAAAGATCCGAGACATCCTCTGTGTGAAACTAAAAATTTCTTTCTCACTCTCTGATCTGAGATTACTCAAATATGGTGGCCACCACCTTGCCTGTAGAGGTTCTTGAAATTTCATTGGTTTTCATTTATGATTCAACTAGAATGAACTTCTCCTCAACTGCTGTTACTTTAACTTTACAAGTCATGCTGGTTTAGAACCTTCTGTTAAGTCTTCTGTAGCTTTGCCAAGAGTTTGTTGATCTCTCATGGTGTTGAGCTGAAGCTGATATCATCTGAATCTTGAGGATTTCAGTCTCTTTCTCTTTTGTGTAGTGGTCTGGTTTTCATCACAGGAGTGATTTTCAATATCTGTGATTGCTCTTGTTTCTTTTGCAACCACCAAACAAAAAAGGTTCAATGCTGAACAAGCATCAGAATTAATGGGAATGGCATACGACATATTGGAGATCACTTCCATTGTATTTGAGTAAAGCTTGCATCTATCGTCTCACTCTGATTTCACTATCACCTTTACCTGGAGTTGAATGGAAGATGACCAGAGAAATCCAGGCTTTAATCATGGCAAGGGGTCTGAAGAGTGGATACATCACTCTTGTGCATAACTTGAAACGAGTTTGCCTGCTATAAATTACTTGATAATAGAAATTGATCTGTGTGCCTATTTCTCATAATAAAAAAAAGTGTTCTTCCATATATGACAGTACTGTGCCTATAAGAGACAGTGCTGTTGTTCAGTGCTGTTTCTATTACAGAAAGGTGTTGCCACAGCGGTGACAGAATGTCTGCTTCAGAAACAATGGATAAACAGCTTTGAGCTTCCTGACAATTAGACAAAAAAAATGCATAGGTTAAGTCATGCTCACACAGACACAGGGTTTTCGTTTTGCTTTCAGTTGGGGTTTGGAGTTGGCCATTGAAACAGCTCTCTTACTCTCTCTCTCTCTCTCTCTCTCTCTCTACTTTCTCTCTCTCTCTGTTGCAGCAAAAGCTTGCTTTCTCTCTTTGCTGGTAGATTGTTTCTTTAGGTGTTCCTTTCTCCTAGACTGGGGAGGAAATACTACATGTGGAAAATCTACTTGATGAACTTGACTTTGCCAAGTTTGTGTTTATGGGGTTCTGCTGTATTGATTAAAAGTTAAATACAATTTTTTTTTCATTAAGTATTTCAATAAAGTCATTCCAATTCTTATTTTGTTGTTTGTATTTTAACTGTGTTTTAAGAATAAAGTGTATTTTACTAAAGCCCAGTCATGGACTAATCGAATCTCATCTGGAACACAGTGCCTTATACTTGCCTTTAAATAAATATAAAAGTTAGGGTCTAGTTTATCTCATTGATATACTTTGAGGGGGTTTGGAGTGGTCCATAACACATGTCTCTTCATTTACAGTTGTGGACTGAAGCAGTCTCAAGCTTCTCAATTTTGCCTGGCTGATAGTACTGCCATTTGAGTAAACAACATTAAAATTGCCCGTTTTATGACATGCACAGCAGACCCTCTTGATACTTGAAGACAAGTGAAGATTTTTCCCACCACAGCAGAGATATAGTGCTATGACAGTTGGCACCTTTCCCATATGTTCTTGTTCAGTTACTTTTTGGTATAGCTTTAGCATTGCTCCCTGAATAAAAGAAAACAGAATACTTCTGCTCTGTCCAATGGTTAGGGACACTTCCATGCTCTAAATTTGCTCATTAGGGTAACAGTTCATTACTCATCTGAGTTCAGGTTTACATTGTCACAGTACGGTCTAGTCACCTGATCGTTCTTACAAATTTTCCTCACTTTGGTATGATTACTGGCTTTGCCTCAAAGTCCTTGACCTTCTGTTTTCTATTACTGCTGCTAGGTTTCTCTTCAGTCTTTCCACTACTGGTAAATGCCGTTATTGTGGCCTGGTCAGCACTTGCCTCCATTTATGACTATTGGATACAGTGCCTGAGACTTGGAACAGGTCAGAATAAAACATGGTGCATGTGCAAGCTATTAACATTTATTAACTATAAACTACAAACGTAAACATGATGGAGCAGAATCTATGTCCCATAAGGTCTCAGCCCCAGGAGATCTGACATCATCATAAGATACATGTCTAGTAACTACTGTAAGCATATTGGTACAATTAACCATTTAAAGGATTGTCCTAATGTCTTGCCATAACTTTTTTATGAGATCAATAGTAACAATGCAGAAATTCTTTCAAGAACCAATTCTTTGGGATTACTATTGATCTTCCACAGGAGCCATAGTCAGAGAATACCCTAGAAATGATTTGCTTCCCTGCTCTGCATTATTGCTACTGGGTTCAATAAAATCCTATTCATGAACCCTTCTATTTTCATCTCCATTCATCAACTCATAACATTGGGCTCCGTATGTTGACAACACCTAGTTGTCACAAACTGTTAACATGACCCCTTCATGTATCTACGTATCAAGCTTTCTCTTGGCACTTAATATTAGATGAGCAGACATTATTTCAGGTTTAAATACTGGGAAGTCAGAAGATGTCTGCGGTCCCCTCCACGAAATCCACTCATGAGCCACTGGTTCCACCTTTTGTCCTAAAACCGTTTCAAGCTGAATTTGACTGTTTGCAGTCCATTAGTGGCCATGTTTGACTCTGAGATAAATGTCCAAACTCATATCTGTAACATTAGTGAGATACATTACTGCCAGTTCCATGACATTTGATGCCATTGCCCAGGCTCACATCTGCTGCTTAAAAGGAAGTTTCACATCACATTTGTTGCAATGGAAATTCTGCCAAAGTGAACAACGAAACAGAATGATCCAAAATGGTGGATGTGGTGATGGAGCCAATGATACTTCATAGTCTTTGGATTTCTGAGAGACCAAGACAGCCAAAAGACCATCCTTGGAAGGGAATGGCATTGTAAGATAGTGTGGATATGAACTTCCTGTTTCCAAACAACCTCCCCTTCCCTCACCTTTAACTTCCCATTCTGAGGAGAAAGTGAGGACAGCAGATGCTGGAGATCAGACTCAAAGAGTGTAGTGTTGGAAAAGCACAGCAGGTCAGGAAGCATCTGAGGAGCAGGAGAATTGATGTTTCAGGCATAGGCCCTTCATTAGGAATGAGACTTGTGGGCCAAGGGGGCTAGGAGATAAATGGGGGGGAGCAGGTGGGATGGGGCTGGGGAGAAGGTAGCTGGGAATGGGATAGGTTGGAGAGGAGGGTAGAGCAGATAGGTGGGAGCAGATAAGTGAAGCATCTTCCTTCCCACTGATCCACTCCCCCCTCCTCTCCGCTCAATCACTTTCACTCCACCTTCATCTACACATTGCATTCCCAGCTACCTTCCCCTCAGCCTCACCTCCACTCCAATTTATCTCTCAGCCCCCTTGGCCCACAAGCCTTCCCTTTCTGAGTCCTTGCTTTCAGTCAACCACAAACTGCTGCCTGGTAGATGAAAGAAAGCACCAGCACAGCACTGATGTGATGGCTTTATCAGTAGAACTGACAGCCCAGGCATTGGCACTGAACTTGACTTGAGGTTGATATTGGAATCAATAATAGGCTACATCTAGATCAGGGTGACAAGACATTGGGTTGCCAGCTCATGGGTGGGCAAGGTGAGTGATAATTATTGCTACAGAGCTCGCCGGTGAGTTCATTGATGGAATGACATATGTGAGAGAGCTGACTGAAGATATACACCAAGACTGAGTGTGTTAGTTGGTTTTCTGGATTGCAACCTGTCAGTACTGAGAAATGTGGAGGTGTCTGGATCCCACTTAGAAAAGTAGCAGAATGTATGGCATGGAGCTTGTCCTCTTTGTAGCTTCTGCTCCACCTCGCAGCTTTTCTGTAGATACTGAGGCATTGCCTCTGCCATACATACATCTTCTTGCAGCCTTTGTATCCCATAGTCCTCTGCCATTTTTGGGAGGATGTAGCAACACATTCTTGCACATACAATAAATCTCCTCCAAAATAATCTTCCAGGGTACATTGCAGCACTTTCCAATAGAAAAGGTTTCAAAGCATGACATATCTGCAACCATGGTGCTTGGTTGCTTAAACAAAGTTACTGCAAACACTCCCTGCTGTTTCAATCTTGTTTTTGAAGGAGTGGATAACGCATGCATAATCAAGACCCGTGTTGTCCAAGTTTAGGATGCAGGCATTGCATCAGGTGTGACAGTAAGGTCAATGCAAAATGTTTGGATGACTGCATGGGATGCCGCTGTCTGTGCCCTCTTGTGTGGGAAGGCCACTTAGATTGTACAGGAAGTAGCCTGAAACTGTTCTCCTCAATACAGCAAGACAAACGTTGAAAGCCCACCAAATTCAGGGCTAAGTGATTCAATGTCACGTCCACATTCTTAATAATTATGATTGAAGCCCAGAGAGAAAAAAAATACTTATTAAATACTTGCCTTACATTCAGTTACTTTAAATATCAATCCATTTTCTATATTTGAGATAATTTGGATGTAATGTAATTATAGAGTTTAGAAGCACCATAATATTAAACAATGCGTTTGATTAGAATTATAATCTACTTTGTTGTCAGAATTTCAAAAAAGGTAATGACTTTCTTTCATGCCTGTTTAAAACTGTGGACTTTTTTTATTTTTGTGATTAATCACCTCCCCAAATTGGACTTCAAATTTCCTCGTGTTACTCACCTCAAGCAACCATCCCAGAAATTTTCAGCATTGCACATCAGGTCACCATTAAAGCTATGGTTAAACCAAGACTTATGAATATTGAGCAACATTTGCCTTTATTTTTGCAGTTCACATCTGTTTGACAAATAGGAAACTGCTAAATTCTCTTTTACTCTTGGGGATCAACAACTTGCAATTGTAAAGTATATTTAATGTCATAAAATGTTCCAAAGTCAGAATCAATACACAATCTTACACCCAATTAAAGAAGGATATACCATGACAAGAAGAACAAGGGAGAGGTGGAGAATGACTATCCACACTCACCCACACACGGACCCTCTCACAGACTTATAAACCTTTACACTTGCACTCATACACATACACACACGCTCTCCCAGACACCATATTTCCCCATACGCACACTCCCCCATGCACCTATAATTTTGTGGTATAAATTTGTACTTGCAAAATTATATTTTAGTTTGCTCAAAAACTGCATGAATCCATGTAAGATTCTGTAAATCCCTTATTTAGAAATAGAATCAGTCTAAACATTGGGGCACAGACAGTCTCACACAGGGCACCTCACACCTTCAATGCATTATCTGAGACGACATGGCACCTATTGTTAAAGTTCACTTGAGAATGTTACTTTAAGAAAGTTCTGGAATTTACATATGAAAGAATTGAAACCAACATGGTCATTCTAAAAGATGAGAGACTTAACAAACAATCCAGGTCTTTTTCAATATATTATTTTAGTTGCATCACACTGTGAACATTTGCTATAAATTCTGTGTCTTATGATCTTGTACTCAACAACCACCTGATGAAGGAGTAGCACTCCAAAAGCTACTGTTTCCAAATAAACCTGTTGGACTATAACCTGGTCTTGTGTGTGATTTTAAACTTTTAAAAGACATTAGGACAGGTACATGAATAGAAAAGGTTTAGAGGGATATGGGCCAAACTCAGGCAAATGGGATCATTTCAATTCAGAAACTTTGGCCGGCATGGACAAGTTGGGTTGAAGGGCCAGTTTCCATGCTGTATACCTCTATCACTCAACGGCTGTGTGACTGTATGACTGTTTGATTGATGAGTAGGACTTGGTGCAGTTAGAACATGGGCAATTTTGGATGAGCTGGAGATCGTGGAAAGCAAAGGAGGGGTGACCCAACATGAAAGTTGAACTCTGTAATGGGAAGCGTGGATAAGTGTTTCTGAAGCATTGAGATTGTGTCTATGGCATAGATGGACAATATTATGGTGTTAATGATGGAAGCAATGTGAGTAAAAGGGTCTATTCAGGATCAAGTGGCATGGTGATTTTGTGAGCAATGAGCTTTTACATGACAGGAGCAGGTTAGAAGTTTAAATTCACAGGATATGAACATCAATGATCAGTCTGCATTTCTTGTCCATCCCTTGTTGCTATGTAAAAGGTTGTGGTAAGCTACTGCTGCAGTCCATGTGGTTTATAGACACCCAAAATGCCATTAGGGGAGAGTTTCCAGGATTTTGACCCAATGATATTGAATCAGTGACCGTTGAATTCCAAGTTCGGATGGTATGTGGTTTCAAGAGAAAATTACAGCTTTTAAGCTCCATGTATCTGGTGCCCCTGTCCTTTGACTTAGTAGAGGTCACAAGTTGGAAGGTGCTATTGAAGGATCGTTGGCGAGTTGTTGCAGTAGTACACACTTCTGCCACTGTGTATCAGCTGTGGAAGGAGTGAGCATTGAAGGTGTTACATGGATTGCTGATCAGGTAGGTTGCTTTGTCCTGGTTGGCATTGTTGCAACTGCATCCATGCCGGTAAATGAAGAGTAATCATTATGTTCTTGACATACGCTTTACAGATGATGAACAGGCTTTGAGAAAGGTGAGTAACTCAACACCTTCTGTTTTTGCCACTCTATTTATATAGTCCATTTCAATTCATTATCAACGCACATGTGATGCTGATAGTGGGGGATCCTGTGATGATAATGCCATTGAATATCAAGGGACAATGGTTAAATTCTCTCTTACATTGGAACGGAATATGTCATTCAGGCTGTCAAACCTGCTCTGTCATTCAAGCAGATCATGGCCTATCCTTTACCCAAATGCCACTTTGTCACATTATTTCCATATTCTCTGATCATATTGGTCTCCAGAAATCTATCAATTTCTTTCTTGAACTTGCTCAATGATGACTTTCCACAACTCCCTGGTGAAGAGAATTCCAAAGGTTCACTACCCTCTAAATGAACAGGTTATTCCTTACCTTAGTCTTAAATGGCCTACCCCTAAAACTGACATCATGTTCCCTGGTTTGAGACTCACCAGCGAGGGGAAACATCTTATCTGCATCCACTTTGCTACAGCTTGTAAGAATATTGTACATGTCAATGAGGCTAGCCTTCTTTCTTTTAACATCTGGGAAGTACAGACCTAATTGTATCATAAAACAATCCCATCAACCCAAGGATCAATTTGATGAACTTTTCTTTCACTCTCTCTATAGCAAGTATATTCTTCCTTATTAAGGAGACCAAAACTGTCTAGTATTCTCCAAGTTACTCTTCCTATAGGTTGTCATAGCTTGGCACTTGTATGGTGTGATGATTATTTGTCACTTATTAGTCAAAGCCAGAATGTCAACCATGTCTTGCTGCATATGCTCACGGGCTACTTCAGTATCTGAGGAATTGTGAATTGAGTTGAACATTACACTATGATTAGCAATCATTCCACATCTGACCTATTAATGGAGAGAAGATCGTTAATGAAAAAGCTAAAGGCACTTGGGCCAAGAGCACGATTCTGAGAAACTCTTGGAGAGATCTTCTGAAGCATAGGTGATTGATAATCAACAATTAAAACTGTCTTTCTTTGTTCTGGAAATGTGGAAAATTGACTTCAATCAATGGAGTTTTCCTATTAAATGTTATTGACTATAGTATTGTTGGAGCTTTAGTAATGCTGTAGTCAATGGCAACTAAAGGGAAAACTTCACTGGTTGAAGCCAATTTTCCACATTTTCAGGAAAATGCTAGTGTTATAAGTGTGCTGAAGGGATAGTTTAGGGACACAGATAACTCTGGAGCACATGTCTTCAGCACTACTTGCAGAATATTGTCAGGCCCCACAGCTTTTGCAGTGTCCAGTTCCTTCAGTCATTTCTTGACATTATGTGGAGTGAATCAAATTGACTGAAAGCTGGCGTCTATAATGCTGAGGCCATCACGAGGCAGATTATCTACTTGGTACTTCCGGCTGAAGATGTCTGAAAGTCCTCCAACCTTATCATTTGCGTCGATGTGCTAGGCATCCCCATTATTGACTATGAGGATATTTGTGGAAGTCTCTGCTTTTCTATCATTCAACTCTGAGTGGTGTTCAATGTGGAGGAGAATTGGCTGAAAAGGATGGAAGGTGATATGTTATGATCAGCAGGAGGTTTCCTTGCTCATGTTTGACCTGATGCTATGACAGTTCCCGGAGTCTGGACTCAATATTGAGAACTCTCGGGACAACTCTTTTCTGACTACATATCACTGTGTCATCACCTCTGGTGAATCTGTGCTGTTGGTGGGACCAAACTTATCCAGGGATGGTGATGGTGGTGGATGGGATAATGTCTGTGAAGTATGCTTTTGTAAGATTGGCTTTGTTAGGATGGCTAGCTTGGCTAGCTTTTGGGGTCAGCTTTTTCAATCTTGACCCAAGCCCCAGATGTTAGTCATAAGGATTTTGTGAGATCAATAAAGCTGTTTGTGCCATTGATCCTATCATCGTGGTTGATGCTGGGTGGACTGTCCAGTTTCATCCCACTTATCAGAATTTGTCACAGTTTTAATACAACTAAGTGACTTGCTAGTCCATTTCAGAGGGCATTTAAAAGTCAACCTCTTTCTGGAGTCACATATAGGCCAGACTGGGGAAGAACAGTAAAAAATGAGGTCTGCAGATGCTGGAGATCACAGCTGCAAATGTGTTGCTGGTCAAAGCACAGCAGGCCAGGCAGCATCTCAGGAATAGAGAATTCGACGTTTCGAGCATAAGCCCTTCCTTCAATGCTATTAGTGAACCAATGGGTTTATATAATAATCAGCAACGGTTTTAATGCCATTGTTGCACAAGCTTTTAGCTCGCGTTTTGTTAACTGATTTTAAATGTCACCATTTGCTGAGGGGGGTTTGGACCCATTGTTCCCCTGAGCAGTAGCTTGTATCTCCAGATTTCAGGTCTAGTGACAATGTCCCTATGACACCACCTCTCCTGCTGACGAAATAGTAAAGATGTGAAAATTGTAGTTCAAACTTAACCCCACTATTTAAGGAAGGAGAAAGACAGAAAAAGAAGGGAAATAGAGTCCAATTAGTGTGATATCATGAAGAATTTAAATGCTAGAATCTATTATTAGGCTATGTGGAAAATCATAATGGTTCAGATATTCTATCTCAGGAATAAAGTTAACTGAAACTAATTCCCTTTAAAATTGTCCACTTGCTTTGATGATTTTCCTAACTAAGACTTCATGTCTGGTTTGTCCTAAATGTAATATCCACAGGAAACTGGGGAGAAATCTCCTCAATGTAGGAATAGCATTGCAGGCCAAGTCATGCCTCTTTTCCACTTACCACATTTGCTGTCAATACCTCAGAATTAAGGGATGAAATGATACTAGGATAGGGACTGAGGAAAGGTAGGTGTGTAAAGTAAGTGAAAGGAATAGGGTGAGAGGTGGGAAGGTATAGGAATTGTGCCAGGTGGGTGATGTGTCAAGTGGATCAGATGCCTGGTGGGTGCAGTGGTTAGGGTGCCAGGTAAGTGAGTGTTAGGTGGATTCCAATTTAATGGGAGTGTATGGGGCTTGTGTCTAACAGGGCAAGGTTGAGTTGGGCTGGGGGCAGGAGTGGCAGTGTTGGGTCAAGTAGAGACATTCTTTGAGCAGTGTGGTTCTAATTCTATTGGGGTCATATTGGGTGAGGCTTTGTAGAAGAGTTTGGGATGGGTGTTGGGTCCAGCATGTGGGTGAGAGGGTCAGGTTGTGTGTCAGGTTTCAGTTTAATAGTTACCCTAGAGTTAGAGGGGTTTTTAAATTTTTAATCTATTCTGGCTGACTATTATGTTTAAATGAGTTAGAACCTTTTGAATTTTCCAACCTTAGCAGATAGTTTAGGATGGCTCCAGACTCAGAGATATTATTCATTGTAAAATTCAATTTCTCCAGGCAATTCCTACAGACTATTTTATGTCTGAGATTCCATTTGGTCCCAATGCACCATTCCAGACTACATGGCTCCAATGACCCTCTGGCCATTAAATTATCTGGGCCATCGTATCTGATAGATATCAACACAGAATAATGGAGGAATAATTGTGTCTGATAAATCTGTTTGATTTTTTTTATTTGAGAATTAAATTTATAATGCGGCTAGGAGGGATTTAATGCATTTCAACCTTCAAAAATAATTTAATACAGTGCCACACAAGAGAATGTTGCATAAAATTAGGATGTTTGAGTCTTGTATTAATAACTTTGCACAGATTAAGAATTAGTTAATGATAGTAGGCAGAGGGTACATCGAGAAGAGATAATTTTGGATTGGTAAGGTACCAAAAGGATCAGCATTTGGGCCTCAGATACTTACATTCTATATCAATGATTTAAATAAGGAAATTCTTTGCCATGTGTCCAGGTTTATTGATGAAACAAAGTTAAATTGGAAAGAAAGCAGCAATTTGATGTAGGACTTAGAAAAAATGGATGAGTGGTCTAGAACGTGACCATATTGTATGGCAAAAAGGGTTTTGATTGGAAATATGAGTTCAAAGAGGACACTTTATAATGATGTTACATTTGAATTAAAATTAGAAATAAAAGTAGGGTTTATTGCTTTGAAATCAAAGCTGGGGTCACCGTTGTGTGCAAACACAGAGAAAGATAATCAGTTGTAAATTAATAAACATTCTAACTTTATTTTTGAACATTTCTGTTTACCAGATGTAAAAATATTGAAATTTGGGGGAACAAAAAGGCTATTTGGCTGCCAGTCAAACATCATTTAATTGGATAATCAGTAGTTTTGCTTTCCAAATGTCATAGGAAGAGAATAATTCACAAGGATGGATGTGTTGACTGACTAATGGCTGGAGTGAGAGAGAAAGTGATTTGGTGAAATTTGCACATGGTCAGGTGAAATCAAAATCGGAAAAGTTGTTAGATCTTTGTGGGCAACTCGATTTAGATCAGAATTTAAGAGGCATCGTTAGTAAGCTTGTGGATGACACGAACTTTGGTGGGATAGAAGATTTTTTAAGATTACAAAGGGACCTTGAACAAATGGGCCAATGGGCTGAGGAGTGGCAGATGGGGTTTAATGTGAATAAGTGTGTGGTTTTGCATTTTGCTAAATCAAACAAGGACAGGATGTATACAGTTGATGGTAGGGTCCTGGGGAGCCATTTTTTTTCCCTCCTATTGCTACAGTATTAGCTCAAAACAACCTATCCAGGACAGGATGTAACCAATATCAGTTTTGGAATATTTCTGCTGCAAGTAGCATTTGCTACAGATATAAGCCTCACTGAGTGGCAGTTAACTCAAGAATGTAAATCATCTGAGCCATGGCCCTTTGTAACTGTTTGATCAGCTGAGAGAGTAAGCTCCCTGGAGATTTGGTATCCTGCCATGATGATACAGACTATCTCAGTTATCATCAGATGTACAATTGAGGAAGCATATAAAAGACTTATTCATGAGTATTTACATGCAATGCCATGATGGGTTCTTCTTTCAACAATAAAATTGACATTTTCAGTCAACCATCAGTAGTGAACTAATGAATATAATGTTTGATTGTGTTGTAGTATGACTCAATTAAGTCTAAATATAAGATTGATCAGGCCAGACTTGTTGGTAACAGTTAAAGTATGTTTGTTATTACACTGTGCTAGGCTACAGTTCAGCATACTCAAGCTGCCAACTTCTTTGCACAGAACTAACCCATAACAAAGGTGGTCACTGAAATCATGACTTATCTCTGAGGGTCTGCTACATATCCTCTCATGACATATATCTCAAGTGTGAAGAACCAGAGCCACAAGATGCTGAAAAATGTGTGACCAACTTCAAATCTGCAGTGAGAAGTTTGGCTCGTGCCATGGCCCAACAGAAAAGGCCTGGCACCTTCCCTCAACACTGAATCCTGCTCCATCAACAAGTGCAGTTTCCAGAGCAGTTTTCAAAACTTCTGTTAAACCTCTGTTGTCACCCAACTGACTCCCGAGACAGAACATGAAGGGTGTGCCAAAGGGGAAGAGCTTCTTGTTAAAGGAGAGTTGCCTCAGCCATGTTGAAAGCCTGGACATTTGAGAAAGTTTAGCAAAACCATAAGCATTCTGGAGTTTTTAGGGAAAAGCCTTCATTATCTTGGCTTGTCACCCAGATAATGCCCAAACTCTGATAAAGGTTTGGTATCTTCTATGGAATGGCAAGATTCAGTTGTTCAGAAGTCTCTTGAGAGGAAGATTATTAGGGAAGTTCGGTATTTTATTGGATATGCCACTCACGATTAGATTAGATTAGATTAGATTACTTACAGTGTGGAAACAGGCCCTTCGACCCAGCAAGTCCACAGCGACCCTCCAAAGAGCAACCCACCCAGATCCATTCCCCTACATTTACCCCTTCACCTTACACTACGGGCAATTTAGCATGGCCAATTTACCTAACCTGCACATCTTTGGATGGTGGGAGGAAACCAGAGCACCCGGAGGAAACCCACGGGTCTCTGGCGCTGTGAGGCAGCAGTGCTAACCACTGTGCCACCATGCTGCCCACGATGTGGAAGTATGTCTGACCATCTCCACAGGAATTTTAAGACCCACAGAATTTAGAAATCATAGCTCCCAAGGGGAAATCAGCCTTGCAATTCTATCTTTTGCCAGTTTCCGTGCTGTATGACTTGATAACTCTATGGTTACGACTCTATAACTAGCAACAGAAAAATCTGCATAATTGTGTAAAATTATTAAAAATCCCCCTTGACCTTGATGATAAGATTAGATTACTTACAGTGTGGAAACAAGCCATTCGGCCCAACAAGTCCACACCGACCCACCGAAGCGCAACCCACCCATACCCCTACATATTCCCCTTACCTAACACTACGGGCAATTTAGCATGGCCAATTCACCTGAATCGCATATCTTTGGAATGTGGGAGGAAACCAGAGCAAACCCACGCAGACACGGGGAGAACATGCAAACTCCACACAGTCAGTCACCTGAGTCGGGAATTGAACCCAGGTCTCTGGCGCTGTGAGGCAGCAGTGCTAACCACTGTGCCACCCACCTGTAGGATTCATAGTAAGCAAAATGTTTATCAATATATGTTGTCAAATGTTTTTTGAAGGATATTTCCTGAGCAGTTTGGATAATGTGCTGTTCCCAGCTTGTTTAGGATTAAGATTGAATTAACCAATAAAATGCTACTGTGTAGGATTTAATTAAATTGTGCTGTCTGTTCTTCTCCTCTCCATGCAATGACATAAAAAGTATTTTATCAGAGTTTATTTCCTAAATGCAATGGCTTGTTGTTGCAGCACTCTGTCAGGCTTTCAACCCAGTAAAAGCAGTAAAAATGTAAGTGCTCCCAAAACATGCTTTGATGGCAAGATTTAGTGCATGTCCTATAAGTGTAAACCTTATTTTTCATAATTTATGAATAATTAGCATATAGTAGAATATGTAAGTGAAAAATAATGGCTTGGATAAAAATTCATTTGATTAGCTATAATAACAATTCAAATATACAGGATCCTTTGTTAATTTATGGAAAGTCAATTCTGTGGCTAGACTAGATAATGAGGTGCTAAACAGGTCCTTTTTGCTATTCACAGGATGTACAAATCATAATTGCTTTTGAGAAGGTGGTGGAAACCACCTTCTTGAACTACTGCAGTTTGTGTGATGAAAGTACTGCAATAGTCTTTCCATTAAGAGTTAGGTCGGGAGTTTTAGCATTATCATCCATTCAAACAATCACTTATAGTAGTTGGTTCTTACTGACTTTAGTTTATTTTATTTTACAAGAGCAAGCTGAATTCCAATCTAATGACTACTTATCTGATACCTTCCAATGAATTTCTACTTCCAACAAATTTCTAGCTTCCAATCTCTGATCGATTCCAACAGCAACTT
Organism: Hemiscyllium ocellatum; assembly: GCF_020745735.1. NCBI lineage: Eukaryota > Metazoa > Chordata > Chondrichthyes > Orectolobiformes > Hemiscylliidae > Hemiscyllium > Hemiscyllium ocellatum. The sequence continues at coordinate 86,245,339 of NC_083402.1, read as the reverse complement.
AGCCAACTCTTCCAAATTAAATTGCTCCAGAAATACATGAAAGAATCTGGACAAGATAGATTAATAAGATTAACATGTAGTTGTCGTGATAGAAAGAATTCGTATAAGCCTTCAAACGTGAATAATTATAGGGATGAATGGGAATCAGATGGAAATGTATTCATTACAAGTTACAAAGTTAAAAATCACAGAACATTAGATTACAGTCCAACAGGTTTGTTTGGAAGCACTAGCCTTTGGAACACTGTTCCTTCATCAAGTGGTTGGAAAAATAAACTGAATTAACCTGTGGACTATAACCTGGTGTTGTGTGATTTATAACTTTGTACACCCCAGTCCAACACTGGCATCTCCAAATCATGATTACAAGTTACGTTTGCCCTCCTTTTTCTTTAATGTAAGCTGCTCTATAATTTAGCTGCATTCTTCACAGATTATCAATGATCAAACCATTTCCAAATTTTTAAATGCACGCTTCAGCTGCTTTGATTTCAGTTGTCAAAACAAGATGACACCATCTTACAAGGAGAAAGAAACAAAAGATTTGTATTTACACAGACTTTCATAATGTTCAAGAAATGCTTCAAATCAACTACACACTTCTGAAACATTATATAATAATTATCTGGCATTCTGCACCAGATAAGTAGAAATTTTCTCAGTTAAAAATTGAGGAGACTACAGGCCATTGTTTTGGTTCCAATTTCTAACTCCATTCCCTTACTACTTACTTGATCCCTCTTCCTTGCAACAGTCTGTGAGTAAACCATTCCGTTCACAACCATGGGGTTACATTTGACTGTCAGGTAAACTTCCACCCTCAAAATTGTACTGTTATTAAGGTTGTCCATTTTCACCTCTGTAATGCTAACCCTTGCTTCAACTTGTGTGTTGTTGAAACCCTCTTTCCTAGCTTTGTTGTTTCCAGTCTTGTCTATTCCAGAGCACTCCTGGCTGGTCAACCACATTCTAACATGTGCAAAATAGAGATCACACAAAACTCTGCTGCCTGTTACTTAACTTGCAGCAAGTCCAGTTACTCCATTACCCTTATGGTCATGGACCTGTTGAAGCAACTTCTTGATTTTAAAATTCTCATCCTTGTTTTCAAATTCCTCCATGACCTCATCCTCTCCTTTGCACAGTAACCTTCTTCAGCCCCACAATCCTTCAGGATATATATGTGCCTTTTGGGTTTTTTTTGTCGTTAACTCCCTTCCTATGCTTCTCTAACTCTCTGGGTCACTTTCCTCATTTAAGACACTCCTTAAGACCTACTCTATGGCCCTGCCTTTAGTTACATAATCTGATATCTCCCAGTGTGCTCTTTGTCTTATTTAGTTTTGTAATGCTTATGTGGAATGTCTTGGGATTTATTACATTAAAGGTGTTATATCAGAATAAGTTTTTTTTTAAATGTCATTGATGTTATAATCGAGGAGCCAACATTTGCATGGCAAACTCCCACACACAGTAATCTGATAATGACCAGGCAAGGTGATGTTGATGTTGATTACAGGATAAGCAATGGCCAGGACCCCATGAATAACTCCTCTACTCTTCAAAATAGTGCGATTCTGTCTTTTACTGCTACCTGAGAGGGCAGTCTTTTGTGGCAAATGTGGCATAATGTCTCATCTCAAAGATGACATCTCCAACTGTGTCGCACTGTCCCAGTACTGCACTGGGACATCAAACTTTATTTTATGCTCAAGTACTGAACTGGCACATGAACCACAATCCTCTGAGAGTGAAGTTGACACCAATTAACAAGATGTACATTTCCACAGCATGAATGAGCAGCATCATTTCTTTAAATGTTTATTCAGCCAACAGGAACCGTGCATTGTTTAAACATTGTCTTCTGGTGAGTTGCCTTAGTCCATGGTACAGTTTGATTTAACTTTAGATCATGCATTTGTAACAGAAGGCTTTGGATAGGATCAGAACAATTTTTTTAACAGTAAACCACAGATTCCAATTTAACCAAATATGGTTTCTAACAGTTTCAGTTTATATCAGTAAGAAATTAACCACAATATGATTTGATTTGATTTATTGTTCTCTCATAGGAACAGTGAAAAGTTTTGTGAGCAGTACAGGCAGAGTAGCAGATGGAGTTTAATTCAGATAAATGTGAGGTGCTACATTTTGGAAAGGCAAATCAGAGCAGGACTTATACACTTACTAATACGGTCCTGAGGCGTGTTGCTGATCAAAAAGACCTTGGAGTGCAGGTTCATAAATGTTGGGTTGCAGGTGGATAGGATAGTGAAGGAGGCGTTTGGTATGTTTCCTTTATTGGTCAGTGCATTGAGTATAGGAGTTGGGAGGTCATGTTGCGGCTGTACAGATATTGGTTTGGCAATTCTTGAGTTGTGTGTGCAGTTCTGGTGTCCTTCCTATAAGAAGGATGTTGTGAAACTTGAAAGGGTTCAAAAAAGATTTACAAGGATGTTGTCAGGGTTGGAAGGTTTGAGCTACAGGGAGAATTTAGGGGCTATTTTCCCAGGAATATTGGAGGCTGAAAGGTTACCTTATAAAGGTTTGTAAAATCATGAGAAGCATGAACAGGATAAATAGGTAAGGTCTTTTCCTTGGGGTGGGGATTCTAAAACTAGAGTGTATAGATTTGAAGTGAGAAGGAAAGATATAAAAGTTCAAAGTTTTCATGCAGAGCATGGTGCCTATATGCAATGACCTACCAGCTGAAGTGGTGGTGGGTGCTATGATTACAACATTTAAAAGGCTTTTGAACGTCTATATGAACAGGAAGGAATTAGAAGGATATGGCCAAATGCTGACAAGTGAGACTAGATGTATACAGGGTATCAGGTTGGCTTGGACTGAAGGATCTGTTTCTATGCTGTTTCTATGATGACTCTGTGACTCAAGATCATACCATCGAAAGTGTGTAATTATAATTGAACAGAGAGAGGCACACAATGATCCGTAGAGAATCATCTGTAGAGAAGATGCGTCAGACCTGCAAACAGATTTAAAAGAGCATTGTTAGTAATGGTAACAGTGCTAGAATTGAGGTTTAAAATAGCAGAACGATTGGAAAATATGTAAGAATAAGATCTGTCATAGAGAACTTGCAAAGAGTCACCATGCTTCAGCACCATCTTGTCAAAAGTCCAAAGGTAGTATTAAAGGAAAATTAGACCTTCTTTCCCCTGGGAATTACACTTTCCATTTGCACCAGATTTCACTTGGTTCTACAAAGTTTATTTGAAATAATTTAAATCTACCTTTTAGCATTTTTCTTTCTTTCTGTCTTGTTTTGATGAAGTGTCATTGCTTCCAATTAACTTACTTTGCTTCTTAACCTCTTTTTAGGAACAATATGTACTTTGGACTTCTATAATGGAATCCAAGAGGCACATGGGCTCAAGAATGTTGCTCTCCACAAATCTCTACACCAGAAAAACCTTTGACCATGGTAACATGGATTCTTTTCCTACATTTCAGCTTCATGAAAGGATAAATTAATTTAAATATCAGTGAAGTTTGGGTTCACATCAATTTTCTAAAATAAGAATCTGGTACTTTCAGTTCCACTGAATCAATGATAGTTTCTTCTGTTACTCTATTGCAGAAGTAAATATACAATTGTTGCAATATTCTTCTGAATAGAAATTCATTAAAAATCAGCTGAAGAAATGTGTTTAACTAAGACTGCAATAGTTATAATGTGATAGAATAATAAGATCATGTCAATAAATACACAGGTTGCAATTTTCAAATACCTTCTGAGAATGTGTAAATGGTATAAGCAGGCAGGGAAAGAGTTAAGTTCTGAGTTTTGTGAAGTAAGAGGTTCAGCTGAGCATGACTCAGATCGATAAGAACTGAGTTAACAATGGGGTGTGGGGGTAAGGGTGATCAAGGTGGAAAAGCATTCATTATGTAGGGTCATTTCACAGTATTGGAAGCATTCAGTTGCAAAGTCAGCTAGCAAAGGGGAATTGTATGAATCCAGTTAACAAGGTTAAGAACATTCATTGTATAACAGTGAAGGACTTGGTCTCTGCTATTGATACTTGTTGATTGTAATGGTCACCCAATTAATATGTATGTTGCCTTATCTGGATGTTCCTCCCTGTAAAATGAGTATATAGTTCATTGGGAAACTGCTGTTCCAGAGAACACCATAAATTCATGTCTCTATGCACACGGGCAATTATTCTCTCTCTCTCTCTCCAGGATCTGGAATAAATATGAAGGAAATAAAACTATACTGTGTCTCTGAATGTTTTGCTTCAACTGAGGGGTGGAAAGGGATGACAAAATTGGCATAGTCGGCAGGATCCAAACAAATAGTTATGACTGGACACTGTCAGCGGTCGCCCAGAGCATCAATGTCTCAGCGCAGGTGGGCCCACAAGGTCTGATTTTAAACCTTGGTCCCTCTAGATATCGCTGTGTGTTGGAAACGGTCCCCTCACTCGGTTGCTCTCTATTTGACCAATTCCTAGAACGGTAATTAGTTTAGTTTAGTTGAGGGACACAGTTTCACAAGAGCTCTGGCAGGCAGAGGTTCGAGTCGTCTGCGCTGCATTGGGGGAGGGGGTTTGATTGAGGTTTGGGTGCTCTGCACGGTACTGAGGTTTAAGTCCCCTGGGATGGGTTTGATTGAGGTTCGAATCCTCTGTGCAGTGTTGGGGTTTGAGTCCCTTGGGGGGAATGTATGATTGAGGTTCGTGTCCTCTTTGTGGTATTGGGGTTTGAGTCCCTTGGGGGGATATGTGATTGAGGGTTGAGGCCTCTGTGTATTACTGGGGTTTGAGTCCCCTGGGGTAGTGGGGGGGGGGGGTGGAGGGGGGGTTGTGTGTGTGATTGAGGTTCAAGTCCTCTGTAAGATACTGGGGTTTGAGACCTCTGGGGGGGGGGGGTGTTGTGTGGTTGAGGTTCGAGTCCTCTCCGTGGTACAGGGGTTCGAGTCCCCTGGCAGGAGTGTGATTGAGGTTCAAGTTCTCTGCGTGGTACTGGGGTTAGAGTTTACTGGGTGGTTGATTTGAGGTTTAAGTCCTCTGCACTGTACTGAGTTTTGAGCTCCCCGTATTTAAGCGAGGTTCAAACTCTCTGTGTTTAAGCGAAACTTGAACTTTCTGTGTTTAAGTGAGATTTGAGTTCTTTGTGTTTAGGTGGGGTTTGAGCCCCCATGAGGAGTAAAGGAGTAAAGGGGTTAAAGTTCCCTAGTGATGAGATTTGAGGCTCTGCAGTCACTGTTCTGGGGGAAGAGAGTGGCTTGGATTGCAGCGCCACATGGTCCACTGCGAGGGCTTTCTCTTTTCATAAATGTAAAAAAACCTAAGAAACGCTGAAATTAAGGTTGTACTAGTACTTGGGTAGGAAAAGGAAATGTGATTGTGCCATGCTGACAGTGTTTGATGTTTAAAAAGTTTGGTTTGTTAAAATACTGGTTCAGAAAATCCTTTTAACTAACTGATTTGCCTTGTTTGAATCAGGATCTCAATTCAATGTGTTTTGTGAGCTATGTAATGAGGCAGATTTTGTTTTTACATTAAAATTGTACAACATTATGTCCTTCTTAAAATTGTCAAACTTGTAACCTTAAAACAAATTGATTGAGTGCCTTGAGACCCTGATGTGTTTGAAGTTATACAATGGCCTGCTTCATGTTGCAAATTCAAAGAATGTTGCCACTGTAATTCCGACTGCTTTATTTGTGAAGTTTCATTTGGAGCACATATTTTAAAATATTCAGCATTTGTTTCCCACAAATATTTGAGATTTAAATCTGAACTGAAACTGCCTCTTCAATTACTAAAGCACAGGAAACATTTTATCATTTTCTTGCTGTTCTAGACGTTTGAAATACTTTTCCTGACAGCTTTCACATGACCAAGTATCAGTTTTTGAATGGAGGTACCCGAGGGCTTGATTTTGGGCCCATTGCTTGTTGTTTATAATTGACTGAATTGTTGAGGCAGTACAATTTTGAAGTTTATGGATCATGTAAAACTTGATAATGTCATAAACAGTAACCAGAGTAACAGATGTTAAGATGATTAAGGATGTTGAAATAGGCAGACACAATTTAGTGTAGTTAAATGTGTGACTGTCTTCATACTGATAGCTACCTTGGCAAGGAAGGAATGAGAGAGGAAATACAAAGATACTTGCAGCAGCTAACATCGTCTCCAGAGTTTCTCCATTCACAGGTAAAGCATGTCTTCACACTACCACCCACCCTTCCCCAACTGATCCAATAGATTCGATCAACTCCTCAGTCATGAGCATGAAAAATCAAGAAACTCGCTCTGAAGGATCTCCATGGTAATCTTGACCAAAGCGTATCACAGAGCACAAGCCACAGCCACTGGCACATAAATGTTGACAATCAGCACTTGCTAACTAGTTTTGACTACCGTGATACCCCTCTGATGCACTGGCAGGGTATGCTGAAAGCATAGACTTGCATTGCTGGGTGCATCAGCAACTAGCATAGAATACCTGTTGCAAGGACACTTTTGAACACACAAAGAGACCCCAACTTATAGATTGGGACAGACTGCATCTCAGTTGCATTACTGTGAGAGCTGTAGTGAAGTGAAGAGTGATACTAATTTGGTTAATGGGACATGGATGTTTCTCCACAGAAACAATCCTGATTTTCTCCTGTATGGGCCAGGTTCAATCCTCATAAGAGTTGAGTAAGCTAATATCTGACACCCTTCCACCCATATCGACAGCCATATAAACCTGCCCAGGTATACTCAGTAAGTGAATTTTACTGCTGGTTTAGGTGGCAGAGGTGTTCTATGGTAGTGAGTAGGCTATGCAGAGAAGATGCAGGGTTAGTACTGTGAGAGGTTGGGGGGCGAGAGTGTGACTGTCAGTGAGAAAAGATGTTATAAGCAATAGCGAGATTGCCAGAATAGGAGCCTTGGTGGCAGTTGAGTGCAGTGGCAGAGATAGAGTGAGTGTGAGGTCTTGGAGAGAAGAGTGTGGCATTTATCTTGGTGATGGAGAGAAGGTAGCTGACCGTCTTGCTGTACTGTGTCAGCCACCCCTCTGGACTGCGGATAGCACTGACCTAGACAGCAACCTCAGGCCAGGCCTGGAGGGTCTGGTGGTGTAGTCTCCTCTGTTGGTCCTCTTAGCACTATCCCTCAATTAGGGGTTCCAGGTCTGTGCCAAAGAATCGTGGTACAATTTTCCTTTTTGCTGACATGCTCCGGATCCAACCTTGGCTGAACAGGTCAGCTTCAGAATACCAGTGCTTGTCTGGGGAGACAGAGATCTTTCAAAGATGGCATGCTCACAAGGATATCTGCCGTGTAGTGAATTGTTCTCGGATTGGTGTGTGGTAAGGTGGACCTGGAATTGGCACTATAGAGGCATTTTAGGTACTTTATTCAGCAAGTTTGCTAAAATACAATGAGGAAACTGGCCACGCATCATGGCAAAAGTCCATCTAAGAAACTGGATACAACTTGAGTTTAGCCAAGAAACCGTATGGTTCAGCCCAGAGTTCTGAGGACAGGGCATCTCAACCTGAAGAATTAACTCTCTTTCACTCCACAGATACTGCCAGTCCTGTTGAGTACTTCCAGCAGTTTTTGTTTTTATTCTATTAATTATTTAATTATTCATCAGGTAAGATGGTGGTGGATAAGGGCTTCTAAGCCTGAGGCTCATCTGCTCTGTCTGCTTTCCTTTTCAATTTATTTTCTTGTTTTCTCTTTTATTTTGTTTGCCTGTTGTGAAGAGCAGGGGTGTTTGTGGGGACGGCATCAGTCTCCTCATCCAACACATTATCCTTAAACATTTCTGTCAACTCCAACTAGAGCCCACCACTAAGGACATCCTCCCCTCCCCACCCCTCTCCGCATTCCCCTTGACAGTCTTTGGTTAGTGCCATTCTCCCCACGAACCTCTGAACCCTCAGGTACTTTCCCCTGCAACTGGAAAAGATGCAAAACCTGTCGGTACACCACCCATCTCACCTCCACCCAGGACCCCAAACAGTCCTTCCAGGTGAGACAGAGATTCACCTGCCTCTCCTCCAACCTGGTTTACTGCATCAGGTGCTCCCAATGTAGTCTTCTCTACATCGAGGAGACCAAACATAAACTTAGGGAACGATTTACCAAGCATCTCAGCCAGGCCCACAGGGGACAACCAGACCTCCCAGTCACCGTCCATTTTAATTCTCCCTCCCACTCCCTTTCCGACATGACCATCCTTGGCCTCCTCCATTGCCACAGCGAACCACACCACAAATTGGAGGAACAACACCTCATCTTCTGCCTGGGCAGCCAACAGCCCTGAGGACTCAACATTGAGTTCTCCAATTTCAGATAACCTCTCTTCCCATCCCCTGACTCCCTTCCCAGCTCCTCCCTCTCCCTTCCTGCTCCCTGCTACCAACTGGATTCATTCCTCCCATTGACCAATCAGGTCGTACCTCTATCTGTCTTCATCTATCCCGACTTCGCCACCCAGCTCCAGCCACCCTCTTTATCTGCAGCTCTCCCTATACCCATTCCCAGTCCTGAATAAGGGTTACACCAGAAACGTTGACTTCAGCACCTCCTGGTGCTGCCTGGCTTGCTGTGTGCTTCCAGCCTCCTGTCTTTCTACGACGGCATCAGTGGTGGCAACTAGGCCCAGTGTGGCCTTATGGTGGCAGCATCAGAGATAGTTTGGGTGCATCAATGAGGCGGTCCTAGATGCTACAACCGAGGTGAGTTTGGGTTGCTGACAGCATCTGTATCTAGCACAGATTCATGGAGGTGGCGGCAGAGGTGAGTTTTTGCCCTGTATGAGACACTGCAGCTTTGGCAGCAGCCGCATCAATGAGGTGACCCTCAAGCAGACTTATGGCGGTGGAGTTGCATTTGGGCTGGAGCAGTACCTGGTGTCAGTGGCATCTGCATTGGTGAGGTCCAGCGAGGACACATTGTGTCAAGGACATCAATGGAGACAAAATGGCGTCAAAGAATGGTGACTTTTGTTCCAGCAGAGATGGTGGTGTAGAGAAAGGACTTGTGCATGGCCACCAAACCCTTGACCTGTTATGAAGCACTAAATAAGAAAGACTATGAAGTTGAGCACTTTCTCTTTGTTCTTCTGCCTTTGCATTCTAAATTTTGGTTTATTTTTCTGTGTTTTAAGATAGCACCGGAGAGTGGCAACGATGCTTGTCACTGTATTTTGTAACAAAATACACATTACAATACATAAATCAAATGTGCGTGACTTCAAATGTGAGCAAGAGTGCAACTGTGCATGTGTGTGAGAGACTGAGTGCGTGTGTTGGGATGAATGTCTGCATGCATGTACATATACCCTCCATGGAAACTGGCGTTTTAAAAATCATATCATTGTGCATATTCTCACTTTTTATATACAGTATTAGCATCAAACAATCCTCAACCAGGTTAATTTTCAATGAAAAGCTTTGTTTCATTGCTTCAACAATATTGATGCTGCACATTGTGATTTTCATAGAATCATAGAATCCCTACAGTGTGGAAACAGGACCTTCGGCCCAACAAGTCCATACCGACCCTCTGAAGAGTAACCCACCCAGACCCATTCCCCTACCCTATTACTTGACTTTTATCCCTGACTAATGCACCTAACCTACACATCCCTGAACACTATGGGCAATTTAACATGGCCATTTCATCTAGCCTACACATCTTTGGATTGTGGGAGGAAACCCGGAAGAAGCCCAGGCAGACACAGGGAAGACGTACAAGGTGGCTCAGTGGTAAGCATTACTGCCTCACAACCCCAGGGACCTGGGTTTGATCCCACCTTCAGGTGACTACCTGTGTGGAGTTTGTGTGTTCTCCCTGTGTGCGCTTGAGTCTGCTTTGGTTCCTTTCTACAGACCCAAGGTTTTGTGTAGCAGACTGTGTGGTTGCATCTCTGTGTAAGATAACAAACTTAGTACAAATTAATTGCTGATAAGTTTGTTGCTAGTAGTTGCATGGAGTCATCCTAACCTGAATTTAGATTATTCTCAGCCATTAGAAGCAAGTGACTGATTACATTCATGGAACTGGATTGAAAACAGACTTCAGAAGTAAAAGGACAATTGATCCATTTTAGCTTTGTAGTCTCTCTTCATAGGAAATTATGTTATTTAGATCCACGTGCTACAAAGAACAACCACAGTGGGTGAGAAAATTGTTTATAAAATAGTTTGAAATGCTACAAATGCTGGGCAGCACGGTGGCACAGTGGTTAGCACTACTGCCTTACAGTGCCTGAGACCCGAGTTCATTTCCTGACTCAGGCGACTGACTGTGTGGAGTTTGCACGTTCTCCCCGTGTCTGCGTGGGTTTGCTCCGGTTTCCTTCCACAGTCCAAAGATGTGCGGGTCAGGTGAATTGGCCATGCTAAATTGCCCGTAGTGTTAGGTTAGGGGTATGGGTGGGTTGCGGGTTGGTGTGGACTTGTTGGGCCGAAGGGCCTGCTTCCACACTAAGTAATCTAATCTAAAAAAAAATGACTGTATTCCTGTCAACTTTGGTAGAATTACCACTTACAATGGATTTTATAGTACCGAAATGCGAACAGTATAACATAGGAAAGTATTTTTTTGAAGTCTGCTCATTCAAGTCTGCACATTCTAAGTTACTGTAGAGTTCACTGGCCTATTGCTATTTTATGCTCCTATGTACATGCAAAATGCCATTGAATATCTAATCCTATTAATAGATTTATTCATTTTTAACATCCTAAAGCATATGGCCAGTGCTTTTTTGAATTAGCTGATGTAAACACAGGCGAGCATTTCACTAACTAAAAAAAACGCTTTCACAAACAAGAATTGATAAATCTCCATCTGTCAGTAGGTTAAATCCACTATATGAACCAATTTGGGCCAACCTTTATTTCTGTGTCATCATAAATTGTCTTTTTGATATGTAAATGAATGAAAACACATGCTATAATTGACAGGATCATCAAGCCATTTCCCACATTGGGAATTAAATGTAAGAATGCTCCTCTGACCTTCACCCATAGCTATGGGCAGTGGAGCCTTGTGCTTTGCAGCATCCTTCCTGTTTCTTTTCAAGCAATGAAGTGCATCTGTTATTATTGAGGTGTTTATGAAAAGAAGTGCTTGAAGTGTACGAGGGTCTTTGGACTGATTTAATTCAATTCTTTGGTTTCTTTGAAAAGAAAGCACACAATAGATGAACTGACTAATCCCAGATAATTGCTATGGTTTTTGGTTTCAATAAATTGCTTTCAGTAGTCGAGTCATGGGAACAAATGTTGGTGATCATGAATCTTTTAGAAGCTTTTCTTTGCATAGAAATATTATATAAAGCATTACATTTAATTCAGTTCAATTAACATGCACTTTTAAAAACAACATCTGCACACAGTACGGTTATTCAAATTATATTGCTTGAAGGAATTTATTCGAAATTTTTGTTCTCAGCATTTGTTGACAGTTCCTTACGTCAAAGGGAAAAATGGCTTGTTTGTATTACAAGATTTAACCATCCACTGACAGCTGTATTTTAATCGTGCCTTTCATCCCCCACGGCAATGAGAAATAGCCCTGTTGGTCAGAAATGTGGTTGAAATTTAATTATAGGATATTGTATTATTAATACTTGTGAACTTATGTCTATTTGGAAAATATTCTAGGACTATTTCACAAAAGAGAGCAAATTTAATTATTATTTATTCTAATATGGAAATTTAATTATATACCTTCTATCAATGGAGGATAATTAAGATTTTGGGAGTTATACAGGATTTTAGAGTGGGCATAGTTGCAAAGCATAAATAACTTCCAAGAATCTTAGGAAACCAAAGATTTAGTGAGGGGGAGGAATTGAGTGAAATCCGTACCAGTAAGAAAATGGTGCTGGTGGAATTAATGGTGTTAAAGCTGATAAATTACCAGGGTCTGATAATCTACATCCCTGACTGTGCATGGAAGGGGCCCTAGAAATATTGGATGATTTGATGTTCATCTTCAAAAGTTATATTTTATCTGGAGCAGTACTTAAAGATTGGAATGTGGCAAATATAATTCCACTATTTAAAAAGTGAGGGATAGAAAAAAAAGAGAAATATAGACTGTTTGCCTAAGTGGGAAAAATGATAGAGTTTATAATGCAACATTTGGAAAGCGTTAAAGGGATTGGATAATGCCAGCATGAATTTACGAAAGGCAAATCATGCTTAACAAATCTATTGGAGTTCTTTGAGAATGTAACTAGTAGAATAGATAAGAGAGATGTGGTGTTTTTGGATTTTCAGAAGGCTTTTGATAAAGTTCCTCATAAGAAATTAGTGAGCAAAGTGAAAGCCCATGAGACTGGGGTAATATATTGGAATGGGCTAAGAATTGATTGACAGACAGGTAACAGAAATGGGTCTTTCCCAAAGGCAGGCAGGAACTAGTGGAGTACTGTAAGCATCAGTGCTTGGGCACAAGGTAATCACTAAATGTGTAAATGACTTGGGTGAGGGAACCAAACCCAGCATTTCCAAGTTTGCTGATGACACAAAATTGTGTGGGATTATGAGTTGTGAGAAGAATGCAAAGTGACTTCATGGTAATTTCAACAAATTGAATGAATCGGTAAGCACTTGGAAGACAAAGAACAATAATGTTAATTTTGAAGTTTCACACTTCAGTGTAATAAACAGAAAGAAAGAGTAGTATTTAAATAATGATGTTTTGGGAAGTGTGGATGGACAAAAAGATCTGGATGTCCTGATGAACGGCATGTCCTGAAATGAGGACTCTCTTGCTCCTCGGATGCTGCCTGACCTGCTGTGCTTCTGCAGTGCCACACCTTTTGACTCTGACTCTCCAGTATCTGCAGTCCGTACTTTCTCTTGCCTTTGTACATCAGCCAATTAATGGAAGCAGGCAGCTGCAGCAAGTGATTAGGATGCACTTCATTCCAAGAGGATCTGAGTTCAGAAGTAGTCTATCTTTCTACAGTTATATCGGGCACTAGTGAGATCAAGAGTATTGCATGCAGTTTTGTTTTATCTACCTAAGAAAGGATATACTTGCCATGGATGGATTACAGCAAAGTTTTATTAGGAGGACACCAGGGATGGCAGGACTACCAGGAGAGACTGGTTCAATTGGGCCCATTTTCCCGAGAGTTTCAAAGCATGAGAGGGAACCTGAATGAAACATAAACAATTCTAACAGGGCTGGATAGACTAAATGCAGGGAGCAGATTTTCCTGGTTGGGGAGCCTAGAACCAGGGAACACAGCCTCAGGATATAGGGTAGACCATTTAAGTGAGGGAGGATTTCTTTACTGAAAGCGTCGTAACACTATGGAATTCTCTGCTACAAAAAGTTGTGGAAGGCAAGTAAATGAATAAATTGAGGAAAGAAATAGATTTCTTTTTAGATTTTACAAGTCAAGGAGTATGGGGAGAAAGCAGGATATGGCATTGAAATAAAGGATCAGCTATGATCTCATCAAACAGTGGAAAAAGGCTCAAAAATCTAAATGTTGAGAATGTGGTGCTGGAAAAGCACAGTCGGTCAGGCACCATCCGAGGGGTTGCAGAACCCATGTTTTGGGCAAGAGCCCTTCATCAGGAATGAGGCTCCAGCATCTGCAGTCCTCACTTTCTCCTCAAAGATCTAAATGGCCTACTCCTGCTTGTAGTTACTAAGTTTCTATATTACCCATGTCTAGTTTCTTATCATATGGGAGCTAATGTAAGTATTGTCTGATTCAGGTACACATACATGGTTGAAGATTAGCACATGATTACAGATCACTGCAACACACCAGCTACAAAAGGCTTTTAGTTTAGAAAGGCATTATGTGTTGGTGTAGACTTGGTGTGTTCCTGTGCTGGACTGTTCTTTTGTTCTTTCTCAAGCACTGTTCGCATTATAGTGGAATGATGCTAATGATGATGGCATGCTATCCAGAAACACAAATTCTATCACTCCCTACCTCTGGACTTGGCCCAGAGTGGGGGTGAAAATTATTTCATTAATTCCATTCCTTATCCACCAGTGTAACCTGACATGGTGGATATATCCAGCATTTTCTGTTTTTTTATTGAAAACTAATTTGGCCACAGCTGAACTAGTGTGTCTAAGTCTGAACATTACACTTTTGACAAGATCTGCTAGTTTTGACGGAGAACTGGAACAGGTTTGCTGAACTGCATCCACAAATGAGAGATTAAAATTACTATGTGTATGGAATGAGCTGCCAGAGGTACTGGTGGAGGCTGGTATAATTGCAACAGTTAAAAGGCATCTGGATGGGTATAGGAAGAAGAAGGGTTTGGAGGGATATGGGCCAGGTACTGGCAGGTGGGACTAGATTGGGTTGGGATATCTGGTCAGTATGGACAAGTTGGACCGAAGGGTCTGTTTCCTTGCTGTACGTCTCTATGACTCTATGACTCTATGACTCTATGACATAGGAGAAACTGGATTGTTCTTCTCAGAGAGAAACAAAACAGATGATTTGGTAAGTATTCAAAGTAATGAAGGATTTAGAAGAAAATGCTTTCAATGGTGGATGTGTCAACAATCAATGGGCACAGATTTGCCATGATTAGCAAATAGATTCAGAAGCTTTTAAAGGAACAGCAATAGTACAAATTTCTGGTCTCTGGATTATCAGAGATGAGATATACAACTGAAAATGTGCCTTTGGGCTCATTGGAAGTTATGACACATGAACCTATACTAAATTGCTGGGATATTTCAACTTCTGATTGGCAATCCCCCTGTTTCCTGAAATTCTCTGACACTGAGTTACAGACAAAGACTTTAAAAAGTTATTTTTTTAATTAAATGTGTGCAATGCTGTATAAGTAGTATATATTGCCTTTCTTCTGTTTGTCGGTAGTTAGCCAGGCACAGTTTAAGCCTAATGTAATACCTGGGTAACTAGACGTTTCACTCCCCAGCCACATATCTCCAATCACTGACTACTCGCAAGCATCCAATACACCCCCAACCCTGACGCAATCCAAAACGCCCGTGATCCAATTGGACTATTCCTCTGACTCAAACCAATCTATCTTCCAACCTGATCTGACTACGAGCCCAAACACTTTACTATTCTCCTTACTTGACCTGACTACCCCACCCAACCCAGCATAGCTACTCCCCAACCTGAACACACAACTACTGTCCCAACCAGACCTGACTAACTCCTAACCTGACTACTGCTCCCAACCACCTGACTACCCCACTCCACCACAACCTGACTAACCACCCAATCTGATCTGACCAACCCATCGAACACCTATCCACTCATCCACTTAGCCACACATGGATCTACCCACTAACAAATCTAACCAACCTAACGATTAACCTACAGTCAGATCGCTAACCTATCCATGAATCCACCTACGTACCTCACCAACCTAGTCACTTCACCCAACTACCCACTTCACCCACCTACTCACTTAGCCATTTCACTCACTCACACATTTACTCACTCACCAATTCATCCATTTACCTATTTACTTACACTCAAAAGACTGGAACCTAAACTAATACCTTAATTCCCAAATTGGTAGGTGAGTATTTCTCTTTACTATTTTTGTGACTTTTGATTTTTTTTTACTATTTTGTAATAAACTATTGTGATTCGTACTGGATTTAAAATTTTTTTTACTGTATTCATAGCTTTTTAAAGCTTTTGGCATGTTACAAGATAAGGCTAAGCTTTTTCCAGTAGGCTGAAACATATGCAAGTTGGCAGGGGGACCCAAGTCACTGTGTTGCACCGTCTTTAACATATGAAAATTCCTAGATATTTCTGATAGGCTGGATGACCACATCTGCAGTAAGGTGCCAAGCATCTTGAGTGTCAAATCTTGGAACTGGAGAGTTGGTTAGACACACAGAGGGTGCATCACAGGGCTGAAGACTCTGTGGATAGCAAATTTCTTGAAGTGGTCACCCCTCAGACTAAGCCGCCACAGGCAGAGAGGGAATGGTAGCCATCTGGTGGAGGAAAGGGGTGAGACAGGGAGAGAGGAAAGCTTGAGATGGCATCCCACTTGTGAACTGTTTTTTCATGCTGGAAAACAATAACATTAAGGGTTTTACTGGTGACCTCACCATAATGTTAGACCAGCTGCAAAAGGGGCGTGGAGCAAGA
Organism: Hemiscyllium ocellatum; assembly: GCF_020745735.1. Classification (NCBI taxonomy): domain Eukaryota; kingdom Metazoa; phylum Chordata; class Chondrichthyes; order Orectolobiformes; family Hemiscylliidae; genus Hemiscyllium; species Hemiscyllium ocellatum. Next base: position 86,229,205 of record NC_083402.1, on the reverse strand, counting down.
GTCCAGGGGAAAAAGTGGTAGGTGACTTGATAGTGAAGGTATAGACAGACACTTCTGTAGCTACGGGTATGACTCAAGGATAATGTGTTGCCTCCCTGGTGCCAGGATCAGGGATGTCACTGGATGGCTGCACGACATTTTGAGGAGGAGGATGATAAGTCAGAGATCATGGTACAGAATGGTACCAACGATAGAATAAGGAATAAGGTCTTGCATCAAGAATTCAGGGAGCTCGGCAGTAGATTAAAAAGCAGAACCTCTAAGGTTGAAATCTCTGGATCATTCCCAGTACCACATGCTGACCACATTCTGAGATAAGAGAATGGGGCAGGTGAATGTATGACTCAAGTGTTGGTTCAGGAGAAAGGGTTTTATATTCCTGGATCATTGGGACCATTACTGGGGAAGTTGGGACTGGTACAAGTGGCATGGGCTGTACCTGAACCAGAATGGGACTAAAATCCTTGTGGGTGTGTTTGCCAGTGCTATTGGGGGGGATTTAAACTAGTTCAACAGATGGAGGGGACACAGAGCATTAGTGCAATAGGGATACAGCATCATAACAGCAAACAAAGATCTGCAGATACTAAAACTTGTAACAAAAACAGAAATTGCTGGAGAAGCCCAGCAGGTCTGACAGCATCTGTGAAGACAAAGCAGAGTTAACTGTTTGGGTCCAGTGACTCGATTTCAGAACTGCGAGGAAACGGTTGGTATGTATGATGATGACAGAGGTAGTGAGGAGGTTGTGAGCAAAGGAGCACGCAATAGATGGAGATGGATCCCAGAGGGAAAAAAAGACAGACAGACAAAGGGATGGACAATGGCAAGGGAGGAGAGAAAGCTAATATTGGTGACTATATGTAGGTGAAAATAGGTTGGCTGCACATGTCATGACAAGGCCTGAGATGTGGGGGTGGGTAAACGACATGGAAGTTGGTATTCCATCCCTAAAAATATTGATCTCAATATTGAGCCCTGAAGGCTGCAAGGTCACCAAGTGTAAAATGAGATGTTGTTCACCCAGCCTGTGTTTCACAAACTAGTTTCTCCAATGTACGGAAGACCACATTGTGAACAGTGAATACAGTAGATAAGATTGAATGAAGTGCAGGTTAATTGCTGCTTCCCCCGGAAGTTGTGATTGCTACACTAGAGAGTGAAGAGGGAGGAAGTAAATGGACAGATGCTACACCTTCTATAGTTGCATGGGAAGTTGCTGCACAGGTATGGGGAGGTACTGTGGAAGAGGAGTGGCCGAGGCTATCCTTGAGGGAATGGTCCTTGCAAAGTGATGTCAAGGGAGGGGAGGGAAATATGCATCTGGTGACATCTTACTGGAGATGGTGGAAATGGAGACTTATGCCTTTTGGATATGGATGCTCGTGGAATGGAAAGTGAGGACTAGGAGGGCCCTATCACTATTGTGGGAGGAAAGAAAGGGGATGAGGGCTAATGTGCGGGAGATGGGTTGGACTCAGTTAAGGGCTCTGTTAAGCATGGTGCTGGGAATTCCTTGGTCGAGGAAAAAGGTGGACATTCTGAGGCCCCCTGTGGAATGTGGCATCATCAGAACAGATTTGACAAAGACAGAAGAACTTGGAGAATGGAATGGAGTCTTTACAAGAAGCTGGGTATGAGAATGTATAGGTCAGATAACTAGGAGTCAGTGGGTTTGTAGTATAAGTTGGTGGCCAGCCTACCGACAGAAATGGAAGCAGAGATGCCGAGGAAGGGAAGGAGGACTCAGAGATGGACCAGGTGAGGAAATTGGAAGTGAAATTTATGCATTTTTCCAATTCTGTACAAGAGGGAAACAGCACCAATGATGTCAATGATATACCAGAGAAAGAATTATAAGTAGGAGTAACAGTAGGACTGGAACAAAGAATGTTCCACGTAGTCTACGAAAAGAAAGGTATAACTAGGATCCATGCAGATACCTATGGCCACACCTTTGACCTGAAGAAAGTGAGAAGAGTTAAAGGAGAAATTATTCTGGGTGAGGTTGAGTTTGAAAAGAGCATGGTGGTGGTGGATGAAGGTGCTTAGGGCCTTTTTTTCAAGAAGAAGTGGAGAGTTCTGAGACCATCTTGATGAGGGATGGCCATGTAAAGGGATTGTATGTCCATGGTGAAGAGGAGGCGACTGGAGCTGACGTAAAACATCAGAAGAATCGTGAATGTCAATGGAAAGGGATTGGAGAAAAATCATGTTGAGGTAGGAAGAGATAAACTCCATGGGACAGGAGCAGGCAGAAAGAATGGGTCTGCCTGGGCAGCACTGTTTTTGGATATTTGGCAAGAGGTAGAAGCGAGCTATGCAGGGTTGGGGAATTATCAGCTTGGAGACAGTCAGGGGAGATCACCAGATAAAATAAGATTAATGACTGCACAATAATCTGAAGTTTCATGGTGGGGTCCTAGTTCAGGGAGAGATAGGAGGAGGTGTCTAAGAGCTGGTGATCAGCCTCTGCAATGTAGAGGTCAGAATGCCAGGTAACAACAGCACTACCCCTGTTGTAATTACTAAGTCAGGGTGGGATCTGAAGTCACAGAGTGCTATCAGTCCAGAAGGAGATATGTTTGAGTAGTTGAGGGACAAAGGATTTAAGGCTATCGATGTCATCACAACAATTCTCAATTACAAGGTCAAGTGCGGGTAAAAGGATAGATGTAGGGTTTCAGGTGGAGAGAGGGCTTTGAAGTGTGTGAAGGGGTCTGTGGGATGGGGAGAGGACACTTGACCAAAGAAATTAGTGAGGAAGCAAAGGTGGCAAAGGAAGACTTCAGCATGGCCTAATGGATAAGCCACTGGCTTCTGAAGCCAGGGATTCTAGGTTCATGTTCCATCTGTGGCATTTGATTTGGGGGTGGAAAAGTGGTTAGTACTGCTGTGTCACAGTGCCAGGGACCTGGGTTTGATTCCCACCTTGGGTGGCTGTCCTTCAAAGCTTCCTGGTAGTTCTCTTTCCTAATGGACACCAGTTAGCTGGCTGAGTTTTTAAAGACAATCCAATAGTTACCATTCCTGATACTAATGTTTCATTCCTGATTATTTACATATATAGTCAAGTTCTGGATGCTGTGTGAATTGGAATATTATCTTGCACTTAGTGTCCTTCTTCATGGTAGCCTTTGGAGTTTGAAGGCACCATTGGAATAAATTTGGATTATCCTATAATTAGTGGTAGCTCCGAGAAGGAACTTGATGATCGCAATGTGGGTGATGGCTCGGATTAAATGGCTTGGGCTTTTGTTTGAGTTGAAAGCAAGTTGAGTCAATACAAGCCATTAGTAAATGTTAGGTCACTCCCGTGATTAGTAGATGACTTTAATGAAAACATTCCTTAGAAAGCAAGACTCTTAAAAAACGCAATGGGCTGAATTTTAATTTTAGAGGTAGGAAAAAGGAATCTGACAGTTTCCAGATCCTAAAAACTAATCTCTTTAGAGAAACAATCACTGGCTTGGGATTTTACAGTTCACCTTCTTGTAATTGAAACAGGTTCCCTTTCCAATTATGGGTGGTAAGTGAGCTCTCAAAGCTGCAGAACCAATCCAGAGGCCCCTCAGTTTGAGAAGAGCAGGCAACTGCAGTACAGGGTAAACTAATTCACAGAGTGTTTCAACATGGAAGAACCTTCTCACCAACCTTTTCCAAAATTATACATGATGATCCAAAAAAACAGCCAGGTGACCAGTGAGTTGAGCACTCTATTGGGCACCTCTTGGCTATATCTGCATTCTGGCAAGCAGGGAGGATACATCAGCCTGTGCAGTGCTAGCAACCTGTATTATTACTCATTGGCCACCTCCAAGCACTTGGACTTCTCTCTGTTCAAACAGGAAACTGGTAGGCAATATAAAAAATTCCAGTCAGCTTCCTGCCGGAACCCTTACATGGTTCTTACTGAATCTAATTTACTAACTACCTTGTAAAAGCAGGCAGCTTCACTAGAATTCGAACCTGCCTCAGATTTCAGTGTTGAGAACAGTCACAGGAAATTGGTGATTGACTACTGCCAATATTTTCAGACTCTGCCCAATTCCATTTCTGACATCAGTGGGACCCAGAAATTATTGGTATTGTAATTTGATGAATTATATTCCTGTTATGCATCTACTAGGTTGTAATCATAAAATTATGCAGCAGTATTGCGACAAAGAAGGGCATTCATCCTGTGAAGTTGCACGATCACTCTCAAAGAGTAAACCAAGTAACCCCACTGTCCTACTCTATTGTCACATCCCTTGAATACTTTTCTGCCTCAACCATTTTCAAATTCCCTTTTGAAACTTCTTGAATCTGTTTCCCCCACTTTTTCAGACAGTATAATCCAAATCCCAACCATTTGTTACATAAAATGGTTGACCCAAATCTTTGAGCAGCAATATTGACAAGCAGAATGCCACTCCACGCATAGGTACTCCGGACTCGACAGAGCTGCACATTTCTTCCAGCGTTCTCAATCTCAGTTTTCAGAGAAATACATGACGTGACATCCATACATTTATAGTCTTACAGCATCAAAGAAGTCCTTCAGCCCATCGAGTCTGAGCTGACCTATCAGCACTAATTCCACTTTCTTGCACTTGGCCCATAGCTTTGAATGTTATGACATTTTAAATCCTCATTCAAGTGCTTTTTAAAAGTCATGAGGTTCCCCGCCTATACTTCCATCCCAGGCAGTGAACTCCAGATTCCCAACACTCTCTGGGTGAAAAGATTTTCCTCAAGTCTCCTCTAAACCTCCTGGCTTTTACCTTAAAATTAAGCCCCCTCATTACTGACCCTTCCATTTAGAGGAAGAGTTGTTATCCATCCAGTCTGTCCATGTTCCTCACAATCATATGCACCTCAGTCACCCCCACAGCCTTCTCTTTGTTTAGGAAAACATCCCAAGCATATCCAGTCTCTCTTCATAGGTAAACATTTCATCCCAGGCAATATCCTATGAATCTTTTTTGCATCTCTTCTCGTAAGTCACATTCTTCCTATGATGAGGTGACCAGAGCTATGCACAATACTCCAGCTGTGGTCGAGCCAAAGTTTTGAGCAGCTCCAGCATAATCTCCCTGCTCTTATAATCGATAGTACAACTGGTAAAGGAAAGTGTCCTGTATGCCTTCTGAATCAGCTTAATAGCCTGTCCTGGCACATTCAAGGATCTATGAACAAACATCCCAAGACCTTGATGTTCCTCTGAGTTTCTAGTATGTCCTGCCATTCATTGAGTGCTCCCTTGCCTTGTTACTTCTTCCAAAGTGCAACAACTCACGTATCAGGTTTATATTTCATCTGTCACTGATCTGCCCATCTGACCAATCCTTCTATATCCTCCTGTAACCTATGACTTTCTTCCTCACAATTAGCCACCTGTCTAATCTTCATGTCATCTGCAAACTTACTCATCATCACCCCCACATTTTCTTCCACATTGTTTTTTGCAGTATATAGAAACAAAGACCCCAGCACTGACCCTTCAGGACTCCACCCTCCAGTATCACTGGTAGTCTTCTAACACCACTCTCGGTCTCCTATCACTAAGTCAGTTTTAGATCCAACTTGCCAATGGATCCCATTTATCAGTGTTCCATGTAGACTCTGTCAAGGACTTTGCTGAAATTAATAAAAACTGCACTATCCTCATCTATACACCCAATCACCTCCTCAAAAAATTCAATCAGATTTGTTAGGAATGACCTCCCTCTGACAAGGCAATTCTGACTATCCCTGATCAAACCTTGCTTCGTCAAGTGGAGGTTCATTTTCTCCTTCAGAATTTTCTTCAACTGTTTGCCTACCAGGGCTGTGAAACACACCGGCCTGTAATTCCCTGGTTTAAGTTTAACACCATTCTTGAAAAGTGGAACTACATCAGCTATCTTCCAATCCTCTCGCATCACCCCTGATGCCACAGGTGAATTAAAAATTTAGGACTGAGCCCTTGTATTTTCTTTCCTTGTCTTCCACAGCAGCCTGGGGCACAACTCATCTGAACCCTGGGATTTGTCCATTTTTAAATCTGCCAATACCTCCAATACACCATCACTCTCAATGTCAAACTGTGCAAGAACCTCACAGTCCACCTCCACAAATTCTGTACCTACATCCTCCTCCTCACAATTAAGGTATTGTTTAAAGCCAGACCAATGTCCTAACAGATTGCTCCCTTAGTCCTTAATGTGTCATTTCCTTGCATATCCACTTTCCCCTTAACATACTATAGAATATTAAGACCATAAGACCATAAGACATAGGAGTGGAAGTAAGGCCATTCAGCCCATCGAGTCCACTCCACCATTCAATCATGGCAGATGGGCATTTCAACTCCACTTACCAGCGTTCTCCCTGGAGCCCTTAATTCCTCGAGACAACAAGAATCTATCAATCTCTGCCTCAAAGACATTTAGTGTCCCGGCCTCCACTGCACTCCGTGGCAATGAATTCCACAGGCCAACACCCTCTGGCTGAAGAAATGTCTCCGCGTTTCTGTTCTGAATTGACCCCCTCTAATTCTAAGGCTGTATCCACGGGTCCTAGTCTCCTCGCCTAATGGAAACAATTTCCTAGTGTCCACCCTTTCCAAGCCATGTATTATCTTGTACATCTCTATTAAGTCTCCCCTTAATCTTCTAAACTCCAATGAATACAATCCCAGGATCCTCAGCCGTTCCTCATATGTTAGACCTCATATTATGTTAGATTAGATTCCTTACAGTGTGGAAATAGGCCCTTCATCCCCAATAAGTCTACACTGACGCTCCGAAGAGTAACCTACGCAGACCCATTCCACTACCCGATATTTACCCCTGACTTGGCAATTCTGCATGGCCAATTCACCAAACCTGCACATCTTTGGATTGTGGGAGGAAACTGGAGCACCCGGAGGAAATCCATGCAGACACTGGGCAAATGTGCAAACTCCACACTTGCCATTCAAAAATTTCCCTAATTATTATATCGTTCATTAATTCTGCACCTAGGATATCCTGTGAGGAAGGAAATCTGTTGACTTCACTGATTTACACGCGACTTCAGACTTGGCACTGGAGTTGATTCTTAACTTATGTTTGAAATGTCACTCATTTGTACCAAATGAGCTATAGAAAAGATATCATGTTACAGCTGTACAGGACATTGGTGGGGCCACTTCTAGAACACTGCATATATTTCTAGTTGCCCTTCTACATGAAAGAAGTTGTTAAGCTTGAGGGTGCAGAAAAGATTTTGCTGGGACTGGAGGGTTTGAGTCATAAGCTGAGTAGGCTGGGGCTTTTCCCCCAGAGTGCCACAGGCTGCAGGATTTCCTTATAGAGGTTTATAAAATCATGAGGGGCATAAATAATGTGAACAGCCAAAATCCTTTTCTGAGAGTGGGGTGTCCAAAAGTATGGGGCATAAATTTAAGGTGAGAAAGATTTAAGAAGGACCTGAGGGGTAACATTTTCATGCAGAAGGTGGTGCGTGTATGTAATGAGCTGCCATGGGAAGTGGTGGAGGCTGGTACAATTACAACATTTAAAAGACATCTGGATGGGTATATGAATAGGAAGGGTTTAGAGGGATATGGACCAAATGCTGGCAAATGGGACTCAGTCAGATTGGGATTCTGGTTGGCATGGACGAATTGGACCATAGAGTCTATTTCCATGTTGTGTGACTCTATTATTTTGTGACTATAACCGTGGAGGCCTCCAGTATCAACCTAGGCATCTGATCATTTTTATTATTGTCGTCAGTCAGAATCCTGCAAGTCCTTCCTGCTATCTCTATGAGGGCTATACCATATGGACTATGTTGTTTTGAAGGTAAAAACAATGACTGCAGATGCTGGAAACCAGATTCTGGATCAGTGGTGCTGGAAGAGCACAGCAGTTCAGGCAGCAGATGCTACCTATAATGCTTAGATATCGCCTTTAAAAAAGGTTATTAAGGATGGGCACTAAATGCTGCCCTTGCCAAGAAAACCCTTCGAAGCATCATCCTGCTACTGTTGGATTAACAATGTGTTGGAGCACTGGGAACAGCATTATCCCACTGAGGAAACACACAAGGGTGATTTGCTTCTATTTTGTGGTATGAATTAATCATACATTTGGTATAGAATATTTATTTCATTGATTTTTTTTAAAGAAAATACTTTTGCATTGTGGCCAAGCTGGCAATATCATGTTAAAAGAGGGAAGTTAAGATCTGGGCCTGTTGGTGAATGGGGACCAGGGATTGTGGCTGCTAGTATTTCACTTTACTCAGCACTTCAATAGATGTCAAGACAGAAGGGAGCTAGTTACAGAAAGCTGCAGACTTTATGATTCTTGAATCTTGCTCTGCCAAATACTGCAGGGCTCCCCCAGTATAGTCCAGATAGCAAAGGCATTATTTTGGTAAGCCTTCTTATCTTCTTAGACAGTTCACCAAGATTAAGGTGAACATTCCTGACATTCTGGAATTGGAGATTCTGAGGTGATTAAACAGTTTAATACTGGATTTGCATTCCCTGCCATGGATGGGATAGGTGGTATTTGTTAAAGTGGTGGGTGGGATTCTTAGGTTTCTGCATGTCCCTTCTGCTGTTTAAGCTTTGCCTGTCAGAGACTCCTCTGCAGATGCTTCTTCTCCAGTTTGGATAGTCTTGGGCTTGAGATTTCCATATGTCAGCAAGGATATGTCAGTGTGGATATTGTAATTTTCAGAGAGCATTTGAAGAGATCCTTTTGCCTCCTGGTAAGCCTGCTAATGGCTTGCTGTGATGAAGCTCAGCATGGGGAGCATGTTTTGGAAGTCTTGCGTCAGATATGCAGATGATGTGGCACACACAGCACATCTAATTGACAGTAACTAGTGCTTCCATGCTGGGATAAGGGCACTGTGCTTATCCTTCAAGTGGATTGTCAAGATTTTATGGGAGCATTACTGATGATTTTTCCCAAGGCGTCTGCTGTATACTGTCCATGTCTCTCATGCATACAGCGGAACTGGTAACACTGCTGCTCTGTAGACTACAATCCTGGTGCTGTATTTGAGGTTTCATTGTCAGCAATGCTTTGTTCCACAAGGTCTGCACTGGCATGCTGGAGGTGATAAAGAGTTTCATTGTCAATATCTGCCTTTGCTGAAAGAAGGCTCCGCAGTTGAAAAGACTTACTTGTCTAGTGGCTCCCCATGGTCTGCGATAACTGTGAATAGCATTGCATGGCAGGAACATACTGATACAAAACCGTTGTCTTTCAATTGTTTAGTCTAAGGTTCATTCTCTCACATAACTGGATGGATACATAGATAATGATTCGATGGTTGACCTCTCAGTATTGCATGCTGCAAGTTGACGTCATAAGTTCTGGATGAAAATTGATGCAGGTTGAACAGATTCCTGCAGAGTAGCTCCACTCCAGCAAGAATCTACATGGAGATGTATTTGAGCCTTACTAAGTGGAAGGAAAACATTGGTGCGATGACTCAGCCTTGCTTGACCACAGTTTAGATTTGTGCTCAATTTGCTGGTGAGGACTGCGTTCTGTCATGTAGCAGGCACAAGATGATGAGAATTTTTTGCAGTCTACTAGCCCCTCCTAGGTGACCGAATCAGAGACATTTTGAGACCAAAAAAGGCCATGTGTAAACAGCTTAGTGCTGCTCTGCACTTTACTGGGACACGTCCAGCTGTGAAGATCATGCCCACTGTGCCTTTCAATGGACAGAGTCTGTGTGATCCCAGAAGGCATTCCTCTTCAGCCACTGGGAAAAGATCATAGCGTTATATAGTCACACAGCACTTCAGTCCAACTTGTCCATGCTGACCAGACATCCCAATCTGACCTAGTACCGTTTGCCAACATTTGGCCCTTATCTCTCTAAAGCCTTCCTAATCATATACCCATCCAGATGTCTTTTAAATGTTGTCATTATACCCACTTCCACCAACTCTGCTGGCAGCTTGTTTCATACACACACCATTGTCTACACGAAAGGGTAATCCTTCAGGTCCTTTTTAAATCTTTACCCTTTCACCTTGTGTTTTGGACTTCCCTTCCTAAGGAAAAAGACCTTGGCTATTCACCCTATCCATGCTCCTTAATATTTTATAAATCTCTACAAGATCAACCCTCAGTCTCCAACACTCCAGGATCCTTGCAATTATTTTCCCTGTGGTAGACAACAAGGAAATGTCTCTATCATTAATGCAATTGGTCTTATCTCTTTTTTGAAGGCAATCACAATTACGCTGTCCTAGAGATGCCCTATCAGGCTTTCCTCCTTCTAGATGAGAGAATAAAGATCATGCTTATGTATCAGAAAAGCTTCCCCACAACAGTATAGGAAATTAGAACATAGAACTTAGAATTTCAGCACAGAACAGGCCCTTTGGCCCACGATGCTGTGCCGAGGGTTAATCCTAATGTAAAATAAAGTAACTTAACCACTCACCCCTCAACTCACTGCTATCCATGTGCATGTCCAGCAGTCACTTAAATGTCCCTAATGACTCTGTTTCCACCACTACCACTGGCAACGCATTCCATGCATTCACAACTCTCTGCGTAAAGAACCTACCTCTGATGTCCCCCTATACCCTTCTCTTAATATCTTAAAACTATGGCCCTTCGTACCAGTCAATGCTGCCCTAGGGAAAAGTCTCTTCCTATTGACTCTATCCATTCATCTTATTATCTTGTACACCTCGATCAGGTCTCCTCTCTTCCTCCTTCTCCCCACAGAGAAAAGTCCGAGCTTATTCAACTTCTCTTCATAAAGCATGTGCTCCAGTCCAGGCAGCATCCTGGTAAACCTTCTTTGCACCCTCTCCAAAGCCTCTGTATCTTTCCTATAATAGGGCAACCAGAACTGGACACAATATTCCAAGTATGGTCTCACCAGGGACTTGTAGAGCTGTAGCAAAACCTCACAACTCTTAAACTTGATCCCCCGTTAATGAAATCCAAAACAATATAGGCTTTTTTTAACAACCCTATCCATTTGGGTGGCAACTTTGAGCGATCTATGTACTTCCACACACAGATTCCTCTGTCTTTAATCCTATATTCAGCATTCGAGTTCGACCTTCCAAAATGCATCACTTTGCATTTATCCAGGTTGAACTCCATCTGCCATTTCTCAGCCCAGCTCTGCATCCTGTCTACCACCGTGCTGCAGCCTGCAATAGCTCTCGATGCTATTGACGACACCTCCAACCTCATAATCCAAGTCATTTATAAAAACTACAAAGAGCAGAGGCCCAAGAACAGAGCCCTGCAGGACCCCACTCAACACTGACCTCCTTTTTTGAGGTATTTTAGGTGCTGCAAGTGATTTCCTTGAATTCCAGGAGCAGCAATTACTGTTTTATATGCTATTGCATTGTTTTGGAACTTCGGAAAAAAAACCCACAAAACAACAGTAGTTTTAAAAGGGAGAGGAACAGACAAAGGAAGCATATGGTGAGGTCAGTGCAGGAGAGAGAAAGAGAAAGAAACTGACACCACAGTAAACCTGCACAGTTACTGCCTTTGCTGTTTGAATTCATGTATTGCTGGACATCAGAGTGCGTCTGGGAAAATTAACAAACAGTGAAATTCACAACTAATCTTAGAGGAACTGTTTGGGCAAAGTTCACGTGACAGAATCAGATAAGTTAATTGTTTTAAGTGGCTAACAGAAAGTTTGCAATAGTGAGCAGAGTGGGTTCTTTCTTGATTATATGTTCTTGGACATAGGTCTCTTGATTAAATATAAAATATAAGCCATAAATATTAATTTAACTTGGGGCAGTATTTTGTAGAGGAATAAGACGGTGTTATTTTCTGGGTCTGTAGATTGTGAAGGAGCAAAAATGGCCTTTAGTACAGTGATATCTACTTCTTGTCAGATGTGAGAGTTTAAAAAGAGTTTATGGGTTACTGCAGATTATATCTGCCATAAATGCTGTTGGATGCGAATCTTATCAGATCGAGTGGATCGGTTAGAGAGACAGTTAGAAGCAATGAGGAATTTACAACAACAATGTATGTGATGGATAGCAGTTATAGGAAGGGGGGAAAGTCTCAGATACAGTCACATAGATGGATTACCTCCAGGAAGGGTAAGAGAGGAAGGCACCCAGTGCTGGAGTCTTCTGTGGATATACCCATTTCAAACAGATATTCTGTATTGGAAAATGTAGGGAATGATGGATTCTCAGGGGAACGTAGCACGAACAGCCAACTTTCTGGTATTGAGACTGGCTCAAATGCAATAAGGGGTACGTCGGGTTCCAAGAGATCAATTGTGTTAGGGGATTCTGTAGTCTGAGGTACAGACAGACATTTCTGTAGCCAGGAGCAAAAAAACAGAATGGTATGTTACTTCCCTGGTGCCAGGATCAAGGATGTCTGAGAGAGGGTGCAGAATGTTCTCATGGGGGAGAAGGGCTAGCAAGAGGTCATTGTCCACATTGGAACCAACAACATAGGAAGGGAAAAGGTTGAGATTCTGAAGGGTGATTACCGAGATTTGGGCAGGAATTTAAAAAGGAAGTCCTCAAGAGTAGTGATATCTGGATTACTCCTGGTGCTACGAGCTAGTGAGGGCAGGAATAGGAGGATAGAGCAGATGAATGCATGGCTGAGGAGCTGGTGTATGGGAGAACGATTCACATTTTTGGATCATTTGAATCTTTTTTAGGGTAGAAGTGACCTGTACAAGAAGGACAAATTGCACCTAAATTGGAAAGCGAATGATATACTGACAGGGAAATTTGCTAGAACTGCTCTGGAGGATTTAAACTAGTAAGGTTGGTGGGGGGGCACGCAGGGATGGGGGTGGATGGGACCCAGGGAGATAGTGAGGAAAAAGGTCAATCTGAGACTGGTACAGTTGAGAACAGAAGAGAGTCAAACAGTCAGGGCAGCCAGGGACAAGGTAGGACTAATAAATTAAACTGCATTTACTTCATTGCAAGGGGCCTAACAGGGAAGGCAGATTAACTCAGGGCATGGTTAGGAACATGGGACTGGGATATCATAGCAATTACAGAAACATGGCTCAGGAATGGGCAGGACTGACAACTTAATGTTCCAGGATACAAATGCTACAGGAAGGATAGAAAGGGAGGCAAGAGAGTAGGGGGAGTGGCATTTTTGATAAGGGATAGCATTACAGCTGTGCTGAGGGAGGATATTCCCGGAAATCCATCCAGTGAAGTTATTTGGGTGGAACTGAGAAATAAGAAAAGGATGATTACCTTATTGGGATTGTATTATAGACCCCTTAATAGTCAGAGGGAAATTGAGAAACAAGCTTGTAAGGAGATCTCAGCTACCTGTAAGAATAATAAGGTGGTTATTGGAGGGGATTTTAACTTTCCAGACATACAATGGGAATGCCATAGTGTTAAGGGTTTAGATGGAGAGGAATTTGTTAAGTGTATACAAGAGAATTTTCTGATTCAGTATGTGGATGTTCCTAATAGAGAAGGTGCAAAACTTGACCTACTCTTGGGAAATAAGGCAGGGCAGGTAACTGAGGTGTTAGTGGGGGAGCACTTTGAGGCCAGTGACCATAATTCTATTAGATTTAAAATAGTGAAGGAAAAAGATAGATCAGATCTAAAAGTTGAAGTTCTAAATTGGAGAAAGGCCAATTTTGACAGTATTAGGCAAGAACTTTCAAAAGCTGATTGGGGGCAGATGTTCGTAGATAAAGGGACAGCTGGAAAATGGGAAACCTTCAGGAATGAAATAACAAGAATCCAGAGAAAGTACATTCCTGTCAGGGTGAAAGGGAAGGCTGGTAGGTACAGGTAATGCTGGATGACTAAAGAAATTGAGGATTTGGTTCAGAAAAGGGAGGAAGCATATGTAAAGTATAGACAGGAGAGATCGAGTGAATCCTTAGAAGAGTATAAAGGCAGTAGGAGTATACTTAAGAGGGAAATCAGGAGGGCAAAAATGGAACATGAGATAGCTTTAGCAAATAGAATTAAGGAGAATCCAAAGGATTTTTACAAATACATTAAGGACAAAAGGGTAACTCAGGAGAGAATACGGCCCCTCAAAGATCCTGAAGAAGGGCTTATGCCCGAAACGTCAATTCTCCTTCTCGTTGTTGTGGTTCTGTTCGCCGAGCTGGGAGTTTTTGTTGCAAACGTTTCGTCCCCTTTCTAGGTGACATCCTCAGTGCTTGGGAGCCTCCTGTGAAGCGCTTCTGTGCTGATTCCTCCGGCATTTATAGTGGCTTGAATCTGCTGCTTCCAGATGTCAGTTGCTGTCCACTGCAGTGGTCGGTATATAGAGTCTAGGTCGATGTGTTTGTTGATGGAATTTGTGGATGAGTGCCATGCCTCTAGGAATTCCCTGGCTGTTCTCTGTTTGGCTTGCCCTATAATAGTGGTGTTGTCCCAATCAAATTCATGTTGTTTGTCATCTGAGTGTATGGCTACTAAGGATAGCTGGCCATGTCGTTTCGTGGCTAGTTGGTGTTCATGGATGCGGGTTGTTAGCTGTCTTCCTGTTTGTCCTATGTAGTGTTTTGTACAGTCCTTGCATGGAATTTTGTACACTACGTTGGTTTTGCTCATGCTGGGTATTGGGTCCTTCGTCCTGGTGAGTTGTTGTCTGAGAGTGGCTGTTGGTTTGTGTGCTGTTATGAGTCCTAGTGGTCGCAGCAGTCTGGCTGTCAGTTCAGAAACGCTCCTGATATATGGTAGTGTGGCCAGACAATGAAATGAGGACATGCCACAACCCAAAGGACTGGCCACACTCCCATACATCAGGAGCATTTCTGAACTGACAGCCAGACTGCTGCGACCACTGGGACTCATAACAGCACACAACAGCCACTCTCAGACAACAACTAACAAGGACGAAGGACCCGATACCCAGCATGAGCAAAACCAATGTAGTGTACAAAATTCCATGCAAGGACCGCACAAAACACTACATAGGACAAACAGGAAGACAGCTAACAACCCGCATCCATGAACACCAACTAGCCACGAAACGACATGACCAGCTATCCTTAGTAGCCATACACTCAGATGACAAACAACATGAATTTGATTGGGACAACACCACTATTATAGGGCAAGCCAAACAGAGAACAGCCAGGGAATTCCTAGAGGTATGGCACTCATCCGCAAATTCTATCAACAGACACATCGACCTAGACCCTATATATCGGCCACTGCAGTGGACAGCAACTGACAACCGGAAGCGGCAGATTCAAGCCACTATAAATGCCGGAGGAATCAGCACAGAAGCGCTTCACAGGAGGCTCCCAAGCACTGAGGATGTCACCTAGAAAGGGGACAAAACATTTGCAACAAAAACTCCCAGCTCGGCGAACAGAACCACAACAACGAGCACCCGAGCTACAAATCTTCTCACAAACTTTGATTCTCCTTCTCCTTTGATGCTGCCTGACCTGCTGCACTTTTCCAGCAACACATTTTTAAGCTCTCAAAGATCAGCAAGGCGGCCTTTATATGGAGCCGCAGAAAATGAGAGATACTAAATGAGTATTTTGCATCAGTATTTACTATGAAAAAAGATATGGAAGATATAGAACATAGGGAAATAGATGGTAACACATTGCAATATATCCATATTACAGAGGGGGAAGTGCTGGATGTCTTGAAATGCATAAAGGTGGATAAATCCGCAGGACCTGATCAGATGTATACTAGAACTCTGTGGGAATCTAGAGAAGTGATTGCTGGGCCTCTTGCTGAGGTATTTGTATCATCGATAGTCACTGGTGAGGTGTCGGAACACTGGCAATTGGCTAACGTGGTGCCACTGTTTTAAGAAGGGTGGTACGGGCAAGCCAGGGAACTATAGACCGGTGAGACTGACGCCAGTGGTGGCCAAGTTGTTGGAGGGAATTCTGAGGGACAGGATGTACATGTGGGCGGCACAGTGGCTCAGTAGTTAGCACTGCTGCCTCATAGCACCAGGGTCCCAGGTTCGATTCCAGTCTTGGGTGACTGTCTGTGGGGAGTTTGCACATTCTCCCTGTGTCTGTGTGGGTTTCCTTCGGGTGCTCCGGTTTCCTCCCACAGTCCAAAGATGTGCAGGTCAGGTGAATTGGCTATGATAAATTGCCCATAGTGGTAGGTGCCTTAGTCAGAGGGAAATGGGTCTGGGTGGGTTACTCTTTGAAGGGTTGATGTGGACTGGCTGGGCCAAAGGGCCTGTTTTCACATTGTAGGTAATCTATGTATTTGGAAAAGCAAGGACTGATTAGGAATAGTCAACATGATTTTGTGCGTGGGAAATCATGTCTCACAAACTTGATTGAGATTTTTTTAAGAAGTAACAAAGAGGATTGATGAGGGCTGAGTGGTAGATGTGATCTATATGGACTTCAGTAAGGCATTCGACAAGGTTCCCTATGGGAGACTGGTTAGCAAGGTTAGATCTCATGGAATACAAGGAGAATTAGCCATTTGGATACAGAACTGGCTCAAAGGTGTTGGTGCAAGGTTGTTTTTCAGACTGGAGAACTGTGACCAGTGAAGTGCCGCAAGGATCGGTGCTGGGTCCTCTACTTTTTATCGTTTACATAAATGATTTGGATGTGAGCGTAAGAGATACAGTTAGTAAGTTTGCAGATTACATCAAAATTGGATGTGCAATGGACAGCGAAGAAGGTTACCTCAGATTACAATAGGATCTTGAGAATGGGCTGAGAAGTGGCAGATGGAGTTTAATTCAGATAAATGCAAGGTGCTGTATTTTCGGAAAGCAAATCTTAGCAGGACTTATACACTTAATGATGAGGTCCTTGGGAGTGTTGCTGAACAAAGAGATCTTGCAGTGCAGGTTCATAGCTCATTGAAAGTGGAGTCGCAGGTAAATAAGATAGTGAAGGAGGCATTTGGTATGCTTTCTTTTATTGGTCAGAGTATTGAGTACAGAAGGTGGGTGATCATGTTGTGGCTGTACAGGATGTTGGTTAGGCCACTTTTGGAGTATTGCATGCAATTCTGGTCCCCTTTCTATAGAAAAGATGCTGTGAATCTTGAAAAGGTTCAGAAAAGATTTACAAGGATGTTGGCAGGGTTGGAGGATTTAAGCTACAGGGGGAGGCTGAACAGGCTGGGGATGTTTTCCCTGGAGAGCTGGAGGCTGAGGGGTGACCTTATAAAATCATGAGGGGCATGGATAGGATAAATAGACAAAGTCTTTTCCCTGTTGTCCAGAACTAGAGGGCATAGGTTTAGGGTGAGAGGGGAAAGATTTAAAAGAAACCTAATGGGCAACATTTTCACACAGAGGGTGGTACATGTATGGAATGAACTGCCAGAGGAAGTGATGGAGGCTAGTACAATTCAACATTTAAGAGGCATTTGGATGGGTATATGAATAGGAAGGGTTTGGAGAGATATGGGCCGGGTACTGGAAGGTGGGACTAGATTGGGTTGGGATATCTGGTCGGCATGGACGGGTTGGACCAGAGGGTCTGTTTCCATGCTTTACGTCTCTATGACTCTATGACTCTATGACCTCCAGGCAGAATACTTTCCAGCTACAATGACTCTCTGCCTTCTGTCAGCCAACCAATTCTGAATCCAGATAGCCAAATCTCCCTTTATCCCATACTTCCTGACTTTATGAATGAGCCTACCATGGGGAACCTTACCAAATGCCTTGTTAAAGTCCAGATGCACCACATCCACAGCTTGACCTTCATCAACCTGTCTTGTCACCTCCTCAAAGAACTTAATAAGATTTGTGAGGCATGACCTGCCCCTCATAAAGCCATGCTGACTGCCTTTAATCATGCTATGCTTTGCCAAATAGTCATAAATCCTATCCCTCAGAATTCTTTCCAAAACTTTGCTGACCACAGACATAAGACCAACTGGTCTATAACTACCAGTGATTTCCCTATTACCCTTCTTGAAAAGAGGAACAACATTTGTCTCCTTCCAATCCTCCGGTACGACTCCTGTGGAAAGTGAGGAAGCAAGGATTTTTATCAGCAGCTTAGCAACCTCCTTTCTCACTTCCCGGAGCAGCCTAGGATAAATCTGGTCTGGCCCTGGGGACTTATCAATCTTAATGTTTTCCAAAATTTCCAGCACATCAACTTCATCAATCTTGATCTGGTCAAGACTGTATCCCAGCTCCTCAAAGTTCTCATTCACCACAAGGTCCCTTTTCTTCATGAAAACCAAAGCAACAAACTCATTTAGGGCTTCCCCTATCTGCTCAGACTCCATGCACAAGTTCCTGACGCCAACCCTGATCAACTCTACCTTCTCCTTGATCATTCTCTTATTTTCACATATGCGTAAAATGCCTTTGGGATCTCCCTAATCCTTCTTGCCAAACCTTTATCGTGTCTCAGCCTGGCTCTTCTCAGTCTGAGCTTCTGAGGTTCTTTCTTGCAAGCCTGTAATCCTCTAAAGCTGTGCTAGATCCTTGCTGCCTCCACCTTATGTAATCTGCCTTCCTCCTTTTGACGAGGAGCTCCTCTGTTCTCATCATCCAAAGTTCCTTAATCTTATCCCTTCTTACCTGTCTCAGAGGAACAAATTTGTGCATCACTCACAACAACTGCCCTTTAAATAGTCTCCACATGTCTGCTGTGCCCTTTCTGTGGAACAAATGCTCCCAGTCTGTACTTCCTGTGATAGCGTCATAATTTCCTTTTCTCCAATTAAATATCTTCCCTCGGCAACTGCTCCTTTCCCTCTCCAAGGCTGTGGTAAATGTGAGGCAGTTATTCTCAATGTCACCGAAGTGCTCTCCCACCACGAGATCTGACACCTGTCCTGGCTCATTGCCGAACACCAAATCCAAACTGGCCTCTCCCCTCATCAGTCTGTCTACATACTGAGTAAGGAAACCCTCCTGAACACACCTGCACAAAGGAGGTTCCAGTCAATATTGGGAAAGTTGAAATCACCCGGAACAACAACTCTGCTACATCTGAATTTTTCCAGAATCTGTCCGCCTATGAGTTTTTCAATCTCTCGACTGCTATTAGGGGATCTATAGAAAACCCCTAATGAGATGACTGTTCCCTTGCTGTTCCTAACTTCCACCCACACTGACTCAGTAGACAATCCTTCCTCAACAATGTTCGTTTCGTTAGCAGTGATTGTCTGTGCCAGCAGCCTTGTTGGATAGCCATTTCAAACCCATTTCAGGCTGAAGTTTTGCCAAGCTATTGAAAGGCAGTACACTGTGGAATGAAGATGAGGTTGCTGACATTGAGAACTTCTCAACATGCTCCTTCCAATAATCACTCACTGCCTCTCAGTCCTTTATAACACCCACTGCATCCTTAGGTCTCAATGGAGTTAGTTCTTGAGTGCTTGGGCTGTAGATGGTTTTGGCTTTGCTGAAGAATCCGTGCATTTATCGTGGTCAATGAGTCCCTAAATTTCTCTGCTCTATCCACCATTATTTGTTCTTTAGATTACAGGCTTTTTGTTGGACCACTGCCTTCATTTATCTGTAGACCTGATTTCCTTCCCTTGAGTTTTAGTACAACATTGAGCTCAGGAGCACCTTGCACTTTGTGGTTTGGAGCAGTTAGATCTACTGATAATGTTAAAAGAACCAATTTTGATGTTTTAAAAGCTTGCGTAAAGATATAATATAGGGCAATTTTCAGGTTTATAGATGACATCAAGAAAGTTTGTGTGGCTTTGAGTAGATGCATTTCTCACTAGGCACAACATTTGAGAATAAATAATTTATATTTTTGCAGTAACAGGCTGTTGGTAATAGCATTTGAGAGAAAAATGTACTTTTTCAAAAGGAAGAGTATTGTGGGAATATTAAATGATTTCTTCATGTTTTTTCTATTTTAATTCACAACAATGAGGGTTAAATAAACTGAGCTCAAGTGATAAAATCAAGCACAGACTATAAACTTGTAAGCTCATTTTTCTGTATGCACCAAGCTTAAGTGCATTAGGAGATTAATATTCACATACTTTGAAACCATTTCTTTTTGTCAGAGTAAACTTTAATTCAGTATTTTTCCATCTGGCTTTCTGTTCCAGGGTTATTATCCACTTTTGTATCCAACACTTCTCAGAGGGCCTTATAATTGCTTGGAATTTTGTACAATCAGTTGCAGTCTGGTGCACAATTTGGGATGGATTATAAAATTTCTCAGTGCTCAATTTTGCTGAAGTTATGAGATGAGTGGGATGCAGTAATTTTGCAGTGCACATGAAAGTGAACTATCAGCAATATAAATGAAATAAACTTGCAAGATCTATTAAATAATCTAGATCTAATAACTAACCTTGTATACTTAACATGGTAATGGGCTTTACTGGCACTTGGGAAACAGTTTTAGTTGGTTTTATGTTCAAAACTGTAAGTTTGTCAACTGCAATAGAACAGTTGAGTGAGTGCTATAAAAGTTCAAGCACTGCATTTGTGTTATTTATCCTTTGAAATGTCAGGTTCAAGAAGAATAAATGGATGCCATTGTAGTAGATCTTATGAACCATATGCTGTGTATTAATAATTTTCATTATTTTACATTGTGTCAATCCAATGCCCTTATTCCCTTTGAAGAGGAGAATTTCTAAGAATCAGATTCTTTAGGTGGCTTTGTTGTATTATATGGATGATTATAAAATTACTTAGTAATTAGGCTGAAAATGTTAACAATGCAACAATAAAACTGCTATGTATGTGCTAGATAGCAGCCTGCTCGGGTAAATTGACACTCTCAAAGGCAGTGCATTAGTTGAAGTAATCATAGCAAATCATTAAAATGCATTACAACATGGTGCACTATAAAAGCATTAAAATATTACCTTGACATTTTTACCGGTTCATACATCCTATTTAGCAATACTTAATGGCGGTGATTATAAGAGTTCTGAATTCTACAAAAAGGTCAAATCATTTGAGAGCTTGTTCAATCAAAAGGCAAGACAAAAATCAGCTTACGGAACTTATTGAATAATATGATACAACAGAAGAATTCCATTAAATTGCATTTTACATGAAGTGATATTTTAAAGGGTAAACTAGCCATCTTAAACGTAGGTAGTTGGTCATACCACAAGTGAAGGCTACATGGAGAGAAAAGTGTTGAGCTATCACAAGGAAGACTGGTAAGCAAGGGCAGGCAGTTCAGGAGTCGCCTGTGGCTATTCCCCTCTCAAACAGGTATACCGTTTAGGATACAGTTAGAGGGAATTGCCTCTCGGGGAAAGCAATAGCAGCAGCCAGATCAGTGGTACTAACCACAGTTGGCTTTATTGTAAAAGGGTTATAAAAGTAGTGAGGAAGTTGCATTATTTATTAAGGAGAACGTCACAGCTGCACGAAGAGAGGACATCCTGGAAGCTTCATCCAGTGAGGCCGTATGAATAGAAATCAGGAATAAGAAAGGTGCAATTGCTATGACGGGGTATCACTATAGGCATCCCAACAGCCTGCAGGAGCTAGAGAAATAGATGTGAAGTAGGTTCTGCAAAGATGTAAATCCAATAGGGTTGATGTAGTGAGTAATTTTAATTTCGCCAATATTGGCTGGGTCTCCCATTGTGCTAGATTCTTAGATGGGGCAGAATTATTTAGGTGCACCTAGGAGGGTTTCTTGAAACATTATGCAGATCGTCCAACTAGGGAAGGAGCTGTGTTAGATTGGGAATGAGGCTGGCCAGGTGATCAAAGTTTCAGTGGGGAACAGTGATCTACTTATATAAGTTTTAAGATGGATAATGATAAAACTGGTCCACTGGTAGAAGTGCAAAACTGGGGGAAGGCTAATTATAACAGTATTGAGCAGGAACTGGAGAAATTGGTTTGTAGTGGCTGTTTGAAAGTAAATTTGAGAGTCTTTTAAAGGCCAATTGATCAGAATTCAAGACCAGCATATTTCTGTGAGGATGAAAGATAAGGATGGCAAGATTCTGGGAAACTTGGTGGACAAGAGATAGTTAACGTTTAGTCGAAAAGGGAAAGGAAGCGTATGTAAGGTTTAGGAAACTGAAATCAAACAAGGTCTTTAAGACACTTAAAGAAGAAATTAAAAGAACTAGAAGGGACCATGAAATGCCCTCAGTAAGTAGGATTAAGGAGAATCGTGAGGCATTTTGTACATATATTAGGAGCAAGAGGGCAACTAGGGAAATGGTCGGCTTGCTCATGGACAAAGGATGGAATTGATACATGGAGTGTGAGGAAGTGGTTGAGGTCTGTAATGAGTACTTCACATCTGCATTCGCCAAGGAGAATGAAATGAATAATGATAAGATTAGATAGGGATATGTGGATGTTCTGGGCATGCTGATGTTAAGAAAGAGGAGGTGCTGGTATCTTGAAAAAAAGTTATGGTAGGTAAGTCACCAGAGTCTTGAAGGGATCTAGGAGAAAATGAAGATGCTGGAGATCAGAGTCAAAACATGTGATGCTGGAAAAGCACAGCCAGGGATTGGGGGCAGCAACCAAGGAGCAGGAGAGTCAATGTTTCGAGTGATCTGAGGGCAGCAAGGGAAGAGATTGCTGGAGCCTTGACAGATATATTTGTATCCTTTTTTGAGATGGGTGTGGTTGAAGAAAACTGGAGAATAGTCAATGTTGTTTGTTTGTTTAAAAAAGGGTAATCCAGGGAACTATCAGCTTGTGAACCTTACATCAGTGGTAAGGAAATTATTGGAGAAGATTCTTAGTGACATGATTTACTTGAATTTGGAGAACAGAAGACTTAGTAGGAATAATCAGCATAGCATTGTGCAAAGCGAGTTCTTGTCTCTCAAATTTGATTGAATTTTCTAAGGAAGTGCAAAGATGATTAATTGAAGATAGGGCAGCGGATGCTGTCTCCATGTACTTTAATAATGCACTTGACACATGAGTCATGCTAGGCTGGTCCAGAAGATTAATTCACATGAAATCAATGGTGAGTTGGCAAGTTGGTTACAATATTGGCTTGGTCATAGAAGATAGAGGGCAGTTGTGGAGGGCTATTTTTCTGCCTGGAGATTTGTGACCATTGGTGTTCTGCAAGCATCAGTGCTGGGACATCTATTGTTTGTAATATAAATAAATGATTTGGATAAAAATGTCAGTGATCTGATCAGCAAAGAAGGCATATGGCTTGCATGTCTTCATCGGTTGAGGCATCGAATATAAAAGCTGGCAAGCCATGTTGTAAGACTGTAATTAGACCACATTTTGAGCACTGTGTGCTGTTCTGGTTGCCACACTATAAGGCGGATGTAGAGACTTTGAAAAAGGTGCAAAAGAGGTTTACTAGGATGTTGTCAGGATTGGAGTGTATTAGCTATAAGGAGAAGTTGGCTAAACTTAGATTGTTTTTGCTAAAGCATTAGAGGATGAGAGGCGACTTGATAGAAGTATATAAAACTATGAGAGGCATGGATAAGGTGGCTAGCCTGAGTCTTTTTCCCAGGGTGGAAATGTTAAACATTTAGGGCCATTAAATTTAAAGTGAGAAGGTGAAAGTTTATAGGAGCTATGCAAGGAAAGTGTTTTACACAGAGGGTGGTAGGTGCCTTGATTACATTGCCAGATGAGGTGGTAGAAGCAGATATGCAAACAATGTTTAAGAAACATTTAGATAGTAACATTACAGGAAAGGATAGAGGGATACAGGTCATTTGCAGGCAGATGGGATAGTTCAGAATGGCTTCATGGTTAGCACAGGCATAAATGGGCCAAAAGGCATGTTCCTGTGCTGTACTGTTCTGTGTTCTATATTTTATGTAGTCCACCGATTTTTGCACAACTCTCCTTTAAGAAGGAATATCTTTGATTGATCATTGTTTTTTCAATGAAAGGCGACACAATAATAATAATGGTATTACATGAAACAAATGACACTAAACAGGCTAATTGCCCATCATTAGACCATCCAAGTATTTATGATCCACCCCTGCCTCTTTCCATTCCCTGCATCTAAGCCTATCTGAAATCTTTGATACTTCTCCAATATGTATTTCTCTACCTTCTGCTTAAATCTTTCTGAGATACTTCTTGAGGTAATGATTAGCACATTCTAACTAGTTTCTAGGAAAAATATTTCCTCTCTGAATTTTCTCGTAGATTTTGTTTTAATGCCTATCTCAAATTTGTGTTTCCCAGTTTCAGAGCGCTGAACAAGTTTGACCATCTTATCTATGGCTATCCCATTAAACTCTTCCAACATCTTAAAGATCAGACCACCACCCACATCTTTTCATGAGAAAAGAAGCTCAGCTTCTTTCTTACTGTATAACTTTTCAGTTCTGATAGTATTCACTTAATTTTTCCAGATTAACTAGTGCTTCTGCATCCTTTATCTAATGGTGAGACCATTGAATGGTGTACAATATTCCAAGTGACTAAGGTTCTGTACAAGTTTAGCATAACTTCCCTGCTTTTCTTTGTTATTCCTTTTGAAATGTACCCCAGTGCTTGATATGGTTTTCTATAATTGACTTTTTACCCTTCTCAGGGATTTGTGCATCTGCACCCCAAGATTGTTCTTCCCTCTTTGAGATTTTCATTTTCCAAGGAGTATGTGACATTTTAATTCTCCCTATAAAATACATTACTTGATGCTTATCATACTGAAACTCATCTGCCAATTACACATCATTTCTAAAAGCACATTGTTTTCTTGTTTTTGTAGCTATCTTTGCAATTAAATCCTGAATTTGCTACAATAATTTACATATTTTCAAATACTATTTCCGGTTCCTGAGTTCAAATCATTTACATGTGAGCAGTGCAAATATCAAACCTTGTGGAACAAAATTTCCGACTTTTGTCAATCTGACCCTTGGAACTTGTACTTTGTGCTTCATGGCCAGCTCACTATTCATTGTGCAGTCTGTCTCCTGCTTCCATGAGCTCTGACCTTGCTCATGTTTTGACTACCTGGCACCTTACTGAAAATCCTAACAAGTGATAATACAACTTAAATTTATGTCATGTCACATCATTTATCTAGGCTGAGAATAGGCAAACTGACTCATTCACCAGCCCCATATTTCGACAGTTTCAGCCTCGTGCAGAAAGTCTCTTTAATGGAAAACATCAATGACTTGTTCAATAAAACTGAATCAGCCTTTTCAAACAAAAATCAGTATTCTGAAGATGCGTTGTGTTTCCCACATGAACTCTGTATATCCTTTATGATCATTCTTTGTTGCTCTATTATGATTCTTTCTATTAGCTTCCACACCACAGAGAACAAATTCACTGGCTTAAGGTTTGTTCCAATTTACTTTCTTTTTTTAAAGTAAGGACATCAAGGAGCTTTTCTCTAATCATGTAGCACTATCCCAGTTTTAACTGAAATCGCAATAATATTCATCAAGCATCACGTAAATTGAATCAGGTTCTGGTGCGCTTTCTAAAAAGATGTTCTTAAATTCCTATATCTCTTTCCTTGACATGTCCATGCTATCCTGTCTGAATTTAGTGGGGTAGAACTTTAGCTGGTCCAATCTCAGATCATAACTTTGATAGGGGCCTTGCAGAAACAAAGAAGGAGCTACATAGATGATGTAGTTGTTGTAATCTTTTGACAGCTTTTAATCTCTGGAAAAGTCTGGGTGGATTCAATAGTGAATAATGACCACCTTTTATTAAAAAGGGAAGGAGCCAAAAAGGAGGGAATTGTGCACTCTATTACTGGGAAAATGTTAGAATCAGTATGAAGAAAGTAAAGCAGAGCACTTAAAAATACATAATATAATCAAGCAGAGTCAGCATGTCTTCATGAAGGGGAACTTACTGGAGTTCATTCAAGAAGTAAAAAAACAGGATGGTTAAAAGTGAACTAGTGGATGTCGTGTGTCTGGAATTTAAGATTAGATTCCCTACAGTGTGGAAACAGGCCCTTCGGCCCAACAAGTCCACACCGACCCTCCGTAGAATAACCCACCCAAACCCATTCTCCTACATTTACCCTCTGACTAGTGCACCTAACAATACAAGCAATTTAGCATGGCCAATTCACCTAAACTGCACATCCTTGGACTGTGGGAGGAAACCAGAGCACCTGGAGGAAACTCACGCAAACACGGGGAGAATGTGCAAACTCCACACAAACAGTTCCCGAGGAGGAAATTGAACCTGGGTCCCTGGTGCGGTGAGGCACCGTGCTGTCCTCTAAACATCATCTGGATCAACAGTCCAGCAATAATACCACTAGACTATCTCCTCCCCTACAGAGAGTGCTTAGTTAAGTGCCACACATCAGGCTACTTGAAAAGGTAACTGACCATTGAGTTGGACTCAGTATATTAACACAGATAGAGAATTGGCTAAATAATAAAAGACAGAAAGTTGGGATAAGGAGGTTAAATTCAGGATGGTAACCTCTAACTAATGTTGTTCAACAAGATCAGTGCTGGAACTACAATTATCTATGATATATATTATTGACTTGGGTGAGCAAAGTGCATTATCGCCTGGTTTGCAAATGAGACCAAATAGGTGGGAAGGCAAATTGTGAGGATGACCCAAGAAGTCTGCCGAATGGTATAGACAAGCTAATTAAGTGGGCAAAAATTTGGCAGATGAAATATAATGGAGAAAAATGAGGCATTATACACTTTGACAGGAAGAATTGAGTACTTGAATATTATTTAATCAGAAAAAGACTGTAGAAAGCAACTGCATAGAAGGGTTAGGGAGTCCGCGTGGATAGTTTATCAAAAGCTACCATAGAAGTTCAACAATTAATAGAGAAGCAAATGGAATATTGGCCTTTATTTCAAAAGGAATAGAATATAAAAGAGAGGAAGGCTTTCTCAGCCTATTCAAAGCTCTAGTTAGATCACACCTGACATGCTGTGAACAATTACTGAAGGCAAGATTTAGAGCAGTCGAGAGAAGGCTAACATTGGGCTGATCCTGGGGTGAGTTTGTGATGGCTTACTGGCCTCTGTGGAGTTTTTTCAGTGGTGCTGAGAGCAAAGCACCTGAAGAAATTCACTGGCAAGAATCATTTATGAAGTTGGGGTAAGTATTTCTGGCATCATGCCATTACTTGGGAAGCTTAAGTTGTTCGATTCTGCTGTCGAAGACTGGGCCTAGTATGTGGAAAGAATGCATTTTGTTTTCCAGGCAAATGATATTGGGACAAATGAAAAGCAACAAATAATTCTCCTGACAGCTTGTGGACCTGCAACCTTTTTGGTTATTAATAACCTAACTATCCTGGAAGCACCAGATATGAAAACCTTTCAAGACTTGATAGATTTAGTTAAGGAATATTGCAACCTCCCCAAACCTTCTCTAATTCTGAGATGCTATGGTTTTACTTGGCACATCAAGAAGCAGGGAAATCTGTATCAACATTTATGACTCGGTTAAGATGACTGGCAGAGGCATGTGATTGTGGTTTAACCTTTAACAAGACGCTGACAGACTGTTTGGCATGTGGGATTAATGATGTAACCGTGCAAAAGCACCTACTGGCTGAAGCCCAACAGGACTTAGAACAGGCACTCCAACTGTTTTTATCATTGGAAAATGTGGCAAGTGGAGCATATAATTTGCAGGGTATTCAGATGGAAGTGGATACCCTCGCCAATCCGACTGAGCTTGGGGAACACCATTCGAGTAAAGACAATTGCATAGCCTCACTGAGGATATATCCTGAACAGAGGGATTCTAGATCAACTCACAGCAAAACCCCAAAATAAAGCCAGGCCTAGGTCAAAAGGTTAATAAATTCTTCAGGATTCAGACGGGCAAACCATTGTAGTTGCTGTTGATATGTGGACTTGAGCCAACAATAGAATCTACTCAACCTAAATTGAGTAACAGAGTGCATCCGTGACAATGCACAACCTGGAAAGTCCAATAGATCTGGTTTGGAACAGTTAAATTGCTTACCTACATCCCAGTCAGACCAATCAAAATAGACATCTAGTTAAATGGTCACCCGACTCTAATGAAGGTTGATATCAACACAGACATTTCAGTGAATGCAAAACCAAAATTTGCTGTGGACTCCAATTCTTCATTTTGCATAAGACATTGGCAAGACTGAGAACCATTACTGAGGAGCATTTTAAGATTAAAGGGTACAACTTCAGTTCCAGTCTTGTATGAGAAACAGCTGGTTCAGTTACCACTGATTGTAGTAAAAAGCTTGACCCAAGCTTGATGGGACAAAATTAGTTGAAAAAGATTCAACCTGATTGACTCAACAATTTTCAATTAGAAAATGGCTGCCTGAGTGAAATCCTAATTAAATATCTGGATGTTTCTCAGGAAGTCTGGGGACTATCACACTAGCCAAGGTCACCTTGCAAGTTGAACAGGAAGCAATTCCACGATTCTGCAAAGCCCACCTCGTGCCATTTGCTTTTCAGGCAAAAGTAGAGGCAGAAATCAGAAGACCGGAAATCCAAAGATCATCAAACCAGTCCAGTGTGTGGAAAGGGCAGCACCGGTCATACCAATTGTGAAGCCAATGGATCAGTTTGTTTTTGTGGGGAACTTAAACAAACAGTAAACCCATTTTTACAGTTGGATAAATACCTAATCTCTCATATTGATGACTTATATGCAAAGCAGCTGGAAGAGGGGGCTGCCCTTAACAAAGCTGGACATGAGCCATGCCTACTTGCATTTGCAGTGAGACGGGGATTCCCAAAAGTATGCTACAATTAATACCCATAAGGATTGTACCACTATACCCGATTCATTTGGGGTATTATCGGCCTGTGCAATTTTTCAGGGGATGGTGGAAAATATTTTACAGGGTCTACCCAGTTGTCACTTATCTAAATGATGTGCTAATAACAAGGAAGACCAATAAAGAGCACTTGAGAACTTGGACAAAATCTGAAGACATTTCGCCCAGGTGGGCATATGACTTAGAAGGGAAAAACGTGCACTCCAGGCACCACAAGTGACCTACTTGGGCTACAGAGTTGACAAGACTGGATGACACTGGTTGGAAGATGAAGTGAGAGTGATCAAAGGCGCCTGTCTTCCACAGCTGTACCAGAACTTAGATCTTTTCTTGGGCTGGTGAATTATCACCTAGCCTCCATCTTGGCACTTTGGTAAGGACTCTTAAAAAAGGATCAGCTTTGGAAATAATCATGTAGCCAAGCCATAGCTTTCAGGGAAGTGAAGAAACAGCTCTCATCCTCTAAGGTGCTGGCACATTATGATCCCAAATGAGATCTGGTATTGACATGGGATGCCACTCCTATGGCATCAGGGTAGCATTAGTTCATAGGTGATCCATAGGAGAGAAATGCCCAATACTGGATGCATCCAGCACTTTGGTTAATGCAGAGCATGAATATGCCCAGATGGAAAGAAAGGTTTAGTATTCAAATTTGGAATCAGAAAGTTCCACCAATTTCTTTATGGATATAAATTTGTAAAGATAACGGATCACAAACCTCTGCTAGGTCAAATTATAGACGACAAGACAGTCCTGACTGTAGCATCTGGCAGAATTTAGGGGTGGACTCTAATACTAAATGCACATAATTATAAGTTGGAATACCATTCGTGAGGCCAAGTAGCAAACGCGGATACATTGAGCCACGTCATGCTGGCAGGTACTGCCACTGATGAGTCTGTAATGGCTTCAAATTTTCTGGATAAACTTCCAATCACAACTGACAATATCAGGCTTTGGATGCAGAAAGATCTGGTCCTGGCAAAACTTAAACAGTGGGTGGTAATGGGGGAAACCAAAGGGCTATCAGAATCAGCATTGGAAACTCTTTTGACCCAGAGAGACCAGATCACAGGAGGGGATGGGATTTTATTCTGGGGAGCGAGAGTGACTGTCCTGAACAACGGTCACTGCCAGGTATTGGCTGAAGATGTTGGTGAGACATTTTATCTGGTGACCAAGATTGGATACCAACATAACTGCATTGGTGGGGCAGTGCCCAAAGTGTCATCAATGACAATAATTACCACCAGCAGCTACTCCACAAATGTGGAAATGCTGGGTAAGCCCCAGGAGATGGTTATACTTTGACTATGCAGTCCATTTATTGGCTCAATATTCTTAGTCATTGTGGACCCCTACTCAAAATGGATGGAGGTGCACAGAATTCATCCGTGAAACATGGGGATGACAATCGAGAAACTGCATGTATATTTTCCAATACACGGACTATCAGAACTGTTTGTCACAGATAACGAACCATTGTTTACCAGCAGGGAATGTGAGTATTTCCTAAAGTTGAATGGTATTCATCATATAAGGACATCTCCATGCCATCCATCATCCAATGGTTTGAAGGAAAGTGCAGTCCATACTTTGAAAGCAGGCTTAAAGAAACAGCCTGCAGTTTCAGTAGATACCAAACTGTCCCTGTTCCTATTTGATTATAGGACATGGAATTACAGGGATAGCTCCAGCAGAGTTGTTAATGGGGAGAAGATTCCATGCCAGGTTAAATTACATCTTCCTGGACATGGCAGGGATGTCAATGGACACAAGACTTGTGAGAGGGAAGGTTTACTTCAGGGGATGAAGTTTGCAGTGACCCTGTTTAGATAAGGGACATGGTTAATGCAGGGTCAGGTCCAATGACGTATGAAGTTCCAATAGGCGTGACAGTCCTGAACAAGCACATGGTCCATATGAAAGCTACAAACTCACAAACGGTGTGGGAGCAAACACGCCTGGTTCCTCGACTGCCTTTCTGACTGTTCTGGCACCCATGGGTTCTCCCTCTCCATCAAGCGTTGAAGATACCATAGAATCTGAGATAGACATGCCTCAATGCTTTTGCTGCTTGAAGAAGAGAATGAATTTGGTCCAAGACGCTCCAGGCACGAGAGTTGAGCTGCTGTGTGCTACACATCAGCTGCGTCAGAGGCAGAGTTGGAGGATTCTGACCTGCTGCAAAAATGTCCAGGAGGAGCTACAAAAATGTCCAGGAGGAGCCTATATCCTCAAACTCAGAGGGGGAGTGATGTACTGATTGTAACGAGGTCAGCCAGGTGGACCTCATAGACTGTTCATCTGGCCCAATAACGGAGCTCTGACTGACAGAGAAGTGCCTTCTTCATTATCCTGTCTACTTGTGACTCAACTTCCAAGGAACTATGAATCTACACTTTATCCAGCAACACTCCCCAGGACCTTACCATTAAGTGTAAGTGCTGCCCTGATTTGCCTTTCCAAAATACAACACCTCACATTTATCTAAAATAAATTCCATCTGACACTCCTCGGTCAGTGACACTCTCTTACCAATGTGCATCTCCCACTGATAGTTTGAATCGAGGGGGTACTAGAGTCAAGGGAAGCATTGCAAGGCCATTCAGAAAACTTCATTTCAGAGTTTCAAGGTTGTTTTCAAGTCTTCAGAGAAGTTTGCTGCAGCTGGTTCTACCAATTTTTTTTAAAAAGTGTGGTCTCCATAAAACATAATTGCACATCAGAAGTGTGAAGAAAATACTGCAGAGGAAATCATGAACCAGCAATTTGTCCAAAACTCAGGTTCCTACTTATCCTGTCCTGCCTACAGGATAAACCTCTGAGCATGGATGGCTCTTAGCAGTCATCTACAAATACTGACTGGAATCCTAAGAAATATTTCAAATGATGAAAATCGTCATCTTTACTTTGGACTACAAACAAGAGAGAAGGGAAATACAATTAAAAGATGATGCATTTGCAGTACTTTCAGGATAGAATAGGTGAATGAGAGTAATTGATAGCTCTTTTAGAAGATCTGCACACATACAATGGGCTGAATTGTCTCTTTTGGCACAATATAAATCTATGAATACTTGACTTCAAATAAATTCTAGGATATTTATACAGTTTGAACAGTAATCATGTCTAACTTTTAAGTGTAGCTGAAATCTGTGGAAATCAAGTTTTCTATAAATTATAAACTAAATTTCAAACTTCTTTTCTGCAAGCACAAGAAGATAACTGAACAATGCAGATATGTTTTTTTTAAGAGCGATAAGTTGCCAAAGTAGATACGTAACACACTACATGGTCACGCTCAGGAAGTTTTGCTGCAGGGTCAGTTCTGGAACAGTTTTGTCTCTACAAACAGCAGATCCACTAATAGTTTAGTTAAATGATTCCACCCAGGGAACACAGTACTCCTAGCAAAGCTCTGACAGATCTAACTAGGCTTGCTGAGCAGATCATAAAATAGAAATCATCATGGGACACAGCTCAGTTGCAGTGATTTTGTTTTGATCTAAGGGACTAGCATGGACATAAAAATATGATATTACCATCTCCATAATACTTAAAAACAGCACCACTTCCTGGCAACAAAAAAAACCCTGAATCAGACTGACCCAAGAGACTGACTTGTCTAATGTAGAATCAATAGCCTGTATTTGTTTTTCTTTTCAGACTATGCACAGATATTTGGAAGCTACAATGACAAACTCGGACAATCTCTCCTTTATTTATCAACTAGTTCAAATCTGATACTGCTATTAGCCTCTCCCTTGAGTGTTCTATTTTGTTTTCAGTATTTCAGGCCCAGTTTCAGAAATACAATGAGGAAATGTCTTAACGTTTTCTCAAGACAAACAAAGCTCTTTTATGTCACTGATTTGGTCCATGGCATTTAATAATACCTTTTTCATTATAATATTTTTAGACATTGGATACATCTGGAAAAATATTCAAGCGGATAATTAGATTGCTTTAGAAATGTGTCTGTTGTGGTTTCCTGGACCCCAAAGAAGGCAATTCTTTATGAATCCCTTGGCCGCTGTCTCCACAAAAATCTGCTTTGTAAATCGGCCCACACTAAAGCATGTGGAAAACATTTTTTGGCTGAAACTAGAAACCATTCATGTGGCTTTGGGATTGGGGAAACTTCAGCTGCCAACATCAATACAACTTTGTACTACAAACCAAAATGGTCGTTTAGACATATGTACTTTCATACTTGCAAATGTGCTGAGGTCAAATATTTTCAATCATGCAATTTTTTTTTTGTTCTTAGCACTGCATCAAATTTCACAACTTTGTGCCCAGGAAATGAGACTGTCGTACAATAAACACAAATCATTCATACTGACAGAGCATATTAGGTTCAAAATCTAAGCAATGACTGTAATTGCTCTCCAAGGCTCTGGCTCAAGGTAACTGTTGATTTAGCTCAGTTGGTTTAAATCAGTGCTGGAAGGTCTTAACGTGAAAAGATCTCACTTAAACAAACAGGTTAGGCCACATTACATCTGTACCATTAGGTCCCACAGGTATAAGTACAGAGCACAAGCTAACATTTAAAAGGATTGTGTTTGCCTGACCACTGTGGGCAGTAATTACAAGTGTCTACATCTTTTGTCAGAACTGGCATAACCTTTCCTTCTGGGAAAGTGATGACAGCTCCTAGCTGAACAAAAATAATGTTTCCATTCAGGATGAAATCCATCCAACTTTCTACAGATGTTCTCCCATCCTGATTGCAATTGTGGCAGCACACTTTGATCAAGGAACTGGGGAAATTTTCCAATGTGCTTGGTGACCTTTACAATTGGGGTTCATGCTTGTTGAGACTATCCTAGGGACATTAGAAAAAAAAAGTAAGTACAATTTATATCCATTTCTGCTGAATGTTGAAAACAAAATCTACCAGCTTTTCAATAGAAATGCATAGAATCAGGAATATTACTGAGTTATATTTTTATAAATTCACAGACTGCACAAACTCTAAGTAAAAACTCACAAAATCCTGTAATCTTATTAACCATTTTAAGTACAAAATAAATTCTAGATGAACAAAATTATTGAAGGCAGTGGTTCATTTTTGACCAGTGAAAAAGCAAAGCAGAGGGACCAAAATTCAAAATTATCAATAAAAGACATTTCAGAGAAATCTCTTTACAGCAAAGACTGTTGCAGCATGGAATGTTTTGCCCGGGAAGGCAGGTGAAAGCAAGATGATTAATTAAGAATTGGAAGAAGCTCACATTCAGGCAGGGGGATTGTGCTTTGTGATAACTACATGCATGGTCCCTTTAAGAAAGGCAGCATGCAAGTTGACACTGCCTGCTCATCATTACAACACAGAAGATCTTCAGAAAATATTCTGACAATTGACTCCACATTCAGCAGTGATCCTTACAATTGTGGCGAGTAAAATCAAAAGCTAGCCTGTACTTCGGAACGTGTTAGTGATCCCATGCTACCATAATTATTAGAATATTCTCAGTAAAACTTCAATGGAAATGAGAAGATAAAAATGGAACAAGAAATCAAGGAGAGGGCTCCCAGATTTTCAGGTGTTCCACTGGAGGTCTTAGAATTAGAATTCAGTTTATTGTCACATGCACTCAAAGACAAAAATACAAGAGTACAGTGAAAAGTTTGCAATGTTGCCCCTCATGGTGCCATCTTAGATACAAGTAGTGGTGATGGAAATGAGCAGCAATCTGCTGCTTCCACAGGGGTGAGGAGGACCTTGAGGTGCACAGGGAATGGCAGTAGGTGACCACAGTCAATTCCCAGAATCTGGCTGGATCTTCCTGGATGCCATAATAACAGTGCCATTGCAAAATGTCACTATAACGGTCAAAGTCAGTGAATTCATTTCCAAAGGATCTCTCCTAACCAATGCCTCAGCAACATCTCACCACTTCTCAACATGTCACAGCCCCAATACTCACCTCCCAGTAATCAGGGCTCATGTCTGACATTCTCATGTGCTGCATCACCCTCAAACAGTTAAGCACTGATGCTAGCCTCACACACTGACAGACCTATTCACATCCGTCAACATCAACCTGGCCAAGGAAATACCGGCTACTCTATTAGAAGAACCAAAGACACACACACCAAATACTAGTAATGTCATCAGCAAGGACAATATCGTCAAGCTAGTGGATGTATGCCTTACTACCCACTTCACCTTCAGCAACAAAACCTACAGACAAACCAATGGAACACCGATGGGATTTCCGCTGTCAGGGTTCTTAGCAGAGGCAGTAATGCAGAGACTCAAGCAAACAGCTCTGTCAACCATCCAACCCACACTTTGGGTTTGCTTTGAGACACATTTGTCATTACTAAATGAAACAAATTAGAGGAAACCTTCAAGATTATCAATAATATCCTTACTGGCATAAAATTCACTAAAGAGGAGAAAAACAACAAACTGCTAGTCCTCGATGTTGCAGTAAAGTGAACAGCCAATGGGGAACTTCAAACCAGTGTCTACAGGAAAACAACACATACGGACCAAATACTGAACTACAGAAGCAATTATCTCAACACCCGCAACCAAAGCTGCATTAGAACATTATTTCACGGAGCCACCATGCACTGCAGCACAGAGGAACAATGAAGAGCAGAGGAAAATCACCTATACAATGTATTTGAAAAGAACAGGCACCCAAAGAATGCAGTCCACCGATTTCTCAGCAACAAACCCAAACAAGCAGACAAAACACATCAAAAACCTAGCCACTCTCTCCATCAAACACATCTCGGAAATGAGTGCCAGACTGCTCAGACCTCTGGGCATCATAGTAGCCCACAAACTGACCAACACACTAAAACAGCAGCTAATGAATTTGAACATTCCTATACAGACAACAAGCAAAACAAATGTCATTTGCAAAGTACTTTGCAAGAACTGTAACAAATACTACATTGGACAAACAGGCAGAAAACTAGACATGAGGAGACTAGACATGAGGAGACATGAACATCAACTAGTCACAAAAAAAGACATGATCCACTCTTATTAATATCTTTACATACAGATGAGGAAGGATACCACTTTGACTAGGACAATACATCTATCCTAGGACAAGCCAAATGCTTGAGAATTCCTAGAAGCATGGCACTCCATCTAGAACTCTATTAACAAACACATTGACTTGGATCTCATTTACTACCCCTTGAGAAAAAGAACAGGAAGTGACATTACACAGAAAATGACATCTCCAACCCAAGGAAACCTAAACACATAAATAGGAAGTGGGTCATATGACTAGTGCTTCGCCAAAGGCTCACTGATAATGTTACCTCGTATGGTGATGAAATGTCGGAAAATGAACCCTCCAGCTCAGCAAGCAAACTTTATTCTCACTCTCATCCTGTAACTTCCCTATTGAGGAAGCCAACAGTACAGTTTCAGGTTTAAATAATGAACTGCTGGAGATTTGAAACAAAAATAGGAATTGATCAAAAACTTCAGATGGTTGTGAAGCCACCTTTACTGTCCATGTTTGAACAAAGGCTAGAATGAGGTCAGATTTGGAGTGGCCCTGGAGGAACCCAAAATGGGCGTCACTTAGCAGATTATTGATAAACAAGTGCTGCTTCATAGCTGTTTCGATGACGCTTACGGTCATTTTACTAATGATTGAGAATAGACTAATGAGTTGGTAGTTGTTTGGGTTGAATTTGTCCAGCTTTTTGTACACAGGGCATACCTGGCAAATTTTCCACATTGCTGAGCAGATAATTACACCAAAGTGTTATTTGAAAAAGGACATGAAGGCATTCGAGAGGGCACGGAAAAGACTTACAAGAATTGTTTCAGGAATGAGGGACTTCAATTATGTGGGTAGCTGAGCTTCTGAGAGAAGAAAAGGTTCAGTGATGATTCAGTTGAGATATTTAAAATCATGTGTGACATGGACAGAATTTATTTCATTCGTTCATGAAATGTAGGCATCATTGACTAGATCAGCATTTATTGCCCGTCTGTAATTGCCAAGAGGGCAGATAAGAGTCAATCACACTACAGTGGGTCTGGAATCATATCTATGCTGGACCAGGTAAGGAAGGCAAATTTCTTTCCATAATGACCTGGTAGTTTTTTGTTTTCATTTGCGAATGGTGACAAGATCACCATTTGGCTAATTTTTTTTATTCCATTTTTCTATTGAATTCAGATTTCACCATCTGTCAGATTCACACTCATGCTGCCAGAATATTAGCTGGAGTTCTGGTTTACTAGTCCAGTGATATTTTCACTATATCCTCAGCTCAACCAGAAAAAATGTTCCCAGAATTTAAAAAAAGGAGGACTTTAAGTTGAACAGCAGAAGAACCAAAGGTAACATGAGTGAAAAAAAAAATTATGGAATGAATAGTCAGATTTTGTAGCGGCTGTAGAAACTGCAAAATTATCTGTAGAGGAACAAATTGGTGGCTTAAGGCAAAATAAGTGATTGGCTGTGTTGTTTTTGCAGGATGTTGGCATGCACGCATAATAGAGCTGAGTGGCCTCTTCCTAAAGCCTTGCTTTAATTCTATAATTCATGCCCAAACAATTATAAATGTGGAGTCTTCATTGATTAGGTTTTTAAGTGTATGTTGCAGAAAATTTTAAATATGTCAAATTTTTAAAAACAAGAATGATACTTTTCCTTTTTGTGTCTTTCTTTATTCCCTCTTAACTCAATCTTCCTTTCTCTGTCATTATACAATTTACCTGATTTTATATTGGAATTATTCACGGTAATTCAAACTCCTTCTTAGTTCTTCCAGTTTTTGGTTCTTATTTCCTTTATCTCACTGATAAAGGAGATACATTGTTTGTCTTAGTGTTTACCAAATTCCCAGATGGACAAACATTACACTGTTATCAGTTTACTCTTCCAGAAAATTTGTGGGCAAATATTTTTAAAAATATAAACAAACATTAGTGAGTTTTGAGAAGATTTATAGCTCAGGTTGAGGTTCTGGATGTAGGTTTGCTCACTGAGCTGGAAGTTTATTTTCAAACATGTCTAACAGGGCATACTTTGAAATGTCTCTCACTTCAGCAAAATCTAGGCTGATGTAATTACAGTTCTGCTACTATAATAAATCATGCCATATGCTTCTACCAGGAGACCAACTGTAACCAAGAAAAACATTCATATCGGTTGACAGTTTTAAACAAAAGTTTTGTTCTTCTAATACTAATAATCATTTTTAATTGATATGAATTTGCAACCTAAGCACACGTGCACACATACGCACACGCGCACACACACACAGAACAATTGACATCCTTGGTCTGCTCTAACTTGCACATCTCCACACCTCCACTGACTTAGATTTATCATGTTGTTGAACAACATTCAAAACTGCATGCAAAGATTTTTCTCCCAATTAAATATTGGAAGGCTGAAGTCAATTTAATCCATTCCAGCCCATACGCTTACAGAATTAAAATTAGATCATTGCTTATGACCTTTGTCACAATCCCTGATCTTTTTTGCCAACAACTCATATCTCTCCTGCCATTATTGGAGCTTGAGCTTATTCACCACCTTAGTTTGTCTTGAGTCGAGCTTCCAATCGCAAATCGATCATAAACTTGCTGCTTTCATTTCTATAACATCGTTCATTTCACCCTATTTAGTTTCATTTATTCCAAAAACTCTCATTTGTATCTTTAGCTAATCTGCCTTCCTTGTTGATCTTTCACTTGGCATCGTCTGTAAATTTGAGCTCATCCAATATGCAGCCCATATTCTAGTTCTCAGCAGGTTCTATTCTCCCGACACCCTGCAAGGTTGGTTTTCTGTCCCCAGTGTTTCAAT
Organism: Hemiscyllium ocellatum; assembly: GCF_020745735.1. Classification (NCBI taxonomy): domain Eukaryota; kingdom Metazoa; phylum Chordata; class Chondrichthyes; order Orectolobiformes; family Hemiscylliidae; genus Hemiscyllium; species Hemiscyllium ocellatum. The sequence goes on along the minus strand of NC_083402.1, from coordinate 86,190,752 downwards.
ATTAAAATATTCATCATTCATTTCAACTTTCTCAATGGCATTGTTCATTGTTATATCTATAAGCTTCTTCATATCTAAAATCTACTGAGATCTCTGAACACCCTTAGTTTTATGATTCAACCAGTAATGGTTACATTTTCAACTTCACGACTCTTAAGGTTAAATTCCCTCCCAAGACTTCACTAGCATTCTACTTTTTAAAGACATTTCTTAAACCTATGTCTTTGTAGTTGACTCTCACCTGTCCTCTGTACTGGTCTAACAAGCCAAACTGGTAGGCCACAAATCCTGGCCTTATCAGCAATATCCACATTGTATAGAAAATTAAATGAAGAAAAAGTTAGGTCCTCTTTCCTAATGTCCCCTTTTGCAGCTTGTGTGGAGTGCCTTAGACTGTTTGTAATAGGTGTTAGGAAGCATTATTAAGGGTAGGTTGTGTTCAGAAACTTTATTGTTAGGTAGTGCTCACGTAAGGTAGTATTAGCAAGTCTGGAAACTGTTAGCTTCACTAGACAACAGTAAGCCATTATGTTACACTAAGAACAGACTGAAACACTGATGGCATAATGGGGCCACAGGGAGGGTGAACAGATAACAGGACATTGAAACCGTGTTAGATTGCACGTAGCTCATACTGAGGTAACTGAATGTTATCTCTTCTGGAACCAATCCTATTAGAGTATACCGCTCCTTACCAAATAAGGATGTAACACTGGGATGCAAGGGGCTAAAAGCTAGACAAAGAGAACAATAGATCAGAAGGCGCTTTCTCCAGTGAGCAGTAAATATCTCACTGTATTGCGTACGTCTCTCTCTCTCAGTAAAAGCTTATATTTTGAATCAGATCCAGTGTCTCTCTCCTTCAAACGAACACCGGGGACGGTAGCTCCGTCCTAACAGTTTTGGTGACCCCGATGTTGCAGTGGTGAGGTCCTCAATAGTATTTATATCGCTCAGATGTTGTGTGCTTGAAAAAGTTTAAAAATAACATGACAACTGCACCCTGGAAATACTTGCAGAGTTGTGGTTTGCGAAATCATGACAAGAGAGTCGATGTTTCAAGCATAAGCGCTTCATCAGAAAGGGCTGACGAAGGGCTTATGCCCAAAATGTCACACCAACTCTCCTGTTCCTTAGATGCTGCCTGGCCTGCTGTGCTTTTCCAGCACCACACTTTGCGACTCTGATTCTCCAGTATGGAGTGAGTTCTGGTGAGGTTTTCCTGACATGAACTTATTTCAGTGAAATACTTTTCTTTGGTAGGAATTACTACAAGACGATCTAATTACAATCAGCAAATGCTTTACAAGGTTAGGGATTATACGTTGGTGTGTTAAATTAAAAAGCCTGGATAAGCTCCTTCTTCTTAGAACACTATCGGTGATCAAGCAGTTTCACAGCAATGAGATAGTTACAGGTTGAAAATCAGAAGATTTAATTCCTTGCATACTATGCTAATACTAGAGAAAATAAGAGAACCCTCATTTTAATAAACATTTAAATACATGAATTAGGAGCAGGTGTAGGCCATTCAGCTCCCTGACCCTGCTCTGTTATTCCATAAGATTTACTCCACATTCCTGCCTATCCTGATAAGCTTTCACCTATTTTCTTATCAAAAATATACCTCTATGTTAAAAATATTCAATGTCTCTGCTTCTACCATTTTCTGAGGAAGAGAATTCCAAAGAGTCACAAGCCTTTGACAGAACTTCTTTTTCCCTGATCTTTGTCTTAAATGGGCGACCCTTTAATTTAAAAAAAATCACTCCTCAGTCTAGAATTTCCCACAAAAGAGAAGTTCCTTTCACTATGCACCATCAAAGCTCCACAGGATCTTACATTTTTCAATCAAGTGACTCTTACTCTTCTACTCTCTAGCATTGTCAAGGCTAACCTGTCCATTCTTTCCTCAGAAGACAACCTCTTCATTCCAGATATTAGTCCAGGAAAACTTCTCTGAACTACTTTCAATGCATTTATACCCTTCATTCAATAAGATGGCCGATGCTGCAGCATATTCCAGATGTTGTCTCACCACTGTCCTAGAGAACTGAGGTATAACCTCCTTATTTTTGTTTCAATTTCCCTTGAAATGAACAAAAACATTCTTTAACTCTTTAATGGTTTTGTTTATTCCGTCCAATCTTTTGACTTTCCACCATGTTTGCATAATGATATGCTTTATCTTTACACGTGATACAATCTTTAACATTTTTAGTTAACCACAGATGGCAGGTCTTATTTTCCTTTCTCCTTGAAATATATTTTTTCTTTGTGTCCTGAAACACCCCTTTAAATGACTGCCACTTAATCTCTATTGATTATCCCTTAACCTAATTTACTGGTTCATTTTAACTACTTCTGATTTATGCCTTAATAATTGCTCTTAGCTTCTAAAAAATATAGTCTTGAACAAACCCTTTTCTTCCTCAAATTGCATGTAAAGTTCTATTATATTATGGTTATTTCTTCCTAGAAATGCTTTCAATATGATGTCACTAATTAATCCTGTGTTATTACAGAATACAATGTCTAATATGGAATGCCGTCTGCTTGGTACCAGAACATGCTGTTCTAAAACCTATCCAAAAACAGTTATAAACTCCAACTAATTGCTCATCTGATTTTCCACTCTATATGCAGATGAACATCCCCAGTGATTATCAGGGTACTTTTTCGACAAGTACAGAGGGCTTTACTGCCAATGCTTTTGATCTCCCTCTCCTATGCTCAGCAAATCACTATACAGCCACAACATGACTTCCCAAAATCTCACTCACTGCTCTGACCAATAGAGGAAAGCATTCCAAACACCTTCTTCACTATCCTATCTACCTGCAACTCCACTTTCAAGGAGCTATGAACCTGCACTCCAAGGTCTCTTTGTTCAGCAACACTCCCCAGGACCTTACCATAAAGTGTATAAGTCCTGCCCTGATTTATTTGGTGGCTTTGATGTTTTGCTGAGTGTTCTACTTAATGTAAGTTGGTTGTTCAATTGGGAACTGTCTCCTTAAAACTACAAATCAATTTTTCCAGAGTGGGTGCTATGGTACTTGAAATTCCTCTAAATTTTAAATTCTCTGTGTCTGTGATGTGTTGAAAATTGTAACTGAGACAGAATCTGATATTGGAGGAAAACTGTTGAGAGTGAGGTGTTACTGTTACTATTCCATACTTCGGGCCTTCATGATGTTACTCATTTCTACAAAAAACAGAGAAACAAATAATAGTTTTTCACATGGGGGAGTTCAATCATCTGATCGCTGGCAGTTGGCCCACAATGGGGTCAATACATGTGACTGAAAGAGTTTCAGTCTCCCATTGTCAAAGCTGACAGTGTATTCTGACGATGCCTTAAACTATGTTTTCTTGAGGATTTTCTTTTAAAAATATGAAACAGATAAACAAAAATAAAATTGAAATTGCTATAGGCAATGAAGGTCTTCATAGACTCAATATGCCAGGTCTATCTGATCATTATTTAGAAATCCAAATTTAGATGATAATTACAATGGAAGCAGATAACTTAACTCTGCAACAGAGCTGATTAGCCAACAGGCTACACAACACTATTTGAACTGAATATATGGACCCATTCTAAACTTCATACTGAGGATCTATTCAGAGTTGTTATTCCACAGCCAAAACTCCACTCATCGCTCATCAAGACATCACTAATTGATACTCCCAGGGCAATATGATATGTCACTTTAATAACAAAGGAAGGTGAAAAATGCCCCCAAAAGGTAACAAATTACCAAATTTAGCATTGGAAAGAAAAATGTGAGTACAAAGTGTAAATAGAAAATGGAATCCAACTAAAATGATCAGCATTTGCCCAGAAACATGACTCTGTGATTTGCCAATATTAAATGATATGTTGGTGTAACTAAACAGATGCCAAACCAGGACAATAATGCATCCAGAAACACTAAGTAATTAAAATGTGACTAGAATAAAGTCTAAGATATAACACAAACAAAATAGTTCTATTGAGTATTCTGATGACATCCTCCAGCAAAGACAGTATAACTTAAGCTAGTTAGGGTAAGCAAACTAACAGTATGTTTCAGAGAATTGCAAGTTTGTTGCTCTGTATTAAAGTACACTCAGATAAAATGTTGCTTAATTTTCTCACATGTATATAGTTTGATTCTTTAATGTAAATCTTTGTTTAAAAAAAAGGTGATTGCTGTGATATGATGTACCAACACTTAAAGAAGAGCACATATTAAATTGCTGTCAATCCCTATTACACTGACACAGGATCTGATGTATTAGTCCTATGACTGGTAGTCAGTCTGCAAGCATCAGGAGAAGAGATCAGATGTACAATACTTAGTCTCTCAGTGAACATTATCTGCATATAATCTAACGTTCAACTTAAAAAAAAGTCTACCTTATTATATTACCAATCCTTGCATGCGATTTGTAAATTTATGTTGTAGAGAAACATTTAACAGTTAGTGGCAGCTGGCCAAGAAAAAAAAAGATGCATATGTCAGGTATAGACAGCTGGGATCAAATAAATCACTGGAAGAATAGAAGGGCAGTAGGTGTATACAAAAGCAGAAAATCAAGAGGGCAAAATGGGGATATGAGATAGCTTTGGCAAATAGAGTTAAGGACAATCCAAATAGCTTCTACAAAAACATTAAGGGCAAAAGAGTAACTAAGAGAGAATAGGGCCCCTTAAAGATCAACGTGGCCATTTATGTGTGTAACTACAGGGGGTGGTGAGATACTAAATGGATATTTTTGTCAGTATTTACTGTGGAAAAGAACATGGAAGTTAGGGTACTTGGGGAAATAAATAGTGATGTCTTGAAAAGATTTCATATGACAGAAAAGGAGGTGCTGGAGGTCATAAAATGCCAAAACATACTTACATCCCTGGGGGTCTGATCGGGTGTTCCCAGAACTTTGTGCGACACTAGGGAAAAGGTTATTGGGCCCCTAGCTGAGATATTTGCATCATTGACAGCCACAGGTGAGGTATCAGAAGATTGGAGGGTGGCTAATGTGGTGTCACTATTGAAGAAAGGCTGTAAGGAAAAGCCAGGAGGCTATAGACTGGTGAACCTGACATGAGTGGTGGGTAAGTTGTTGGAGGAGATTCTGAGGGACAGAATATACATGCATTTGGAAAGGCAAGGACTGATTAGGGATAGTCAAATTGGCTTTGTGCATGGGAAATCATGTCTCACTAACTTGACGAGATGACAAAGAAGATTGATGAAGGCAGAGCAGTAGATGGCCATATGGATGTGAGCAAAGTGTTTGACAAGTCTCCATGTGGTAGATTGGTTAGTAAGGTGTGATCATATGGGATCTGCTGAACTAGCCAATTAGATACAGAATTGGCTTGAAGGGAGGAGACAGAGGATGGTAGTAGAGAATTGCTTTTCAGACTGGAGGCCTGTGTCCAATGGTGGGCCACAAGGATCGGCGTTGGGTCCATGCACTTTTTGTCATTTATATAAATGATCTGGATGTGAATATAGAATACATGGTTAGTAAGTTTGCAGATGACATAAAAATAGGCTGTGCTGTGCACAGTGAAGAAGATTATCTCAGAGTATTTTGTGACCTTGATCAGATGAGCCAATGGGCTAAGGAGTTGTGGATAGAGTTTAATTTAGATATATGTGAGGTGTTGCATTTTGATAAAGTAACCTAGGGCAGGACTGATACAATTAATAGTGGGATCCTGGGAGAGTTGTTGAACAAAGACACCTGGGGATACAGGTGCATAGTTTGTTGAAAGTGGAGTCGCAGGTAGACAGGGTGGTAAAGGAAATATTTGGTATGCTTGCCTTCATTGATCAGAGCATTGAGTATAGGCATTGGATGTCATGTTACGGCTGTAAACAACATTGGTGAGACCAGTTTTAGAATACTTCATACAATTCTGGTTGCTCTCTATAAGAATGATGTTGTTAAACTTAGGTGGGTCCAGAAAAGAATAACAAGCAAGTCACAGGGACCGGAAGATTTGAGTTTTCAGGAGAGGCTGAATAGGCTGGGGCTTTCTTCCCTAGAGCATCGGAGGCTGAGGGATGACTTTATAGCGGTTTATAAAATCATGAGGCGCATGGAAAGGGTAAGTAGCCAAGGCGTTTTTTTTACTAGAATCATAGAATCTGTATAGTGTAGAAATTGGCCCTTCAGCCCAACAATCCACACTGACCATCTGAAGAGTAACCCACCCAGAAAGTTCCCTCACCCTTATATCCTATACTTACCACTGATGAATGCACCAAACCTATACATCCTTGAACATTATGGGTAATTTAGCATGGCCAGTTCACCTAACCTGCACACCTTTGGATTGTGGAAGGAAACCGGAGCACGCAGAAGAAACCCACGCAGACACTGAGAGAATGTGCAAACTTCACATAGACAGTTGCCCGCAGCTGGAATTGAACCCTGGTCCCTGGCACTATGAGGCAGCAGTGCTAACCACTAAGCCACCATGCCAGCCTTGAGCCACTGTGCCACCCTGAGCCACCATGCCACCTGGAGTGAAAAGTCCAAAATCAAAGGGCATAAGTTTAAGCTAGAAAGGAAAAGATTTGTAAAGGATCTGAGGACTAACTTTTTAATGCAGAGTGTGGTGCATATATGAAATGAATTGCCAGAAGAAATGGTGGAGGCTGGTACAATTACATCATTTAAGAGGCATTTGGATGGACAAATGAATAGGAAAGGTTTAGAGGGAAATGGTCTAAATACTGGCAAATGGGACCAGGTCAGATTGGAGTGCCTGGATCGTATGGATGAGTTGGACTGAGGGGGTTGTTTCTGTTTTGCACAACTGTATAACTCTCTGACTATATGACACCCAACATCATGAAGAAGCATGCAAACCTGGCCAAAGCATGGACACACGTCACCTGTCTCTTGCAAGAGAGACTAATAAGTTGTTAGCTGTCATTGAATAGTGGATCTCGGTGATCTTTGTTTAATAGTAGTAAACAAATGCAATGTGTTGCAAATATCTGGAGCACCACACTACAAGGAGCCAAATGCACAAAGGTCATTACAGCTCACCTTCACAACTAAATAAGATTGTTTATTCAAGTGAAGAATAACCTTGCCAATGTCTTACATATTTTTCCTTGCTGAGATTTAGGTAGAAGAATTGCTTTTTGAACACTCTGAGGAATATGATCTTCAGTTGAGAGCCTACCTCCCTTTCCTTATCTTCCAGCAGTATTTCCTGTTTGTACTTATAATCATTAAAATACTGTATTTCAAGGGAAATACCAACTACTGCACTGATGTATGGGGCACTCACTTTGGGTAGAATCCATGAAATCAGCAAGATATGCTTCAGCAACTGCCACAGCATTCACTGTATCCTTTTTCAACATGTCACAATCCCAGAGTGCACCAAAAACCTCTGCAATCATAACAGCCAAACAAATCAGTCATCAATTAACTTATAAGTAGTTAATGGTATTTTTAAATAGCTTTGGTGCGGAAGTGTCCTTCCAGCACATGTAGCCAGCAGATTGGTAAGGATGAGGTCAAGTATGTTTTACCTCTTGTTAGTTACTCCACTAACTGGTGCAGATGCAGTCTAGCAGCTCTGTCCCTTAGGACCTGACCAGCTGAATCAGTAGTGCTGCTGCCAAGCTTCTCATGATGCTGGATATTGAAATCCCCCACCCAGAGACATTTTGCACCCTTGCAACCCTCCATGCTACCCCCCCCCCCCCCCCCCCAGTGTTGTTCAACATGGCAGAGAGGTGATTTATGAGCTGAGGGAGGATGGTACACTGAGTTTGAGTTTAATTTAGTATCACCACGTGTACGAAGATACAAGCGAAAAGTGTTGTTTTACTCACTGTTTAGGCAGATTGCACCATAGAAAGTGCAGAGCAGAGTGCAGAATGCAGTGTTACATCTACAAGGAAGGTGAAGAGAGAGAAATCAGAATTAATATTTGAGAGGTCTGTTCAAAAGGCTGATAACAGCAGGATAGAAGTTGTTCTTGAGTCTGTTCATACGTGTATTCAAACATTTATATCTTCTGCCCAACAGAAGAGGGTGGAAGAGAGTGTGACCAGGGTGGGACAGGTCTTTGATTATGTTGTTTGCTTCCTGAGGCAGCAGCAAGTATGGCTGGAGTCAATGGGTGGAAGGCTGGTTTGTGTGATGGATTGGGCTCTGTTCACGATTCTCTGTAGTTTCATGTGCTGTTGGTAAAAACAGTTGTCATACCATGCTGTGGTGCACCCAGATAGGATGCTTTCAGTGGTGCATCCATAAAAATTAAGAAGAGTCTTTTCTAATTCACATTTAGCCTGATGCCATAAGACTTCATGGGGTCTCGAGTAAACGTTGAGGACTCACAGGGCAAATCACTTCCAACTCTGTATCACTGTGCTACCATCTCTGTTGGGTTTGTCCTGTTGGTGGGATAGGATATATTGCTTGTCTAGTCAGAGAGGCAGCTCTCCCAATGTTGACACTTACTTCCAGATGTTAGTAAAAAGGATTTTGCAGGGTCAATAGGGCGGTTGCTTTTTCGGTGCCTAGACTGATGCCAAGTGAACCACCTGCTTTTATATCTTTGTTGAAACTGTATAATGATTGAAACAGCTGGGTGGTTTGCTAGGCTACTTTAGAGGGAAGTTAAGAGATTGGCATATTTCCCACCCTGATGGACATTAATGAGCCAGAAGGGTATTTTGACAACTGACAGTTCTTTCATGGTCATCAGCAGATTCTTAATTGCAGATATTTTATCGAATTCTAATTCTACCATCTGCTGTGGCAGGTTTCGAACCTAGATCCACAGGACATTAGTTGAGTTTTTGGATTAAAATGTTAGTGAGAATACTGCAAGGCCATCACTTCCCCCAAATGTACTCAGCTGTATGAAGTTAAGAAAGTAGTTAGCTAGAGATTTGAGCTCCCATTAGGCACCACTCATGTTAAGTTAGTATTTCACATTGATTGACATCTGGTGGAGGAGCACTGCTTTCACATATATGCCTTATCAACAAAGTGTCCAGTTTCATTTGCCCCAACATGCCCATCCATGTCATGGATGCTTTTCTAGGACTCAATCCCTGCTTATATCCCACCAAACCAGGCCCCGTTCTTATACCATCTCAATCAGTCTCTCTCTTGGCCCTATCACACCAAGCTGCAGTCAATATCTCCACATCACTCACTCCCTGCTTTTATTCACATGACAATCAGTCACTGGTCAGGATCTTACTGCACTTTTGGGCTCCTGCTCCGAGTCCATTTATTCTCTACATTATGAATTAATCTAGATCTTGCCATCATACATTGAACAGGTTTAGAGATCATTCAGTCCCTCTCATCTGTCCTACTATTCAATTCACAGTATCACCCTTCATATTCTTGGTTGGCAAAGCAATACAAATTATGTGTGCACAACCAGTCCTAAACACTCAAAGCAGATATGGTTAAAATTGGAATCATTCAATTATGTTCAATATGGCCAATATGCAATTTGGTTGTAATGCAGTCAATTTATAAAAAAACTGTACATGTGGGGTTGAAATAAGTCTAACTTTGTACATATGAAAGGAAGATAGAAGACAACAATTGGCTTGATACTGTTGACTTGTTTGTTTGAAGTATCAAAAGCTCTAAGAGTCTATTTTCTATGAATGGGACATGTATCAGAAAACAATGGTTTGCTTGGAGATTTTTCTGTTACATTACCTTAATTTTGATAGAAGTATGGTATAAACTTTTTTATTTGGGGACTTTTAGCAAAATATGGATGCAACTAGAACTGTTTCATTGGGACAAAGTCCATAATAAATTCCAACCTAGACTATCACCTGGAGAAGAACATGTTCCATTACAGAAATGGTGCAAAGAACATGCGACATGTACAGAGGGAATTTCCAATTCTTTAAAATTGCTCACCTCACTCCGTCATTGACTTTCAAAGTCCCATCTATAGAATAACAGGCACCCAATCTGCACCAGTTGGACACAGGAACAATTTTGTAAATGAAACGATAGAGCATGCAGATTGCATTATGAGAACAAATAATATTTATTTGTACATTTTGAACTTTGGGGCCATTTCAAATATCTTCTCTTGTGCTAATGTGGTACTATTTGTCACTAGTTTGATCACTTACCTACTGACACCTGCGGCTACATGTTTGTTAATTAATAGGAAATGACTAAGACTCACAGCAGTGGCAATATAATGCAGTAATAAAAATGGATATGTGACATCCATTTATTAATGCCAAAGCAATATACTTTTATTTGTGGAACATAATGGTTGAGCCTATCTTACTGAAATGTATCTACAAATCTAAATATCAGAGACGGTGTTTGCAATTTTTTTTCATGAAGATATCTATTTTCAATGTCATAGTTCAGGCATTTTAAAATGTGTTGTTATTCTGTACAATCACTTCATAGTCTCTTTTACTTACTTGGTGTAAACTTTCTGCCAAAACAGTAGTGAGTTAATGCTTGCAACAGCTTGAATCTTATTAAATGTTTGCACAGTAAGTATGTTTTTGTAAAGGAATTCTTTGCCCTGTGCCAAACCTGAAGGCAGCTGGTCTACACCAGACCTATGGCGTCGTTACAGACTGATTTCACATTCATCAACTTGTTCCCAGAGTAAATAAATCATCATTGAAATGTCACTGTATGTTCCATAAGGACATGTGCTTTTTAATATGTTTGCATATGAAATGATTGTTTGTGCCATTAATTACCTGAGTTTACATCACAAGTGTGGATATATTCAAGATTAATGACATTTCCACACTTCCCCATTTATAAAATTTCCCACTAGACTGTCCTTTAATCTTCACAACTGACAACTCTAAAAAACATTAGATTAGGGCAGGGTTTGTAATTTCTGGTCTTGTGATCCTATGGGAACAATAAATATTACAAGATTATATATAGTCCAGAATACATTGATGCTTTTACCATATGTACAGCTCCAATCAGTCATGCAGATAAAAATGTTTTCTCTCCCTGGCAAAGGAATTTATTTTTGTATGGAACATTAAAGCACTTCAGACAGGTGCATGTAGCAATTACATTCACCAACTGACAACTGCAAAAGCTTCATGTATCAGTGCTAATCCAAAACTAAGTCCAGCTTTACACCAGAAGTCATAAAACAGCACGAAAAAGACTTTTTAAAAAATATATTCTTTCATGCATTGTTGATCTCTCTGTTGCCTATTTCTTGTCCATCACAAATTGTCCTGGGGATTGTGGTGGTGAGCTAACTTCCTTAATTGCCACAGTTCATGTGTTGCAGGCACATCCACAGTGCTGTTAGGAAGGTAGTTCTAGTGGCCCAGTGATGGTTAAGACGATATGGTTTTAAGTCTTATGGGGTGTGGATTGGAAGGGCAGCTGTAGGTGGAGGTATATACATCTGTCAACTGCTCTTGTCCTAGGTGGTTGAGGCTGCAGATTTGGAATGTGGGTATTAGTGCAAAAGAGTATCAATGCATTGCTTCAGTGAGTTTTGTAGACAATACACATTGTTGTTATACATTGGCGATGGAAAGAATGTATAAGATGGTGGAAGGTGTGCCAATCAAGCTGGCTCCTTAACCCTGGATGGCATTGAGCTTTTTGAGTGTTGCACACTAAATCGGTAAAGTGGAGAATGTTCTATAAAACTCTTAGCTTGCCCTTGTAGATCGCAGATAAGCTTTGGGGGTCATGATTTGAGTTACTGTCTGCAGAATTCCCAATGGGTGACTTGTTCTGGTGGCCATATTATTTGTACTGGCTAGACCAGTTAAATTTCTGGTCAATTGTAAATTTCCAGAATGGTGATAGTGGGGTAGTCAGTGACGGTGATGACAAAGAACATCAAGGGGAGATGCTTAGATTCTGTCTTGTTCAAGACGGTCATTATCATTTATTCAGTGTAAGTATTAGCTGGAACTTTTCATGTCTTCCAGGTCTTCCTACACATGGACATAGGCTGCTTCAGAAGTTGCAAATGGTGCAGTGACCAACGAGCATCCCCACTTCTGACCTTAGGATGGAGGGAGTTTTGTTAAAGAGCCAAGGGAAGATGACTGGGCCAAGGACACTACTCTGAGCCACTCCTGCCAAAATATCCTGAGACTGATGTGATTGAGTTTCAATGACCACAAGCATCTTCCTTTGCACTCAGTATGACTCCAACCAGTAAAGAAACCCACACTTTTCCCCTCCCCCAACAAAAACCCATTTTGCTAAGGCTGTCTCATCTCCTTGATACCCCACTCAGTCAAGTGCTGCCTTAATGTCAAGGCCGGCCACTTTCAGTTCTTCTCTTACAAGTCTAGCTCTTTTATCTATGTTGGGACCAAGGCCAGGAGCTGACAGGCCTAATGAACTTCACAGCCTGACATATCATGCACTGTACCATTACTATCAAACCAGGGAGACTGATGCTGAATGATGTTCAATGAAGGGTACAGGAGAGTATGTCAGGAACATCAGTGAGCAAGTTATTAATGAGTAAGTGTCACTTGATAGCACTGTTAATGATTCCTTGCATTACTTTGTTGATTATTTATAGCAGACTGATATTTATGTAGCCTGCTCACCCCAGTTAGTTGTTTAATTATCCATTGCCATTCATGACTGGATATGGCAGATCTGCAGACCTTTAGTTTGATCCATTGGCTTTGGGACCACTTAGCTCTATCTATAGATTGTTTCTTACACTGTTTGATATACAAGTAGTCTTGTGTTATAGCTTCACTGGGTTGATACTTCATTTTTAGATATGCCTGATGCTGTTCATGGTATACTCTTCATTGAATCAATATTGGATTGAATAGTAATGATAAAGTGTATGAAATGTCAGACCATGAGATTACGAGATTGTGTTTGAATACACCTCTATTGCTCACAACACCTCATGAATGTGATGCTTGGAGCTGCTAAATGTGTTCAAAATCTATCTCAATTAGCATAGTAGTAAGAGCCACACACCATAATAGATGGTATCCTCAATTTGAGGAGAGGACTTCTCTGGGTGTTTGTGTCACCACTTCTGCAGTCTATGTCTAAGAGATATGGCTTCAGCTCAGTACTGCCAAGTCACCAATATTGAAGCTCCCGACCCAGAATACATTCTGTGTCCTTGCCACCTCTTCTAACATGGGAGAGTACTGATTCATCAGCGAAGGGGGAATAAGGGTTGTAGGTGATAAACAGTCAAAGGTTTCCTTACCCATGTTTTGACTTGATGCCATGAGACTTTATAAGATCCCAGGGTAATGTTAAGGGCTTCCAGGACGACTCAATTCCAAACGTGTACTGTCATTTGTGGTGGATCTGTCCTGCTGGTGTGACATGACATATTGGTGATAGCTGCATATGGGACATTGGCTATGAGTTATGATTCATTCAGTATGACTGTGACAAACTGTTTCTACTAATCTGTGGGACCAATATTTCATTTAAACTTGTTAGAGGGCTGATAATCAAATTACATAAGAATACTGGATAATAATTTTGTTGGAGATGTGAAAGCAGGAACTCAGAAGAGATAAGTTAGTCTGAGGGAAAGAACTGGATTCGTTTGTAGGAGGTGCATAGTCAAGCCATCTGCAGCTTGCTCACTGTGTCAGTTAACAGGATGAGATTCATTTGGGAATTGACAAGTGCATAAGGCTGGACATTCACAATATTCACACTGACACTGACCTCATAGGCTCCCTCATCATACAGGCAATCACTTGCTCTGTGGGGGCCTCAGGGAACATAGATATTTTTGTCCTGCCTCACTTCTGCTCTGCTCACTTCAATTGTATATCTGCAAAAAGGAGGCAAGTGCTGATAAACAAGCTCAAGTTTACTTTGGGTTTGGGTCAGTCCTTGAACTTCTTGGAAAAGGGTGGTTGTGTAGCATGCTGCACCTGAGAAGGAAGAACTGAATAAAAGGGAAACTTAGACTGAGGGGTAGTGTTGGTCACATACCAGAAGTATTGCAATAAAAGCTGAAAGAAGTGATTTAAACAGAAACATTGCAAAATAGAAAACCAGGAGCTGAAGTATGCCATTTGGCCCTTCAATCTGCTCTGCCATTTATTACGATTATGGGTCATCATCAAGCTCAATAGCTTCTGAATTTCCTAAAATCACTTTAAGCCCAAGTGCTATATCCAACTCTTTCTTGAAATCATGTTTCTTCCATTGGTAGCGAATTTCATAACTTCACTTTCCAGGTGAAGAAATGTCTCCTCAGCTCAGTCCTAAATGGTTTATCCTGTATACTTAGGCTGTGACCCCTGGTTCTGGACTACACCATTATTGGAAAGATACATTTTTCATCTAACCCATCTTGATCTGTGAGAATTTTATATGTTTCTAAGATCCCCCATCATTCGTCCAGCAAAGATAATTGTAACCAATTCAGCCTCTTCTCATTCATTAGTCCCACCATCACAGGAATCATTCCAATAAACTTTTGCTGCATTCCCTCTAGAGCTAGAACATGTTTCACCAGAAACAAAAAATGTACATAATATTCCAGGTGTGGTATCATTAAGGTCTGTATAATTGCAGCAAGACACCCTTCCTCCTGTAATCGAATCCTCTCACTGTGAAGGCCAGCATATCATTATTGCCTTCCTTTTGCCCTCCTGTCCTGTTGCACCTGCATGCCTACCTTCAGCAATTGGTGCACAAGGTCACCCAGGTATCATATTCCTCTCTCTCAATTTATAGCCATTCAGATACTAATCTGCCTTCTTGGTTTTGCTACTAAATTGGATTACCTCATATTGATCCACACTATACTGCATCTGCCATGTATTTGTCTTCTCAGTCAGCTGAGTACCTTGAAGCGGGTGCATAATTGCTCCAAGAAGAAGCTATCTGCAGTTCCAATCTAAGACCTGAAATCACTAGTGACTTAAACACAGTAGACAAAGACTTTTGCAAGTAACAATGTAAGTCCTTAAGAGTAAGAGGAGGCCATTCAGCCCTTGTAGCCTGTTCTGCCATTCAACATGAACATGGCTAATCTTATCTCCATCTCAACTGCACTTCCCGGTCTGCTCTTGTTAACCCCTGACCCAATACTAATTAATAATCTATGTTGACTTTAAATTTACCCAATGTTCCAGCACCCAACACACTTTAAGGCAATGAATTATATAGAGTTATGACCTTTGAGAGAAGCAATTTCTCCGCATCTTTGTTTTATATCCAATACTCTTCACCCAAAACTATGATGCCCCTTCTAGATTGCCCCACAAGGGTCAACGCTACGTCTACTTTGTCAATCCCCTCTACCGTGTTTTCTTCTCATTCTTCAAAGCTCTGGAGAGTGCAAGCCTAAGCTTCTCAGTCCCGCTTCATAAAACAAAACTCTCAATTCTGGCATCAATCTAATGAGCCTCTTCTTAATTGCCTGCTTTACAACTACATCCCTTCTCATTAAAGGGGACCAAAATTGTGTGCAATACTCTAGGTGTGGTCTCACTAATGTGTTATACAATTTCATCAATGCTTTACTATTCTAATCCTTTGGCATAAAACGTCAAAATTCCATGTGCCTTCCTTATTACCTGTTCTACCTTTGTACTGGTTTTCTGTGATCCATGCATGCAGATGCCTAGATCTCTCTGAACCTAAGTACTCTGAAGTTTCTCTCCATTTTGATAATTAGTATTATGATAACAATAATTCTTTGAGAAGGTGACCAAACAGGTGGATGAGCATAAAGCAGTTGGTGTGGTGTATATGGATTTCAGAAGGTGTTTGATAAGGTTCCCTATGGCACAAAATACGGAGGCATGGGATTGAGGGTGATTTAATGGTTTGGATCAGAAATTGGCTAGCTGAAAGAAGACAGAGGGTGGTGTTTGATGGGAAATATTCATCCTGGAGTTCAGCTACTATTGGGGTACTGCAAGGATATGTTTTGGGTCATTTTTGTAAATGACCTGAATGAGGGCATAGAAGGATGGTTAGTAAATTTTCAGATGACACTAAGGTCGGTAAAGTTGTGGATAATACTAAAGGATGTTGTAAGTTACAGAGAGACATAGATAAGGTGCAGAGCTGGATTGAAAGGTGGCAAATGGCGTTTAATACAGAAAAGTGTGAGGTGATTCACTCTGGAAGGAGTAACAGGAATGCTGAGTACTGGACTAAAGGTAAGATTCTTGGTAGTGTAGCTGACCAGAGAGATCTCGGTGTCCAGCTACATAGATCCTTGAAAGTTGCCACCCAGGTTGTTAGGGTTGTTAGAAGGCATTGAGTTTCAAAACCATGAGATCATGCTGCAGCTGTACAAAACTCTGTTGCAGCCACATTTGGAGTATTGCATACAATTCTGATCACTGCATTATAGGAAGGATGTGGAAGCTTTTGAAAAGGTTCAGGGGAGATTTATTAGGATGTGGCCTGGTATGGAGGGAAGGTCTTACTGAGGTAATGCTGAGGGACTTGAGGCTGTTTTCATTAGAGAGAAGAAGGTTGAAAGGTGACTTATTTGAGATATATAAGATAATCAGAGGGTTCGATAGGTTGGACAGTGAGAGCCATTTTCCCCAGAAGCCAATAGCTAGCACGAGGGGACGTAGCTTTAACTTGAGGGGTGATAAATATAGGACAGATGTCAGAGATAGTTACTTTACTCAGAGAATGGTAGGGGTGTGGAATGCACTGCCTGCAACAGTAGTAGACTCGCCAGCATTAAAGACATTTAAATGGTCATTGGATAGGCATATGGATGAGAATGGAATAGTGTAGGTTAGATGGGCATCAGATTGGTTCCATTGGTCAGCGCAACATTGAGGGCAGAAAGGCTATGTTCTAAGCATGGAAGAAGGCATGAGAATGGGATTGAGAAACAGAATGGTGGACCAGACTCGATGGACGAATGGCTTAATTTTGCTCCTGTGTCTTATGGTCTGATGGTTTCTTTTCTATTCTCTGAGCAATGTTAAATTCTATCTGCCAAATTTGTTCCATGTACCTTCCTAATCTATCCATGAGCATTTGTACATCTTACTTATTCGTAGCAGCTTAGTCCACCTCTTTTAGTGTCATCTGCCAATTTGACTATAGTACTTTCTATCCCCACATCCAGGTCACTAATAGAGTTTATAAATAGTTGGGGCCCAAGGATCTAACTTTGTGGCACCCTGATAGTTACACCTGCCAACCAGAAGTGGATAAATTTATTTTTACTCCTTGCAAGCTAATAAATTACCACATAACCCCTGTGATCTTATCTTGTATATTAACCATTTGTGCACCACATTATCAATTGATTTCTGGAAGTTCAGATGTACTCCAGCTACAGAATTCCCCCATTATCCACATTGTTTGTTACATCTTTAACAAACTCTAGCAAATTAGCCATACATAATTGTATTTTGATTTTGCAAATACCCTGTTATTAGTTAATAATGCATTCTAACATTTCTCACCAACACATGTTAAACTAACTGGTCAACAGATACCTACTTTCTGCCTTTCTCCATTTTTGAATAAGGGCATCACATTAGCATTTTCCCAATCCACTTGAACTTTTCCTGCATTCTGGAAGTTATTTGGAATATTATGATCAATCGATCCACTATCTCTGCTGCCATTTCCTTTAGGACCCTAGGATGTGGGCCATCAGACCTTGGAGACTTGTTTGCTATCAGTCCTAATAGTTTGCTTTGAACTTTTTCCTTAGGAATGATGATTGCTATAAGTTCCTCCCTTTCTATAACCTTTACATTACCTGTTTCTGTTCAGATCGTATGAATATGCTCCATCAAGAAAACTGGGGCAAAATATTGATTCCATGTCTCTGCCATTTCTATAGTCCTGACAACTAACACCCAAGTCTCATCCTCCAAGGTCAACATTCACTTTAACTACTCTCTTCAATTTTATATACTTATACAAACTTTTGCTATCTGTTATCATATTTTGCGCAAGTTTTCTTCCATAATTTCCCTTCGCGCTTTTTATTAGTAACCTTCTATTGATCTTTAAAAGTATCTCAATCTTCAAGCCTGCCATCAACATTTGCAATATGTTATGTTTTTTTTGTCTTTACATTATTGTTAACTTTCTTCCTTAGCCATAAACATATTTTCTCCATCATACAACCTTCCTTCATTATTGGAATATAATTTTGTTTGGAGGACATCCTGCCACTGCTTATCAACTGACCCACATTTTATTCCTCCTTCCCAGTCACTAGGGCCTCATGCCAATATAACTACCTTTGTTTAATTCTAGAACACTAGTGTGGGACTCCTGTTTCTTATCCTGGAAGTGAATCTGAAATTCTAACATGCCATGATCACTCTTTCCTAGATCCTTCACAATGAAATAGTAAATTAATCCAACCTCATAACACAATTCCAAATCTAGTATAATTTGCTCCCTGGTTGGTTCCCTATCAAATTTCTCCAAAAAACAATGTCAAATACATTCAATGAACTCTCCCTTGAGGATAGTCTTGCCAATTTGATTATTCGAATCAATGCGCATATTAAAGTCACCCATGATTTTTGCTGTACCTTTGATTGCTGGCTTCGGAGGTATTTCTGGTAATGTGTAACTCTGTAAATATATACTTATAAAAATAGGTGATAATTGACCAGAGTTCAATCCTTCACCAGGCTTTCTTAAATACAATAATAATCATTATTACATTAAGGACTTCCTTGGCAAGCGCTGCACCTTGAACATGCTGATGACTTATTAAACATCACATCGGGGTTACCATTTGGTTTTTTCATATTGTAGTCATGGTCTTCATTGATGGAATTCCTCGAATATTTCATTATCCAGGTTTTTGAAGGCAATAGGTAAAGGGTTTGAACATGTTTAAGCTGTTGGTTATCACAGTATAAAAACAACATGGCAGCTTCCAGGGAATCTGGATATGATTTTTTTTATGCTTATTGTGTGGGCATTTTTTTTCTTAAAGCTTGCTGTTTACTGTAGAAAAATGATAACCATTTACATTCATCGTGCATACGCATGTATGACATACATTGAATATTCATTTGCATATTTGAAGCATTTTAAAGCTGTGACAAGATCCATCAGGCAAAAGCACAATAATTCATGTACAAAGCATTTTCAGCTATTTGCCAAAATATGGCTGATATTTCTGATAAATATTTGTTGGAGGTACATGGTGCAGTGACCAAAATACAGTCGGCAACGCTGATGTAGATGAGGAGAGGGGTGTGATTTAAACTGTTACCTATGCAATGAACATGCACCATACCTGGTAAACAAAACAAACAAGGAATTACATGCACTAGCTGTGCAACACTGGCTAACTTCAGAAAGATATAAGCACCTTTTACTTTCACCAGAGAGAATAGAGTGCAAAAATTTGAGGTGGGGAAATTTTATTTTCAATCTGCAAAATATGTTAGCTCAAACAA
The DNA here is from genome assembly GCF_020745735.1 of Hemiscyllium ocellatum. Taxonomy (NCBI): domain Eukaryota; kingdom Metazoa; phylum Chordata; class Chondrichthyes; order Orectolobiformes; family Hemiscylliidae; genus Hemiscyllium; species Hemiscyllium ocellatum. The sequence goes on along the minus strand of NC_083402.1, from coordinate 86,171,331 downwards.
GAGCTTTCCTTAAGGCAGCATAAGCGACAGTCCTTGTCGGGTTTGTTTCACAAGTTGGCAGGAACAACCTTGAGTTCCAGGTTGACTCCCCAAATTGATCCATTTATCTCATCATGAATCACTCCTCTGTGTAGAGGCTTTGCAATAGTGATCGATGCTCCCATTGATGTTCATCAAGTACTTTTCAGAATGTTACAGTATTACCAGAATAAGAGTAAACTCAAATGTTCTATTTTCTATTTATAGATTTTTTTTTCATCCTTTAAGGAGTTTTTGAATGAAACAGTTCCCATCAGTTTTGTGTTTTATTTTCTAAATGCTAGAAATTTAAAAAAAATGTCTGTTTTGAACTGTTTTGTGTCCGGCATTATTAGTATCTGGAATAATTTGTGAAGCATTCAATTATCTTCTGGGATTTTATTTCTTCTAAGTGTGTCTTGACTTGTGTCAAGTTGCTCATAAAATACATTGGGATTACAGGTCAAGGATATGAGGTAAACCATTTAGGACTAAGTTGAGGAGAAATTTCTTTACCCATGGAATGGTGAGCCTGTGGAATTCATTCGCAGAGAAAGCTGTTAAGGCCATAATGTGATCTCAAAAAGGAGTTGGAACAGCACTTGGGGCTCAAGGGATCAAAGAATGTGGGGGAAAGTAAGGCTATCACGAAGGAGAAGGTGCTGGGGAAGTTGAAAGGGCTGAAGGCAGATAAATGGATTGCATTCTCTGAAGGAGACATTAATGGTGATCTTTCAGGAATCACTGGAGTCAAGGAGGGTCCTGGGGATTGGAATATATCTAATCTAACACTACTGTTGAAGAAAGGAGTGAGGCAGAAGACAGGATGCAAGAGGCCAGTTAGCCTGACCTCAGTCATTGGTAAGATTTTAAAACCCATTGTTAAGAAGAAGATTGCAGAGTACTTGGAAGTGCATGGTAAAATAACAGTGAGTCAGCGGCTTCATCAAGAGGAAGTTATGCTTGACAAATATATTAGAATTCTTTGAAGTAGTAATGAGTAGGTTAGATAGAGGAGATCCAGTGGACATGATCTATTTGCATTGCCTGAAGGCCTTTGGCAAGATGCCACACAGGAGATTGCTAACAAAGTAATGTTAGTGACAAGGTACAGAAACGTCTAAAGAATTGGCTGACTGTCTGAAGGCAGACGGTTTGAACAGAGGGGTCTTTTTCTGGATGGCAATCAGTGACTAGTGGAATTCCACAGCTGTCCGTGTTGGGACCACAACTATTCATGTTATATATAACAATTTAGTTGAAGGAAGTAAGGGCATTGGTGCTAATTTTGCAAGTAACACAATGATGGGTGGCGGGTCAAGTAGTCAAACAGGGAGATTTCAGAAGGACTTGGATATGTTAGGCAAGTGGGCAAAGAAGTGGCATGCAATGGAATACAATGTGGGAAAACGTGAGGTTATGCACTTTGGTAGGAAGAATAGAGGCATAGACTATTTTCTAAATGGGGAAAGTCTTTGGAAATGTGAAGCACAAAGGGCTTTGGAAGTCATTGTTCAGGTTTCTCTTAAGGTTAACATGCAGTTTCAGTGGGCTGTTAGGAAGCAAATGCAATGTTGGCATTCCAGACTGCCAGAATACAAAAGCAGGAATTTACTGCTGCAGCTGTATAAAAACATAACATAAGAACATAAGAACTAAGAGCAGGAGTAGGTCATCTGCGTCCTTCGAGCCTGCTCCGCCATACAGTAAATAGGATGGCTGATATTTTCATGGCCTCAGCTCTACTTAACTGCCTTACTCACCATAACCCTTAATTCCTTTACTCTTCAAAAAAGTATCTATCTTAGCTTTAAAAACATTTACTGAGGAAGCCTTAACCACTTCACTGGGCAGGGAATTCCATAGATTCACAATCCTCTGGGTGAAGAAGGTCCTCCTCAATTCAGTTCTAAATCTGCTCTGACTAATTTTGAGGCTATGCCTTCTTGTCCTTGTTTCACCCGCCAATGGAAACATCCTCTCTACTTCAATCCTATCTATTCCCTTCATAATTTTATATGTTTCTATAAGATATGCCCTCATTTTTCTAAATTTCAATGAATATAATCCCAATCTACTCAGCCTAGTGAACCTCCTCTGCACCCCCTCCAGTGCCAGTACATCCTTTCTCAAGTAAGGAGACCAGAACTGCACATGGTACTCCAGATGTGGCCTCACCGGTACCCTATACAGCTGCAACATAACCTCTCTGCTTTTAACCTCAATCCTTTAGCAATGAAGGACAAAATTCCATTTGCCTTCTTAATTACCTGTTGTAACTGCAGACCATCCTTCTGTGATTCATGCACAAGGACACCCAGGTCCCTCTGCACAGCAACATGCTGCAATATTTTTACCATACAAGTAATTATCCTTCTTAAACTTATTCCTACTAAAATGGTTGATCACATTTATTAACATTGTGCTCCAACTGCTAGACCATAGCCCACTCATCTAAAGTATCTATGTTGAAAATGTGTTGCTGGAAAAGCGCAGCAGGTCAGGCAGCATCCAAGGAGCAGGAGAATTGACATTTTGGGCATGACCCCTTCAGGAGGGCCCATGCCCGAAACGTCGATTCTCCTGCTCCTTGGACACTGCCTGATCTGCTGCACTTTTCCAGCAACACATTTTCAGCTCTGATCTCCAGCATCTGCAGTCCTCACTTTCTCCTAAGCTATCTATATCCCTTTGCAAAGCTTCACAGTCCTCTGAACACTTTGCTCTACCATGCACTAAAGTGTCGTCCTTAATGCAAGCTTTGACACACTACACATGGTCCCCAACTCCAAATCATCTATATAAATTGTGAATAATTGTGGTCCCAACACTGATCGCTGCAACACACCACAAGTCACTGATTGCCAACCAGAATCACACTCATTTACCCCCACTCTATGCTTCCTGTTAGTTAACCAATCCTCTATCCATACTAGTACATTGCCAGTAATGCCATGCATCTTTATCTTATGTAGCAGCCTTTTGTGCAGAACTTTATCTGGTCAGACTGCATTTGTAATATTGTGAACACTTTGGGCCACGTATCCAAGGAAAGATATTGGCATTGGAGGGGATCCAGAGGAAGTTTCCAAGAATGATCCTGGGGATGAAGTGTTGTCAAATGAGGAACTGTTTAGGACTTCGAGTCTGTGCTCATTGAAGTTTAGAAGGATGGAGGGGGTGGGGATCTAATTGAAGCTTACAGATTAATAAGAGGCCTGGATAGAGCTGATGTGGAGAAGATGTTTACCCTAGTAGGAGAAATTAGGACCCAAGGCCACAGCATCACAGTGAAGGGACCAACCCTTTAGAACTGAGATGAGGAGGAATTTCTTTAGCCAGAAGGTGGTGAATCTGTGGAACTCATTACCATAGAGGGCTGTTGAGGACAAGACATTGAATATATTTGAGGTAAAAATAGAGAAGGCAAGAGTATAGACTTGAGAAATGAATCAGCCATGTTTGAATGGCAGACTTGGATCACATGGCCGAAATCTGCTCCTATATTTTATGGCCTTATGGGTAACAATACTATCTAGAAGATGCACTACAGAAATTCACCAAACCCATGACTACTTCCATCTGGAATGACAAGGGTAGCAGATATATGGGAACATCACAACCTTCAATTTCCCATCCAAACCACTTGCCATCCTGATGTTGTAACATATCACCATTTCTTCACTGTTGCTGGGTCAAAATCCTGAAATTTCCTTCCTAACAGCATTGTGGGTCAATCCACATGAGGTGGACTGCAGCAGTTCAAGTAAACAGATCACCACCACCTTCTCAAAGGCAACTAAGGGGAGTGATAAATGCTGGCCAGCCAGCAATGCTCACATCTTAAAAAAAGAATAAAGTACAAATATTGAGTTGGATGATCACCCATTATCATAATGAATGGTGGAGCAGGCTCAAAGGAACAAATGGCTTATTCATGCTTCTATTTTCCACATTTCTCTGTTTCTATGGATGAATCCAACTTGCAGTTATTGACCCTAGTCTTCTAAAGACTTTGCATAACTAGATTAGGAAAGTTGCTGATTGCTTTGAAAGATTATAGTGCTCCAGCATCATAATAAATGTTAATGAATCCCAGTAGTTATATAACAATCACAGTAGATTCATACTTAACAGAATATAAATTGCAAGTTTATGTGTAATCATTAGGTTAATAGCATAGGCAGTATTAAATCTTACATTAAATGTGACTTATAGCACACAAATTAATGACACATTAAAATGGTAAGAATGGCATCTTGGCTTATTTTAGTGAGTGCACCGATTAATTAGTAATTTAATTAGCATTTAGTCACTGTGTGCTAATTTATTCTAGCTGGGTTTAATTCAATGAAGAAAAAGCAGTCTGGTGGTAATTATATGAAAAGCAGCAATATTGCCAAAAGAAGCATCTCACTATAAGCGACAAACATTATTAGACTCAGGACAATTATAGCCTTAATATTTATAGGCTTATAATATTGAGCCATATTTCTTAAACTTTGTGATAACCTGGTCCACACTTCCATCATTCCTAACATTTCATCACACCCCATGGCAATTTGCCATGAAGTATCTTTTTCATTTGCTCATTCACCTCTTCTTCCTCATCAGCCAAAACGCCAAACACACTTTCCTAGTGTAGCAGCTATTTACTTGAATCACGTTCAATCTAGTCTACTGGATTGCATAGTGATTATTCTGTAGCATTGATGCTTCACAGTGTCAAAAGCCTGGGTTTGATTTCAGTCTTAGGTGACTGTCTGTGTGGGGTTTGCACATTTTCCCCATGAGCGCATGGGTTTCCTTTGGGTGTTCTGGTTTCCTCCCACAGTCCAAAGATGTGCACATTAGATGGATTGGCCATGCTAAATTGCTCATAGTGTGCAGGCTAAGTAGATTAGCCATGGGAAATGCAGGGTTACGGGGATAGGGTGGGTTGCTCTTTGGAAGGTTGCTATGGGCTGAATGGCTTGCTTACACGCTGTAGGGTTCGATACTATATTCACTGCTCACAAGGTAATGTCTTTTATATTGGCAAAATGAAAAGAAGACAGAGTAATTGTTTTCTGGAGCACCTCCACTCTGTCTGTATAAATTACCCTGACCATCTAGTTGCTTTCCATTTCAATAAACCATCGTGCTCCCACACTACCATTTCTGTCCTCGGTCTACTAGTGTTCCAACGAAGCTCAATGCAATTTGGATGCACCTCATTTTTAGATTAGATTCCCTACAGTGTGGAAACAGGCCCTTTGACCCAAACAGTTCACACCGACCCTCCGAACAGTAACCCACCCAGACCCATTTCCCTCTGACTAATGCTTCTAACACTATGGGCAATTTAGCATCGCCAATTCACCTGACCTGCACATCTTTGGACTGTGGGAGGAAACCAGAGCACCCAGAGGAAACCCACGCAGGCACAGGGAGAATGTGCAAACTCCATACAGACAGTCACCTGAGGCTGGAATCAAACTTGGGACCCTGGCACTGTGAGGCTGCAGTGCTAACCACGGAGCCACCGTGCCACCCCTTTTCCACAGAGGCACTTTACAGCCTCCAGAATTCAATAGTGAGTTCCACAAAATCAGAGTAAGACCTTTGTATTCTATTTCTCTAACATTCCCCATCCTCCCTCGGACATGTCTTGTTCATGTCCTGCTTTTGCTTTCTGCTGAGCAATTCCTTTTTTGCCATTTCACAGCTAACATTTACACCCATTTTAAATCTTGATCTCTCCGCCATCACCATTATCACTGTCTTTTGATCTGGGCACTCTTACCATCGATTCCACTTCCTCCTCCACTCCCTCTGTCACAAGCATAAAAGGCAACATTTTTCAATTCTTTCAGTTCTGAAGAAGATTAATACTGGGACTCAAAATATTAACTCTGTTTCTTTCTCCACAGATGCTACCAGGTCTGCTGAGTTTCTTGGGCACTTTCTAGCTTTATTTCAGATTTCCAGCATCTGGGGAGGTGAGGGACTAGTGGTATTATTTATTGCTAGTCTATTAATCCAGTGATCCTGTAATGTTCTGGGGACTTGAATTCAACTCCTGCTACAGCAGATAGTGGAATTTGGATTCAATAAATAATTGGAATTAGAAATCTGCTGATGACCATCAAATGATTGTTGGAGAAAACCCCATCTGGTTCACTAATGCCCTTTGGGGAAGGAAATTTACCTGGCCTGGCTGACATGTGACTCCAGATCAACAGCAATGTGGCTGATACTTAATTGGGCAATTAGAGATGAGTCATAAATTCTGGCATAGTTAGCGACACTCAAATCCCATAAATGTATACAAAACTATCTGCAATATTTTGCTTTCCTTCAATTTTGATATCAGATGTAATATTTCCCTATTGTTAATAAAAGAACATGGTGGAGGAACTGAGCATCACCCTATTGGCAACCCAACCTCCTCGTGGCACCTATATCCCCTCAGCCGATTGACACCCTACACCAGCGCTTATGTTACCCACTTGCATTCCCTCAACACCATCAAAATGACTTAGCGATATTTAAAGGAAAGAAAATGGCTCTTACTGCTGAAACAGGAGAGCATTTCCACTCTTCTTTCATTCCTCTCACCTCCCTGCCACGAGGAAGGATTTCCTTCCAAACTGATGTAGTTCTGGAAGAAGACTTCAACTGGTGAGACCACCACATTGTGTTCAGGACTACAGTCATAGAGTCATAGAGATGTACAACATGGAAACAGACCCTTCGGTCTAACCCATCCATGCCGACCAGATATCCCAACCCAATCTAGTCCCACCTGTCATCAGCCGGCCCATATCCTTCCAAACCCTTCCTATTCATATACTCATCCAAATGCCTCTTAAACGTTGCAATTGTACTAGCCTCCAACACATCCTCTGGCAGCTTATTCCATACCTGTACCACCCTCTGTGTGAAAAAGTTGCCCCTTAGGTCTCTTTTATAACTTTCCCCTCTCACCCTAAACCTATGCCCTCTAGTTCTGGACTCCCTGACTTTTCCTATTTATCCTATCCATGCCCCACATAATTTTGTAAACCTCTATAAGGTAAACCCTCAGCCTCTACACTCCACTAAAAACAGCCCCTGCCTGTTCAGCCTCTGCCTACAGCTCAAATCCTCCAACTCTGGCAACATCCTTGTAAATCTTTTCTGAACCTTTTCAAGTTTCACAACATCTTTCTGATAGGAAGGAGACCAGGATTGCACGCAATATTCCAACAGTGGCCTAACCAACGTCCTATGCAGCCACAACATGACCTCCCGACTCCTGTACTCAATACTCTGACCAATAAAGGAAAGCATACCAAACACCTTCTTCGCTATCCTATCTACCTGCAACTTCACTTTCAAGGAGCTATGAACCTGTACTCCAAGGTCTCTTTGTTCAGCAACACTCCCTGGGACCTTACCATTTAGTGCATAAGTCCTGCTAAGACTTGCTTTCCCAAAATGCAGCACCTCGCATTTATCCGAATTAAACTCCATCTGCCACTTCTCAGCCCATTGGCTGATCTGGTCAAGATCCTGTTGTAATCTGAGGTAACCCTCTTCGCTGTCCACTACACCTCCATTTTTGGTGTCATTTGCAAACTTACTAACTATATCTCCTAAGTTCATGTCTAAATCATTTATATAAATGATGAAAAGTAGTGGACCCAGCACCTATCCTTGTGGCACTCCACTGGAGGTCACAGGCCTCCAATCTGAAAAACAACCCTCCATCACCACCTTCTGTCTTCTATCTTCAAGCCAGTTCTCTATCCAAATGACTAGTTCTCCCTGTATTCCATGAGATCTAACCTTGCTAACCAATTTCCCATGGGGAACCTTGTCAAAAGTCTTACTGACGTCCTTGTAGATCACATCTGCCACTCTGCCCTCATCAATCCTCTTTGTTACTTCCTCAAAAAACTCAATCAAGTTTGTAAGACATGATTTCCCATGCACAAAGCCATGTTGACTATCCCCAATCAGTCCTTGCCGTTCCAAATACATGTACATCCTGTCCCTCAGGATTCCCTCCAACAACTTGGTCACCACCGAGGTCAGGCTCACCGGTCTATAGTCTCCTGGCTTGTCCTTACCACCTGTTTTAAATAGTGGCACCACGTTAGCCAACCTCCAGTCTTCTGGCATCTCACGTGACTATCGTTGATGCAAATATCTCAGCAACAGGCCCAGCAATCACTTCTCTAGCTTCACACAGAGTTATAGGATACACCTGATCAAGTCCTGGGGATTTATCCACTTTTATGTGTTTCAAGACATCCAGTACCTCCTCCTCTGTAATATGGAATTGTTCAAGATGTCACCATTTATTTCCCCATGTTCTATATCTTCCATGTCCTTCTCCACAGTAAACACTGATGCAAAATGGGTGGCACAATGGCTCAGGGTTAGCACTACTGCATCACAATGCCAGGGACCACAGTTCAATTCCAGCCTTGGGCGACAGTCTACATGGAGTTTGCACATTCCCCTCTTGCCTGCGAGAGTTTCCTCTGGGTATTCTGGTTTCCTAACACAGTCTAAAAATGTGCAGGTAGGCGAACTGGCCATGTTAAATTGCCCTTAGTGTTCAAGGATGTGCAGGTGAGGTATATCATTCAGGATAAATGTAGAGTGATAGGGTAGGGAAATGGGTCTGGGTGGGAAACTCTTGGGGTGGCACGGTGGCTCAGTGGTTAGCACTGCTGCCTCACAGCACCAGGGTCCCAGATTCAATTCTATCCTCGGGCAACTGTCTGTGTGGAGCTTGCACATTCTCCCCGTGTCTGCGTGGGCACCCTCCGGGTGCTCCGGTTTCCTCCCACAGTCCAAAAATGTGCAGGTCAGGTGAATTGGCCATGCTAAATTCCCCATAGTGTTAGCTGCATTAGTCAGAGGGAAAATGGGTCTGGGTGGGTTACTCTTCGGAGGGTCGGTGTGGACTTGTTGGGCCGAAGGGCCCGTTTCCACGCTGTAGGGAATCTAATCAAAATATACTCATGTAGTATCTCCCCCATCTCCTGTGGCTCCACACAAAGGCCACCTTGCTGATCTTTGAGGGGCCCTATTCTCTCCCTAGTTTCCCTTTTGTCCTTAATGTATTTGTGAAAACCCTTTAGATTCTCCTTATCCCCTTTTTGCCCTCCTGATTTCCTTCTAAAGTCGTCACGGTGGCTCAGTGGTTAGCACTGTTACCTTACAGCATCAGGGAATCAGTGTTCAATTCCCTTGTCTGTGTGGGTTTCCTCTGGGATGCTCTGGTTTCCTCCCACAACCCAAAGATGTGCAGGTCAGTTGAATTGGCCATGCTAAATTGCCCATAGTGTTCAGTGCATTAGTCAAGGGTCAGTATAGGGTAGGGGACGGGGTCTGGGTGGGTTACGCTATGGTGTGGACTTGTTGTGCCGAAGGGCCTGTTTCCATACTGTAGGAAATCTAATCTAAATTGCCCATAGTATTGGGTGCATTATTTAGTGGTAAATGTCGGGAAATGAGTCTGGGTGGTGTACTCTTCAGAGGATAGGTGTGGACTTGTTTTGGGGCAAACTGCCTGTTTCCACACTGTAGGGAATCTAATCGAAAAGGAGTACTCTTCTCAGGATTCTGTTGATTGATCCTGTCCATACCTGACATATGCTTCCTTTTTTTCTTAACCAAGCCCTCAATTTCTCTAGTCATCCACCATTCCCTACACCTACCAGCCTTTCCTTTCACCCGAATAGGAACATACTGTTTCTGGACTCTCGTTATCTCATTTCTGAAGGCTTCCCATTTTCTAGCCGTCCCTTTTACCTGAGTACATTTGCCCAAAATCAACTTTTGAAAGTTCTTGCCTAATACTGTCAAAATTAGCCTTCCTCCAATTTAGGACTTCAACTTTTAGATCTAGTCTATCCTTTTCCATTACTATTTTAAAACTAATAGAGTTATGGTTGCTGGCTCCAAAGTGCTCCCCCACTGAAAGCTCAGTCACTTATTCTGCCTATTTCCCAAGAGTAAGTCAAGTTTTCCACCTTCTCTAGTAGGAACATCCACATATTGAATCAGAAAATTCTCTCGTACGCACTTAACAAATTCCTCTCCATCTAAATCCTTCACACTATGGCAGTCACAGTCTCTGTTTGGAAAGTTAAAATCCCCTACCGTAACCATCCTATTATTCTTACAGATAACTGAAATCTCTTTGCAAATTTGTTTCTCAATTTCCCTCTGACTATAAGGGAATCCATAATACGATCCCTAAAAGGTGATCATCTCTTTCTCATTTCTCAGTTCCAACCAAATAACTTTCCAGAAATGTGCTCCCTACATACAGCAGTCATGCCATCCCTTATCAAAAACGCCATGACCCCTCCTCTACTGCTCCCTTTTCTATCCTTCCTATCGCAGTTATATTGACTAGCTTTGGCACTTAGTCAGTTTTATGGAATTGAAATAAATCTGGACTTGGAGCAAACCTCATGTATGTGCTTCAGGTCCACTGATCATTCAACCATTTCAAGTCAGAAGTAGTCAAAATCGATTTGTTGATAACACTTGTAATTTTGATATTTTTCTTAATTGACTCTTTACATGTAACAGCTTATTTAATTATCATTTAGTATATGCAGAATAAAGAGACCCCTCTCGCAGTTACGAGCTTAAAGTCCAAATTATTAAGGCACAATGAAACTATATTAAATCTAAAGTATAATCATGCCCTTGGCTTAACACAAAAACACAAACACAAAATTATTTGAGGATCTTGTAATTAGCTAGATTGCATCTTCTGTTATTATTCACCTCCTGCACTATCTATTCATATAACAATAATAAATTGAACAATACCTTACAAAATTACAGTTCGTGGAAAAGACTGGAAAGACCAAATTGATAGTGGGTAAGTTACAATGGACCATTAAAGTTTCAATCAATTGGTATTGAGTTTTGTTCTAAATGAGATGATTTATTGTTTTCCATTACCACAATTTTATTTATAAATCTCTCACTTGACACAGATTTATTAAAGGCAATGGTTGTTTTGAAAATATGGAAGATTTATTGCCTTTGTAAGAGCCTCAGTATAAACCATTTGCATTTGGGCTGTAGTGCCTTAGTGCAAATTCCTTCTGCTATTTATTTTCCTGTGTTTCTATCTGTATTGCAGAAGTGCACATCTAATAATCAGCCCCTGAAACTAAGAATTAAAGAAAACAAGAATGTGAGGTGGCTGGGTTAAAAAAAAAATCAATTCAACATTTCTTTAATTCACTTGTGCTTCCACATCCTCCTCAAAGTTAGATTTAGACCTTAATTTTCAACTTGAAACAAAGGATAATGACAATGTATTGGAATGCACTTACATGGATTTGTCATGGGATGTCATGACCAAAGACTAATTTCTTAAATCCTCTGTTTGAGAAAAGAATAAACACATTTAAATTCCAACCCCACAGTCTTTCTGCTTCTTTCCAGTCCATCCTCATTCATTTCAACTGATTCTTTCAAAATATTATAATTTCAGCTGTTGGAACCACTGGTCAATTCACACCCCAGAGTCAAATCATTTTTTTTTAGATCATATACTCATTTTTTTCATTTCATTAGTTAACCACGGAAAGGTATTCTGTGAGGCTGCAGGTTTTTTAAAAACAGATGTTTATTTTACAAAAAGGGGATTAAAAATAAATTGACTATATATATATATATATAGACAGGATTATCTTAAAACACACAGCAAAGCAACATATCAATCTGTTTTCCAACACTGTTACAAAGATTCAAGTCCAAAACTGTTTAAGTGACTCCTTAGTTTCTTTGCAAAGGATTATGGAGACAATTTGATGAGCACTTTCCAAATCAGCTGACATAAATCTTTCAAAAATCTGAAAGCTGAATTTTTTTATTTTTAATACATTACAGGCTTCTCACCAAATGCTCCTGGTTTAGAAGCTTTAATAAATAAACCCTTCTGCTGAGGTAATTGGATCCCTGAACTGCCTGATCTCTTTACAGAAGAGAAACCAAACTTGATTTTGAACTCAACTTGAGTATTTTCTGAAATGAGTAAAAAAAACTTGCTCAATGTCAGATTTTTCTGCACTTAACACAAAACCAATTTGTCCTTTTTGAATAGAAGGTCAGAAAAATGATGTCACCTGCCCTGACAGCCTTGGGTATACCTGTAGACAAAGTCACCATCACAGACTTCAGATCGCCCTTCCTGAGGGTGAACCCATGGGAAATAACTGGCCCAAATAGGGTCCCCGGCTGCGCATTCAAATCCTCCACAGGAAACTGGTGGCAGTATTTGCAGACATTTTTAACCTTTCCTTATTATGATATGAGGTTCCCACCTGTTTCAAGAAAACCACTGTCATCCTGGTGCCAAAGAATAATCAGGCAACATGCCTTAATAACTATCACCCAGTGGCTCTGACATCGATCATTATGAAGTACTTTGAGAGGTTAGTGATGTCACACATAAACTCCAGTCTCCCAGAATGCCTTGATCTGCTATAATTTGCCTACCATTACAATGGGTCCACGGCAGACTCCATCTCCTTACACTCATCCCTGGAACATCTGGATAACAAGGATACCTATGTCTGCGTGGGCACCCTCTGGGTGCTCCGGTTTCCTCCCACAGTCCAAAAATGTGCTGGTCAGGTGAATTGGCCATGCTAAATTCCCCAGAGTGTTAGCTGCATTAGTCAGAGGGAAAATGGGTCTGGGTGGGTTTCTCTTTGGAGTGTCAGTGTGGATTTGTTGGGCCGAAGGGCCCGTTTCCACGCTGTAGGGAATCTAATCAAAAAAATGCTCATGTAGTATCTCCCCCATCTCCTGTGTTGACTCTAGCTATTTGTTGACTTTAGCTCCACCTTCAACATCATAATTCTAACAAAACTCATCTCCAAACTCTGACATCTTGGACTCTGCTCCCCACTCTGCAACTGGATCCTTGACTTCCTAACCCACAGACCTCAATTGGTAAAGATAGGTAACAACACCTCCATCACAATAATCCTCAACACCGATGCCCATAACGCTGAAAACTCATCCCCTTACTGTACTCCTTATACATTCACGACTGTGTGGCCAAATTCAGCTCTAACTCAATTTACAAATTTGCTGATGACACCACTGTAGTGGGTCAGATCTCAAAAAATGGCAAAACAGAGTACAGGAAGGAAATAGAGAGCTTAGTGACATGGTGTAAAGATAATAATCTCTCCCTCAATGTCAGCAAAATGAAGGAGTTGGTCATCGACTTCAGGACGCAGAGTGGAGGACACACTGACTCTATCAATGGTGCTGAGGTGGAGGTGGTCAAGAGTTTCAAGTTCCGAGGAGTAAATATCACCAATGATCTATTCTGGTCAATCCACATCAATGCTACTGTCAAGAAAGCACCCCAATGCCTCGAAGGCTAAGAAAATTTGGTATGTTTGCTATGACGCTTAACAATTTTTGTAGATGCACCATAGAAAGTACTCCATCCAAATGCATCACAGCTTGTTATAGCAACTGCAAGAAATTACAAAGAGTGGTGAACACAGCCCAGCCCAATACGAAACCAGCCTTCCTTCCATTGACCCCGTCTACTTCGAGAAAATGGCCAACATAATCAAAGACCTCTCTGTTGCCAGTTATATTCCCTTATACTCTCTTCCATTTGGTAGGAGATACAAAAGTTTAAAAACACAAAGTAACAGATTTAGGAACAACTTCTTCCTCACTGTTATCAGACTTAATAATGGACATCTCATATATTTGAGTAGATCTTTCTCTATTACCAGCTGCATTTTCAGGAAGAATTTACATCAATAGCAAGAAGTGATATTGAGTTGAAAGGTATAGAATCCGTGGGCAGTGGCCACTATGTAATAGAATTTACCCTGAAGTTTGAGAGGGAGAAGGTGGAGTCAATTTTAACAGTATTACAATTGAGTAAACATAACTACAAAGATATGAGGGAGGAGCTGTTCAGAGTTGTTTGGAAGGGGAGCTTAGCTGAGAAGGTAGTGGCGCAGCAATGGCAGGAGTTTCTGTGGGTAATTCAGGAGCCCCAGTAGAAATTCATTCAAAGGGAGAGGGGAGAATGAGGCAATGAGGCTGGAAAAAGTAATGGGGAACAAAGATGTATGGAAAGAAATGAATAGATACTTCATGGTGGAAGACACCGGTAGCATACTAGTACTTCAAGAGAGTCAGGGGGAGAGGTGAGTGTAGTGGCCATCACAAACAAGTTGGTGCTGGGGAAGTTGAAAGGTGTGAAGATGCATAACTCACCTGGACCATATGGACTACACCATAGAGTTCTGAAACAGATAGCTGAGGAGATTGTGGAGGCAATGGTGGTGATCTTTCAGGAATCACTGGAGTCAGGAACAGTCCCTGAAGACTGGAAATTGGCTGATGTAACCCCCTCATATAGAAGCAGATGACAGGCAATTGTAGGCCGGTTAACCTGACCTTTGTTGTCAGTAAGATTTTAAAGACCATTATTAAGGATAACATTGCATGGAATACTTTGAAATGCATGGCAAAACAGGGCTAAGTCAGCATGGCTTCGTCAAGAGGAGTTCATGACAGACAAATATATTAGAATTCTTTGAGCAAGTGATGTGAAACATTTGGATTTCCAGAAGGCTTTTGAAAATATGCCATGCAGGAGTCTGTTAAATAGGATAAGAGCACATAGGGGCAAGGAATTGGCATGTCGAGAGGATTGCTTGATTGGCAAAATGCAGATAGTGGGGATAAAAGGGCTTTTTTCAAGATGGCAGCTGATGACTAGTGGAGTTTCACACATTAACAGTCTGGACAAAGGAAGTGAGGGCACTGTTGCTAAGTTTACAGATGACACAAAGGTTGATGGAGAGACAGGTTGTGTTGAAGAAGTGGGGAGGCTGCACTTGGACAGGCTAGGAGAACAGGCAAGGAAGTCGCAAATGGAATACAATTTGGGAATGTGTGTGACTTTATGCACTTTGTTAGGAGGAATAGAGGTGTAAACTACTTTCTAAATGGGGAAAGACTTCAGAAATCTGAATGAACTTAGAAATTCTAGTTCAAGGTTCTCTTAAGATTAGCATGCTAGGTCAGTTTGCAGTAAGGAAGCCAAATGCAATAGAACTAGAATACAAAGGCAGGGATGTTCTATTGAGGTTGTAGAACATCCCTGCTGAAGGATGGCTGGTCTAAAGGTGCTGGTCAGACCACATGTGCATATTGTGAGCAGTTTTGTGTCCCATCTCTAGGGAATGGTATATTGCCATTGGAGGAAGTTCAGAGGAGATTTACAAAAATGAACCTGTGGATGTAAGACTTATCATATGAGAAGTGGTTGAGGACTGTGAGTCTGTATCCCATGGGGTTTAAAAGAATGAGTGGGGATCTGATTAAAACTTACAGGATATTGAGAGGATTGGATGAAGTGATCATAGAGAAGATGTTTCCACGTGGAGAACATTAAACTAGAAATATCTCTACAATAGAGGATTAAATGTCATTTTTCATATGAGTGACTTCTCTAATAAGGCAAAACCTGTTCAATATTGTCAAGGAAATTATCTGGAATTGGACCCAGGGCACAGCCTCAGGGGTGAAAGGACAACTGTGTAGAACTGGGATAGGAAGGTATTTCTTCAACCAGAGGGTGGTGAATCTGTGGAACTCATTGCTGCAAAAGTCATTGAATGTATTGAAGATGAAAATAGATAAATTCTTGATTATTAAGGGGTCAAGGGTTACAGTGAGAAGGCAAGAAAAGGGGATTGAGAAATGCATCAGCCTCAGTAGAATGGTGGATTAGACTTGATGGACCAAATGGTCTATTTCAGCTCATATATTTAATGGTCTTATTGTAAATCCTGGATTTAGGCCACTGTTCTAGAAGGACTGCATGACTTTTTTTTAAGAAAAGGAAAAGTTGTCAACAGAAGTACCAAACTCCAATCTGCTTTTTTGAAATCCGTGTGCCAAAAATAATACCAACATATATAAATTGCCTGGCTTTCATCACAATATTCGCATCTGTGAAAATTACCCTGATTATACAGTTGAATACGTCAAGAATATCCAAATTAGATTGGATTCCAGATAATTTCCTTGACAATATTGAACAGGTTTTGCCTTATTAGAGAAGTCACTCATATGAAAAATGACATTTAATCCTCTATTGTAGAGATATTTCGAGTTTAATGTTATACCCCTTGCTTAGCATGCAGGGTACACATTAGTGCCACTTACCAACCCAGTCGTTAAATTTGTCATGCGTTAACCATAGATTGGTTCAAGAATGATAGCGAGTACTCTACAATCATGAATGAACATCCCCATTTCCTTCCTTATAGAAGGACGGTCAATAATGAACGAGATGAAACTGAGCCTGAAGTAATTGATCTCCAAAAGTCACAGACATTCACCATTGTGCAAGGTATTACTCAAAATGCTCTTTTCCCATTCATGTACTTGTAGAATCCCTTTGGATTCTCCTTTACCTTACCAGCCAAAGCTATCTCATGTCCCCTTTAAGCCTTCCTGAGTTCTCTTTTAATTGTACTCGGACACCTTCTATATTCCTCAAGGAATTTAGTTGATCCCAGCTAGCTACACATGTCATATGCCTTCTTTTTCTTCACTGGTGCATCAATATCTCTAGTCATCTTGGGTTCCCTACTCTTGACAGCCTTCCCCTAAACTCATTATGGGCAGCACATTGGCTCAATAGTTAGTAATGCTGCCTCACAGCGCCAGAAACTCAGGTTCGATTCCAACCTCAGGTGACTGTCTGTGTGGAGTTTGCACATTCTCCCTGTGTCTGCGTGGGTTTCCTCAGGATGCTCTGGTTTCCTCCCACAGTCCAAAGATGTGCAGGTTAGGTGATTTGGCCATGCTAAATTGCCCATAGTGTAAGTTATTAGTCAGGGGTAAATGGGTCTGGCTGGGTTACTCTTCAGAGGGTCGGTGTGGATTTGTTGAATCAGTGGGCCTGTTTCCATGCTGGAGGGATTCTAACTCTAACAGGAACATGCTGACCCTGAATTCTCATTAACTCACTTTGGAAAGCCCCCCATTCTCAGACATTTCTTTGCCTGCAAGCAATCTGGGATAATCAGCATGAGTTTGTACTTGGGAAATCGTGTCTCACAAATTTGACTGAGTTTTATGAAGTGGTGACTCAGAAAGTATATGAGGGCAGTGTGGTAGACATTGTCTACATGGACTTTAGCAAGGCCTCTGGTGGGTTGCTGAGTAAGGTTAAATAATATGGATCTGGGGGAGCTGACCAATTGGATTCAAATTTGAAGGTAGAAGAAAAAGCATGATGGTAGAGGGTTGTTTTTCAAACATTGAGACCTGTGACCAATAGTGCCTCAGGGGTCAGTGCTGGGCTGATTGTTATTCATCGTTTATATAAATGATTTGGATGAGAACTTAGGAGGTATGTATGACACTAAGATTAGTAGTAAAGTGGACAATGAAGATCACCTGGGAATACAGTAAGAACTTGATCAACTAGGCCATTGGGCTGAGGAATGGCGGATGGAGTTTAATTTAGATAAATGCAAGCTGTTGCATCTTGGTAGGTCAGACCAGGACAGGACTTACACAATCAATGGTAGAGCCCTACAGAGTGTTAGAGAACAAAGAGATCTAGGTGTACAGCTTTGCAGCTCCTTGAAAGTGGAGCCATAGATAGACAGGGTGATGAAAAAGGCTTTTGGCATGCTTACTTTAATTTGACAGAGCATTGAGTATAGGAGTTGGGACATCTTGTTGCAGTTGTATAAGATATTGATAAGGCCAGAGTACTGCATGCAGTTCTGGTTGTCCTGACACAAGAAAGGATATTATTCAACCAGAAATAGTGCAGAAAAGATTTACTAGGATACTACCTGAACTGGAAGGTTTGATACCATACTCAATCAAATGTAGCCTTGATGTCACCTGGGTTTGCAGTTCAACTCTTTTGAACATTTTGACCAAGATTGTAATAAGGTCAGGAGTGAAATGGCCCTAGCAGTACCAAACTGGGTGTCAGTGAGCAGACTAGTAATTTAGAAGTGCCATTTGATAGCACTATCATTGACACTATGACCCCAACCATTACTTTGTTGATGATGGAGTCTAGACTCCTTGGGCAGTATTGGATTTGTCCTGCCTTTTGTGGACAATAAATACCTGAGCCATCTTTCCAATTTTTGGATACAGACACGTATTGTAACTGGACTGGAACAACTTGGCTAGGGTATGGTATGTTCTGGAGCACATGCTTTCAGTGATAAAGCTGAAATGTTGTCAAGATCCTTAATCTTCATAGTTTTTCAGTGCCTTCAGACATTTCTTGATATCATCAGATTGGCTGACAGCTGACACCTGTAATGTTAGACATCTCATGAGGAGGCAGGGATGGAATGCGCACTTTGAATTTTTAACTAAAGCTGTAAACATACATTACAATTTGTCTGTTACACTGGTCTGTGAAACTTCTCCATCATTAAAGGTGGGGATATTGTTAATGTTGGATGGTTGTTGTGAGGTCAAATGGTGCTTTTGGAGGTGATATCAAAGATGGTAGACTCAATGGTGATTTAGATATTCAGATGATGTCAAGGCACGGTGTTCAGGGAACAGCAAGATCTTAGCATGGAGGAGAGAGGATTTCTGGTAATTTGCCTGAGGAAATACTCCTGCTTCATCTGGGCCATCAGCAGTGCTGGAAAAAACCCTTAGCAACTGATAAAATGGAGGCATGCAGCCTCATACTGGCACTAAAACGACTAACCTGCTTCTGACAAGCAGATTAGCTGTTGTTAAAACCCGAGCTAGGCAGGCTGAATAACAGTTTGAGCCCCAGACGCAACCTCATCTCAACAGTTTTGGGAGCAAAGTTCACCCAACACCACTGAAGAAAATAAATCCTACATTCATAGTGAATATGGTTGGAATCAATTGGACATATTCCTCATGCAAAGGCAACTCTTGATAACTGTTGTGACAAGAAAGCAGCAATAAAATTGTCAGATTGAGCTGACAGTTAAAATTGACAGTAAATTATGGGCAATATTATGGTGCCTTCCTTGTGAAACTACCATTTCAACAAAATTCTTTTTATGACACAGTAATGGGGTAAAGTTATCTTCAATACATAGCTGTTGTAGCATTGAAAGTTGCCTGACATTTTATAGATAAACTGAAAAATCCATATTCTGTCACCTAGTTTTCTAGTTACAATCATTTCCTAACAGCATAACTTATTATTAAGCCATTTATAAGTGGCTTAAATTTGATTATATTGATCACCATGTAAAACATCATTTTTGTATGTAAATTAAATAATTATGACTTGTAAATGTAAATTATGACTTGTATTGATCTTAAAGTTATAATAAATGCAAATTTAAAGATTAATAAAGAAAAGAACTTGTTGTTTTTGAATTATTAAAACTAATAAACCAGCCCTCAGTATGGGTATTTACAGTCTATGTGTTAGAAAGGAGATTCAAGGGTAACCTTAGCGTAAAATAACTTTGATCATAACAAATTTTATTCAACTGTTGTTTCTAAATTTATCGCAGTCATTACAATGTTGCATGAAAACAAACTCCTCTAAAAGGATTAGGCTGGTGCCTCTCTCTCTCTCAATAAAACTTGAATAAAAACTTGTAGAGTTGGCCTGGAGGAAGGTTTATTTTCTTAACAATTTCATATACAAAGAAATATCAAGGGCGAAACTAGATTGAAACATAAACAAGGTTTGACCTTATTACTTCATTCATAACATATCATAGTATTGAAAGTACTGAATGGCACCAAAGCAAAAATACAATACTGCTTAAAAGTAAATAGTTAATGATATGCAGAGCTGCCTTTGCATGAGTAGTATGTCCAATGGATTCCAACCACATCCACTGTAAATGTAACATTTATTTTCTTCAGTGGTGTTTGGTGAAATTTGCTCCCCAAACTGTTGAGATGAGGTTGTGTCTGGGTTTGCGGTGTAAAAAAGTTGAAACTGTCACTCTTCTAGACGTAAATTTCCCATGCCCCATCTCTGGTTTGTATTTACTTGTATGAGGCTGAATTTGTATGTGGCACAGGTTGAAAACTAATGCTTTGCTTAATAGTTTCCCATTCCATCCTCCTGTCTGCTCCCAGAGAAGCAACAACAGGCTAGTGCCTAGTTTGGGAAGAGTCCCTGCTGGCTATAAGTGGGCATCATTTGAAGCCACCATTTGATTGTTTTTTAAAATTTAAGGATGATTACAGTACTGAAGGAAGTCATTCGGCCCTTCAACAACAACGTTCTGCAAGAGCAATGTAGCTTGTTCCACTTGCCTGGATGTGTTTATCAGTTTCCCTTTTGAAAACTGTAATTGAATTTGTTTCCGCCACAATCACAGGCAGAGCATTCCAAATTTTTGTCATTTGTTCTGAGAATGCTTTTTTCCTCATGCTGCTTTTGATTATTTTGCCAATCATTTTAAATCTGCATCCTTGATTCTTGACATTTCTGCCAATTGCTCTATCTAGACACTTAATGAATTTGAATACTTTTATCAAATCTCCTCTCAACCTTTGCCTCTCTAAGGAGACCAACCTCCACTTCCACAAATTTGTGAACAAGTAACCTAGTGATCAAAAGAGTCTCATGCCGCTATGTACTGAATCTGCCCATTCTTCCTATAAATTGAATAGTTAGCAAGTAATTGGATGTGCTGCTGTGATTCAACGTAGACAAATTTGGCTGTGTTACATGCAAGTAGAGTATCATTTGATTATTTATGCACATTTGTTTGTTCCAGGCCCAGTGCAGAAATTTGGGCTAACCCATTTGTGTTTGTTTTAGTCAATATAAACAAATTATATATTAGGTCATGGAGATTAACAGGGCTAGACTTGGTGTTAATGGCAGAGAGTTTGAGTCGGAATCTTAGAAGTGCCTTCAGCTAGTACCAGGTCATTCTTTCTTGACAGATTTCTGCTTGGGAGCAGCCTCATGGGTAGAATAGCTCCCCCTGGCCTGGGAGGTCTCTAGGATGAACTGCAGGAGAAAATACAGCTGATCACAGTGATTGGCTGCCAATGAGGTGGGGTGGAGTAATGTTGGCATGGACAGTGGATGGGAATGTTTCTGAATAGATCCACTGAAGGGGTGTCTGATTCCTGATCACATGATTCTTTGTAGGCGAGGTCATTGCTGCAGTGGTAATGAGTCTAGCACCTGTGAAAGCACTCCATCTGCCCCAATCCACAAAGGTGGTTTCATCTCCCTTCCCATGCAGTGGTTTCTGATGCCTGAGAAGCCTGTCAGTCCATCATGAATTCTCAAAACCAGGTTAACGGAGAGGCTGTGATGAAAGGTTACCTCTGGGACTGGCCTGAATGCTTGCTCCACAGTTGGTGACACAGAGCTGGGATAATTCCTTACTCTGCAAACCTGATATGAGATAATGCACTCTGAGAGGTTAGAGGTTTTGTTCATGGAGTCAATGAAAGTTAAATGGAAGTGATGGTGGGCAATCCCAGAAAGTATTTGGACTCTGCCAGGTGTGGAGGTAGTCTGGGTGAAAGGCTGGCTTCAGTGCATTTGAAACTTGTTGAAAACATGAGAAAGAATAAAACAAAACCTAGTCCTCCAGCTTTCGCCCCCATACCTACTAACTCCAACTCCCCATTTCCCAACCCAACTCAAGTTACTTAATGCTCCCCTACACAGACCCCCAAGTCTTCCCATTCCCTTCATGCTAATCTATGCCCCTTTTTATAGCCTCATGGCCTTTCCTACCTTCCATGCTGACTAATCATTGTCTACTCAACTCCCATGGCCATTCATATCCTCCAAATGAACCCATGCCTCTCAATTGTCTCTTATACCTTCCATGCTAACTTATGCATTTGACACACCCATTACATTTTATACCTTCTGTGCCAACCTAGTGCTGACTCATTGCAACCCATACTCTCATTCAACACATGTTTTCACATCTATCAATGCATCCAGAATCCACCATTACAGACCTTACAACACATGATGAAGTTAAATCAATGTCTAAAGTGTCTACTGATATTCATTATCCAAAAAAGTACACTCAGTTTTGTACTTGAAAAAAACCTGAAAGCTAATGTACTTTAATCACAAAATTAAAAAAAAAGACTTCATTGTCCCAATTCAAAAAAGTTTATACATACTTGGAGCTGTTTATCATAGTGTGAAGAGACAGGAATCTCACCAGTTTTATCTGGCTGGGTTGAAAGAAAGTCTGCTAAGAGGAAGCAGATTTGAAGGAAAACTTACTCTCAATAAGCTGAATTCTCATATTTCTGTTAAGAAACCCTCTTTCTCAGTTCAGGGTGACACCTATCTTTTGAAAGAATAATTGAAAGAACATCCCAAGATTTTATTTCCTGAGCAAGCTATGTCTGTAAGACTGCAGGGAGAGCCATGATTAGTAACGTGGCCATATTTGTCAGAACATCAGAGAAGCACACTCCAGAAGACCCTATACTTTATCCATTTTCCTCTAAGAATAACCCATTATGAAAACGCTTTTTCTCTCATGCATTCAATCTCTGCAGGGAAATCTGTCATTAATTCTCTTTTTCTTGAAAAATGTGTATGTGTTTATATTTGTGCATGTTTGTGTAGTTATTTGCAACATTTAGAAGAATAAGTATTTGTACTTCTATATTAATGACTGGGTATGTTAACCAAATATTTATTGCATAGGTTCTGTTTTGATAATAAGACCACAATTGCATTTATTTTGCTTAAAGATATTTTGTTCAAAATTTTGCATTTAATTGGTCATCTTGGTAACTGGAAAAAGTACTTGTCATTTTATTTTGGAGCTCATGGAGTATTGGGGCTAGAATGACATGCACTCTTCCAGCTTTCGTGGTACAACTTGTCACCACTGATACAGCCTGTTGTCCTTCCTAGAGTTATATAAACAGTGCTTATGGCTGACTGCTTCAGGCTGACGATTTAATGGCTACTGCCAAGATAGTGGGCACTCAGAAACATTATTGTTTGTGTATGGTCACACATCAGCTGAAAATTAATGCGATGATAGCCCCTATTGTTCCAATTGCTTCTGGCATGTGGGGTCCACAAAATCACATGCAGGTAGTTGATAGCTTTCTGTATAATGTGAAACCCTGTTAGCTTGGAAAATTATCCTATCCATGTACTTACTCATCCCAGTTCTTTCAGCTTGCAAAGGAAATGATAAATTTAGCTATGCCCAATGTACGATCCAGAAGGCAACAGGTTTTCATTCAAGTCTTTTTTTGAACATGATTTAACTTAATTCTAAGTAATTTTTGAAAAACTAAAACTACACTGCCTTAATTAAAATATTAAATTAGGAGTCTTTGTCTTAAACCACAGCCAACCAAAGTTGCAAACTAAAAGTTAGGAAAAGCAAACTAATCAGTTACATGCTGATAGCTCACCAATTTTACTTTTCCACAAAAGTATGATAAAAGTTAAGAGCAGGTTTGCTTGGAGCTCCTCATGCTCCTTGACCCAGTGACTATAACAAAAATAAAGGCGAGTCTGCCATAAACAAGGCCATTTATGGTGCATTGTGCACCTGCAGACTGAAAACTGCAAAATTCTGAAGAATAGCAGCTCCACTGAAAAGCTTACGGTCATTTAACTACTACGAAGCCTGATCCCTCACAATATCCTCCTGGGTCGATATGTTTACATCTCTTCCCAGAGGGGGAATTGTGGATGAAAGAAAGAAAATTAGTTTGCAAAATATTCGCAAATCTTTCACTTTAAAGCCAATCCATAACATACAAGCTAATAATCTTCCTTTATACCTTATCCCAATAGCACAAAGACAGCATCTGTTAATATACTTACTGAGAATGTTATATATTACTGCAAATACTGATTACAAACTATTGGTTCAATATTTATTGCTGCACTCATTGACTTTCTAATTAGTCGTTAAATCTTGACTCCTTTATGTAAGAAATGATAAAATGTGTAACGATCAATAGAAGGGAAATGGAACAAAATGTGACTTTGAAATAAGAAATAAAAATACAGAAAATACTCCACAGATCAATCTGCATCTCAGAATAGAGTTAAATGTCATTGTCCGAACCTTTCAGTCTCTGGATAGTCAGAGACTAGATGGATCCTGGAAAATGCATCTCTTAAATGTCCAGGCATGTTGAAAATGTGGAGATTGTCCAAGAATTTGAAATGTCTGGAATTATCTGATGTCTAGAACCCTTCAAAAGGTCCCTGACTCTGACAGGTGATATGGTGGCTCAGTAGTTAGCATTCATGCCTCACAGTAACAGGACCCTGGGTTTGTTTCCAGTCTCAGATGACTGTCTGCGTGGAGTTTGTACATTTTCCCCATGACTGCATGGGTTTCCATCAGGTATTCCGGCTTTTTCCCACAGTCCAAAAATGTGCAGGGTAGGTGGATTAAGCCATGGTAAATGCGGGGATAGAGTAGGGATTGTTGTAGACTTGATGGGCTAAACTGCCTCTTCCCACTCTGTAGGGATTCTATAATTCAATGAGTAACAGCTGAAGACTTTGATGTCTCTGATTCAATCACCTTAATAGTGAAACACGGTTTGTGGAACTGCTGCTGTTATAAAACCCCTGCCCCAGAAAACTCCAGGAAAGGTAAGTCTGCAACCTTTTATATGATCTGGCTCCAAAAAAAGGATTTCAAACCAGATTGGGACATTTGGGTCAGTGTTTCAGATCAACATGACCTTATTTTGTTGCAGTGACTGCCTGACCTGAAGAGTTTTCCAGCATTTTTAATTTGCTTTTGAAAATGTGAACTGCACAAACTACTCCATAGAAACCCTACAATCCACATAATAAGTGTCTCAAGTTACTTTTCAAATGCTCATCAATGAATTGAGATGGTAGTTTCATTCAAGCAATACCTATTACCATGGAGACTGATGTACAGCACACCTGCGATCCTTATCGAATGCCCTTTGAAACAATAGGGCTGACCAGTTTTGATCTACGTTAGCTAATCAGATTACAAAAAATATTCATCCCGCAAGTCTATTACATGTATAATATTTAGGATCATTGGTAGATAAAATGTAATATGGTTCAAGTTAGATATTTTTTTTAAAATTTTGATGCAGGTGCCTGGCTACATTTTGAGGAAAAGCAGTGGGCAATATACTTCAGGAACTTTGGGTGCATAAGCCTTCCAAAAACTCAAATGGATGTCCAAATAAAATTCTGTATGAAAGACTTCAGAAAGCTCAACTTGTCACTTGTGTGCATGCCCTGCAACAGAATCATTTTTCTTTTGTGGAAAAATTGATTTTTCACGCTAGGGCTCAATATATGGGTTCATCAAATGGTATCACCATGAGTCTTATGAATGTAAAGTTCAGGGGAAAAGAGGTTTAAGGGACATCTCATTGAAGTACTCAGGATTTGAAAGGATATGATGAATAGAACCATAAGAAATTATTTGACAAAAAAAGCTCTGTAACTATGGCTTGCAGATCCAAGCTTAAAAGAAAGCAAGTGAACAGACAATTCTGTTTTAAGCATGTCACAGATGCCAAGAAATATATGGAATAAATTGTCCAGGAAGATTTAAAGATTCATTCGTAAAGATTTAATGAAGCTAATTTTGATTAAAGTTCAAACTCCTAACTTGTTTAGAGTCAAATTTATTTTGTCCATTTACTTGTTTTGTTCACTGCCTTCTCCAGCCAGGGAAAAAAATCAGCCAGAGGCATTTCCCTATCACACATTTAACTGCGTTCTTCATTCAGTTGACAGAAGGCACTTCTCATACAGTATAAGACAAAGAGTTACTTTCATTATATGCCTCCAAAAAACTCCTCAAAGATGGAACTTATCCCAGCTGTGAGCAGATAAATCCCATCTGGTGGAGCAGCAGGGATTGGAGTGACAGGTGCCTCTGTCAGTCCAAATGTGATCTGCCAGTTGAAAAAGTGAACAAGCAAGTAATTGAGTTATTTGACCACCCAGCTTGGAATTTGTATCTTAAAAAAACTGCTAAATTAATTTGATTCTAAAAAAGATATTTTAACTGCATTGTGATTGCTTGGCACCAGAAGCTATATGTTTGAAAGCTGAAGGAAGCATCCTACAGTCATTTGCTACACCATATTTACTTCAAAAGGACTATTGTAATACATTTCAAAAACTGCTTAAAGCTGTTCAGGTCCTGTCAGATATGGCAGATAGGGTAAATTGTAACTCCTTTTCACTACTCAGCACTCCGCATACATCTCTCTGCTGGTGACATTTAGACTTTTGATGTTCTGTATGCTCACAAAAGAAATTCCAGAGAAAATGTCTTTGATTTCTTTTTCAAAGGTTAATGCTGTCTATCTTGCTCACTGTGTGTGCCTCGACATTAGCCTCAGATTGCCTAGGCATGGTTTTCTCTAAATATATAACTGGGTTGTAATATCTGCACTAAAGACAAATTCAGTTGATTAGCACAATATCTTATCAGACTTAACTGATTAAATCATATTGAACAGACACCAAGGGCTTGATTTTAAATTTGAGATTGGGAACTTTGCGCCTGGATAATTTCCATGTCCTGATTTCAGACCATTTCTACATTACTCATGGGAGACAATCAAATTAAGTGTGTCAGTTGAACCAGAGGCGAGCTCAATATCCAATTAATGGTGCCAAGCAGTACAAGGAGATAGAAGCAACCTGCAGAGTGGCAAAGGTAGATCACAGACATAGGAGGAACTGACATTGCTCTGCTGAGGTCACGAGGAATGGCTTCAGAGTGTCAACAGCCTTAATGCACACATAGAGTCATAGAGTCGTAGAGATGTACAGCATTGAAACAAACCTTTTGGTCCAACTTGTTCATGCCGACCAGATATCCCAACCCAATCTAGTCCCACCTGCCAGTAAAAAGCTCATATCCCTCCAAACCCTTCCTATTCATATACCCATCCAAATGTCTTGTAAATGTTGCAATTGTACCAGCCTCCACCACTTCCTCTGGCAGCTCATTCCATACATGTACCATCCTCTGCCTGTAAAAGTTGCCCCTTAGGTCTTTTTTATATCTTTCCCCTCTCACTATGCCGTCTAGTTCTGGACTCCCCCACCCCAGGGAAAAGACTTTGTCTATTTATCCTATTCATGCCCCTCATGATTTTGTAAAACTCTAGAAAGTCACCTCTCAACCTCCGCCGCTCCAGGGAAAACAGCCCCAGCCTGTTCAGCCTCTCTCTGTAGCTCAGATCCTCCAACCCAGGCAACAGCCTTGTAAATCTTTTCTGAACATCTTCAAGTTTCACAACATCTTTCCAATAGGAAGGAGACCAGAATTGCATGCAATATTCCAACAGTGGCCTAACCAATGTCCTGTACAGCTGCAACATGACCTCCGAATTCCTGTGCTCAATACTCTGACCAATAAAGGAAAGCATACCAAGTGCCTTCTTCACTATACTATCCACCTGTGACTCCACTTTCAAGGGACTATGAATCTGCACTCCAAGGTCTCTTTGAAAACAGCAACACTCCCTAGGACCTTACCATTAAGTGTATAAGTTCTGCAAAATTTCCTTTCCCAAAATGCAGTATGTCACATTTATCTGAATTAACCTCCATCTGCCACTTCTCAGCCCATTGGCCCATCTAATCTAAAGCAGGTTGTAATCTGAGGTAACCTTCTTTGCTTTTGGTATCATCTGCAAATTTACTAACTGTACCTCTTATGCTCACATCTAAATCACTTATATAAATGTCAAAAGGTAGAGGACCCAGCACCAATCCTCGTGGCACTCCACTGGTCAAAGGGCTCTAGTCTGAAAACAACCCTCCACCACCACCCTCTGTCTTCTACCTTTGAGTTTATATATCTAAATGGCTAGTTCTCCCTGTATTCCATGAGATCTAACCTTGCTCACCAGTCTCCCATGGGGAATCTTGTTGAATGCCTTACTGAAGTTCATATAGATCACATCTGCCACTCTGCCCTCATCAGTCCTCAAAAAACTCAGTCATGTTTGTGAGACATGATTTCCCACGCACAAAGTCATATTGACTATCCCTAATCAGTCCTTCCCTTTCCAAATATATGTACATTCTGTCCCTCAGGATTCCCTCCAACAACTTGCACACCATCAATGTCAGGCTCACTGGTCTATAGTTCCCTGGCTTGTCCTTACCACCTTTCTTAAACAGTGGCACCATGTTTGCCAACTCCAGTCTTCCGGCACCTCACCTGTGACTAACGATGATACAAATATCTCATCAAGAGGCCCGGTAATCATTTCCCTAGCTTCCTACAGAGTTCTAGGGTACACCTGATCAGGTCCTGGGGATTTATCCACCTTTACCCATTTCAAGACATCCAGCACTTCCTTTCCTCTAATGTGGGCATTTTGTAAGATGTCACCATCTATTTGTCTACATTCTATATCTTCCATATCCTTTTCCACAGTAAATACTGATGCAAAAACCATTTTCTGCGGTTCCACACAAAGGCTGCCTTGCTGATGTTTGAGGGGCCCTATTCTCTCCCTAGTTAACCTTCTGCCTTTAACGTTTTTTGATAAAACGCAGTTAAATCGTGTGCAAGATCACCCAGAACTCAATATCATTCAGTTAAAAAAAATTTCTGCCCACAAGCTAACAATGCGCAGCAAGATGTAACAGACTCTTTGTTGAATTCCAAAATGAGAATTTTATTTATTTTTGTTCCCAATGCTTTAACTACTTTATAAAGAGTCTAAACGAGACACTAATTGAATTTCTCATTCACTCCCTAACCTACTCGTTGCTGTGTAAATTGTCTCACATTTCAAAGGAGCAGGATGCATTACCACTCGCTCTGCTGAAATTGTTGTTGCTCCGTTGGCAATTAAAAATCCAGGTCTATGTTTCTAAACCACCTCAATGTATGGAAAAGCTAAAATGACAAAACAAAATTAAACTTCTACTCTTTGAACATGCAATGGTGGTTATTAATTCTTTAATGTGGAAGACAATATGTTGAAGGGCTGCCATCGCAATTCTTTGAATTCTGGAGATAATTATAGAAAAGAAGGTCATTCAGTCCATTTTAATTCACCCACACAGGAAGATCTCAAAATGTCTTTTTGCAAAATTTAATTGTTTCCTAAATGATTCCAAGAGTTTTATCTCCACTGTTCCCTGAGGAAGCGTTTTCTACAGATTGATAACTCTTTGTCTAGATAAGAACTTACTGATAACAGTCCAAAAATTAACTTTTACAAGTTTGATCCTGTCCTTTGAGTCTATTCCTATAATTTAATTTTAAGAAGTATTTTTTCCATTCCTTTATCAATCTTAGTTACAAATGGTTCTCTCTGTAGCTGACAAAAGCACATTATTTTTCCTTGACCTCTTCAACATCTCTACAACCTTTGAAATGGTTGAATAGACTATCTCCTGGAAAAAAATATTTTTTGCTGTGTAACTCAATGCAAATGCCTGCAGTCAATCTATTCTAATCTATTTGAAAATAGCCAAAGCATTTTTGGCTAAGATTTTTCTTCCTTTCCCAACAATGTCACCTCCAGAGTATCCCAAGAAAACGTCCTTGGGTCCCTTCCATTCAACATGTACAAATTTCCTTTGACCACACAAATTGAAACAAATATAAAAACTAGGAGCAGGACTAGGCTTTTGACCTTCAAGTCTGTTCTTCTATTCAATTTGATCATAGCTGATGCTGTATCTCAGTGCCATATTTGTGCTATATCTCAATGCCATATCCCACATCAGCCACAAACAAGCAAACAACTGTGATATGTAAAAAAAAACCCAATGAACGGCATATGGTAGAAATCAGAAACAAAAACAGACATTGCTGGGAAAACTCAGCAGGTCTGGCAGCATCAATGGAATGAAAGCAGAGTTAACATTTCAGGTTCGGTGAACGTTCTGCAGGACAGAACATCTCTATCTCTGCAGTTTTCAACTACTTCGGTATTAACATACTGCGCAAAAACATGGTCCTCGGAGACCTGCAATTTCCGCCTTCAATGTTGGGTAGGGGAGGTGATGGCCTAGTGATATAATTGCGAGACTATAAATCTAGAAACTCAGCGAATATTCTGAGGACAAGTGTTCAAATCCCTCCATGGTAGATGATGGAGGTAGAAACAAAATCTGGAATTAAGGATCTATTCATGACATTAAGTCTTGATTGTCAGGGAAAAGACCCATCCGGTTCACTAATCTGATTCAGGGAAGGAAATCTGCCTACATGTGATTCCAGACCCACAGCAGTGTGAATGATTCTCAGCTGCTCACTGAAATGGCCTAGCAAGTCACTCAGTTGTATCAATCACTACAAAGTCACAAAGAAATGAAACTGAATGGATCACTTGGCATTGGGCCATGCACCAGAAAAGACAATGGCAGAAACAGTCCTGTCAACCCTGAAAAGTCCTCCTTACTAACATCCAGGGGCTGTGACAAAATTGGAAGAGATGTCTCACAGTCAAGCAACAGCCTGACATAGTCCTCCTCACAGAATAATGCCTCACAAACAATGTCCCACAAATCACCATCACCATCCCTGGATATGGCCTGTCCCACCAATAGGGCAGACCCAGCAGAGGTGGTGGCACAGTGGTATAGTGTCAGGAGGCAGTTGCCCTTGGAGTTCTCAATATTGACTACAGATCCCATAAAGTTTAATGGGTTCAGATGAAACATAGATAAGGAAATCTCCTGCTGATTACCACATCATTCTCCCTCCACAGATGAATTGGCACTCCTCCATGTTGAAAATTACTTGGAGGGTGGCAAAGGTACAAAATGCACTGTGGGTGAGGTATTTCAATGCCAATGACTAAGCGTGGCTTGGCAGCAGTACTACTGATCAAGCTGGTCAGGTCTATAAAGGACATAGCTGCTAGACTGGGTCTGTGACTGGTGGTGAGAGAACCAACAAGAGAGAAAAACATACTTGACCCCATCCTTAACAATCTGTTGGCTGCAGAAGCACCTGTCAATGACAGTATCACTAAGAGTGCCCATGCACATTTCTTGTGGAAATAAAGTCCCACTTTCACATTGAGAATACTCTCCATCATTTTGTGTGGCACCATTGCTGTGCTAAATGGGATAGATTTCAAACAGATCTAGCAAGTCAAGAGTGGGCATACACGAGGCAACAGCAGCAGAATTGTACTCCAGCACAATTTGCAACCTCATGGCCTGGCATATGTCCAACACAACTCTTGCCATCAAGCCCGGGATCAACCCCAGTTCAATGGTGAGTGCAGAAAGGCATGCAAGGAGCAGTCCAAGGCATAACTAAAACTGAGGTATCAGCCTGGTTAAGTTTTTAAATAGGACTACTTGTATGCTAAACAATATAAGCAGCAAGTGAGAGATAAAGCTAAGTGATCCACAACCAATGGCTCAGATCTAAGCTCTGCAGCCTTACCACACCTATGGTGAATGGTGGAGGAAAATTTAAAAGTTCACTGGAAGAGAAGACTCCACAAACACCCCCATCCTCAATGATGGAAGAGCCTAGAACGTCAGTGCAAAAAATAAGACTGAAACATTTGCAACAATCCTCAGCCTGAAGTGCAGAGTGGATGATCCATCCTGGTATCCTCCAGTGGCCTCCAGCATTACAGATACCAATCTTCAGCTGGTTTGATTCACTCCATGTAATATCAAGAAATGCTTGGTGATATGAAATATTGCATTGGCTATGCACCCTGGAAACATCCCAGCTATTGCACAGAAGTTTTGCACTCTAGAGCTTGCTGATCCACTAGTCAAGCTCTTCCAGTATAGTTACAACACTGGCATCTACCCGACAATGTGGCAAATTGTCCACGCATGTCCTGTATATAAAAAGCAGGACAAATTCCAGCCAGCTAATTATGGCCCCATCAGTCTTACTCTCAATCATCGGTAAAGTGATGGAAGGTATCATCAATAATTCTATCAAGCAGCATCTGCTCAGTGATGCCAGTTTGGGTTCCACCAGGGCCACCTGACCTCATTACAGTTTTGGTTCAAACATGAGTAATAGAGCTGAGGTCCAGATGTGAAGTGAGAGTGACAACCCTTGACAATAGACAATAGACAATAGACAATAGGTGCAGGAGTAGGCCATTCAGCCCTTCGAGCCTGCACCACCATTCAATATGATCCTGGCTGATCATTCCTAATCAGTATACGCTCCCTGCCTTATCTCCATAACCCTTGATTCCACTATCTTTGAGAGCTCTATCCAACTCTTTCTTAAATGAATCCAGAGACTGGGCCTCCACTGTCCTCTGGGGCAGAGCATTCCGCACAGCCACCACTCTCTGGGTGAAGAAGTTTCTCCTCATCTCTGTCCTAAATGGTCTACCCCGTATTTTTAAGCTGTGTTCTCTGGTTCGGCACTCACCCATCAGCAGAAACATGATTCCTGCTGCCAGAGTGTCCAATCCTTTTATAATCTTGTATGTCTCAATCATATCCCCTCTCAGTCTTCTAAACTCAAGGGTATACAAGCCCAGTCGCTTCAGTCTTTCAGTGTAAGGTAATCCATCCATTCCAGGAATTGACCTCGTGAACCTATGCTGCACTCCCTCAATAGCCAGAATGTCTTTCCTCAAATTTGGCGACCAGAACTGCACACAGTACTCCAGGTGTGGTCTCACTAGGGCCCTGTACAGCTGCAGAAGCACCTCTTTGCTTCTATACTCAATTCCTCTTGTTATGAAGGCCAGCATGCTATTAGCCTTCTTCACCACCTGCTGTACCTGCATGCTTGCCTTCATTGACTGGTGTACAAGAACACCCAGATCTCTCTGTACTGCCCCTTTACCTAAATTAATTCCATTGAGGTAGTAATCGCCTTCCTGTTCTTGCCACCAAAGTGGATAACCATACATTTATCCACATTAAACTGCATCTGCCATGCATCTGCCCACTCACCTAACTTGTCCAGGTCACCCTGTAATCTCCTAACATCCTCATCACATTTCACCCTGCCACCCAGTTTTGTATCATCAGCAAATTTGCTAATGTTATTGCTGATACCATCTTCTATATCATTAACATATATTGTAAAAAGCTGCGGTCCCAGCACGAATCCTTGCGGTACCCCACTGGTCACTGCCTGCCATTCCGAAATGGAGCCGTTTATCACTACCCTTTCTTTCCTATCAGCCAACCAATTTTCAATCCAATCTAGTACTTTGCCCCCAATACCATGCGCCCTAAGTTTACTCACTAACCTCCTATGTGGAACTTTATCAAAAGCATTCTGAAAGTCCAGGTACACTACATCTACTGGATCTCCCTCGTCCATCTTCAGAGTTACATCCTCAAAAAATTCCAGAAGATTAGTCAAGCATGATTTCCCCTTCATAAATCCATGCTGACTCTGTCCTATCCTGTTACTACTATCCAGATGTGCCATAATCTCATCCTTTATAATAGACTCCAGCATCTTTCCCACCACTGAGGTCAGACTAACTGGTCTATAATTTCCTGCTTTCTCTCTCCCACCTTTCTTAAAAAGTGGTATAACATCAGCCACTCTCCAATCCTCAGGTACCGATCCCGAATCTATCGAATTCTGGAAAATCATCACCAACGCATCCATGATTTCCCAAGCCACCTCTTTCAGTACCCTGGGATGTGGACCATCAGGCCCCGGGGACTTATCAACCTTCAGACCTAACAGTCTCTCCAACACCAAATCCTGGCAAATACAGGTTCCCTTAAGTCAGGTCCTTCAGCCACTGTTACCTCAGGGAGATTGCTTGTGTCTTCCCCAGTGTACACAAATCTGAAGTACCCATTTAATTCTTCTGCCATTTTTGTTCCTGTAATATATTCCCCTGCTTCTGTCTTCAAGGGTTCAATTTTAGTCCGAACCATTTTTTTGCCTTGCACATACTTAAAAAAGCTTTTACTATCCTCCTTTATATTATTGGCCAGTTTACCTTCGTACCTCATTTTTCCTCTGCGTATTTCCTTCTTAGTAATCCTCTGTTGTTCTTTAAAAGCTTCCCAGTCCTCTGTTTTCCCACTTATCTTTGCTATGTTATACTTTTTCTCTTTTAACTTTATATGTTTCTTAACTTCCCTCGTCAGCCACGGCCGCCCATGCCTCCTCCTGGGATCTTTCTTCCTTTTAGGAATGAACTGATCCTGCAACTTCTGCATTATACACAGAAATACCCGCCATTGTTCCACCACGGTCATCCCTGCTAAGGTATTGCACCATTGAACTTTGGCCAGCTCCTCCCTCATAGCTCCATAGTTCCCTTTATTCAACAGAAGTACTGTCACTTCCAACTGTACCCTCTCCCTCTCAAATTGCAGATTGAAACTTATTGTATTATGGTCACTACTTCCCAATGGCTCCTTCACTTCGACGTCTCTGACCAATTCTGGTTCATTACACAATACTAGATCCAGAATTGCCTTCTCTCTGGTCGGCTCCAGCACCAGCTGCTCTAAGAATCCATCTCTGAGGCACTACACAAAGTCTCTTTCTTGAGGTCCAATACCATCCTGATTCTCCCAGTCTACCTGCATGTTAAAATCCCCATAACAACTGTAGTAACATCTTTACCACAGGCCAATTTCAGCTCCTGATTCAACTTACATCCGACATCCAGACTACTGTTTGGGGGCCTGTAGATGACTCCCAAGAGGTTCTTTGTACCCTTAGTATTTCGCAGCTCAATCCACACTGACTCTACATCCCCTGACTTTAGGTCCCCCCACGCAAGGGACTGAATATCCTCCCTTACCAACAAGGCCACTCCACCCCCTTTGCCCGTCAGTCTGTCCTTACGATAGCACTTGTAGCCTTGAATATTAATTTCCCAGGCCCTGTCCACTTGAAGCCATGTCTCAGTTATCCCCACAATATCGTATCTGCCAATTTCCAAAAGAGCCTCAAGCTCATCCATCTTATTTCTAATGCTTCGTGCGTTCATATACAGTATCTTTAATTTGTTACTGCTCTCACCCTTCCCATCAACCCCTATTCCACTCAACCTTACAGCATGATCCCTTTTCGAATTTTCTGCCTCATTGATATAGTTGTCTTTTTTGACTTCTCTTGTTCTAACTTTTCCTTCAACTTCCTTTTTATACATCCAGTTTGTCCTCCCTCCCCCCGCTACTTAGTTTAAATGTAGCGGTGTTGCAGTCGAAAACCTGCCTGCCAGAATGCTGGTCCCTAACCTATTAAGGTGCAAACCATCTCTCTTGTAGAATTTATGTTTGCCACAAAATATACCCCAGTGATTCAAGAACTTAAATCCTTGCTTCCTGCACCAGTTCCCCAACCACATGTTCAAGTCCATTATCTCCCTGTTTCTGGCCTCACCAGCCCGAGGAACTGGAAGCAAACCAGAGATAACCACCTTGGACGTCCTGTTTTTCAGCCTTCTTCCTAGTTCTCCAAAGTCCCGCTGTGGTATGTGCCTCCTTTTCTTCCCGACATCATTTGTGCCGACATGTACCACCACCTCTGGCTCTTCACCCTCGACTTGAGGATTTCCTGCACTCTGTCCGCGATGTCTTTCACCCTGGCACCAGGAAGACAACACACCATCCTTAAATCCTGTCTGCTGCCACAAAAACCCCGGTCAGTTCCTCTCACGATGGAGTCCCCTATTACCACAGCTGTGTGCGATGTCCGACTCTTCCGCTCTGCCTCTGCGCCAACTTTTGATTGGCAGACCTGGCCGCCTCACGGACTGGCAGTCTCCACTGTTTCCAACAGCTTCAACTTGTTCCTGACAGGTACTTCTCCCGGGGTCTCTTGCACCTGTCTCCTCATCGTCCGCTCTCTTCTGCTCTCTTCTAGCATGATTGGTGTAATAACCTCGCTGAAGGTCTTGTCCAGAAAGATCTCGTTCTCTCGGATGAGCCTAAGGTCCTCAAGTTCTTTCATCAGTGCTGCAATATGCTCGGTCAATAGCTGAATGTGCACACACTTTCCGCACATGTACGAGCCAGACACACCAGAGTCGTTGACCTCCCACATCAAGCATGTATCGCACTGAACCAGCTGGGCAGTCATGTCTTCACCCTCTTCAACTGTGGTGTAATCACTTCACTCAACCTCCTTTTCAAAGACTCCTGAGCTGAAGCCTCATTCTTCCATTAAAAACTTCCTTAGACCCTCGTTTTGTAGCAAGCCTGTGGACTCTTAATTTAGGTTAGAGGAGGAGGGAGGGAGGGAGACCCTACTTTGTAGGACCTGGGGTTTAGAACACATCCACTCTAATAGCAAATCACTTACCTTCCCGACCGGCTTTGCGCTCCGCCGCGACTTCCGCCCAGCTCCCGCCGCTCTCTGCTGCGAAAAGCAGGGCTGCATTTTACCAGGAAGGCATCAAGGAGCCCTAGCAAAACTGGAATCAATGGGTATCAGGGACAACTCTCAATGGTTGAAGTCAGACCTGACACATTAGGAAGGTGGTCATGGTTGTTGGAAGTCAGTTATCTCAGCTCTAAGACATTTCTGCAGGATACTGTCCTAGGCACAACCATCTTCAGCTGCTTCATAAAAGACCTTCCCTCCATCATAAGGTCAGAAATGGGGATGTTTGCTGATGATTGCAGAGTGATCAGCACCATTTGCAACTCCTCAGATACTGAAGCAGTCCACATTCAACTGACTTGCTTTGTTTTGATTTATTCTTGCCACATGTACCAGGATACAATGAGAAACATGGTGTTGTATGCTATTCAGACAAATCATACCTTACATAAGTACATCAGGGATAATAGAACAGAATGCAGAATATAGTGTTACAGCTCGAGAGAAAATGCAGAGAAAGATCAACTCTAATACACCAGTGGTCCATTTATAAGTTTGATGACAACGGGGAAGAAGCTATTCTTGAATCTGTTGGTACAGGTTTTCAAACTTTTGTATCTTTTGCCCAATGGAAGATGGTGGAAGAGAGTGTACCCAGGGTGGGAGAGGTCTTTGATTATGTTGGCTGCTTTCCTGAGTTAACAGGAAATGCTGCTTAAAACAAGACACAGTGTATTCATGCCAGCGCTGGTTTTGTGGGGTTAAATATTTTTCATGACCAGATAATTGTTTCTGTAGCACTGATGGGATTACTGATGAGGACCCAGGCTCTAAGTGAATTATTTCAGTAATTGAAGGTTCCTCTGCACAATTCCTCTATGACTGGACTCCTTCGAAAATATCCGTTAAAATCAAAGAATTCCGAAGATTCCTCTGCAGGTAAGGAAATAGTTACTAAAGAAATGTTAGATTATTAAATACACAGTTTAAGTCCTGAGTAAGTGTTAAACTGACCCCTTACTTTATTCACACACCACAAATACCACATTCCCCCCCTCCTCACCGCCCCCCCCCCCCCACCCGATCCCTTACAGTCCCTCGATCCTGACCGAATACCCCCTGGATCCAATAACCCTCACTTTTGAACGTGGTCCATCTAGCCACCCATCCCCCACACACTGGGACATAACCAGACTTCCCTGGATGCTGCTAATCTGACCCACGCTCCCCCTCAACCAGACCTAATATCTCTCAACACAGCATCCTACTCCAAACTCTCTAAACACCCTAATGCCTTGCACCTTAGCACACTACTGCCAGCACTCTACCTTCTTGCTACTCTAACTTCACACTCACCTTACATGGATACATTTTCACAGGAGCTGGCAAAGTGGCTGTGCTCATTGCTTTTTATTTCCCTCATAGTATTTGATTAAGTGTTCACCTGAACTTGTGCTTGCAGCCACTGCTCTTTTCTCAGAGTCTGTCTCCAGCTTTGACCTACCTCGTATAGTTTTCAAATGATGTGTTTCAAATGCACTCTGGATCATAGTTAAAAATCACATAACAACAGGTTATAGTACAACTGGTTTAATTGGTAGCACTAGCTTTTGGAGCACTGCTCCTTCATCAGTTGGTTGTCATATCCCAGGACATAACCGGGTGAAGCAGCAGCACTCTGAAAGCTAGTGTTTCCAATTAAACCTGTTGGACTATAACCTGGCATTGTGTGATTTTTAACTTTGTACACCCCAGTCCAACATCAGCACCTCCAAATCATGACCCTAGACCATAGGTTTCTTTTAGGCAGAAAACGCTGCTCAGTCAATTGTTGTCACTGCATTGTGAGATTCACACTCATACTCTCCAATTCTCTATGTCATAGCTGTCTAGATTTCCAATTTATGTCACTTTTCAATTTATTCAACAGTTTAATAAGAATTCAAGTGTTAAGGCTGCAATCAAGGTTGACAGGGTCCTCAGTCATGACCAACCCATTTTGACACTTCAGATCTCACCCATTCTCACTATTTTCCCATCGCCCAGAACAAGAGGACTCACTTTGTCCTCATTTTTCATCCTATTAGACTCCACATTCAAAGAATCACCATCTGTCACTTTAGCCACCTCCAGCAAGATGCCACAACCAAACATATCTTCCTCTCCATTCTTTGTCGGAAATCAGAAGGGACCATTCCTTTTCAGACATTCTAGTCCACTCCTCCTTCATCCAAATTCTCTTCACTCCACCATGACAACTTCCCATGGCAACTCCCTATGCAATTGTGAAAGATGAAATAGTTGTCCTTTTACCAACTCACTAGCCAGTGCTTCCCTCATCTTGAAGTGAAGCAGCACTTTCTTTTTCAACTTTGTCCAATGTATTCATGGCACACAATGTGGTCTCCTCTACATTGGTGAGAACAAATGCAGACCAGATGCATGCTTTGGAGAACAACTCTGCTTTGCTAACTGATTGTGCATTATGAGTGAAGCACAGACATATCATGTACCACCAGCTGCAAATGTTCGAACTTTCAATTTTGGAACTTGAGCATCAGTACCACATCCACAAGCATCCACTCCCTCCACCACTAATACTCAGTAGCAGCAGTATATATTATCTGACAAGTTGCACAGCAGAAAATTGTTTTGAGTCCAGAACTCTGCATTTGTTTCAGATTTCCAGCATCTGTATCTATTTTGCTTTTATTACTATGTGGAATCTGTTTGGATGGAGCTAAGAAACAGCAAAGGCGAGATGTTGGTTGAAATAATATATAAAGTGTGGCACTGGAAAAACACAGTCAGTCAGGCAGCATCCAAGGAGGAGGAGAGTTGATGTTTCAAGCATAAGCTCTTCATCATATTCCTGATGAAGGGCTTATGCTCAAAATGTCAACTCTCTTGCTCCTTGGATGCTGCCTGACCTGCTGTGCTTTTCCAGAGCCATACTTTTGACTCTGAACTCTAGCATCTGCAGTTCTCACTTTCTCTCTGAGGTAATACATAGGCAATGGAACAATAGTGGTAGAACAGGGCATGGTATTAATCACGAGTTAAGAGAAGGATGTAGCGAGAGCAAAACAGCAATCATAGGTGAA
The DNA here is from genome assembly GCF_020745735.1 of Hemiscyllium ocellatum. Taxonomy (NCBI): domain Eukaryota; kingdom Metazoa; phylum Chordata; class Chondrichthyes; order Orectolobiformes; family Hemiscylliidae; genus Hemiscyllium; species Hemiscyllium ocellatum. The sequence goes on along the minus strand of NC_083402.1, from coordinate 86,131,910 downwards.
TTCAATCTGCATGTGGACTGGGTAAATCAGCTGAGCACTGTAGTTGTGGACTCATAGAGTCATAGAGATGTACAGCATGGAAACAGACACTTTGGTCCAACCCGTCCATGCCGACCAGATATTCCAATCCAATCTAGTCCCACCTGCTAGCACCCAGCCCATATCGTTCTAAACACTTCCTAAGAACCCTTTCAAGTTTCACAACATCTTTCCGATAGGAAGGAGACTAGAACTTCACACAATATTCCATCAGTGGCCTAACCAATGTCCTGTATAGCTGCAACATGACCTCCCAACTCCTGTGCTCAATACTCTGACCAATAAAGGAAAGCATACCAAACATAATTTGGAGATGCCAGTGTTTGACTGGGGTGTACAATGTTAAAAATCACACAACACCAGGTTATAGTCCAACAGGTTTAATTGGAAGCACACTAGCTTTCGGAGTGACTATCACCTGATGAAGGAGTGTCGCTCCGAAAGCTAGTGTGCTTCCAATTAAACCTGTTGGACTATAACCTGGTGTTGTGTGATTTTTAACTTTGTATACCAAACAGATGTGTTCTAGAGTGTGTTAGTTTGGTTTTATAAAACAGTATAATAAGGAGCCAACTAGAGGACATGCTATTTTATATAGAGTCATAAGCATGGAAACAAACCCTTCGGTCCAAGCCCGACATGCTGACCATCCATCCCAATTTGACCCTAGTCCCATTTGCCAGCACTTGACCCATTTCCCCCTCAACTCTTTCTATTCATATACCCATCAGGATGTCTTTAAAATGTTGTAATTCTACCAGATTTCTTCTTCTTGCAGCATGTTCCACACATGCACCATCCTTTGCATGAAAACGTTACCCTTCAGGTCATTTTTAAATCTTTCCTCTCTGAACTTAATCTAGTATTATATAATGAAACAGGGCTAATTAACAATCTTGTTGTAAAAGAGCTTTTAGGGATGAGTGGCCATTATCTAATAAAGTATGAAAGTTTGTAAGATTAACCTGAAGTAAGTGTATTAATTATGAATTAGGGAAATGCCAAAACATGGAACACAAATTGACTGAGGGGGATTGGAGAAATACATTTACCAGCATGACTGTAAATAGGCAATGGGTAGTCTTCAAAGAAATATTACATGATTTACAGCATCAGGGCAGAACTTATACACTTAATGGTAAGGTCCTGGGAAATGTTACTGGATAAAGAGACCTTGCAGTGCAGGTTCATAGTTCCTTGAAAGCGGACTTGCAGGTAGACAGGATAGTGAAGAAGGCATTTGGTATGCTTGTCATTATTGATCAGTGTATTGAGTGTCAGAGTTGGGAGGTCATGTTGTGGCTGGACAGGACATTGGTTAGTGCATTTTTGGAATACTGCAAGCAATTCAGGTCTGTCTGTTATAGGAAGGATGTTATGAAACTTGAAAGGGTTCAGAAAAAATTTACAAGGATATTGTCAGAGTTAGAGGGCTTGAGCTACAGGGAGAGGCTGAATAGGCTGGGGCTTTTTTCCCCTGTAGTGTCAGAAGCTGTGGGATGACTTTACAGAGGTTTATAAAATCATGAGGGGCATGGATAGAGTATATCGACGAAATATTTTCCCTGGGATGGGGAATCTAAACTAGAGGGTACAGATTTAAGGTGTGAGAGGCAAGATTTAAAGTGGACCTAAGGGGCAACAGAAGGTGGTGCGTGTATGGAATGAGCTGCCAGAGGAAGTGGTGAATGCTGGTACAGTTGCAGCATTTAAAAGGCATCTGGATGGGTATATGAATAGGAAGGGTTTGGAGGAATATGGGCCAAATGCTGGCAAATGGGACTAGATTAATTTAGGATCTGGTTGGCCTGGATGAGTTGGACTGATGGGTCTGTTTCCAAGCTGCACAGTTCTGTTACTCTATGACTCTCAAACTATATATTCTGTATAAGTGCAAAAACTCAAAAATAGTCAGCCAGTTGTGACTGACAAAGGAAGTTAAGGATTGTTGATATAATAGAAGAAGCTCATTTTTTGAGTATATTTAATGCAGACATTGATTGCTTTCTGATTACAAATAGTATACTGAGTTATGGGGTGGGTAAAAAGTAATAAAGTGTCCAATTATGCATGACCATTTTCAATGGAGCAAGCTTGGCAGGCTGAATAACCTATTCCTGTTTCTACATTTCTATGTCCACAAGAATGACTCAAACCTTTCGAGTTCTTGCCATTTCAATACAGCATCCTGCTCTCGGACCAACATCTTTGTCCTTGACCTTGCTGCAGTTTTCTAGCAAAGTCCAATGTAACCTGAAGGAACAGCACCTCATTTTCCACTTTGCCAACTTACAGCTTCAGTACTCAGCTTTGGGTCCAACTGCTTTAAATGATCAATTCTGTCCTCTATTAGCTTCCATTGCCCTAAGCTCCCACCCCAGTATCTTGTTTGCATGTACTTGCTTTCAGCAGAGTTGATTTCTTATCTGTTATTAAAACATATTCTGAACTCCTAGCCTGCATCCATCAACCATTATCGCTCTCATTTGCACTGGGCACATTTACGATCTGTTCCACTTGCTCTTCCTCCTCAATGCTACTGCCTAAAACCCTTTACATTTCCAGACTGCTTCTGTTTTGAAGAAGAGTCATTATGGAATTAAAACATTAACTTTGTTTTTCTCTCTCTCCAGATTCTGTCAGACCTACTGAAATTCTCTAGCACTTTCCGTATTACTAAAGCATGTAGCAATTTATCCCACAAATTGTTTTGAACTAACACTGTAGTTCATGTTTTGTTGTGCATGAGAAAAAAAGGGAAAAAACTTTAAATATAACACGTATGAACTTAATTATAATAATAACTGAATTGGCAAAGCATGATGCTTCAGAACACAATTTAAACGGTTACTGAGAACAATAAAAGCTACCAATCATGACTCACCTAATGATTTTTCAACAATTCTCAAGCACTTCAGACACTTTTAACTGAAATAGATGTAGAAAACTTTGTTAAAGCAGCTGTGCAATGGGTAATATGAAGCAAAATGGCTCGTTTTATGAATTGAATCGTGGAGTTAATGGCCAGCATTATAATGAAGTATAATCAGATTTGTAATGAGGAAAGACAAAAAAAAACAAGGAACTTATCAGTATGTCACAGAAAGACATCTTGGTAGACTAACTGGAAGTCCTGAAGAAGTTAATAATTAAAAAAAACATAAGGATAAGGCATAAAAATTATCAGCTGGAAGTACAGATAAGGGCACAATGAAAACTGGTATCTGCTGATGATATCTCAAATCTCATTGAAATGCTTTGGCAAGGATTTAGCAGCTGATATTACCACTGAAAATTGCAGGATTATGCAAATGTTTTAACAAATGTCATGGTGAGACAGAGAATGTGCTGGAGATTGTATTTACATGGTCTAATCACTAGTTTTAATTCTAACAGCTCTCAGCCTGGAAATTGTTGAAAGTGATGTTATGGTACCTTGAGTTTGAAACTGTCATTCCAATTCCTCAATGGCCTCTTCCCCCAGGTATCTCTTTAATCTACTCTAGCTCTACAATCCTTAAAGTTATCTGCACCATCTAATTCCTGCCTCTGGAGCATATCTGATTTTATCTACTGTCTGATCTATGTCTTGATGTGAACCATATTTATTTGCTTCTTTGCGTGTTTGATACTTTGTTTTATACTTTGTTTTATAAATTCCACTGAAGCACCTTGGAATTTTCCTTACATCAAAGGCTCCTTATGAATATAAATTGTTGCAGCTGTTGTCATATTTTCAACTGCCAAGGCTCTAAGCTCGAGAATTCTCTCTCCCTTGAAGATGCTCCTTAAAAAACTAAAATATCTGTTTCACCAAACATTATGTGGCTCCCTATGAAATTTAGTGCATGGGGATGTTCCATGTTAATGGTGCTACAGAAATGCAGTTTGCTATTGTTGCACAACAGTTTCTGCATTCTGTCAATGTTCATTCTCTGCTTTTTAAAGGAAGTGTTAATTAATTTTAAATAAATGTTAATGCCTTTCAAAATAGTAGAAATAAGAATTAAGTATATAAAATTCATAGAACCACATTACTTATAGTAATGTATAGGCTATAATGTTTAAAGACTGAAAAAAAAATCAGTCAGAGATGGTAATTTGAAACAGGTTGTCAATCCCTAAACATGAGACAGATCATTAATTTCATGAAATCTGTGCTCTAATCTGTTTGGGAGGTAAAGTTTGGAAGACCTGGGCTCCGTTGAGACTGGAGGAAACATGGAATTTTTTAAATATTCCCTATAGTGTAGAAACAGGCCCTTTGGCCCAACTAGTCCACACCGACCCTCTGAAGAGTAACCCACCCCCCTCTGACCAATGCACCTATCACTATGGGCAATTTAGCATGGCCAATTCACCTGGCTTACACATCTTTGGACTGTGGGAGAAAACAGGAGCATCCGGAGAAAACCCATGCAGACACAGGGAGAATGTGCAAACTCCACACAGACAGTCGCCCAAGGCTGGATTCGAACCTAGGAGCCTGGTGCTGTGAGGCAGCAGTGCTAATCACTGAGCAACCGATGTAACATAGAATCACTATGGGAATTTTAACTTACCAGGCAGACTATTTGGGTATCTGTGTGGGAAGCTGTTAAAAGAGCAAACATTTACTTGTGCGTTGGGAAAGCGACAGGAACTTGCTTCCTTCTGCATTTAACCTGAGCTTGCATGTTAGCAGGTGGGAAACCATTATGTCCCAGGACAATTGTACATGTTGAATGGAGTTTAAACCGTCAGTTTTTAATTAGCAGCTTCTGGGCTTTTTACAACTTGCCAGATAAAGTAAAGTGAGCAGACCGAAAAGATTGATGGTGCTGAGCAATTGATGGAGAAGGAATTCTTCAAATACTGAAACGCTAACAGCCACTCCCCTGCCTGGTGAAGAACTTGCTCAAAAGGACCTGACCTGACAGTGTTCTTTCAGTGCTTCAGATTTTCTGCCAATTTGGAGCTTTTTTCTCCAGCTGCCAGCCTTCTCAGCAGCTTGAGAGCTACTTGTAGGGCTCCACTTTGGATCTCTACTGAGGAACAAGAACAGCACCAGCAGTCGGAGCAACACCAAGGGAGCAACTGCAACTTTCTGTTCAGTCACCGTCACGGCACAGGTCAGAGGTCATGAACACAGAGTCCCAGTTTGCAACAGGCTTTATCTCAGCATAGGTGACAAATGCAGAAGGTCAGCTTTGTCACCTATGCTGAGTACCAGTGTTTCAGGAGACTTGGGCTTGGTCATTAGATAGTTTACTGACATTTGCAGCCTCTGGATGATCTCTTGCCAACTGGATCAGGTGAGTTTATATTATCAGTGGCCTCATGACTTTGTTACGGGTCCTTCTTTTGTCAATCACTTTAAACTGGTCATAGAGTCACTCTTGTTATAGATTCTTCTATCAAAGGGAATTGCTTCTTCCTATTCATTTTTCCCCAGATCCCTCATGATTTTGAATGTTGGCATCAAATCTCCTTTTGACCTTTTTATCTCAAACAAAAACAGCCTAAGCTTCTCTATTTTGTTCTTCCACATAATAGAAATCCCTCATCCCCAGAACCATTTCCATAAACCATTTCAATACCTGCTGCTGAACATGCCACTATGGTGACTGGACAAATGTTGGGTGCTGTCTTAAGTATGCATCAACAGGGTTTTCTAAAAAGTGCACTGCACAACAGAGGGCAGAAGGTGCTTAAGAAAGCTTGCTTTGCAACTTCAGAGGAGAAAGAGGAACAACAGAAGCAGCAGACATGTTAATGGGGCCTCACTCAGTTGGATTTATTCAGTCGTGCTTCAAATTTATTGATGTAATACAACCAAATGGTGTACCAATTCTGATTCAATTGTATGCACCCTCTCCTGCATCTAGCACTCAACACAAAACAGTCCTACAGTAACTATCTATCTCTCATAGATACCCAATGCTCGTCTTCTACTCTTGTGATTCTATTCTTCACAACACAGAAGGTTAATTGGCAGGTGGCAGGCAAATATGAGGATGAGATCATAAAAATTTGAAATTAGGTTAATTTATTTGTTCACGGGAACTGGGTATCACTGACTAGGTCAGGATTTATTGCCCATCTCCCATAGCCTTTGAGAATATAGTCATGAAGTATTTTCTTCAATTGCTTCTTCCCATGAACTACAGGGACAATCTCAATGCTATTAGGTAGTGAGTTACAGAATTTTGATTCCAGCAGTAAAGAAGGGCAATATAATTTCAAGTCAGGATGGTGTACTGGGTTGGAAGAGAATTTGGGAGTATTCCCATGCATCTGCTGCTTTGGAATTTGCAAGTGAAAGAAACTTAGTGAGTTGCTGCAGTTCATTGTGTATCTTGTAGATACTGCAGCTACTTTACCTCAGTGGTGGAGGAAGAAAATGTTAAAGGTAGTAGATGGAATGATAAGTCAAGTTGTTTCCTTTGTCCTGGATGCAGTCAAGCTTCTTGAATGTTATTAGAGCTCATTCAGGCTAGTGCAGGGTATTCTGCCATACTCCTGGCAAAAGTAAGTGAATTACTCACTGTAGAATTCCCAGCAGCTAACCTGATCTGCTATCTACTGTATTTATGTGGCTGGTTCTGCTCAATTTCTGATTAATGGTAACCCCAAGGATATCGATAGAGTAGGATTTAGTGATTCTAATACGTTTGTATATCCATAGCAAATTATTAGCATCTCTCTGGTTCAAGATGTTCGTTGCCTGACATTTATGTGGTTCAATAAAATGCATCTTGCTTAAGAGTTTCTTATTACAACACCAGGTGGCTTTCCTCTATCATGTAAGATCAAGAAGCTACCAGGAAAGAAGTGGTGGAAATAAGTCTACCAGATTGACCATATACCATGCTGAGCTATGGTGAGGATTCATCTTATAATAACCAACTCTGCCTGTGCTCGGTTTAACTCCAACCAGATGAGAGATTCTCAATGACTTTAATTTTATTCTGGGTCCTTGATGCCACAGCCTGGCAAATGCTTCCTTGGTGTACAAAGGCAGTCACTCTCAATTCACCTATTGAGTTCAGTATTTTTGTTCATGTTTGGACAAGGCTTTAAAAAGGAAAGAATTTGAATGACCTGAGAGAATCCAGACCAAGTATTGTTAAACAGGTTAACATTGAGTTCTACTCAGTAGCTCTGTTGATGAAATTTTCCATCATTTTGTTGATGATCAATAATCAACATAGGACTCATTGACCAAGTTGATATTTGACAAACATTTAATAGATAAGTAACTTTTCAACATAGACTAAATACCCTAGTGAATACTATAGACAACCACAAAGTTTGATTTATTAAGTTCCTATTTCATTAATTCTCTATTGCACCTCCACAAATCAGCTTTAAATGAGTTAGAGGTAAGCAGTTTGTAGCCCTGCTCTGATGTTTCTGATTTTTTTTTTCTGGAATTTTGGAACCCAGGATAGCCCATGACAACAAAGCAACCGGTTCACTCAGGTCCCAGTAACTATAGCTGACCATCCAGTATATATTGAAAAAGTATGGCATTTGTGGTATTTTCCCAGATAACTACCCATTTCCCATCTCTACCAGTATGTGGTACTAGGTAAGGATTTTTTGAGATAGTTTGTTTCCATTGATCTCCCTCTGTTTTTGCTTTGTCTTAGATTTATCTAGTGACTGGTGGTATAGGATGCACCACTGCAGAAGTTTAATGGAAGAGAGCCAACATTTATAGCCAATATCTAAACGGCCTTGAGAAGATAATGGCGATTTGCTTCTTGAACCGCTGCCGACTACTGGGTGCAGTACATACAATGCTGTTGTGGAGGGGGGTTCAAGAACTTTGATTGCTCTTAAATAATCAGAATGTTTATTGCATGGTAGCAATCCATAAAACTATGTTTGGTCAGCTATAACTACCAGGATCTTAGTGAACTGGTCCAGATACATCAGCTCCCTCTGGCAGCAAGAACAGAACTCCTTGTCTTCTCCCTCAATGTGTATGTGATATCAATAGAATCGATGGAGTCAATGTAACATAAACAGTAATCTATTCAGAACCATTGCCTCATCTAAAAGTATTAAGGACCCCTGCCAAAACTGATGTCAATAGGAATCAGGGAGAAGCTCTCCATTGCTGGAGCCATAGTTAGCACAAAGGAAGAGGGCCGTGGTTACTGGAAGCTGATTATCTCAGACCCAAGATATTATTGCGGGAGTTCCTCAGGATAGTCTGGTAGGCTCAACCATCTTTTGCTGGTTTATCATGACTTTATCTGTGGGGATGTTTGCTGATGAGTATACATTGTTTATTCTAAGTTCAATTTTCTAGAGAGCAGTACATTCCTGCACACAGAGAGAAGACGCAAGACCATATTAAGGCTTAGGCTACCAAATGCAAACAGCATTCAGTCCTCACAAGTGGCAGGTAATGCACATTGCCAACAAAAGAGAGTCTAACCATCTCCTCCTGATATTCAACAAGATGATCATCATTAAGACCCCTATTATAAACATCCTAGTGGTTGTAATGGATGACAAATTTTAACTCCAGCAGCCCATAAATGTGACAACAGGAGTGGTTCAGAGGCATTGCATTCTGCAGGTAGTAACTGACCTCTTGTCTACCTAAAGCCTGATGACCACCTACAAGGCACAAGGCAGGAGTGAGAAATGCTTTTTACTGGCTCAGATGAGTGTAACCCAAACAATAATCAGGAAGTTCAACAGCATCTAGAACAAAGCAAACCACTTGATTGGCTCCTCATCTACCACTAAGCAAATGTCCCCCCTCCACAACCAACACACAATGACAATAATATATGCCATCTCCAAGATGAACTCATAAACTCACATAGGATTTTTCAGTAGTAATTTCCATACCTGCAGCGTTTGTCAACTGGAAGAATAAAGGCAGAAAATTCATGAGGGCACTTCTATCTCCAAGTTCTCCTCCAGAGGCGAGATCATCCTGCCTTGGAAATGTGTCACCATACCTTCATAAGTGGAACCCATATCCAAAATCTGCCCTACTAATTGCATTGAACATTACTTAGACCAAGAGATGTGGGTGTCAGAGAACTGCGAAGGTAACATGAAAGGTTGTCTCAAGATTGCCTAAACTCGACAGCGACTGTCTGTTCGAGTTTGCAAGTTCTCCCCATGTCTGTGCGGATTTCCTCTGGGTGTTTCAGTTTCCTCCCACAGTACAAAGATGTGTGGGTTACTTAGACTGATAATATTAAATTGCCCATAATGTTGAGGGATGTGCAAGCCAGGTGGATTAGCCATAGGTATGCAGGGTTGCAGAGATAGAATAGTGGGGTAGGTCTGGGTGGGATGCTCTTCAGAGTGCTAGTGTGGACTTGAAGGGCTGAATGGCCTGATTCCATACTGTAGATTTCTGTGATTCTCTGAAGTGATTTATGGAAATTTAAAATGAAGAATGTTCACCACTGACAGGCCATCATTGCAGAGAGAATCATTTCACAGCATTGTAATTGGCAGCAGCAGTGGTCCTCTGATCCTTATGGCTCCACATTGAGAGAGATCATGATTGGCATACCTGCCAGCTCCATGAGTGCATGGAAAAGGTCCCTTTCAGGCTTCAGCTTCACCAGGGCCATTGTGATATTGGGAATATCTTGCAAATTGCCATTTTCCCCCCAGTGATTCCATAAGCTGTCTTAATTGCTTTGGAACCACGAGCACTGCATCCACTGCTAGCAATATCTCTTGGAAGTGGGGTTGCATTGGTGAACTAACTCATAAGACTCTTAGCTTGTCTTTGGTCCCACTTTGAAATCTGCCTCCATGGGACTGGGAAGACTCTTGATCAATGACTGTCACCCACCCCTGCTCACTTGTAAGGGGCACTTATCTATGTTGTGAAATGTGGGTGTTGCTGACTGGCCAGTATTTATTGCCTGTTCCTAGTTGCCCTTGAGAAGGTGGTGGTGAACTGCCCCCTTGAACTGTTGTAGTCCACCTGCTGTGGGTTTGACCCACAATGTCTTTAGGAAGGGAATTCCAGGATATTGACACACCAACAGTGAAGCAATGGCAATATATTTCCAAATCAGGATTGTGAATGGCTTGGAGAGGAACTAAGATCGTGGTGTTCCCATGTATCTGCTTCCTTGCCCTCCTAGATGAAAGTGGTCATGAGTTTTGAAGGTGCTGTCTGTGGATCTTTGAGAAGTTCTGCAGTGGATCTTGTAGATAGTACACACTGAGCATCATTAGTGGAAGGAGTGGATGCTTGTGGTGCCAATCAAGTGGGCTGCTTTGTCCTGGATGGTGTCAAGCTTCTTGAGTGTCGTTGGAACTGCAGTTATCCAGGAAAGTGGGAAGTATTCCATCACACTCCTGACTTGTGCCTTGTAGATGGTGGACAGGCTTTGGGGAGTCAGGAAATTAGTTACTTGCCACAGTATTTCTAACCTCTGACCTTTTTTGTAGCAACTGCCTTTACGTGATGAGTCCAGGTGAGTTTCTGATTAATCATAACCCCAGAATGTGTGATTCAGTGATGGTAACACCATTAAATGTTAAGAGGTGGTGGTTAGATTGTCTCTTATTGGTGACAGTCATAGCCTGGCATTGTGTGACACCAATGTTACTTGCCACTTGTCAGCCTAAGCTTGAATATTGTTGTATTTGAAAACAGATTGCTTCAGTATCTGAGGAGCCATGAATGGTGTTAAATACTGTGTAATCATCAGCAAACATCCCTCTTCTGACTTCATTACTGAAGCAGCTGAAGATGGTTGTGCCTAGGATAATATTCTGAGGAATTCCTGCAAAGATGTCCTAAAGCTGAGATAACTGACCTCCAACAACCACAACTACCTTCCTATGTGTCAGATATGACTCCAACCACTAGACAGTTTGCCCTCTGATGCCCATTGATTCCAGTTTTGATAGAGTTCCTTGATGCCGTACTTGGTTGATTGCAACTTTGATGTCGTGGGTTATCACTCCCACCTCATCTCTGGAATTCAAATCTTTTGTCCATGCTTGAACCAAGGCTGTAATGAAGTCAGAAGTTGAGTGGCCCTGGAGGAACCCACACTGGACATCACTGAGCAGGTTATTGCTAAGCAAGTGCTGATTGATAGCACTGTTGATGACATCTTCCATCACTTTACTGATGATCAAGGGTAGACTGATGGGGCAATAATTAGTTAGGTTGGATTTGTCCTGCTTTACATGCCCAGGACATGCTTGGGCAATATTCCACATTGTTGGGTAGATGCCAGTGTTCTAACTGCACTGTAACAGTTTGGCAAGGGCAGCAGCAATTTCTGGAACTCCTGTCTTCTGTGTTATTGTCAGAATGTTGGCAGGACCTGTAGCCTTTGCAGTATCCAGAGTCTCCAATCATTTCTAGGTATCACATGGTGTGAATTGAATTGGCTGAAGACTGGTATCTGAAATGCTGGAGACCATCAGAGGAGGCCAAGAAGGATCATCCACTTGGCATTTTTGGCTGAAGATTACTGTGAATGCTTCAGCCTTATCCTTTGCACTGATGTGTTAGCCTCTTCCATAATTGAGGATAAGGATATTTGTGGAGCCTCCTCCTCCTCCAAAGTGTCAATTAATTGCCCATTAACATTCCTGATTGGATATGGCAGGAGTGCAGAGCTTATCCATTGGTTGTGGGATTGCTTCACCATGTGACAATCTTACTACCTGTCCTAGATCATTCAGGTGTTATAGTTGAGCTGTTGGAAAGCACTTATGAATCATGAAATGGAGTATCCTCAGAATGAATGACTTCCTCTGGGGTATCTGATGACAGAGATGTTTATCAGGTATCTATAAATTGCCTGATATATGGTATTTATCAGGCAATTCTAAGTCATAATTCTGTTGCTCATTTAGACTTCAGTAGTTGTTGACTTCAAGTTAACATGAAAGTTGTCTGCCATGTGACAATGTTATTTTTAATTTTGTCACTAACTGGAAAACCCCATTTTCATTCTTGACATTGGCCAGCTATTACCACACTTGGTGTAATTACCACACTTCTCCTCAGTTGCTGTCAGAGTGACAATAACTGGAAAGAAATGAATTTTAGCTATGGATTGATTTCAGATTAAAGAAGGCAACATTTCTGGAGGTTGGTTGATGAGATGAGTATGAAATGGTAATAAAATGAGGTGGGCATTTATTGTTGGCTGGTCGAATGATGGGAATGTGAGGAGATATCGCGGTGAATTCATTTGCAAGAAATACTGGGTTGAGGATGGATGTATAGGGTAGGCAGAGTGAATAAGTTTGCACTTGAAAGTGGTATGGTCTTCTTTGATCAAGTTATTAAACATACTCTAGCACCATATCATGCAGCAAGGCACCAAACCTCTTCTCCTGACTTCCCCTGCCACTTCCAGCCTCGCCTGCTTGATGTCTTCTTTCCTGGACCTGTTCCAGAGGAAGGAGGACCATCCTTTGAGCCATTTCAATTTGCAGCATAATGTACAGAAATGCTTCTGTACACTGTGGTGCAACATTTTAATGTTGACTTTTCATTTGTCCATCGTTGTCTCATTTCTAGCACTTCAAGAATATTTTTTCTTCAGATCCTCTTGAGATGTTTTTAAATAGTGCAGCGGATACAGTCAATTGTGGGTTTACATCAGGATCTCAAGTCAAAATCATCAGGAAACCTTGAAATTGGACACAAGTGTCCTGGATAAGTTAAAAACCCACTTACTAACATGTTGCTGAAGCTTTCAGGTTTCCAACCTATGATTGGCCCCTGCTATTGTGTGCTTATCAAAATGTTAAAATTTATCCCATTGACAATTAAAGAAACCATTTACCCCTATGATAACTTTCTGACATCATCTTTCTGTTCTCTCTCTTGCTTTCCAACCATCAAGATAGAACCATCAACAGCCAATATAACACTGATAGGGAGTTAGATGGTACCACACTGGGGATTCACCCATAGCAAATGAGCCTGTATAGGTAGAGGCAATTGAAGGGAGGGAGGTCAATTGAAAGGCATCTCAGATAATAGCACTGATTAGAAGTAGCAATAGTATAAATTGGATGATTGTGAGTCAACTTCCCATTTAGAATACAAGAACATAAGAAATAGGAGCAATGTTAGTCTCTCATGTCTAACCCATGATTCTATAAGATTTTAGCTGCTCTGCCCCAGGTCGCGACTCTTTCATGCCAGTTCCTCGTAGCCCTCAACTCTCTAGAATTACAAATGTCAATCTACTTCCTCTTTACATACTTTCAGTGATCTAGGCTCCACAATATCTGGAGTAGAGAACTCCAGATATTCACTGCCGGGAGAATAAATTCCATCATATTTCATCTTTAAATATTTGCCCCCTTATACTGTAACTGTAACCTATAGTTCTAGAATCCGCTGTTATTGGAAACATCTTCTCAACAACAATCCTGACAAGCCCCTCAGAATATCGTATGTTTCAATAAGACCACTCCTCATTCTTCTAAACCGAAATGAATAAAGGCCTAGCCTGTTCAGTCAGTCCTGATACATCAACCACTTCATCCCAGGAATCACTCTAGTCAATCTTTTTTGAACTGTCCCCAGTGCCAATATATCCTTGCTTAAATAAAGGGAACAAAACTGCTCACAGTACATCTCACATCTCTCTCAATTTTATTTCTATTGAAGCTACCAAGGGCACTTCACTTCCCCTAATTGCTACAATGTGGCTGTGATATATTTAATTCCAATTATACCAATAATAAGCACCGGGGAGAAAACTTTTCTGTGTTTTGTAATTGTTGCATTAATCTTTTTAATGGTTCCCCTAGTTAAGATCAGTTATGCTGGCCTATAATGGAGTCTGTTTTCAGATTATAATTTATTTCAATAACAGCTTGTTTTTCATAATGACTTTTAATAAGGATTTTAAAATTGAATAAGTAATTTTTAAAATAATTTTACTCATCCAGTTTTGAAGGAGTAGGAATCCTTGCTGCAGTAATAAATACAGAAAGTGTTAGTTCTTTCTACTAGTTTACTGCCACTGTTTACTAATGTTTGCTTTTTCACTGAGTTTTGCAGAGCAAACTATGGTCTAATGTGCAGAAAGGGAAATTCAGTGGAGTTTATTATTCTTAAACATATGTTGTATATTTCTTTATAGTTGATAAATATAACATTGATGTATATTTTGAATGGCTCCCTTACTTTAAAACGCAGTCACTGAATTCAAAGTTTCTATTTTTTTCTAACCATAGAAGCTAGCAAAATAAGTTTCCCAATTCATTGCTTATACAAACTATCCTCAACCATTGGCATGATTGAATGATGTGAAAGAGAGATTTCTGTAAAATTCTAGAATCTAGAATGTGTCTGCAACAGAGGTTGGCTGAATTACAGAATATCAGGAGCTGGAGGAAAGTTCAGGATTGATACTATCCAAAATGATGCTGTACTATTAAAGGCGATATTTGAGTGCTATGAACTGAAATTTTTCCAGAACTTGGCAACTCTTGCTGCTGATCTTTATTCTCCCTCGAGCTCCTTGAATGGAAAATATTCAGCCAGTCCAGTTCTGTTGACTTCCATAAATCAACACGATCAGTTCCACACAATGTTGCTTTTCATGCACTCATGTATTAAACTTATCACATGCCTTTTTTTCATGAGATTGGGTTTAGCTGTTTTAGTCTTTCTGGATTCCCATGATGTCCCAATGCAAAGGGAGTGGAGTTGGCGAACTCCACATTAAAGTGACATGTAATAGGCTGTACATTTTGTGAACACTTCAGTGGAGCCTGGCTTTAGTTTGATGGGATTGGCAGCCATATTGTGGATGTGGCAAGATGATGTTATTACTCTTCATTATAAAATTATGGTGGCCAATCTACTATTCCTGATTGGAATGTTGTGATTAGTATCCTGGCTTTCACAAATTGTTTTGTGCATTCCCAATCAAACAAAATAGCTACTTTAATTATTCCCTGACTTTCTCTGGACAGTGATGATTTGAGCCTATACAGACCAAAATAGCCTTCTATTAATCACTGATCTGCCTTGCATTATCGGATTTCACTACTTTGAGACATGGTGACTTACTTGCATACTGCCATTCTGTAAGATGTAGACCCCTTTGCCTGAGGATAGCTAACCAGCAAGAAAAGCTGCATGTTTGCAAGGCGATTGGAATAAAGATTCCCAACTGCATAATCTTTTGGCTGTCTCTATGCTTAAGTTTCATCATACAAATAAGATAGGATAGGACAAGAGCTAAAGTAATTAGGAGAGCTGTCTCACAGACTAGTCAAGCAACAGCCTGACTAAGCCATACTCACAGAATTATATCTTACAGGCAATGTCCCAGATACCACCATCACCATCTCTGGGTATGTCCTGCCACACCAGCAGGGCAGACCCACCAGAGATGGAGAAGCAGTGTTTATAATCACAAAGGTGTTTTCAACTTCTGATCCCTATGAAATCTTATGCCACCAGATCAAACATAGGCATGGCCTCTTGCTGATTATCATGAAAGCATTTCCCGTTGCCCTTGGATGATGATACAGTGCTCCTCCATGCTGAATACCACATTGAGGAAGCTCAGAGTATGGAAAGGCCCAAACTTGGTGGGGGATCTTCAATATCCATTGGCAAGAGTGACTCAACAGCACCAAAATTGATCAGGCTGGTTGAATCCTAAAGCACATTGTTGATAGACTGGGCCTGTGGTAGTTGGTGAAGGAACTAACAAGCAGAAAAAAAATTGAAATACTTTTCAATAATTTGCTTGCTACAAACATATTTGTCCTTGGAAGTAAGAGTGGTCACCACACAGTCCTTGTAGAGATGAAGCCCCATTACGGATATTGAAGTATCTGCACAGAGACCACGCCCTGCCACCAAGTCACCCTTTATTTGCTAGAGCACAGTACACCGACTTTGTGGCTAGCCAGCTCAGAGTCAGTCCTCAACTGAGGAGATTCTAATCTCCTTGCTATTTTGTTTTACCCCTCTACCCGACACTACTGCCATACTCTCCTGCTTATTTTTTTTTCCCATGTTGTGTGTGTGCAAGTGTAGGAGACAGTGAAGAACAATGAGTGCATAAATCTTTATTCATATTCCACCATCAGAAGGGAAACATCCAAGTGGCAGTGCCATTACCTCCTAGTTACTTTTTTCTTTCTGTTTGTATGTTTTAAAATTTTATTAAGCAATACAAATTATAAACAGTTAACAATGAGCAGCAGTTTACAAGAAACCGCAATTTATAAGGGAAAGGGATGGCAAAGTCAAACCCTTTCGTACAACCAGGGTTCACGGGGAAAAGAGGATGAAGCTCAAATCCCACCTTGTCATATCAAAAAGGAACAGTAGAATCAATCACACACAAACAGTCCAATAACCTGAAAATAAAACAGTGCAGATGTCATAGCAACCCAGCAAACCACCCGTCCTTTCCACCTTCCGGTCACTCAGAGGCAGCCCACCCCATGGTCCTTCCGGCTCTCGGTCCACCCAATACCCCTTCCGGCTCTTGGTCTGCCCTGAACCTCTAGGAGAGACCACTCCCCCCACCCAGGACAACAGCAATCAGGACAGCCTACCCACCTTCCAACTTCCATAACCACCTTCTCACACCTTCCAGCCACCTCTAGGACAACTTGACCCAGTACCTGACTGGGATGACAATGCTGAGGACAGCCTAGCTGCCTTCCTGCTCTTGGTCCACTCTTACAAACCATCTGGCTCTTGCCCACACCAACGTGTCGTCCAGCCTGTGGACTGCCCTGACACCCCTTCTGTCCACCTGTCAGACAACCTGTCCCCTTCCCTGGGATGATGGCAGCACAGGGCAGCCCACAAGCCTTCCAGATCTTGGCCTGCCCCAACTCATCTTCTGGCTTTCGTCTGCCCTGACACCCCTTCAGGCCACCTCTAGGACAACTTGTCACGGGTACCCCTTCTTGGGTCAACAGCGTTCAAATGGCCTCCCCACCTTCCAGCTCTCAGGGACAGCCTACCCCCCACTTCAGGTTCACAGGATGGCCTGCCCACCACGACTCTCTCAGGATGACAGCTTTTGGGATGACCTATGAGCCTCCCAGCTCACAGTAAGGCCTGCCAGACCCAGGGACACACAAGACAGTGCAGGTAATAACCCCAACAAGCAACAAGACAAAATCAATTAGCAACAAACAGAGTCCCTTATGGTACACAGAGTCCATTATGTGAAACAGTCTCTTCAGAATACAGAATCCATTCCCAGGAGCAGAGTCCACTCCAGTGTGCAGAATGCGTTGCCAGATATAGAGTCCACAACCAAAGGCAGAGTCCACTCCAGTATATAGAGTCCACTCCCAAAGGCAGCAAATGCACACCTCCCAGCACACACATAGGTGTTCAGTCTCCATAGAGGCCTGGTCTATCCAGAGAGAACCAAGCCACACATGTAATTATAGTTCATTATAAAAGGTGCAGTTAACTCAGAGGGGATGGTCCACTCAAACATGCAGAGTTCACTACATCAGGTAGAGGCAGATGCAGCAAATTCTCATCTGCCAGCAGACAGACACACCTGTTCAATCTTTACAGATGCCTAATCTACCCATAAAGGGCCAGGCCTACCCACAGAGGAACAGTTCATTTGGAAAGGTGCAGTATTTCACGGGGGGTTCAGTCCAAATATCAAAAAAGTTAAAACACATGCAAAAAAGAAAGAAAACCAAAGTGCAAGGTCTGAACCCTGTCACAAAATCCACAAAATTGTCCTTTTCTCATAGTAAATGAAAAGAGTAACACACAGGCTGTAACTAGCCAATGAAACAACAATTCCCAATGAGAACTGAAATACACCTGCAACATATTGAATATGTAGAGCAGACAATTTAAAATACAGTCCTTAATAAAAAAGGAATACCAGCTAACAAACTGGCTTTGTAGATCAGCCAGTTCAGGAATCAAATTTCCCCCCCAAAAACACAGAAATCAATGGTGACAGTACACACTGGCTGTGTGGCCAGCCAGCCTGGAGTCAGTCCTCAACTGAGGAGATTCTAATCTCCTGGTTATATCATACCCTACACTACTGCCATACTCTCCGGTTAAAATTTTCCACATGTCATATGTATGCAGGTGTAGGAGGCAGTGAAGAACACTGAGTGCATAATCTTCATTCATATTCCACCACCAGTAAGGAAACACCCAAGTGGCCAGTGACAAGCATTGCCCTTCTCTCTTGGTTATATAAATATTTTTTCTTTTTTTTGTGTATCCTGTAGCTCATACACATGTCAGCTAAGACATGCAAATGGTGCAGGAATAAAGGTTTAAGTCGTCTCATCCCAACTCAATGACATCCATATTCAATCACCTCAACTGTGTGGCTTTCATCAGACATCTATGTAGTGTCCTCCCGAACTCAAAATCATGAAATACTTGCGGTACCCATAATGGCCACCCTGCTGAGTTATACTGAGAGTCAGTCAGATTTACTGAACCATATACTGCTGAGGAACATTAGCTACCTAGATATATTTCCCACTTCTCAACATTACTCTGTGTTCCATTTGAAATCTATGCTATTTACCTCCTCCTCCTTCTACATTACAACCATTCTCTTGTGTGAAGTGGTTTCTCCTAAATTCTCCATTAGATTGATCACTAACTTTCTTCTATTTATGAAATTTATGGTTTTTGTTTCCCTGACAAGTGCCTTGTGAAATAATTCCACATAGGCTGGTCTGTCATTACATCACCTTTTATTTAACATTGATTCAGCTCCCTCACAGCCAGCTCTCAGAGTATCAGGCTGTCTGACACCCCTGTTTTTACTTTTCTTCTTTGTTTTTATTACCCCCACACTACCGTCTAACTGCGGTAATGCTTATTTTTCCCCCGCAGCCATATTCTGTGTGTGCAGGTGCGGGACACAGTGAAAAACCCATGGTGCATGAATCTTTATTCATATTCCACCACCAGGAAAAAAGGAAACACTCGAGTGGCCAGTGGCAAGCAGTGTCCTTCTCTCCTGGTTATATATTTTTTCTCTTTTACAGTGAACAGAACTGTGACACACCTGTTTATTTTTTTTCACCTACTCTTCTGTTTTTTTTCTTTTTTTCCATTTTTTTTTCTCCACACTACCTGACTGCGACCTCTCTTGGTTATATTTTTTTCTTTGCTTTAATTTTTTTTCTTAGAACGCCTGACACTCCTGTTTATTTCTTTTTCCTCTGACACTCCTGTTTCATTTTTTCTTTGCCCCATACTACCACCTAACTGCAGTAATGCTTATTTATTCCCCCGCACCCATGTTGTGTGTGTGTGCTGGTGTAAGATACAGTGAAAGACACAAGGTGCACGAATCTTTATTCAATTTCCACCACCAGGAAGAAAAGAAAACACCCGAGTGGCCTGTGACAAGCAGTGCCCTTCACATCAGGGGGCAATACTGCGCGATTCTCCTGGTTATATTTTTTTTTTATTTTGGAATTAACCCCCACAATACCGCCTAACTGCGGTAGTGTTTATTATTTTTAACCCCAGCACCCATGGTGTGTGTGTGTGCAGCTGTGAGACACAGTGAGAGACATAAAGTGCACGAATCTTTTATTCAATTTCCACCACCAGGAAGAAAGGAAACACCCGAGTGGCCTGTGACGAGCAGTGCCCTTCACATCAAAGGGCAATGCTGTGTGATCAAAACAGTGAAGGGGAGGGCAGGGACTAAATCAAAATAGAGTTGGAGGGGGAAATGATGCACTCCACTCCCTGCGGCGCCCACCTCTCCCTGAACAACTCCAGGGTGTTGGTGGACACCGCGTGCTCCTTCTCCAAGGACACCCGGGCCCTAACGTAACCGCGGAAGAGGGGCAGGCAGTCGGCCCTAACGACCCCCTCCACGGCCCGCTGCCTGGACCTGTTTATGGCCAGTTTGGCCAGGCCCAGGAGCAGACCCACGAGGAGGTCTTCAGACCTGCCCTCCCTCCTCCGCACCGGGTGCCCGAAGATCAGGAGCGTGGGACTGAAGTGCAACCAAAAGCAGAGGAGAAGGTTTTTCAGAAAATCAAAAAGGGAGTGCAAACGCCCACACCCAACATACACATGGTCCACGGACTCCACAGCGCCACAGAACAAGCAGTTGGGCTGGGAGTCCGTGAACCACCGCAATCTGCGGTTGCAGGGGACTGCTGCGTGCAGCACCCTCCACCCCAGATCCCCGAGAGAAAGGGGGAGGACTCCTGCGTAGAGAGCCCTCCACTGGGGATCCCCACCGCCCGGTGGCAAATGGGCACGCCAGGGCGTGTCCGGGCGGTGGATGAGGGAGAAGAGGTGGACGGTGTGCAGCAGCAGTCGATATAGGACACACCTTTTAACGTCCTTGAACGGGACAAAGTTAAAATTTCGGAGGCGGCTCAGGTTGTGGGGCACAGGCTCCCGCGGGAAGTACGGGACCCTGGGGCCAATGTGAAATTCCATCCGGGCAGGGGTGAGCGCGGACGGGATCCCACCGCACACCTGAGCGTCCTCCAACTGGTGCACTACGTCGGGTCCGAGCACTGCCGTTTTAAGGCGTCGGATGCCGGTGGCCACGTACCGGACGTCTACCGCTGCCCTGCTCGCTATGTCTTGCGGCAACGTCCAGCCCAGGCCCCCGGCACCCAGCACGTCCCCGACCCTGGTCACCCTCGCCGCCACGGCCCTCCCCTCCGACAGCCACTCGAACCCGCGAGCACGGAGGTGCGGATTCCTGAGCAACGGCTCCCTGACGACAGCCGCTACTCCTGCCGGAGGGTAGGCGCGACGCGATTCGACCATGTTCCAGACAGTGATCAGGTCCTGGTAAAAGACAGGCAGCACCTTGAGGGCGACCTCCAAACCGTCACGGTCGACGAACAGGAGCTGCGTGTCGTAGTTGAGGTTACGCACCTGGCGGAAAAAATACGTCGCCAGGGCGCACCACCTAGGAGGAGGCTCGACGTAAAGGTATCGCTGCAAGGTCTGAAGGCGGAAGGTCGCGACCTGGGTGCGGACGCACACCAGCGACTGACCGCCCTCCTCAATGGGGAGACTCAGAACCTGCGCAGCGACCCAGTGCATCTTTTTGTCCCAGAAGAAGTCGACCAACGTTCTCTGGATGTCAGCGACAAAGCCAGGAGGAGGGACCAAAGTGACCAGC
This sequence comes from Hemiscyllium ocellatum, assembly GCF_020745735.1. Lineage (NCBI taxonomy): Eukaryota > Metazoa > Chordata > Chondrichthyes > Orectolobiformes > Hemiscylliidae > Hemiscyllium > Hemiscyllium ocellatum. The sequence goes on along the minus strand of NC_083402.1, from coordinate 86,110,740 downwards.
CGGTACCACAGCATGGCGGCCACCAGCTGGTTTATGACCAGCACTCGGCTCCTGTAAGATAGCACTCGGAGCAGTCCTGTCCAGCGGCCTAGGCGAGCCGAGACTTTGGCCTCCAGCTCCTGCCAGTTGGCCGGCCAGGATTCCTCGGTCGGGCTGAGGTAGACCCCCAGGTAGAGGAGATGGGTGGTACTCCAGCTGAACCCCCGAAACTCCTCCGGCAGGGAGTCCACCCGCCACGGACCCACCAGTAGCCCGGAACATTTGGCCCAGTTGATCCTGGCGGAAGACGCCGCCGAGTACACGGCCTGGCACTCGCGCATCCTCCCCAGGTCAGCCGGGTCGGTGAAAGTGAGGAGCACGTCGTCGGCGTAGGCCGAGAGGACCACCCCCGCGCCCGCGCCGCGCAGAACCAGCCCCGACAACCTCCTCCGCAAGAGGCGCAGGAAAGGCTCCACGCACAGGGAATACAGTTGGCCGGACAGGGGGCAGCCTTGACGCACTCCTCTCCCGAAGCGAAGGGGCGCCGTCAGGGACCCGTTAACTTTAACCAGACACTCTGCGGCGGCGTACAAAAGTCGGATCCGGGCGACGAACTGCGTCCCGAACCCGAACGCCCGCAGAGTCCCGAGCAGGTACTCGTGATCGACCCTGTCGAACGCCTTCTCCTGGTCGAGAGACAGGAAGGCGCTCGGCAGACCAGCCCGTCGACAGAAATGGATCAGGTCCCGGACCAGATGGACGTTGTCTTGTATCCTCCGGCCCGGGACCGTGTAGGACTGGTCCGGGTGAATCATGTGGGCCAGCACGGAAGCCAGGCGAGAAGACAACACCCTGGCGAAGATTTTGTAGTCCGTGCTGAGGAGGGAGACCGGACGCCAGTTCTTCAAAGAACGAAGGTCCCCCTTCTTTGGCAGCAGGACGATGACCGCCCTGCGCCAAGAAAGGGGCAGCTCTCCGGCATTTAGACACTCCCCCAGGACCTGTGCGTAGTCGCTCCCCAGGACGTCCCAGAACGCCCTGAAGAACTCCACAGTCAGCCCGTCCAGCCCCGGGGATTTGCCCCTCGAGAGCCGGTCGAGGGCGCCGGTCAGCTCCTCTAAGGTGACGGGAGCGTCGAGCCTTCCGGCGTCCTCCGGGCTGAGCTGCGGCAGGTCCTCCCACAGAACTCTGCGAGCGTCCTCGCTGGACGGATCCGGAGAGAACAGGGCCGTGTAATAGGATCGGACGTGGGCCCTGATACCCTCCGGATCCGAGACGAGGGACCCGTCGTCGGCCAGCAGCACAAGGAGCTGCTGACGGGTGCCACGCCTTTTTTCCAGCGAGTAGAAGAAGGGGGAGCCGCGGTCCAGGTCCTGGAGGAGCTGGAGCCGCGACCTCACGTACGCGCCCCGAGCCCCGACGAGCTGCAGGTCCCGGAGCGCGGCCTTCTTCTCTTCGTACACCCCGCGCAGGGCCGGGTCCGCGTCGGGCTGACCGAGGCGTGACTCCAGGTCGAGCATCTCCCTCTCCAACTCCCCGATCCTGGATTTCCGCCTCTTCGTCGACCCCCTCGCGTACTCCTGACAGAAGACGCGGACGTGAGCCTTGCCCACGTCCCACCATAGCCTCAGGGAGGGGAAGCTTCCCCGCTTCCTTCTCCAGCCGGCCCAGAAACGACGAAACGAGTCCCGGAACCGCTCGTCCTCCAGCAGCAGGTTGTTAAAGTGCCAGTACGCGGAGCCCAACCTGGCGCCGAACGGAAGGAGTTCCGCCCACACCAGGTGATGGTCCGTGCACGACACCTGCCGCGTGGAGGCCTTCGGAAAGCAGGAGGCGTACGCCCGCGAAACGTACAGGCGGTCGATTCTGGACGCTCCGACCCCAGGCCTCACGAAGGTGAAGGCGATGGAGTCAGGATGGAGATTCCGCCAGACGTCCACCAGGTCCAAGGACTTGACCAAGTCCCCCAACCTCCTCCCCGACGTCGAACTCGTGCGGGCACCGCCGTGGTCCCTGTCCTCGAGGACGCAGTTAAAATCTCCCCCGAGGACGACGCACTGGTTCTCGTCGATGGAAGCGAGATGAGCGGACACTTCTTCGAAGAAGCTCGCTTGCCTCGGCCCGGCCAGGGGAGCGTAGACGTTCACCAAGTGAAGCACCGCGCCCCCCAGCCGAACCGTCAGGTGAAGCAAACGGCCTGGCACTGGCTCCCTGACCCCCAAGATCTCCGGCTGAAAATGCGGGGCCAACAAGATAGCCACCCCGCCAGATCTGCGGGTGAGGTGACTCATGTAGACCCCCCCTCGCCACTCCAGGAGCCAGGTGGCTTCGTCTCCCGGGGTAGTGTGGGTTTCTTGCAGGAAGCACACCGCATACCTCCCGTCCCGAAGGACCGAGAGGGTCTGGAATCTGCGCTGTGACTCCCTGCTGCCGTTGATGTTGAGGCTGGCTATAGTTGTCTCCATGTCGGAAGTATAGTGCAACCACCACCAGTAAACAGTTAACAAAGCTATGTACATATTTACTGGGAGGACGAGAGAGGGGCACAGAAGTCCCTCGCCCTCACCAGGAGTGCTCCTAGGAAGTTCCTGACTCGCTTTCGCTCATTGACGTCAAGCCCGGGCGCCTGGCGCGCAGCGTGGGCCGACCAGTAGACTCTTTCGAAGGAGCTCCAGCGGTCGAGCGCCAGTTGGGCTCTATCCCGGCGACTCCGAGTTTCCTCGACAAATTCCCGGAGTTCCTCGAGGGGGATGAGGGGGAGATCGGTGGGGGGCACCTGGGACTCGAAAATGTCGCTGGAGACGGACTCCGCGTCGTCCCCGGTGTCCGCCACCGATCCAGAACCCTCCTCCGGGAGGTCGCCTTCGGTCACCGACCCCTCCCCCACCGAGAGGATGGGGGCTGGTCCGGCACCGCCAACTGGCCTCAAACCTCCAGTGACCCCACCCCCAGGGTCACCTTCCGTATCTTCCTCGGCGCACCCCTTCCCGGAACGCCCCGAGTTCGGGTCGCCGGGCGGCAGAGGCTCGGGGCCCCGCTCCTCTCCCGACACCGGGACGCCCGGCTCCTCGGGGAAAAGGTCCTCCCCCAGGGCCAAGGCCCCCGGAAAAACAGTCTGGGAGGGAGGAGCGAGGATAACACCTTCCTCCCCTCCACCGCTCGACGACCCAGCAGTGAATAAAAGTCTGTCGACTGCACCATGGCCCGTGTTGTTAATAAAATCCTCCCCAGGGGCTGGAGGAGTTATGGCGGTGGAAGGCCCAGCTGTCGCCCCTGGGGGTTTGGGCAGGTCGGGCCATGGTGCAGGACAGTGGGGGGGCACCGTCGGCTCATCCCCTGGAGAGGGGCAGCGCCGCCGGCGCGCTGATGGGATTTCTCCCCCCTCCAAGGGCCAGTGCCTCTTCCCCAGAGAGACAGGGGGGAGTTTATGAGCCTTCTCCTCTCCGCCCGCCTTGGTGGTCATGGGGCCCGAGGTCCCTCCCCCCAGCCTTTCCCGGAATATGATTGGCTGGGGGAATGCAGGGGTCGTGGCCAGGGTGGGGAGGGTCAGCCGTGTCACTTCCTGCCCCGCCCCTGGTATATCAGGTGATGGCAGGCGGGGCAGGGGCCCAGTTCCCTCTCCAGGGCTAGGAGAATCAGTCTCTGGAGGTGGTAGGGCAGCGGTGGTTCCCCTCAGGTTAGTGTCAGGGGGTGTATGGGTGGGGCGGGGCTCGGTCTCCGGAGGAGGGGTTGAAGCCCCAGATGTTTCTGTAACGGGGGTCGGGGTTGGGGTCAGTGGGGCCAGGATCAGGTACGGGTTTGGGGGTTCGGGGGTCAGGGTTCCCGCGCCGGGGCGACGCTGGCACGGCCGCAGGGGCATTGTCGTGCCGGGGCGGGGCAGGTCGTGGGTTACGTGGAGGGGAAGGGGAAGGGGATGGGGATAGGGTGGTCTCCCCGTGGGCGGGCTTGACGCGTTGCGTCTTCCTGAGCGCCTTCCGTTCGGTCGGACGCTCACCCCCCTCCCTGCCAGAGGCTGAGGCATTGGGAGCCTCCGGCTTAGCCCCCGGTGCCGGGGCTTGTGGTGTTGACTTTGGGGGAGGGGGAGTGGGTGCGGCGGCACCACCCGCAGCCGTTGGTGTGGGCTGGGCAGCCTTCTGGGTGGGGCAGTTCTTTCGAATGTGCCCCACCTCACGGCACAGGTGGCACCGCACGCCGTCCGCCGTCCAGAAGGCGCGGTATGCCGCGCCCTCGTGGAGGACAGTGAATGAGCCCTCCGTGACCTCCTCCCGGGCCAGGCAAATAAACACCTGGCGTCGGAAGGAGTACACGTGACGGAGGGTGGGGTCCTTAAGACCGAGCAGGAGCGGTTGAACACCTGACCGGATCTCCCCCAAGGTGTTGAGGTGGGGAAGAAGGAGCTCGCTGGCAATGAAGGGCGGGACGTTGGAGATCACGACTCTCTGGGCCGTGACCTCCAAAGGGTCGACTGGCAAATATGTCCCGCCCACAGTGAGCCCCCTCTCCACGGCCAGGTGGACCGCCTGCTCGGTCTTAAGGAAGAATACGGCCTTCCCGTACATGCGGGCCGCAGCGACGATGGCCAGTGGGCCGACCACACTAGCCATGGCCTTACTGCAGGCCTCGATGGTCATGTTGGGATGGGGATAGGCCTTGACCCCCAGGCGTTTGGTCAGGTGCCTGAAGGGAGATGCGGTTGCGGCCGGGGTTGGGCCAGCCGAGCCCAAGGCAGCGGCTACCCCGGCGTAGGTCCGGCTGGACCCTGCGACCTTCGGGCTCGCCATACTCCGTCAGCCCCTGGCAGCAGCGGTGGAGGTGGGCCTCTGGCAGTAGTCGCGGTGGAGTCCTTGGGGAGGTGCCCGAGGCCAGTCACCCGAGGCGAGTCCTAGGCAGCGGTGGTGGAGGCAGGCCTCAGGCAAGTCCTCGGCAGGCCCTCAGTTGCAGTGTTGGGGGCAGGCCTGTTGGGGGGGGGGGGGGGGTGTCCCCAAGACAAGTCCCAGGCAGCCCCAAAATTAAGTCCTGGGCAGCAGCGGTGGAGGTGGACCTCAGGTCGCAGCAGTGGTGGAGGCTGCGGGGAGTGGCCTCAGGCAAGTCCCAGGCAGCGCTGGTGGAGGCAGGCCTCTGGCTGCAGCAGAAGTTGAGGCAGGCCTCTGGCGAGTCCCAGGCTGGCCCTTGGTCCCAGCAGTGGAGGTAGGCCTCAGGTCACACCAGTGGAGGAGGTTGTGGGAAGGGGCCTCAGGCGAGTCCCAGGCTGCAGTGGTGGAGGCAGGCCCAGGCAGGGTCCCAGAGACCAGCAGTGGGAGTGGGCCCCAGGTCAGCTCAAACACAGGGCCCAGAACACAAAGCTCTCACCTCCTTCCTCCACCTCCTCCTTGGTCTTCTCTCTTCTTTCTTCTTTCTCTTTCTTCTTCCTTCTTCCTCTTCCTTCTCCTTCTCCAGGCACAACACTGCCACTGGTCCAACTCTTAACAGGTGAAACACCCAAGTGGTCCAGTGACAAGCAGTGCCCTTCACATCAGGGGGCAATACTGCGTGATTCTCCTGGTTATATTTTTTCTTTTTTTTTTTTTTTTTTAGTGCTTATTTCCCCAGCACCCATGGTGTGTGTGTGTGTGTGTAGTTGTGAGACATAGTGAGAGACGCAAAGTGCACAAATCTTTATTCAATATCCACCACCAGGCACAGACTACTGTTTAATTAACCCCCACACTACCGTCTAACTGCGGTAGTGCTTATTTTTTTCCCAGCACCCATGGTGTGTGTGTGCAGCTGTGAGACACAGTGAGAGACATAAAGTGCACAAATCTTTATTTAATTTCCACCACCAGGAAAAGTAGGAAAACACCCGAGTGGCCTGTGACGAGCAGTGCCCTTCACATCAAAGGGCAATGCTGTGTGATCAAAACAGTGAAGGGGAGGGCAGGGACTAAATCAAAATAGAGTTGGAGGGGGAAATGATGCACTCCACTCCCTGCGGCGCCCACCTCTCCCTGAACAACTCCAGGGTGTTGGTGGACACCGCGTGCTCCTTCTCCAAGGACACCCGGGCCCTAACGTAACCGCGGAAGAGGGGCAGGCAGTCGGCCCTAACGACCCCCTCCACGGCCCGCTGCCTGGACCTGTTTATGGCCAGTTTGGCCAGGCCCAGGAGCAGACCCACGAGGAGGTCTTCAGACCTGCCCTCCCTCCTCCGCACCGGGTGCCCGAAGATCAGGAGCGTGGGACTGAAGTGCAACCAAAAGCAGAGGAGAAGGTTTTTCAGAAAATCAAAAAGGGAGTGCAAACGCCCACACCCAACATACACATGGTCCACGGACTCCACAGCGCCACAGAACAAGCAGTTGGGCTGGGAGTCCGTGAACCACCGCAATCTGCGGTTGCAGGGGACTGCTGCGTGCAACACCCTCCACCCCAGATCCCCGAGAGAAAGGGGGAGGACTCCTGCGTAGAGGGCCCTCCACTGGGGATCCCCACCGCCCGGTGGCAAATGGGCACGCCAGGGCGTGTCCGGGCGGTGGATGAGGGAGAAGAGGTGGACGGTGTGCAGCAGCAGTCGATACAGGACACACCTTTTAACGTCCTTGAACGGGACAAAGTTAAAATTTCGGAGGCGGCTCAGGTTGTGGGGCACAGGCTCCCGCGGGAAGTACGGGACCTTGGGGCCGATGTGAAATTCCGTCCGGGCAGGGGTGAGCGCGGACGGGATCCCACCGCACACCTGAGCGTCCTCCAACTGGTGCACTACGTCGGGTCCGAGCACCGCCGTTTTAAGGCGTCGGATGCCGGTGGCCACGTACCGGACGTCTACCGCTGCCCTGCTCGCTATGTCTTGCGGCAACGTCCAGCCCAGGCCCCCGGCACCCAGCACGTCCCCGACCCTGGTCACCCTCGCCGCCACGGCCCTCCCCTCCGACAGCCACTCGAACCCGCGAGCACGGAGGTGCGGATTCCTGAGCAACGGCTCCCTGACGACAGCCGCTACTCCTGCCGGAGGGTAGGCGCGACGCGATTCGACCATGTTCCAGACAGTGATCAGGTCCTGGTAAAAGACAGGCAGCACCTTGAGGGCGACCTCCAAACCGTCACGATCGACGAACAGGAGCTGCGTGTCGTAGTTGAGGTTACGCACCTGGCGGAAAAAATACGTCGCCAGGGCGCACCACCTAGGAGGAGGCTCGACGTAAAGGTATCGCTGCAAGGTCTGAAGGCGGAAGGTCGCGACCTGGGTGCGGACGCACACCAGCGACTGACCGCCCTCCTCAATGGGGAGACTCAGAACCTGCGCAGCGACCCAGTGCATCTTTTTGTCCCAGAAGAAGTCGACCAACGTTCTCTGGATGTCAGCGACAAAGCCAGGAGGAGGGACCAAAGTGACCAGCCGGTACCACAGCATGGCGGCCACCAGCTGGTTTATGACCAGCACTCGGCTCCTGTAAGATAGCACTCGGAGCAGTCCTGTCCAGCGGCCTAGGCGAGCCGAGACTTTGGCCTCCAGCTCCTGCCAGTTGGCCGGCCAGGATTCCTCGGTCGGGCTGAGGTAGACCCCCAGGTAGAGGAGATGGGTGGTACTCCAGCTGAACCCCCGAAACTCCTCCGGCAGGGAGTCCACCCGCCACGGACCCACCAGTAGCCCGGAACATTTGGCCCAGTTGATCCTGGCGGAAGACGCCGCCGAGTACACGGCCTGGCACTCGCGCATCCTCCCCAGGTCAGCCGGGTCGGTGAAAGTGAGGAGCACGTCGTCGGCGTAGGCCGAGAGGACCACCCCCGCGCCCGCGCCGCGCAGAACCAGCCCCGACAACCTCCTCCGCAAGAGGCGCAGGAAAGGCTCCACGCACAGGGAATACAGCTGGCCGGACAGGGGGCAGCCTTGACGCACTCCTCTCCCGAAGCGAAGGGGCGCCGTCAGGGACCCGTTAACTTTAACCAGACACTCTGCGGCGGCGTACAAAAGTCGGATCCGGGCGACGAACTGCGTCCCGAACCCGAACGCCCGCAGAGTCCCGAGCAGGTACTCGTGATCGACCCTGTCGAACGCCTTCTCCTGGTCGAGAGACAGGAAGGCGCTCGGCAGACCAGCCCGTCGACAGAAATGGATCAGGTCCCGGACCAGATGGACGTTGTCTTGTATCCTCCGGCCCGGGACCGTGTAGGACTGGTCCGGGTGAATCATGTGGGCCAGCACGGAAGCCAGGCGAGAGGACAACACCCTGGCAAAGATTTTGTAGTCCGTGCTGAGGAGGGAGACCGGACGCCAGTTCTTCAAAGAACGAAGGTCCCCCTTCTTTGGCAGCAGGACGATGACCGCCCTGCGCCAAGAAAGGGGCAGCTCTCCGGCATTTAGACACTCCCCCAGGACCTGTGCGTAGTCGCTCCCCAGGACGTCCCAGAACGCCCTGAAGAACTCCACAGTCAGCCCGTCCAGCCCCGGGGATTTGCCCCTCGAGAGCCGGTCGAGGGCGCCGGTCAGCTCCTCTAAGGTGACGGGAGCGTCGAGCCTTCCGGCGTCCTCCGGGCTGAGCTGCGGCAGGTCCTCCCACAGAACTCTGCGAGCGTCCTCGCTGGACGGATCCGGAGAGAACAGGGCCGTGTAATAGGATCGGACGTGGGCCCTGATACCCTCCGGATCCGAGACGAGGGACCCGTCGTCGGCCAGCAGCACAAGGAGCTGCTGACGGGTGCCACGCCTTTTTTCCAGCGAGTAGAAGAAGGGGGAGCCGCGGTCCAGGTCCTGGAGGAGCTGGAGCCGCGACCTCACGTACGCGCCCCGAGCCCCGACGAGCTGCAGGTCCCGGAGCGCGGCCTTCTTCTCTTCGTACACCCCGCGCAGGGCCGGGTCCGCGTCGGGCTGACCGAGGCGTGACTCCAGGTCGAGCATCTCCCTCTCCAACTCCCCGATCCTGGATTTCCGCCTCTTCGTCGACCCCCTCGCGTACTCCTGACAGAAGACGCGGACGTGAGCCTTGCCCACGTCCCACCATAGCCTCAGGGAGGGGAAGCTTCCCCGCTTCCTTCTCCAGCCGGCCCAGAAACGACGAAACGAGTCCCGGAACCGCTCGTCCTCCAGCAGCAGGTTGTTAAAGTGCCAGTACGCGGAGCCCAACCTGGCGCCGAACGGAAGGAGTTCCGCCCACACCAGGTGATGGTCCGTGCACGACACCTGCCGCGTGGAGGCCTTCGGAAAGCAGGAGGCGTACGCCCGCGAAACGTACAGGCGGTCGATTCTGGACGCTCCGACCCCAGGCCTCACGAAGGTGAAGGCGATGGAGTCAGGATGGAGATTCCGCCAGACGTCCACCAGGTCCAAGGACTTGACCAAGTCCCCCAACCTCCTCCCCGACGTCGAACTCGTGCGGGCACCGCCGTGGTCCCTGTCCTCGAGGACGCAGTTAAAATCTCCCCCGAGGACGACGCACTGGTTCTCGTCGATGGAAGCGAGATGAGCGGACACTTCTTCGAAGAAGCTCGCTTGCCTCGGCCCGGCCAGGGGAGCGTAGACGTTCACCAAGTGAAGCACCGCGCCCCCCAGCCGAACCGTCAGGTGAAGCAAACGGCCTGGCACTGGCTCCCTGACCCCCAAGATCTCCGGCTGAAAATGCGGGGCCAACAAGATAGCCACCCCGCCAGATCTGCGGGTGAGGTGACTCATGTAGACCCCCCCTCGCCACTCCAGGAGCCAGGTGGCTTCGTCTCCCGGGGTAGTGTGGGTTTCTTGCAGGAAGCACACCGCATACCTCCCGTCCCGAAGGACCGAGAGGGTCTGGAATCTGCGCTGTGACTCCCTGCTGCCGTTGATGTTGAGGCTGGCTATAGTTGTCTCCATGTCGGAAGTATAGTGCAACCACCACCAGTACACACAGTTAAACTATGTACATATTTACTGGGAGGACGAGAGAGGGGCACAGAAGTCCCTCGCCCTCACCAGGAGTGCTCCAGGAAGTTCCTGACTCGCTTTCGCTCATTGACGTCAAGCCCGGGCGCCTGGCGCGCAGCGTGGGCCGACCAGTAGACTCTTTCGAAGGAGCTCCAGCGGTCGAGCGCCAGTTGGGCTCTATCCCGGCGACTCCGAGTTTCCTCGACAAATTCCCGGAGTTCCTCGAGGGGGATGAGGGGGAGATCGGTGGGGGGCACCTGGGACTCGAAAATGTCGCTGGAGACGGACTCCGCGTCGTCCCCGGTGTCCGCCACCGATCCAGAACCCTCCTCCGGGAGGTCGCCTTCGGTCACCGACCCCTCCCCCACCGAGAGGATGGGGGCTGGTCCGGCACCGCCAACTGGCCTCAAACCTCCAGTGACCCCACCCCCAGGGTCACCTTCCGTATCTTCCTCGGCGCACCCCTTCCCGGAACGCCCCGAGTTCGGGTCGCCGGGCGGCAGAGGCTCGGGGCCCCGCTCCTCTCCCGACACCGGGACGCCCGGCTCCTCGGGGAAAAGGTCCTCCCCCAGGGCCAAGGCCCCCGGAAAAACAGTCTGGGAGGGAGGAGCGAGGATAACACCTTCCTCCCCTCCACCGCTCGACGACCCAGCAGTGAATAAAAGTCTGTCGACTGCACCATGGCCCGTGTTGTTAATAAAATCCTCCCCAGGGGCTGGAGGAGTTATGGCGGTGGAAGGCCCAGCTGTCGCCCCTGGGGGTTTGGGCAGGTCGGGCCATGGTGCAGGACAGTGGGGGGGCACCGTCGGCTCATCCCCTGGAGAGGGGCAGCGCCGCCGGCGCGCTGATGGGATTTCTCCCCCCTCCAAGGGCCAGTGCCTCTTCCCCAGAGAGACAGGGGGGAGTTTATGAGCCTTCTCCTCTCCGCCCGCCTTGGTGGTCATGGGGCCCGAGGTCCCTCCCCCCAGCCTTTCCCGGAATATGATTGGCTGGGGGAATGCAGGGGTCGTGGCCAGGGTGGGGAGGGTCAGCCGTGTCACTTCCTGCCCCGCCCCTGGTATATCAGGTGATGGCGGGCGGGGCAGGGGCCCAGTTCCCTCTCCAGGGCTAGGAGAATCAGTCTCTGGAGGTGGTAGGGCAGCGGTGGTTCCCCTCAGGTTAGTGTCAGGGGGTGTATGGGTGGGGCGGGGCTCGGTCTCCGGAGGAGGGGTTGAAGCCTCAGATGTTTCTGTAACGGGGTCGGGGTTGGGGTCAGTGGGGCCAGGATCAGGTACGGGTTGGGGGGTCAGGGTTCCCGCGCCGGGGCGACGCTGGCACGGCCGCAGGGGCATTGTCGTGCCGGGGCGGGGCAGGTCGTGGGTTACGTGGAGGGGAAGGGGAAGGGGATGGGGATAGGGTGGTCTCCCCGTGGGCGGGCTTGACGCGTTGCGTCTTCCTGAGCGCCTTCCGTTCGGTCGGACGCTCACCCTCCTCCCTGCCAGAGGCTGAGGCATTGGGAGCCTCCGGCTTAGCCCCCGGTGCCGGGGCTTGTGGTGTTGACTTTGGGGGAGGGGGAGTGGGTGCGGCGGCACCACCCGCAGCCGTTGGTGTGGGCTGGGCAGCCTTCTGGGTGGGGCAGTTCTTTCGAATGTGCCCCACCTCACGGCACAGGTGGCACCGCACGCCGTCCGCCGTCCAGAAGGCGCGGTATGCCGCGCCCTCGTGGAGGACAGTGAATGAGCCCTCCGTGACCTCCTCCCGGGCCAGGCAAATAAACACCTGGCGTCGGAAGGAGTACACGTGACGGAGGGTGGGGTCCTTAAGACCGAGCAGGAGCGGTTGAACACCTGACCGGATCTCCCCCAAGGTGTTGAGGTGGGGAAGAAGGAGCTCGCTGGCAATGAAGGGCGGGACGTTGGAGATCACGACTCTCTGGGCCGTGACCTCCAAAGGGTCGACTGGCAAATATGTCCCGCCCACAGTGAGCCCCCTCTCCACGGCCAGGTGGACCGCCTGCTCGGTCTTAAGGAAGAATACGGCCTTCCCGTACATGCGGGCCGCAGCGACGATGGCCAGTGGGCCGACCACACTAGCCATGGCCTTACTGCAGGCCTCGATGGTCATGTTGGGATGGGGATAGGCCTTGACCCCCAGGCGTTTGGTCAGGTGCCTGAAGGGGATGCGGTTGCGGCCGGGGTTGGGCCAGCCGAGCCCAAGGCAGCGGCTACCCCGGCGTAGGTCCGGCTGGACCCTGCGACCTTCGGGCTCGCCATACTCCGTCAGCCCCTGGCAGCAGCGGTGGAGGTGGGCCTCTGGCAGTAGTCGCGGTGGAGTCCTTGGGGAGGTGCCCGAGGCCAGTCACCCGAGGCGAGTCCTAGGCAGCGGTGGTGGAGGCAGGCCTCAGGCAAGTCCTCGGCAGGCCCTCAGTTGCAGTGTTGGGGGCAGGCCTGTTGGGGGGGGGGGGGGGGTGTCCCCAAGACAAGTCCCAGGCAGCCCCAAAATTAAGTCCTGGGCAGCAGCAGTGGAGGTGGACCTCAGGTCACAGCAGTGGTGGAGGCTGCGGGGAGTGGCCTCAGGCAAGTCCCAGGCTGCAGTGGTGGAGGCAGGCCTCTGGCGAGTCCCAGGCAGGCCCTCAGTTGGGGAGGGACTCCCAGGCAAGTCCCAGGCAGCGCTGGTGGAGGCAGGCCTCTGGCTGCAGCAGAAGTTGAGGCAGGCCTCTGGCGAGTCCCAGGCTGGCCCTTGGTCCCAGCAGTGGAGGTAGGCCTCAGGTCACACCAGTGGAGGAGGTTGTGGGAAGGGGCCTCAGGCGAGTCCCAGGCTGCAGTGGTGGAGGCAGGCCCAGGCAGGGTCCCAGAGACCAGCAGTGGGAGTGGGCCCCAGGTCAGCTCAAACACAGGGCCCAGAACACAAAGCTCTCACCTCCTTCCTCCACCTCCTCCTTCTCTCTTCTTTTCTCTGTCTTCTTCTTCTTGCACAGCTACACACTGCCACTGGTCCAACTCTTAACAGGTGAAACACCCAAGTGGTCCAGTGACAAGCAGTGCCCTTCACATCAGGGGCAATACTGCGTGATTCTCCTGGTTATATTTTTTTTTTTTTTTTTTGCTTTTTTTTTTTAACCCCAGCACCCATGCGGTGTGTGTGTGTGTGTGCAGGTGTGAGACACAGTGAGAGACATAAAGTGCACAAATCTTTATTTAATTTCCACCACCAGGAAAAGTAGGAAAACACCCGAGTGGCCTGTGACGAGCAGTGCCCTTCACATCAAAGGGCAATGCTGTGTGATCAAAACAGTGAAGGGGAGGGCAGGGACTAAATCAAAATAGAGTTGGAGGGGGAAATGATGCACTCCACTCCCTGCGGCGCCCACCTCTCCCTGAACAACTCCAGGGTGTTGGTGGACACCGCGTGCTCCTTCTCCAAGGACACCCGGGCCCTAACGTAACCGCGGAAGAGGGGCAGGCAGTCGGCCCTAACGACCCCCTCCACGGCCCGCTGCCTGGACCTGTTTATGGCCAGTTTGGCCAGGCCCAGGAGCAGACCCACGAGGAGGTCTTCAGACCTGCCCTCCCTCCTCCGCACCGGGTGCCCGAAGATCAGGAGCGTGGGACTGAAGTGCAACCAAAAGCAGAGGAGAAGGTTTTTCAGAAAATCAAAAAGGGAGTGCAAACGCCCACACCCAACATACACATGGTCCACGGACTCCACAGCGCCACAGAACAAGCAGTTGGGCTGGGAGTCCGTGAACCACCGCAATCTGCGGTTGCAGGGGACTGCTGCGTGCAACACCCTCCACCCCAGATCCCCGAGAGAAAGGGGGAGGACTCCTGCGTAGAGGGCCCTCCACTGGGGATCCCCACCGCCCGGTGGCAAATGGGCACGCCAGGGCGTGTCCGGGCGGTGGATGAGGGAGAAGAGGTGGACGGTGTGCAGCAGCAGTCGATACAGGACACACCTTTTAACGTCCTTGAACGGGACAAAGTTAAAATTTCGGAGGCGGCTCAGGTTGTGGGGCACAGGCTCCCGCGGGAAGTACGGGACCTTGGGGCCGATGTGAAATTCCGTCCGGGCAGGGGTGAGCGCGGACGGGATCCCACCGCACACCTGAGCGTCCTCCAACTGGTGCACTACGTCGGGTCCGAGCACCGCCGTTTTAAGGCGTCGGATGCCGGTGGCCACGTACCGGACGTCTACCGCTGCCCTGCTCGCTATGTCTTGCGGCAACGTCCAGCCCAGGCCCCCGGCACCCAGCACGTCCCCGACCCTGGTCACCCTCGCCGCCACGGCCCTCCCCTCCGACAGCCACTCGAACCCGCGAGCACGGAGGTGCGGATTCCTGAGCAACGGCTCCCTGACGACAGCCGCTACTCCTGCCGGAGGGTAGGCGCGACGCGATTCGACCATGTTCCAGACAGTGATCAGGTCCTGGTAAAAGACAGGCAGCACCTTGAGGGCGACCTCCAAACCGTCACGATCGACGAACAGGAGCTGCGTGTCGTAGTTGAGGTTACGCACCTGGCGGAAAAAATACGTCGCCAGGGCGCACCACCTAGGAGGAGGCTCGACGTAAAGGTATCGCTGCAAGGTCTGAAGGCGGAAGGTCGCGACCTGGGTGCGGACGCACACCAGCGACTGACCGCCCTCCTCAATGGGGAGACTCAGAACCTGCGCAGCGACCCAGTGCATCTTTTTGTCCCAGAAGAAGTCGACCAACGTTCTCTGGATGTCAGCGACAAAGCCAGGAGGAGGGACCAAAGTGACCAGCCGGTACCACAGCATGGCGGCCACCAGCTGGTTTATGACCAGCACTCGGCTCCTGTAAGATAGCACTCGGAGCAGTCCTGTCCAGCGGCCTAGGCGAGCCGAGACTTTGGCCTCCAGCTCCTGCCAGTTGGCCGGCCAGGATTCCTCGGTCGGGCTGAGGTAGACCCCCAGGTAGAGGAGATGGGTGGTACTCCAGCTGAACCCCCGAAACTCCTCCGGCAGGGAGTCCACCCGCCACGGACCCACCAGTAGCCCGGAACATTTGGCCCAGTTGATCCTGGCGGAAGACGCCGCCGAGTACACGGCCTGGCACTCGCGCATCCTCCCCAGGTCAGCCGGGTCGGTGAAAGTGAGGAGCACGTCGTCGGCGTAGGCCGAGAGGACCACCCCCGCGCCCGCGCCGCGCAGAACCAGCCCCGACAACCTCCTCCGCAAGAGGCGCAGGAAAGGCTCCACGCACAGGGAATACAGCTGGCCGGACAGGGGGCAGCCTTGACGCACTCCTCTCCCGAAGCGAAGGGGCGCCGTCAGGGACCCGTTAACTTTAACCAGACACTCTGCGGCGGCGTACAAAAGTCGGATCCGGGCGACGAACTGCGTCCCGAACCCGAACGCCCGCAGAGTCCCGAGCAGGTACTCGTGATCGACCCTGTCGAACGCCTTCTCCTGGTCGAGAGACAGGAAGGCGCTCGGCAGACCAGCCCGTCGACAGAAATGGATCAGGTCCCGGACCAGATGGACGTTGTCTTGTATCCTCCGGCCCGGGACCGTGTAGGACTGGTCCGGGTGAATCATGTGGGCCAGCACGGAAGCCAGGCGAGAGGACAACACCCTGGCAAAGATTTTGTAGTCCGTGCTGAGGAGGGAGACCGGACGCCAGTTCTTCAAAGAACGAAGGTCCCCCTTCTTTGGCAGCAGGACGATGACCGCCCTGCGCCAAGAAAGGGGCAGCTCTCCGGCATTTAGACACTCCCCCAGGACCTGTGCGTAGTCGCTCCCCAGGACGTCCCAGAACGCCCTGAAGAACTCCACAGTCAGCCCGTCCAGCCCCGGGGATTTGCCCCTCGAGAGCCGGTCGAGGGCGCCGGTCAGCTCCTCTAAGGTGACGGGAGCGTCGAGCCTTCCGGCGTCCTCCGGGCTGAGCTGCGGCAGGTCCTCCCACAGAACTCTGCGAGCGTCCTCGCTGGACGGATCCGGAGAGAACAGGGCCGTGTAATAGGATCGGACGTGGGCCCTGATACCCTCCGGATCCGAGACGAGGGACCCGTCGTCGGCCAGCAGCACAAGGAGCTGCTGACGGGTGCCACGCCTTTTTTCCAGCGAGTAGAAGAAGGGGGAGCCGCGGTCCAGGTCCTGGAGGAGCTGGAGCCGCGACCTCACGTACGCGCCCCGAGCCCCGACGAGCTGCAGGTCCCGGAGCGCGGCCTTCTTCTCTTCGTACACCCCGCGCAGGGCCGGGTCCGCGTCGGGCTGACCGAGGCGTGACTCCAGGTCGAGCATCTCCCTCTCCAACTCCCCGATCCTGGATTTCCGCCTCTTCGTCGACCCCCTCGCGTACTCCTGACAGAAGACGCGGACGTGAGCCTTGCCCACGTCCCACCATAGCCTCAGGGAGGGGAAGCTTCCCCGCTTCCTTCTCCAGCCGGCCCAGAAACGACGAAACGAGTCCCGGAACCGCTCGTCCTCCAGCAGCAGGTTGTTAAAGTGCCAGTACGCGGAGCCCAACCTGGCGCCGAACGGAAGGAGTTCCGCCCACACCAGGTGATGGTCCGTGCACGACACCTGCCGCGTGGAGGCCTTCGGAAAGCAGGAGGCGTACGCCCGCGAAACGTACAGGCGGTCGATTCTGGACGCTCCGACCCCAGGCCTCACGAAGGTGAAGGCGATGGAGTCAGGATGGAGATTCCGCCAGACGTCCACCAGGTCCAAGGACTTGACCAAGTCCCCCAACCTCCTCCCCGACGTCGAACTCGTGCGGGCACCGCCGTGGTCCCTGTCCTCGAGGACGCAGTTAAAATCTCCCCCGAGGACGACGCACTGGTTCTCGTCGATGGAAGCGAGATGAGCGGACACTTCTTCGAAGAAGCTCGCTTGCCTCGGCCCGGCCAGGGGAGCGTAGACGTTCACCAAGTGAAGCACCGCGCCCCCCAGCCGAACCGTCAGGTGAAGCAAACGGCCTGGCACTGGCTCCCTGACCCCCAAGATCTCCGGCTGAAAATGCGGGGCCAACAAGATAGCCACCCCGCCAGATCTGCGGGTGAGGTGACTCATGTAGACCCCCCCTCGCCACTCCAGGAGCCAGGTGGCTTCGTCTCCCGGGGTAGTGTGGGTTTCTTGCAGGAAGCACACCGCATACCTCCCGTCCCGAAGGACCGAGAGGGTCTGGAATCTGCGCTGTGACTCCCTGCTGCCGTTGATGTTGAGGCTGGCTATAGTTGTCTCCATGTCGGAAGTATAGTGCAACCACCACCAGTACACACAGTTAAACTATGTACATATTTACTGGGAGGACGAGAGAGGGGCACAGAAGTCCCTCGCCCTCACCAGGAGTGCTCCTAGGAAGTTCCTGACTCGCTTTCGCTCATTGACGTCAAGCCCGGGCGCCTGGCGCGCAGCGTGGGCCGACCAGTAGACTCTTTCGAAGGAGCTCCAGCGGTCGAGCGCCAGTTGGGCTCTATCCCGGCGACTCCGAGTTTCCTCGACAAATTCCCGGAGTTCCTCGAGGGGGATGAGGGGGAGATCGGTGGGGGGCACCTGGGACTCGAAAATGTCGCTGGAGACGGACTCCGCGTCGTCCCCGGTGTCCGCCACCGATCCAGAACCCTCCTCCGGGAGGTCGCCTTCGGTCACCGACCCCTCCCCCACCGAGAGGATGGGGGCTGGTCCGGCACCGCCAACTGGCCTCAAACCTCCAGTGACCCCACCCCCAGGGTCACCTTCCGTATCTTCCTCGGCGCACCCCTTCCCGGAACGCCCCGAGTTCGGGTCGCCGGGCGGCAGAGGCTCGGGGCCCCGCTCCTCTCCCGACACCGGGACGCCCGGCTCCTCGGGGAAAAGGTCCTCCCCCAGGGCCAAGGCCCCCGGAAAAACAGTCTGGGAGGGAGGAGCGAGGATAACACCTTCCTCCCCTCCACCGCTCGACGACCCAGCAGTGAATAAAAGTCTGTCGACTGCACCATGGCCCGTGTTGTTAATAAAATCCTCCCCAGGGGCTGGAGGAGTTATGGCGGTGGAAGGCCCAGCTGTCGCCCCTGGGGGTTTGGGCAGGTCGGGCCATGGTGCAGGACAGTGGGGGGGCACCGTCGGCTCATCCCCTGGAGAGGGGCAGCGCCGCCGGCGCGCTGATGGGATTTCTCCCCCCTCCAAGGGCCAGTGCCTCTTCCCCAGAGAGACAGGGGGGAGTTTATGAGCCTTCTCCTCCCCGCCCGCCTTGGTGGTCATGGGGCCCGAGGTCCCTCCCCCCAGCCTTTCCCGGAATATGATTGGCTGGGGGAATGCAGGGGTCGTGGCCAGGGTGGGGAGGGTCAGCCGTGTCACTTCCTGCCCCGCCCCTGGTATATCAGGTGATGGCAGGCGGGGCAGGGGCCCAGTTCCCTCTCCAGGGCTAGGAGAATCAGTCTCTGGAGGTGGTAGGGCAGCGGTGGTTCCCCTCAGGTTAGTGTCAGGGGGTGTATGGGTGGGGCGGGGCTCGGTCTCCGGAGGAGGGGTTGAAGCCTCAGATGTTTCTGTAACGGGGTCGGGGTTGGGGTCAGTGGGGCCAGGATCAGGTACGGGTTTGGGGTTCGGGGGTCAGGGTTCCCGCGCCGGGGCGACGCTGGCACGGCCGCAGGGGCATTGTCGTGCCGGGGCGGGGCAGGTCGTGGGTTACGTGGAGGGGAAGGGGAAGGGGATGGGGATAGGGTGGTCTCCCCGTGGGCGGGCTTGACGCGTTGCGTCTTCCTGAGCGCCTTCCGTTCGGTCGGACGCTCACCCTCCTCCCTGCCAGAGGCTGAGGCATTGGGAGCCTCCGGCTTAGCCCCCGGTGCCGGGGCTTGTGGTGTTGACTTTGGGGGAGGGGGAGTGGGTGCGGCGGCACCACCCGCAGCCGTTGGTGTGGGCTGGGCAGCCTTCTGGGTGGGGCAGTTCTTTCGAATGTGCCCCACCTCACGGCACAGGTGGCACCGCACGCCGTCCGCCGTCCAGAAGGCGCGGTATGCCGCGCCCTCGTGGAGGACAGTGAATGAGCCCTCCGTGACCTCCTCCCGGGCCAGGCAAATAAACACCTGGCGTCGGAAGGAGTACACGTGACGGAGGGTGGGGTCCTTAAGACCGAGCAGGAGCGGTTGAACACCTGACCGGATCTCCCCCAAGGTGTTGAGGTGGGGAAGAAGGAGCTCGCTGGCAATGAAGGGCGGGACGTTGGAGATCACGACTCTCTGGGCCGTGACCTCCAAAGGGTCGACTGGCAAATATGTCCCGCCCACAGTGAGCCCCCTCTCCACGGCCAGGTGGACCGCCTGCTCGGTCTTAAGGAAGAATACGGCCTTCCCGTACATGCGGGCCGCAGCGACGATGGCCAGTGGGCCGACCACACTAGCCATGGCCTTACTGCAGGCCTCGATGGTCATGTTGGGATGGGGATAGGCCTTGACCCCCAGGCGTTTGGTCAGGTGCCTGAAGGGAGATGCGGTTGCGGCCGGGGTTGGGCCAGCCGAGCCCAAGGCAGCGGCTACCCCGGCGTAGGTCCGGCTGGACCCTGCGACCTTCGGGCTCGCCATACTCCGTCAGCCCCTGGCAGCAGCGGTGGAGGTGGGCCTCTGGCAGTAGTCGCGGTGGAGTCCTTGGGGAGGTGCCCGAGGCCAGTCACCCGAGGCGAGTCCTAGGCAGCGGTGGTGGAGGCAGGCCTCAGGCAAGTCCTCGGCAGGCCCTCAGTTGCAGTGTTGGGGGCAGGCCTGTTGGGGGGGGGGGGGGGTGTCCCCAAGACAAGTCCCAGGCAGCCCCAAAATTAAGTCCTGGGCAGCAGCAGTGGAGGTGGACCTCAGGTCACAGCAGTGGTGGAGGCTGCGGGGAGTGGCCTCAGGCAAGTCCCAGGCTGCAGTGGTGGAGGCAGGCCTCTGGCGAGTCCCAGGCAGGCCCTCAGTTGGGGAGGGACTCCCAGGCAAGTCCCAGGCAGCGCTGGTGGAGGCAGGCCTCTGGCTGCAGCAGAAGTTGAGGCAGGCCTCTGGCGAGTCCCAGGCTGGCCCTTGGTCCCAGCAGTGGAGGTAGGCCTCAGGTCACACCAGTGGAGGAGGTTGTGGGAAGGGGCCTCAGGCGAGTCCCAGGCTGCAGTGGTGGAGGCAGGCCCAGGCAGGGTCCCAGAGACCAGCAGTGGGAGTGGGCCCCAGGTCAGCTCAAACACAGGGCCCAGAACACAAAGCTCTCACCTCCTTCCTCCACCTCCTCCTTGGTCTTCTCTCTTCTTTCTTCTTTCTTCTTTCTTCTTCCTTCTTCCTCTTCCTTCTCCTTCTCCAGGCACAACACTGCCACTGGTCCAACTCTTAACAGGTGAAACACCCAAGTGGTCCAGTGACAAGCAGTGCCCTTCACATCAGGGGGCAATACTGCGTGATTCTCCTGGTTATATTGACTAACCAAGGATTTCCTGATTGGCCCAGGTTAACAACCCCAATCAAGAATTTCATAATTAACAAGGCCTACCTGGTGCTAATCACTACAAATACCCTCCTTCATGCTGTGTGGTACTTGGAACAGGTTTAACAATTCAACACTGAACATCTATGAGGCGCTGTGGGCCATCAGGAGCAGGAGAATTGTACTCCAATACAATCTACAACCTCATGGTCTGGCATATTCCCAACTCAAACATTGCCATCAAGCAAGGGGATCAACATTTTTTCAATGGAGAGTGCAGGAAGGTGTGCTAGGGGTAGCACCAGGCATACTGAAAAATCAGGTGCCAACCTGGTGAAGGTACCAAACAGGACTACAGTCATAGAGTCATAGAGTTGTACAGAGCAAAAACTGACCTGTTTGTTTCAACTTGTCCATGCTGACCAGCAATCCTAAATAAATCTTGGCCCATTTGCCAGCATTTGGCTTATATCCTTCTAAACTCTTCCTATTCATATGTCCATCCATGTGTCTTTTACATGTTGCAATTGTACAAACCTCCACCACTTCCTCTGGCAACTCATTCCATACACGCACCAACCTCTGTGTGAAAAGTTGCCCCTTAGGTTCCTTTTAAATCTTTTACCTCTTGCCTTAAACCTATGCTTTCTAGTTTTGGACTCCCCTATCCTTGGGAAAAGACCATGATTATTCAAACTATCCATGCCCCTCATGATTTTATAAACTTCTATTCAATGTTCCAGAGAAAATAGCTTCAGCCTATTTAGCCTTTTCCCATAGCTTTAACCCTCCAACCCTGGCAACACCTAATAAATCTTTTCTGAATCATTTCAAATTTCACAACATCTTTCCAATAGCAAGAAGGCCAGAATTGCACACAGTCACAAAAATAGCCTGTCCAATGTCTAGTAACCTCTCAACTCCTATTTTCATTGTACTGACCAAGAAAGTCAAGCGTACCAAACACTTTCTTCACTATCCTGTCTGCTTGTAAGTCCACTTTCAAGGAACTATGAAGCCAAACACCAAGATCTCTTTGTTTGGCAATACTCCCCAGGACTTTAAAATTAAGTGTACAAGTCCTGCCCTGATTTGCTCTATCAAAATGCAACTTCTCACATTTATCTAGATTAAAATCCATCTGCCACTCCTCAGTCCATTGGCCACCTGATAGACCATAAGCAGCAAGAGATAGATGGAGTTAAGTGATCCCACACCTAACAGATCAGATCTAAGCTCTGAAGTCCTGCCACATCCAGTCGTGAATGGTGATGGTCAATTAAACAATTCATTTGAGGCGGAGTCTCCACAAATAAACTCACTCTTCATGATGGGAAAGCCCAGCACTTCAGTGCAAGAGATAAGGTAGCAACATTCACAGCAATCTTCAGCTTCTGGTGTCAAATGGGAGATCCATCTTGGCCTGTTCCATTGCTGCTCATCATCACAGCTGCCAATCTTCTAATAGTTCGATTTACTTCACATAATATCAAGAAATGGTTGAAGGCACAAGATTCCATAAAGTCTACGGGTCCTGCCAACATTCCAGGAAAGTACTGAGGACATGTGCTGCAGAATTTGATGTGAATTCAGACAAGCTGCTCCAGTGCAAGGTACACTACCATTATCTACCCAACAATGTAAAAAAATTGCACAGACATGTGCTATAAACCAAAAGCAGGAGAAACCTAACAAGGTTAATTATCACCCCATCTTCTCTCAGTCAGTAGTAAAATGATGAAAGGGCTCATCAACAGTGCTAGCAAGCAGCAGTAGCTCAGCAGTAACTTCGTCAGTGACGCCCAAATTGAGTTTCACCGCAGCCACTCAACTCCTGACTTCATTACAGCCGTGCTTCCAATGTGAATGAAATATTGAATTCTAAGAGGCAGATGAGAGGGACTATGCCCTAGAAAAGCTACAGTTAATGCAAATCAGGGAGAAAAGCATCCCACTTGATTAGCACCACACCTACAAACATCCACTCCCTCCACTACCAATGATGGTAGTGGCAGTGTGTACTATCTACAAGATGCACTGACCATCCTTAGATAACAGCTTCCAAACCCATGGCCACTTGCAGTTAGGACAAGAATAGCAGGTCATGGGAACGTCACCACTACACTCTCCATTCCAATCCACTTACCATCCTAACTTAGAAGTATATTGCTGTTACTTCAGTATCGCTGGGTCAAAATTCTGGAGCTCCTTCACTAACAGCATTGTGGATCCACATTCAGCACATGGACAGCAGTGGTTCAAAAGTAATCTCAGCACCAACTTCTCAAAGGTAACTAGGGATGGGCAATAAATGCTGGACCAGCCAGTGAATCCTACATCCCTTGAATGAATAAAGTAAAACTATATATTTTTGATCTTGGAGCATTTGGGTTAGACAGGAAGAGTTGGAATGCATCTTCAATTCAGATCACTGACCTGCTGACACTTACATGTTAATGTCAGATGAGGACAGCACTGGGTTGCGCTGTGATGGCTGTAATAGTCAAATAGCTTGATGATACTTTGAAAATTCATGAAATAATAACCAGGGCAATGTTATTCATGGAGTTATATCCCATATGCAGTCACTACTTTCAGGGTGGAATTGGAGTAACTATTCAATTAAGCATTTAATTAAAATGGCATTTGTTATTCATTTATTATAGATCTTACAGTAAAAAAGTATGTTTTACAGTTTTGTATGTGAGCACAGAGGTACAGAACATGATTTGAACAAAGCTAACTTAGCTAAAAGACATATGGAACTTGTTATTACCTCGACACCCACTAAATCCTTCTGAAAAGTACATCCATCCAAACCCAAAGTATATACCATTGATGTGCTGCTGGAAGAAGGATGTATGTTTGGAGCAATTATAGCAGGTCAGGAGCATCTAGAGGTATTTGATTCTGCAACAATCATTGCTGCTATCAACAAGTTAGTAAAACACCCAAAAGGTAGCTCATCCAATATAATAGCATCCAGCATTTTATGATATATGCAAGCTATGTTCTTCAAGATAACATGGTGCTAACATATTCACTCTGCCTTGTGTGTTAGTCTATATAACATATACCAGATGGAGATGGGTTTTATTGAGACAGGTATCTTGATAGTTTTTAACAACATTGTCTATTAACACTGTTATAAAGTCTCACACTTACACATATTTAGGTTCTATGCTGTTTTAATGACTACATTACATGACTGAGTGATTGATGCTACAATATAGGAGAAAGTGAGGACCACAGATGCATTAGATCAGAGTCAAAATGTGGGGCGCTAGAAAAGCACAGCTGCTCAGACACCATCTGAGGAGGAAGAGAATCGACATTTTGGGCATAAGGCTTTCATCAGGAATGATACAATATGCTGACTCCAGGAAATTGAGACCTCTCTGCTGAAATATCACATCTCTTGATATTTTCTAACAGTATAAAAGGTTCATTGGTTTTTGGGGGTTTATGGAATAACACAACAGATCTCTTAATTTGATTTTCTAATATTCGGATACTTTCAATTTATGAAAATCAACAATAAAACAGAAATTTGTGAAATCTAACTTAGATAGCTTCTTGTCTTGCTAAGCTCCACTAATTGTGTTACTGTTCACACTGAATTATTGGGCAAAGCTAAATTCTGGCATAATAATGTGTAATGTAGACTTCAAAATATTTTTATGATGGTAAAATCACACAGTAAGCACCACATTTTTAAGGTAGGATTAAGGGTGCACAAAGACAAGCAGGTATGCTTCCTGCCAAAGACAAGATTTTCTGAAATGTACTTTACTGGAATGAAAAGTAATATTGTCCCTGGAATAAATCACAGTTTTCCTAATAAGTCTTCAAAAGTTAAATCGTAACATTAGTGAGTAATTTTTAAAAACTATGACTAACAATTAGAACGTTTCAAATTCCTTCAAATATTTATCATGTAATTTGCATTAATTTTGATTATAATGCAAACAGCATTTGGATGCAAGGTGTCTAGTTTAATGTTTAGATTTATTACAATGTTGTTAATTATTCACGTTCCAGTTAAATCAAAACAAACCCTGTGCATATTCCAGAGTTACTACTGTTTATAACAGTGTAATGAAAAAAAAAACATAGCCATAAATAATGCAGCTATTAATTTGTTGCATTTTAGTCAATCTGTCAAATCTCAAAGCGTTAAGAGGCATAAATTACTGGCTGCTTATCATCGGAGTGCAGCTTGCCCTCCTCACGGTACTGGCTCCTAAGTCTCAAGCATTATGCTGCATGTCATAATGAGGTGTATTCTACCATAACTTTTTAACGCAAATGTTAGACATATGCTCAGATATTCTGATCAGGATTATAGACCATTTTGTTTTCTGACACTGTATTAAAAATTAAGAAGTTATTTTTAGATCTTCAGCCCTGGAGCTTTAGGGATAGAGAACTCCATTTATGAAGTTGTTCAGGAATTCCTACAATCATCAGTGAAAAGAATCTTCACAGAAACCCCTACCTTTTGCAGCAGTCACTGTGCTGTGTTGGGAGTTTGAAATGTCACTTTGAGAGTTTGTGTGAAAGGGTGAGTTTGTGAGGTAAGTGTGAGATAGGGTGGCATCCGGTTGAGTGGTAAGGGTGCTAGGTGGGCAAATTTAGGCTCTGCAGATGGGTAACATGGCAGTTTGGTCAGGTCAGTCGGGTACTAGAAGGCATTGTGGGGTGTGGGAGGCCAGGAGACTTAGATGGGTTGGATGCCAGACAGATAGGATGTCAGGGTTCTAGGTAAGTGAATGAGTCCTTCGGATAGTTCGGGGATTAGGGTGTGTGTGTGATTGGGAGGTGTCTGATAGGTGGGAGGTAGAGTTGAGTGGATGGACAGCCAGTCACGTGGAGGAGGTTAGGGGTGGGTGTTGTCATGATCTGTATTATTGCATTGGGTAAGAGGTGAAATTGGAGGGAATCAGTGTGGGATGGGTCTGATCATGGGTAGCTGTCAGGAGTCTGGAGAGCTTAAGAGGTCAAAAAAGGTGTGGCTGAGGGTCAGTAGTAAGTTGGGAGATCAGTTTGATAGTACTCAGGAGTTTCAAGTGATATTATTATGCTTAATTGAGTCAGAATCTTCTGATGTTTCCAACTTTAAAGGGCTTTTTCCTAGGGTTCCAGATGCAGAGGAATTGCCAATCAGAAGTTTAAATTCCTTGGGCAATTCATAGAAACATAGAACATTACAGCATAATACAGGCCCTTCAGCCCTCAATGTTGCGCCACCTGTGGAATAAACCTGAAGTCCATCTGACCTATACTATTCCATTCTCGGCCATATGCCTATCCAATGACTATTTAAATGCCCTTAAACTTGACAAGTCTACTACTGTTGCAGGCAATGCATTCCATGCCCCTACTACCCTTTCAGTAAAGTAGCTACCTCTGACATCTGTTCTATATCTATCACCCCTCAATTTAAAGCTATGTCCCCTCATGCCAGCCATCACCATGCAAAAAAAGGCTCTGACTGTCCACCCTTTTTAACCCTCTGATTATCTTATATATCTCAATTAAGTCACCTTTCAACCTTCTTCTGTCTAATGAAAACAGCCTCAAGTCCCTCAGCCTTACCTCATAAGACCTTCCCTCCATACCAGGCAACATCCTAATAGATCTTCTCTGAACCATTTCCAAAACTTCCACATCCTTCCTATAATGTGGGGACGAGAACTGTACGCAATATTCCAAATGTGGCTGCACCAGAGTTTTGTACAGCTGCAGCATGATCTCATAGTTCCGAAACTCAATCCCTCTTCCAATAAAAGCTAACACACCATAGCCTTCTTAAACCTAACAAACTGGGTGGCAACTTTAAAGGATCTATGTACCTGGACACCGATTTCTCTCTGCTCATCTACACTACCAAGAATCTTATTATTAACCCAGTACTCTGCATTCCTTTTACTTCTTCCAAAATGAATCACCTCACATTTGTCCATATTAAACTCCATTTGCCACCTCTCAACCCAGCTCTGCAGCTTATCTTTGTCTGTCTGCAACCTACAACATCCTTCGTCACTATCCACAACTCTACCGAGCTTAGCGACATCTGCACATTTACTAACCCATCCTTCTATGCCCTCATCCAGGTCATTTATATAAATGGCAAACAACAGTGGACCCAAAACATATCCTTGCAGTAGATTAGAGTAGTGCTGGAAAAGCACAGCAAGTCAGGCAGCATCCAAGTAGCAGAAAAATCAACATTTCAGGCAAAAGCCCTTCATCAGGAATAAAGGTACTCGTAACTGAACTTCAGGATGAACATTTCCTATCAACCACCACCCTCTGCCTTCTTTCAGCTAGCCAATTTCTGATCCAAACCACTAAATCACTCTCAATCCCATGTCTCTGTATTTTATGTAATAGCTTACCATGGGGAACCTTATCAAATGCCTTACTGAATCTATATACACCACATCAACTGCTTTACCCTCATCCAATTCCTGAAGAGTCTGCTGTGATTTTGATTCCACATGCGCAACACCAGTCTGCCCTGCTTCAACAACTCTCTTATCATTGGATTACATGGTCACAATATAAAAATAACAGAATCCCGAAAGTGTGGAAACAGGATATTTGGTCCAACAACTCCACACCTACCCTGTGAATGGTAACCAACCCAGACCCATTCCTCTACATTTGCCCCTGAGTAATGTACCTCACCTGCATGTCCCTGAACACTATGGTCAAGTTAGCTTAGCCAATTCACCTAATCTGTACATCTTTGGACTGTGGGAGGAAACCGGAGCACCCGGAGGAAACCCACACAAACACAGGGAGAATGTGCAAACTCCACACCATCAGTCACCCAAGGCTGGAATTGAACCCAGGCTTCTGGCACTGTGAGGCAGCAGTATTAACCACTGAGTCATTGTGCTGGTGGAGACATCACCTTTGAGAAACAGCAAAATACAAATTCATCTTTGATGGTCGTCACTAACCAAACATTATTGGGTTGACCGACTGTTGATATTTAGTTTTACTTTAGTAAATAGAGCTATGTCTGTGGTGGGAAATATAACTGGCAAACATACATTCCCTTTTGTGTTACCAGTCAAGATGAACTTCTGTCCCAACTTATTGGAAGTTCAATGCTTGGCAAAAGTCTTATTATTCCCACTATTAACTTGGTTCATGTTCTGAGTTGGTTTACAACTGTGCTTCACCAATTTCTTCAAACATGGAGGAGTAATTATAAATGAAATGTGTGGTGACTCCTTTTACTGCCATTTCTCTAAAGAGCTTCTTCAAAAAAAAGGTGCAGTTGAGAAAACCAACATGACAGATTCTGAGTTCCAAAAGGAAATTAATATTTGGCACATAAAATGATAAAGCTGCCAAATAAAATTTCTTTTTCTGGCTGTGGTAGTGAAATTTGTATATAATATTAATATTTTCAACATTTTTATGTGGTTTGCTTCAGACCTGCTCTGAAAAGACTCAAAATCTGAACTGTTTTACCAGAATTCATTACTTGCTTTCTGATAACTTTTGATCCCAAATACTTGAACCCTCTGTCAATATGATAAAACCATTTGTATCAACATTATCATTTGCCTTCACAATATTGACATTATATCAATGGAGAAATAAAAATCATTTTGTGACATCTCATTTAATGTTCCTCTTGCCAACAAAGTCTGTTCCATTCTAGTTAGTATAGGTTGTGAATCTCTTTCACCTTTATGTAAGTATCATTGAATATCTCCTGTGCAGAAGGAGCTCATTTGGCCAATTGAGTCTGTACTGACCCTCCGAAGATCATCCCTCACAGACCCTCCTCCCTAAACTATCCCCATAGCCCCACATTTACCATGGCTAATCGACTTAGCCTGCACATCGCTGGACACTACGGAACAATTTCACATGACCAATCTGTCTAACTGTGCGGACTGAGCAACACGGTGGCTCAGTGGTTAGCACTACTGCCTTACAGCACCAGGGTCCCAGGTTCGATTCCAGTCTTTGTAGAGCTTGCATGTTCTCCCTGTGTCTGTGTGGGTTTCCTCCGGGTCCTCTGGTTTCCTCCCACAGTCCAAAGATGTGCAGGTCAGGTGAATTGGCCATGCTAAATTGCCACAGTGTTAGTCAGGGGTAAATATAGGATAGGGGAATGGGTTTGGGTGGATTTCTCTTCGGATGGGCGGTGTGGCTTTGTTGGGCCGAAGGGCCCGTTTCCACACTGTAGAGAGTCTAAAAGAAAACTGTGTAAGGAAACCAGAGCACACTGTGAAAACCAACGCAGATAGTCACCCAAGGCTAGAATTAAAGCTACATCCCCTGGCACTGCAAGGCAACAGTGCTAAACTCTGTGGCACATGCTGACTTGCTACTGGATTGTATTTCACACCAGTCTTGTAACCTATCACTCTGGCAACAACAGCAACTTGTATTTATATCACGTCTTTAGTGTTGTAAAATGTATCACTGTATCTTGGTACTGTACGTGTAACAACAATAAAATAAAGCCATGTTGATGAGACATGAACATGAACGTGGTGAGAGGAGTGAGTTTTAAGGATGTGTTAAAGAAGGAGAAAGAAGAAGTGATATAGGACCATAGTCAATGGAGTCAAGGAGAATATTCTTTACTGGTTAGAGTCATGTCTAGCACATAGGAAGCTGGTTGTGGATGGGCGAGGTCAGCCATCTCAGCTTCATGACACATCTGCTGCTCTAGCATTGATGCTAACAGTGCCTGGCTTACCCTGCCTCTGTGTCACTCCTTCAGTCAAGGCCTAAGAAAATTGGGTGAGTTTCATGTCTCTGCTTCATTCCTCTATACTGGTTGTTACCACTGTAGGAAATATCCTCCAGTATGTCCCAGGCGTTGTCAGAACACCTGAAGCTCTCTCCTCTGAACTGCACTCAGCTCTGGTCATCTGTTCTACTGATTTGCCCCTTAGCTCACTGAGTGAAAATCTCCTTTCTGATGGTATTAAATGCCACAATGACTGACCTTCTGCTTATCTGAGCATAGTGTCAGCTGTGAATGAGTTGGGATTTGACTGCTTCTGATCCACATATACAAATATTTAATCTGCAAGACAACATTAAGTTCCATTCAAATGCATGCAGATATAACATAAGTATTCCAGTGGTGAGTTCAGTTGTCTTATTGTCACTCATACGTGGCATTGCTGCCCCATTGCTACTTCTCCTTTGGTATTATGCGGCTACAGAGTTCCTGGACCCAGGCTGCTGATTCGGTTCCTTATCTATGTTCTTTTGGCCCTTCACATTAGCTCACTCGCACTCCATCAGGCTCCACTAAATTCCACCAAGTGACACATTTTTCAGACTTAGCAATGGAGTAGAATAACTCTGTGATGTGGAAATAGTCTATCTGAAATTTATTTAGGCAAATCATCCTTCAAAAGATACCTAGTTTTCAGGGTATTGATGAAGTTTTTGTTGCCAACAAGGTAATGTTACCGTGGTTAAAGAAGTGGGAAGGATTCTAGGGAAGCAGGTAAGTCGTATCACTCACCTGGCATCCACTGTGTCTCCCTCTTCTAAAAATGAGCTGAACGCACAGATAAAAACGAAGTGGCATTTCTTTATCTTTAGCTTACTATTTGTACAAATCTAAATAGAGAGCACATTGTGCCTGAGGTTATGTTGCTTTC
The DNA here is from genome assembly GCF_020745735.1 of Hemiscyllium ocellatum. Taxonomy (NCBI): domain Eukaryota; kingdom Metazoa; phylum Chordata; class Chondrichthyes; order Orectolobiformes; family Hemiscylliidae; genus Hemiscyllium; species Hemiscyllium ocellatum. The sequence continues at coordinate 86,080,878 of NC_083402.1, read as the reverse complement.
ATCAGTTTCACATTATCGGCACTTTCTCAAAATATAATGAAAAGATCTAATGTTAAAACATGGACTGTACACTTGGTATTATACTTCAGTGTTGAGCTCTTCTATGGTTCAAAAGCCAATTGAGCATTTGGAATATCGTCATGAACACTTAATTTAATGATTTCAGTGCAATCCTCATATATATTTTAGAGCTTTGACAAATAAAACTGTTAACTTTATAACATTGTGGGCCTGAAGTCTGAGGAGCCACAATAGCAACAGTCATGCCTTATTCTGTCCATTTTGACCTTGCATCAGCTAACATTTGGAACCACATCCCATTCAAACAGTTAGATAATCAAATCTAAAAAAACCCAGAGATTATTGAAATTTTAAAAATCAATTCCAGATAATAGGGACAAACAAATGACAAAAGATAAAAACAAATCCTATCTTCATTATTGGTTTCATTTAACTCTGCATCCATCTTCAGAGTTAAGTTAAACATAAAAGAGGAATAATCATAAGTACAATAAATGCAGGCTTTATTCATGAAAATAAACGTCCTAAGGATTATTAGAAACCAGCTGGGAAATACAGTGAAAGATAACAGAATTACAATCTTCAAAAAATCCACACAGCTGATAGTAAATTGCATTCACTGGAGATAAACTTCCAAAGCAATGCAAGTAATGGAACCCTGTGTCGATATTAACAGTAAAATACTTGGCTACAGGGCATAATATCTTCAGCTGCTCAAAATCAACACTCCTGCAGATGACCATAAGAGGAGGGAATAAATAATAAACCTCTTAGTCACAGCGATAACAATATTCAATGGGTGTCTTGCTTTCTACATGAAAATCATGCAAGATATTATTAAAATACATAAAGCACACAAGGGTGTTGTTGGATTTAGGAAGGACTGTTAAAGTAATGACATGCAGGGAACATTATACTGATTTTTATGTTAAATGGATTCTGTATCCAATTTTCCATTGGCACAAATGTGTAATGTCTTATTTTAGAGGTCATTATCTAAAATCTTTCTTCTCTTGAACTGAATAAATATACTGAATGAATTCAAATCTGCTGTGAGCTGGATCTCATGAATTAGCAGATTTGTGTGTCTCATAGTTTTGATTTTGGACACCAACAATATCTAATGTTTTACTGAATTTAAAGTTTGCCATCAACAGAAGTTGTGTTTCTGTGTCACTTTTAGCAAAATGTAATGGTTACAAACAATGACTGTAAACTGGCCAAATACTTAAAATTGGATGGTCCCTGCAGACAACATAGGACACCACAGAGCACCAGTTATTGGATCATGGAGTGATGGAATCCTATTCTCTATACTGACATTTCTTGAAATAAAATGCATTCTGATTTACCAAACATTTCATCCTAATGAGAATGGGAAAACCAAAGAGGGAATCACCCAGGCAATCTGCATTGTCTAACAGCTATGTAATGATAGCCATTATATAGAATTACATTGAAATTACTTGGCTGCCTGTAGAACCAGTCTGTGAAGACCAAACAGCCCATTTTGATATTTATCCATTGAAGTAGTCTTGGTCTGATATGCCTGCCCTGTTTCTATTATTACTTTGTCCTTCTTTCTTGAACCAGCTTTATTCGCTACATATTTAATGTCCTGTGAACCTGAACTCATAAATCTCAAATGACCCAACCGTCCCCAATTTAAAAACATAATGTTCACTTAAATGCTATTTTATAAAAGTAAATCACTTCATACGATTTTGCAATTTTTTCTCACTCTATTACTTTATAAATATTCATTGGTCTTCAAAACTCATTACTTTGCCTTCTATTTTAGAGTCCTTGGATAACTTATCTGTCCAGTGTACATGCGGTATAGTGAGCCCTAAAGTAAATACATTAGAGACCCAACAACTACTTCCTCCATAAAATATCACGAAGCATTTTGCTTATTAAAGCATGATGATAATTCATAACTTTTTTGTCTTGCAACAATAACTTGTGTGGTGAAAAACTGCCCACTTGAAGAAAGTATCATCATGTTTTAGCTTCCATTTTGATATTTTAGTCTTTAAAAATAATGCAACTATTATGTATTATAATGCCATGGGGAGGTGATGGCCTGGTGGCATTAATGTTAGACTATTAATCAAGAGGTCTTGATAATATTCTGGGGACCTGTGTTTGAATCCTGCCATGGCAGATGGCAGAATTTGAATTGATAGCTGGAATTAGGAATCTAATAATGACCATGAAACTATTATCAATTGTCAGGAAAAACCCAACTGTTTCGCTAACGGAACTTTATGGAAGGAAACTGTCTTCTTCACATGGTCTGGCTTACATGTGACTCCAGACCCACAGCAATGTGGGGGATATTTAATGCAATTAGAGATGGGTAATAAATACTGGCTGAGATAGTGATACCAACATCCTGTGAATGAATGTTTTTAAAAAATGTTGCCTCCCATGGATAAAATCAGCTGAAGAATAAGTCAAGCAAACAAATCACTTGTACCATTCTGTTCTACTTTCCAAGGAGCACCGATACACCAACTCTGACAGTCATGTTCATATCCATGATTTTTCATGAAGATCTGCAAGACATAATTCACAATAAGAAAAATTTTACAGTTAGATAAACGGAGAAGGTTATTTGATACTTATATTGGCTTAGTCTCGTATTTCATGCGTTTGAGAGGACACACTGTGGAAGGCATGAGGTCAAACAGTCATGCAAGATCTTCAAGCTCTTATACAAGAAAGCAATGACATGATTTCAATGCAGGAACGTGTTTTAAAATAAATTGCTTTAATGTACTGCATAAGCCAGCAAAACAAGTTTGTCAAACAGTTCTCTTTAAAACTTGCGCGTCCTAAATGACACGTTTATTTTTGCCTATCCTGATCTTTGTGACCATGCTAAAACCAGGAAAAATGAAAACTCTGTGGAAGGGTATAGTAGGGTTGTAATTTGAAGGAATAATCTACATTTTTAATTATTTAATAATCGCATACAGTTGTGATACATTGTTTACACAAAATTCGAGGATCAAGATCTGTCTCCCTCAGCTTAATAATGCAACTGAACTAAATAATTTGGAGGATTTTGTTTTGCCTGAGTTAATAGGAACACCACTCCTGATTAAATTAAACATGATAAACTGTGCTCTGGCCATTTAATGAGGCTACTTTTAGCCTTTAGGCATAAATCCTGGCATCCTACAACTTTTCTTTTCTAAAATCTTTATTTTACTAAATCCGAGTTTCCTATGGCCTCCCTCTTAGCAGTTCTCCCCATGACCAATTCAAATTTCATATGATCATTCAAACTCAGTCCTTTGTCAGAGTTCCTGCTTACAGTGTTTATGGCATTTACTTATTACTTGTGGTTTAGTGTAATTCCGTCTGAAGCAACTAAAAGGACAAATGAACGAATTATTCAGTTATGTGAGGAATAAAAGGTCCCTCTACGAAGAAGAAGGCATTGTTTTAAAGATCAAAAGAAAATTACTGAAAGAGATATTGTATTTAGCATTATAATGCCATAGGCTTTTAAATTTTATAAGAAACCACTATGGTTTAAATCTTACAATCTTTTGACTAAGTGAGAATTGCGTGGAATTTGTTTTGTGTTTTTCATCATGAGGCCTGGTGCACTTTCTCACTGTATCTTATGAAACCCGCTTAATTAACAACCTACCGGACCACCACGGAGTCCAATTCTAGCCCCACTTTACTATGCACTGTTCCTGGAACAACTAACTACTGCTGGGTTACACTGGGATTAACTGGCATTGCTTGGGCTTGCACCATTGGTAAAAGTCCCGTTGTGCACTTGGACAAGCAATGTCACTCTGTGGACTCCTTGCACAGATCCTCAGATTTACCCCAGAAATGGCAGATGGGCAAATCAGTGACCCACTTTGTGAGTAGTGACCCAGAAGCTCTGCTGGACAGTGTAGTGTAGGTGGGACTTCCTGTTCTGCCAGCACCAACAGTGGATACCAAATTCAGGCCATGCCAACCTGGTCTGAGGTTGCCACCCAGTTTAGAGCAGTCTTAGCCATCTGGAGGAGTGCAAGAAGAAAGTTAATGCCCATTTTCAATCCACCAGCGTAAGTGTCACCTCCTTCTTTCTCATACACTCTCTCTATCTCTACTGCTGTACTCATCTGCCACCAACACCAATGTTCTATCGCTGTCACTGTTTCACACAACATCTTCTTTCACTTGCTCTCACCCATCCTAACCCATGACACGATTAACCCTGCATGCCCTCTGAGCTCCCAACTCACTCGCTTGGGACACTTACCTACCTGCACCAAAAGTAACAGCCGTGCCATCCACTTACAACTCCATTAATGCCCTCCTCTGTCTCAGGAAGAAACCAACCCACAACAGGATAGCAAGAGTCAAAGTATTCCAGTAAGCTCCCTGAGATTCAGATCCTCATCCCGTAGGTGGTGAGCATCTTGACACAGGCAGCTCCAAATGGCTGAGTGACCATGACAAAACCCCTGGGTGGGTGTTGGAAACTGCCTTAACATCCCGTACAGGGAAGCAAAGACTATCTGCCTTGACTTGACTGAAGCTTGTTGACAACCAGGACAAACCACCTGCCATTGTGTCCGTGTTAACAGCAAGGCAAGACAGAAGTAACATGAGTCTCCTGGCTCTGATTGAGGAACAAAGCAATAAAAGACAATGTCAAACAGGGATGATATAAGTGAGCGCAATGAGAACAAGCGAAGAGCCCAGAGGTGCAACTGGTTCAGTCCATGAGCTGGGTCCATTGTCCCTGAGCATACATGTCTTTGCTGCAGCATCACAGTGGTAGTTGTCAGTACAGCCCAAAGTGCAGCATGGATGTGCAGTAGTGTCCTGTAGGTTGATCAGAGATGTGCTCTTAAGGTTGTTAGAGGCTGGCATAGATGCTAAGGCTGTGGACAAGGGGTACATGTGGCTGGTGCTGATGTAGCGTGCCCTGATATGTTAGTGATCAGTGGCCAACATGGAGGTCCTTCAGAGCAAGTGGTACGCTGAAGTCGTTAGGTACCTGCTGGCTTCCACACCATGTTTTCTCGATGTCTGACTTTTTTGGTGCATTTGGTAAAATGGGAAGCTGAATATTAATGAGGTAAGTTAACCCATTAACAAAGTGTTTAACAAGCAATAATTCCCCTTTGATGACAAAATTCCACTGCTGATCAAGAAGCTTGTCTTGACCCCCAGCAGATGCTCTCAATATCGAAATGGACCTTGCTGAACTTCTCATCCGATTCTGCTACAAATCCCATTATAGCCCACATCATTCAGGCCATTTAATATTCTACCTAATATGACTTCCATGAAAATTTACTCTAATCTGTAATCCTTTTTGTATTCAAGTCTATGTTCAACAATCATTTATAAGATTTTCTTGCCCTTGTTAGCATTATACACCAGCTGTCTTCGCTCCTATATGTTGCCTGAGCTGCTATCCATCTGTCTCTGTATACTTGCCCCTCCCCTGATGCTTCCAGATAGATTGTTTTGCACTTCAACTACCTTACCTCTTATTAGGCCACATTCACTTTTCCTGGTAGAATCTTTTCACAAGTTATATTTGTGTGCAATAAACTGCAGGATTCAATAACATTAACTTAACAAACATCTATCCTCATCACATAACATACAGACCTGAATGTTTCACACTCTAATACTGACTACACATTTTCATGACACTCACTGATGCTTAGCAGTAGGTATTTGGGTTGAACAGGGACTGACTGAGAAGGTAGTTATGATTTGGAGATGTCAATGTTGGACTGAGGTGTACAAAGTTAAAAATCACATAACACCAGGTTATAGTCCAACAGGATTATTTGGAAACACTCGCTTTCAGAGCACTGTTCCTTCATCAGATGGTTATGGATGAAGGAGCAGCACTGATTTTCTTGAGTACAAGAATGAAGAATTTTATTGCCACTTAATAACACTCCTAAAATTAATTTTAAAAATGACATCAGACACATGCACAAAAGGGCAAAACTCAGAAGGAAATTGCAATGTCATTATTACACTCATTGAAAGGAAAAAGCAATTGCAGTTAATTGCAGCCTGAGGGTTCTCAGGTCTGAGAATGACCTGACCCCATTTAACCATTGTCACACTTCTTCCCGTGTGGTGCAGTTTGTAGACATATGTAAGTTCTCAATGAACTGTTATTCCTTTGAGGCTTCAATTTCACTGGACATTAGGTTTTGAGGCTGATGAAAAAGACAGACAGTGAGAGTGAGAGCGTCTGCTAATTCTTGTTTACAAACCATCATTCCGTGTCTCTGCTCTGCTGCAAGTTGGGTGTCAGCTATAATTATTTTTTCAAGCTGAAATTGCAAGTTTCATTTCAAGTTCATTCCAGATAAGTGTGAATCAAAAAGGAGATAAAGATGTTAATTTTGTCTCAAACTGATCCTTGTTTACTGATGGTTTAATGAGCTTGGCTCAATCTGCTCAGTCTACCAGCCAATTTAGCTCAGTATTTGCCGCCTTCTTAAAACATCACTTTAACTATGAAGATCTCAGGTATTAGAATCAGATGATGGAAATGTTCTAGCTTGTATTTACCATTGTCATAAAGGCTCTTGTGGTGCAGTTGTAGTGTCCCTATCCCAGGACCAGGAAGCCAGGTTCAAGTCCCGCTTACCAGAAGTGTGTAATAACATCTCTCTGAACAGGTTGTTTAGAAAAATAGGTCACCACTGTCATAACAGGTACTCAAAAAGGGTTGGGCATTGGTAGCATGGGGATTGTTGTGGTAGGGATAAACGTATACTTAAAGAGTAATCAGATCATGCATAATCTTATTGAATTGTGGCACAGGCCTGAGAAGCTAAATAGTCTAACCTCTTATCCCTTGGTTTATAATATACTGCCACCTTGTCCTCCTTGCCTCCTGGAGCTCCAGCTCTGCTCAATGTGCAGCAGTTGGAGTTTCTTTGTTTGGCATCATGTCCACCTTGCCTTCTCTTTCCATAGCTGCTGTCAAACCAGCTGAGGGCTGCTGGCATTTTATATCTTCATTTCATAATTACAGGATCCACAGTACTTTGCCCTTGCAATATTTTCAGTTTTATTTTGAATTTTGCAATCAAAGGAGTGTGCACAAAGGTATTAGATCAATTCAACTCTATCTGCCTTTTCATATTCATTTCTAAACCTTGTTTCCTATTACAGGAAGAATTGTTTAAATCACTATTTGTACCATCATTATTATTTGGAGATGACAATCTAAGGTAAGCTGGCAGTAAAATAATATTTGTGTGTGCAATGTGTACCAATATCAATTTAAGGAACCTTGAGGACTATTTTCTCAGCTTTGTGGAGATAGTGTAAGAACTGGGGTGGCTGAGAAAATAGGGGAGAACTGAGCAGGGGCAATTCACCATTGCAGTCCTATCACTTAGGGACCTTTCATAGAGGTGGGCTGGCCATAAGACAATTTCTTCCATGGAAATAGACATCAAATTAATCCAATTAATAGATTGAAAGCCATCATATGACAGTGACTCTATTTTCCCACTATTGAAGCAGTCTGAGCCAGATGCAGACACCACCTACTTGACTGAACCACCCTCCTGGCAGGGAGCTTGGCGACTGTCAGAGCCAATAGCAGAACAGCTGGGGTCAAAGGCATAATGACATTCTTTCTGAATGTTGCAGTTGGATTTCCCCTCCCCATGATGGCTCTATCAGGCTAGGGCCTCATTATGTAATTAACTTAATGCAAACAGTAAAGAAGTAGTCCATGTAGAGGCACCCTTTATCTGCCTGTCACACCCACCAGTCTTGGTGCCAGCCTGGCATTGCAGTCAACTTTCTGATAGGGCCACCAGCTGTGTCAACCCAGATGAAGCCCATATTGAAGACAGAGGCAAGCTCAGAATCTCCATGTGGGCCTCAACATCAGGCTTCCAACTATCACAAAATCCAATCCTTGAAGTTAAACAAAATTCAGGACTTTGAGTGAAAAATAATAGCAGTCCAGTGGCAATTTGCAAGGTAAAAAAAATGCTTTTGAATGATTCTTCTTCCATATTTTCACTGACGATTTTCATGTGCAGAACCATGAAATGTACAAAATACTTGAAATAGTCTTACTTTTACTCTACATCTGCATTTTAAATACCTAATGCATTCAGATGGAAAAGAAATCAAAGCAACCACATCAAAGAGTTTGATCCTTTATGGGCCAAATTGAAACCAGACAGTTTTCTCATTCTTATATGAAAAACAATCAGTCATTGCTGTAAGCAGCATTTCCAAGCCTCCACCACACTCCCACCACCACCAGCCAATTACACCATCACAAATGTGGTTGCTATGTGGTAACATTACATACAATGCTCAGTGGCATACTTAATACATGTGTGAGTGCTTTGGTCAACTGTAGCACCCCTCTACTTCTTCATTCCATCAATTATTCAATATGTTATGAAGTATATTTTCCAACTACATGTTTTATGTAGTTGAGCAAACCCTTCCATCAAAGCTAACAGACGTTAAAAAGCCAAGTTAAGAAGAATGCTATAAAAGAGCAATGTAAGGTACACGTATGAGTCAAAGTGCATTAACTTATTAAGAATGCAATTGCTTTGCAAGTGCTTGCTTTTTATCTTTAAATAACTAGCATACACTAAATATTTCTTTTGGTGTACTTTGTGTGATTGACAAGATTACATGAGAGGTTTGTTAAAGAGCTGAACTAACTTCAGCATTTTGGCATTTGTAGATGTTGGAGAGGTTTTAAATTATAAATTCACCATGAAAGTAAACACAATAAAAGGTGTAATAAAATATTAATGGAAGATGTAGTGAAACTGTCCTCCACTGCCCGTAAAACAACTTGAATGATTGAGCTGCGAGTCCCAGTCCCGCATGTATTTAAATATTAATCTTTAGTATTTAATAAATGTTCAGAGTCCCTCATGTTTATGATGGTACTTGCAATGTGAATGCTTACCACAGGGAAAAGGAAACACTTAAAGCAAGATGTGTGATTGCTGCACTCGGTTGGTCTTTATTGTTTTGGGTCATTAACATTGACAGGTACTTGGTCAAAGACCACAAATGCACAAAAGGAATTACCCAGAATGCACCACACAAGGCTTTCTGCTATTATCCGTCAATTTCTGTTCAAGCGCAAAGGCAATTTCTGATAATCTCTTATCCTTTGTTAATAATCCCTCCGTAAATCAGAATGTATTAACACAATACACTATTTGCCACAGATATAAAAATATGACATTATTTGCCAGTGCCAACTAATCAAATCAGGGACCTTCCTTGTCAGTATGGCTTACTAAGAACTTATATAATAGAGCACCACAGCACGTAGTGTAGTTGTTTAGAGACATGAGAGGAATGCATGTTTAAATAATGTTTCACTCCTTTTTTTATGTGCTGTAAATCTTCATTTTATAAATATGTGACATTGTTGAGCTTAAAAGCTGAAAAATTCTTATCTGCTGATGTCTCCGTGTAAGTGATCCAGTTGACAGATGGTGCATCTTATAGCTGTTAGGTTTTCATGATCTAACATATACATGAGAACTAACACAACATTTGTGGTTTCAATGCCAATTGAAAAGATTTAGGAATTTGATAATGAAACAAACTTCAGATTGCACTTGATCAGATGAAAGAATCAGTGCCAGTTCTACAAATATAGTTGCCCCTTCATATTGAAAAAATGTTAAAAATACACAGATATAGGGTTGAGTATCTGTTTCTCTTCAGCAGCACCTCCACCATGATTCAGCTGAAATGGCCAGACATGAAGTCACACCCAGTTATGCCTGATTCAAGCCTATCATGTCAGCTTCTAAGATTGCTTTTTCAACATCTCTGAACCTTAAAATCCAAAGTAGAGGCAGGAAGGGAATACCTGAGACCAATTAGCCCTTGATGTAAGTAGTGGATGGACAAGATGGATCATGGTCAGGAAGCCTGAAAAAAGTGGTCAAACACTGAATAACAATTTAAAGTGTGAATACACTTTGGCAGTGATAGACAGTGGGAAGCTTATTGTGGTAAGTAATTTTGGCTGGTTAAATGGCAGCTGCATCTCTACGCATATTTGACAATTCCCAAAGTTTTAATCGTGCTCATTGGATTAAGCACTCTGAGTTCGGAAAGCGATGAGATGACTTTGAAACCTGTTATGTATTCACCAGGTTACAGTTCATCTTGTTTATCTCAGGGCGATGCAGGGATGATTTTCGTTCATAACGGAAACACTAAGACCCAGATAGCCCTGTGGCCAGGAAGCCACTGGAGCAACATAGACTGGACTAGTGCAACAGGGGAATACAAAATCCTCAATGCAACTGACTGTGGAAACTGCCTGGGGCATTGAATTTTCTAATAGGCAATTCCTCTGCATCTGGAGATCACTGAAAGAGCCCATTTAAATCAGAGAATCCAGAGGGTACCACCTCATCTTAAACTTTGTAGTTACCCAGGAAAAGTTAGAGGACTAAATACCTGCTCTAACTCCTGGGTATCTATCAAACTGGACCCCGAATTCACCTTGACCCATTGGGGGAGGGATAGTGTGACAGGTGAATGAGGTGATTATGCCAGGTGGGCAGAGTACCCGAGTGCTCAGTATAGGGAAATGTCAGGTAGGTTTGGGTTGGTTGTTGACATCCTGTCTGTGGGAGACCTCCCCTGACCCTTGAGAGATTGATTATACAGCAATCCCTGTCCACAATCAATCAACTCAATCCTTCCAGACCTGACATCTAGTTCCCACAGGCAACCTGATCCTCACCCCCAGAACTGACAATACCCTTCATTGTCAGCCTGGCCCTGATCCCTGGATCTAAGGTGCCCTCATCCCATCATCCTGACTGTGCCCCGAAAACTGACACACTCTTCCAATTGTCAGACTTAACATCTCAGACTGGCACATGCTTTCTAGCCAGACCTGACAAAGTCAAATGCCAACCCTACCTTCTTCCCACTGCTTGAAGACATCTCCACCATTCTGTCCTACAGGCCAACTCCCCCTGCTGTTGGTATGCTTGACCCTGTACTGGACCAATATCATATACCATGCCCAAATTGAATGCCAGCCCAACACCCCTGCTTCGCATGCTGACCTGATCTCGCCTCCAGCATCCCCCAATCACAAAACCTGAATCCCATAATCTCCCCCTGCCACCCCCTGCCACCCCCACTTCTGCCCGTTTGAATGGGATATCCCACCACATTCCCTCCCCAGACTAGGCATTGCCCAAGTCTGAATCACTCAGTGCATCTCTTGAGCTGACCTGTTTGAAACTGATCCTGAAACTGATCACCCCCTACAGATACAACACCACCAATGACTCTGATATTCCCTACTCTAAGCACTTATTAACCTGGCACCTCACCCTCCTGGCATGCTATACTCACCTTACCCACCAGACACTCTACACATCTCAACTACTTGGTATTTGGCAACTCAAGTGGCACATTCACCAACCCTCCCCTCCCAGTGCACACCAGCATGGTACCCTAATCTGATACTTACCTTGCATACTTACTCATTCATAGGAGCATCAAAGTAGCTGGCTGTACTACTAGACATTAACATCACAGAACACAGCACAGTGTTTGGATTTCACAGTGATTCGCTCTGCCAGTGGATTTGTCGATTTCCTGCCAGCTCTGTAAAAGGAGACCCCTGTCCAGGAATCTCTAACACAAAAGTCATCTAAAGACAAGTAGGTAACTTTAATCTGATCAGGGTTGGATAATGGGTTTCTGAATCAGATCCGAATCTCTGGGACTTTATTTGCAGAAGTTTAAAGTATTTCAAAACGTACAGAATTTTAATGCCCGTATTCACAGCTCTCAACCAGCTTCTTTCTCCGATTCTGTTTTGAAATCCAGAAGGTGCCCACACACACTACTGAACGTTTTTCTTCCTTCACCATATCACCCTGGCCTTTGGTATTCCATCAACCACCATCAGTAAATTCTCAGATGTCTTAGTTCTCTGGCTCCACCCCCAGCCTTAAGCAATGAAACTAACGTGCAATGATCAATTACCAGACCAGCATAATCTAGCACAGATGAAACAAGCCATTCATGCCCAGTACAAAACCATCAGAATTTAATTCAGGTTTCCCTGCTAGAGGAAGGATGTAGTGGAACTTGAAAGGGATCAGAAAAAATTTACAAGCATGTTGCCAGGGTTGGAGGGTTTGAGCTATTGGGACAGACTGAACAGGCTGGGGCTATTTTCCCTGGAGCTTAGGAGGCTGAGGGATGCCCTTATAGAGGTTTATAAAATCATGATGGGCATGGATAAATTGAATAGCCAAGGTCCTTTTTCCAGAATAAGAGGGCCCAGAACTAGAGGGCATAGGTTTAAGGTGATACAGAAAGATATAGAAGAGACTTAAGGGGCAACATTTTCAAGCAGAAGATGGTATTTATATGGAATGAGCTGCTGGAGGAAGTGGTGGAAGCTGGTAGAATTACAACATGCTAGATGTGTACATGAATAGGAAGGGTTCAGGGATATGAGCCAAATAGTTGGAAATGAGACTAGATTAATTTAGGATATCTGATTGGCATGGAAGAGTTGGAGCAAAGGATCTGTTTCCGTGCTGTCAACTCTATGACTCAAAAAGTGCATTGTTTTTATTGGGAATTGAAATTTTATTCTTATGGATTTGTCCATACTGAATTGGGAAACTAGTGCTTCCTAAGTTTTCCTCACAATGACCCCATTTTGATGCTTGATCTCAGCGCATGGAGAGCTAGGACCGTTGGGAAAGCAGATAGGATGGACTAATCGTTTCACCAAGATGTAAGAGTAAGAACAGGGAGTGGCATTACAATGTCATGAGAACAGAGAGATTGAAAAGCAATGGGAGCAAGAGTGGGGTCTGTGGTTAGAAAGCAGTGAAAATGAGAGCAATGGTGGGGGATGGGTTGGAGAGCTGTGAGAATGCCTTCTGGAAACCTAAATACAATATGTCCACTTGTTTCATTTACCTACGTCACAAGATACTTCTTCAGAAAACTCCAAAAAATTTGTTAGACATGGTTTCTGTTTGAAAAAAACCATATTGCCCCTTCCTGATCGTCTTAAACATATTCAAGTGCCCTGTGATAATATTTTTAATAAAAGCTTCGAAATTAACCCTCTGTCAGATGTTAAGCCTGAGTTTCCTGATTTCTGCCTTTCTGAATAAATAAATTACATGGGCCATTTTCCAATTTAAAGGACAATTCCCTGAATATAATGAATTTTGGAAAATCAAACCAACACGTCAACTATTTCACTGGCTACTTCTGTTAAGACCCGAAGATGAAATCCATTAGGACCAGGAGACTTGTCAACTCATAATTCCAACAATTTACTCAGTACTATTTCCATGTTAATTGCAGCTACATTGAGTTACTTCCTCCCTTTCAATTCTTGATTTACAGCTATTTGCTGGATGCAACTTGTATGCTCTTTCGTGAAGACCAACGTTATCTCTTATAACAACAAGCATTGGAATTAAAAATCTCATTTCAAATAGTCTCTAACTACTTGTAACCATCAGTCAAGCTGTGAAATGGCAGCATCCGACTATGGTAATTGTAAAATCAGCTGTGTTTCTCAAATTGAAAAATGCAAGTTTATGTCAAGAGACAGGATGAAATAGTAAGCACATTTTTTAACACAGATTTTTGTCCTAAGTTTTACAGGCAGGACTTTTAAGTGACTTAACAGTTTTGCAGCTCTCTTTAGCAGTTGCTTTTGAAAGTTCCCATTGCTACTTTTGATCGGTCTGAATGAGAAGTCTTCTTGATGTCTGTCAAGTCTTTTGATTGTTCCTATAGACAGGACCCTTTGCTGATTAGTTTGACAAAGGTGATGTAGTCTTTAACCATACTGTAGGAACCTATGAGAAACTGACATTACTATTCGGAAGCAGTCTCATTGAAGGCTCTGGGAGGAAATTGCATCAGGTTCATGGTAAACTGACCTGAGCAGGAGGCAGAGTACCACTCATCCAAGAACAGATCAACTCAGTGTAGCTTATTACATCATTGCTGTTACTTTGACATATGATTTGAAAATGTACTCAGTACTGGGCCATATATAATTACTTCTGGTTTCATTTCAGTGGATCATTGATTATATTTTGCAGTCTGGAAGTGAATTGTTGATTTGTGAAATATGTAAAAGGCTGAAATATCTGTTTTTACAGCAATTCATAGTTTTAAGTAATTTCACGGGAATATTCCAACATTATAGATTGACAACATTATGTACGTAATCTGTCAAAATGCAATTCTTGACTTCGTCATTAGAAAAGGGAGAGAAATTTTAAACGAATAATGAAAGTGGAAATTTCCATTGGTGAATTTAAGCATATAAACATTGTAATTTTAGAAAGAGATATGATATCATATGTTAAATTTCACCTCTTAATGATCCTGATTATTTGAAAATAATTTTATTTTGTGTATAAGCATAGATTCACTCTGATGGAGGATAAACAAAAACTACTGGCACCATAGAGGCATGTATGCTAAATGTTATAATTAATGAACATTTTTAGTTAACATTCATCAATACATCAATCAACCTCCTCTTCCTGCCTGCACCATAAACCTGAGTTTATTTCCTATTTTGAAACCATCCATCTTTTGTCTGCTTTAGTGTAGTTATCGTCCGAATTCCAACTATATAACAATTTGTTATGATTATAAATTGTTATTTGTTATACATATTGTTATATAAGTTATTATATTGTCATATAATTTGTTATTAGATTAGATTACTTGCAGTGTGGAAATAGGTCTTTCGGCTCAACAAGTCCACATCGACCCTCCGTAAAGCAACCCACCCAGAACCGTTCCCCTACATTTACCCCTTCACCTAACACTACAGGCAATTTACTCTGGCCAATTCACCTAACTTGTACATTTTTGGACTGTGGGAGGAAACCAGAGCACCCAGAGGAAACCCACGCAGACACGGAGAGAATTTGCAAACTTCGCACAGACAGCTGCCTGAGGCAGGAATTGTACCCGGGTCTCTGGTACTGTGAGGCAGCAGTGCTAACCACTGTGCCACCGTGCTGCCCACCAAATTCCATCTTTTATTGTTATTTGTTATAGATTTGTGAACCATGAGTTGGGGCATTTCTTAATGTCTCAAACTTGACTAACTCCCACAAGATTTGTGAACAGGAGTTTGAAGTGGGCTGGAATTAGGAATGCTAGCCCCAGAAACAGGCCAGAGGTGATGTGAAGGCATGCTGGTGGCCACACTGGTTGGTTGGAAGACCTGCTTAGTTTTGTGGGATATCATCCCAGTATAGGCTATAACTGTAATACTTGCTAGTTGACATGCCTCACTCACTTTGTTAACACTCCTCTGGAAGACAGGAGCAAGGTAAACAGGCATCTTTTCTTCCATATTTGTCTGTGTTTCACCAATAGCTAATGGACTCAACACTGGAGGGCCCTAAGTAGACTGTTGAAAAGGGGTGTCACAAACAAACTTTGTTTGATTGAATGCTTTATGAGATTGCAAAAAGTTATGCTTTCTTTGTGGTTTTCAATTTTTAATTGTTTACTTGGAAGAATAGGATAAGTTAGGAGGATAAAGGTTTCTTTTTCATTGATGCAATAGATAACTGTGTTAAATGACACTTTTATGGAATTATCAGAGTTGTGGCTTTTTTTACAAATGGGATTTTCAAATCCTCATTCCTGATGAAGAGCGTATGCCCAAAACATGATTCTCCTGCTCTTTGGATGCTGCTTAACTGCTGTACTTTTCCAGTACAGCACTCTCAACTCTGATCTCCAGCATCTGCAGTCCTCACTTTCTCCTAGATTTTCAAACCCTGTTTGTTTACTGTATTAATTTTGCATGTATTTCAAAGACTTGCCATTGTGATTTTATAGCTCATTGGTTTGATACTGAAAGTGGATTCTGGAAGAGTGGTTTATGAAGTTTACGTGAGGCATAGAAAGGATTGGGATAATGCAAGGAAACTAGAAGGAGACTGGCAGGAAAGGAGATATGAGGTTTGCAAGCAATGTAAGGGGGTACCATGGTGCATGAGGAGTAATTGGTAAAATATCTTAAATCTACTTGTCAAAAGGTTCCTGACTCTATATGAGATTTTCCCCAAGGCTCACAAACTGTCTTAACTGACAACATTCTCACCGCCATCAAGAACCCACTCACCTTAGAGAAAATGGCGTCAGAAGAGGTACTTGAATTCCAAATAGGAATCGCAATTTTGAACCTGATAACACTTTAAATGCATAGCCAGACATGGCCCACTTCTTTCCCTGACTTGGGGAAAATGGCAGGCAGATAAATGGCCAGACTTTCTGTTTTAGTTTTCCAATGTGGGTTTACTCAGCTTCAAGAGGGCGAAAATATACTTGTGTAGAAAAAGACTGAAAGTTTGGCCAGAATGACACTTCTACTGAATCCTTAAAAGGATAGACAGAATGACAGTTTTGGAGAGGAATACAGTTGAAGGTTAAAGATATAGAGATGGAAAATATGCAAAAGGTCACAGTTGGAGAAATATACAATTGGGTGTCACAGGGCTCTATAAGGTAGGATTAGATTCCCTACAGTGTGGAAACAGGCCCTTCAGCCCAACAAGTCCACACCTACCCTCCGAACAGCAACCCACCTAGAACCATTTCCCTACATTTACCCCTGACTAATCCACCTAAAACCACTGACAATTTAGCATGGCCAATTCACCTGACCTGCACATCTTTGGACTGTGGGAGGAAACCGGAGCACTCAGAGGAAACCCATGCAGACACATGGAGAATGTGCAAACTCCACTCAGACATTTGCCTGTACTGTGAGGCAGCAGTGCTAACCAGTGAGCCACTGTGCCACCCAAAGGTGAGCCTATGAATGGATTTGAACATAAAATTCAATCTTTTAGCTGTCAAATATGCTCCTACCCAATCCCAACCCTCCTGCGCTCCATCCTGTTCCATTAAATTCATGCCCTATCTCAGGAATAAGCTGTCAGGCTGCTGTCAAGCTTCTGGTTTACTTTCTGCATTTCTATTAAGTATTTGCTTTCCTTTCACAGTGCTGCCTGATCAAATGAAAATCTCAGTTTTTGAAAACTCTAAAGGCCTCACAACAACGTACTACAAGGACCCATAATCTAGAAACAAACTTTGAGGATGTTGGAGAAACCCAGTAGGTCTGTGGTGAGAGAAACACTGTTAATGTTTCCGGTCCAGTATGAGTCTTCTTCAGAACCTTTATTCTAGTCTTGACAAGCATCAATTTAATCTGTAGTGATACCAAAACCAAGATCATTACCAATCTCTGGATTCCCTCAGTTATAGCAAAAGACAAATCCACCCCATCATTGCAGCTGAGCATAACAGCCTTCCTTAATGTACTGAAATCTGAACAATAATCATTTCTGCAGGAAACTCCCCCAAGTGCATCATAACATCAACACAAAGGCACACAAAATTCAAAGAAAATGCTTCGGATCAACTAAGGACCCAGACTTTGAGGTACTTCCAATAACATACAACCAGCTTTACCCCAGCCTCGAATGAAGTAATGGAGTGAGAGAGAAGGAATCCCAAAGAAATTCATAGCTTTAATTTATTATCATTTAATAGCAAAAATATTGTTTTGAAGATTTTAACAAAAAGCTTCCATCAAGTCACAAGGTGTAAAATTGGTAAAAATGTAGCCTTCAGATTGAGTTCTGTGTGCACTTGAAAGGAATCCTGACTTTTTCAGATATTTTACAAACATATTGTGTAAACATGCTTTCTGCTGTTCATGTAGCAGAGTAATGCTGACAGAGAGGGATTAAGGTCCACGGAATTGTTTGGCCAATGTTTTCTTTCTCAAGGATTGACACTGAAACCTTTACCTTTTGAAACTTGAACACTGGACTAGTGTTGGAAATCCACCAGTCCAAAGTCCCAGCATAGTACTTGGTTTCTTTGATTAGTAACCAGCGTTGCTAACCACTGCCAGCAACACCAACCACTTATTACTTTTATTTGTGAACCTTTGGCCCTTTTTTGGAAAGGGAGAGGAGAAAATAACATTCTTTAGATTATTTTAATCATTATTTTATACATAAAAAACAGTAGGATACACAGGACAATGCTCAGCATGGGATGCTCAAAAAACTTCAATTCTGCAATTCCATTGACGGGTATATGGAAATCATCTGGATGAGATAAATCAATGTGGTCCACAAGTTGAAGCCATGCAAATTCCTGGCTAGGAATTTAAATCCCCAAACACATCCTGATACCATGCTTCTTCTCCCAATAGATGATAACAGAACTCAGTGCTGAGGATCTGGCAAGTCTGATTACCCATCTAATTGGCACATCACTCCTCATGATCTTTTTCCAGACTTACATTATTCAAACTTGTGTTAATTAGTGACTACTTGTTTAGTGTCATTATAGAGTGCTGCATATTTTTAACCACATAATTTCAGCATTCCTCTAATTTAATCAACTGTTTCCAATGGCCTTATAAATTAACACAACTTTGGTAAGTATAAATCTTTTCTAGATCATCATGAAATTCATTAATACCCCCTATCCTTAGTCTTCAAGGCCTCTCCAAACCAGGTAGATAAACTGACACTGATTAAATTGCAGCACTATTGTACTCTTCTGATTTCAAAATCTAAACTAAGACCATTAGCTACATTGCATTTGTGACCCTTATGCCTACCTGCTGTCAGCAAAGATGTTTGATCAGATTGTTTATTCAGTGCTGGTCCCTGAGCTAATAAGTGGCAGTCTAATGCTTCTAGCCAGTCATCCTCAGTATAATAATGTTTTAAAATAAATAATGCATTGGCTGTGTCACAAAATGTGTAAAAAGCTGATAGATGTAGAACCTCCACTGCTTCTATTTTAAATGGATGGTAGTAATTGTCTCTTTCAGTTCCTAAATGACACCCCTCAAAGTAGTTCCAAAACAATGAATTATAATCTTTAAATTAGTTGAGATAAAAATCTAATATAGCTGGGACCAGTGAATATCAGAAAACTGTACCAAAAGTACTTCTCATAATAGGGTTTCTGATAGGATAAATGATTTGGAGATGCCGGTGTTGGACTGGGGTGTACAAGTTAAAAATCACACAACTATAACCTGGTGTTGTGTGATTTTTAACTTAATAGGTTAAATGCTTTGAAAAACTAGATGGGTTTAGAGATAATTTTGTCCCAAATTGGGACTGCCTTACTCCTCAAGTGAATAACTGCTAAACTAATAAGTGTGAGAGTATCAGCATTTGCCATTATTATTTGGTAATACTGACTGCAATGTTTTGCACCCACATGTGCTCAGTTAAACACGAAAAATCCGAAAGTTGTTTTCTGTTTCAATTGTACAATGCTTCAGAACTTTGTTGAAGTGAACCTTAAGATATCTGCTCACATGATTGCACCTCATGTTAGCGACAACAGCAGACTGGGGCAGATAATTGTACATTATTGCATTTCAATCCAAATATCCCCACTTTGATACAAAACAGAAGAGAAGAAGGGAAAGATATAAAAGAGACCTACGGGGCAACTTTTTCACACAGAGGGTGGTACATGTATGGAATGAGCTGCCAGAGGAAGTGGTGGAGGCTGGTACAATTGCAACATTTAAGAGGCATTTGGATGGGTATATGAATAGGAAGGGTTTGGAGGGATATGGGCCGGGTGCTGGCAGGTGGGACTAGATTGGGTTGGGATATCTGGTCGGTATGGACGGGTTGGACCGAAGTGTCTGTTTCCATGCTGTACATCTCTATGACTCTACAAAAGGAATACATTATCTTGTAAATTTTTAGTTACCCTAATTACCAACTTTATACTGTTATCATGCCTTAGCAGTTTATTTCTATCAGTATCTGTGTATGCATTGTACACAATTTTCAATCATGCTGGTTCTTAATGGTAGTCAAGTGTTGTTGTAATTGACTGTTCATTTGAAGTTGTTTTGTCAGTCAGTAGCATTCCAATATCATTTGTTGGTGGTGTGGTAGTCATTGTTGTATCAGTTCTGTTACTGAGTTGCTATGGGTCTGAATATTGATGGGTGAGCTGTACCCATTGTAGATTCTCCTTTTCCTGATCAGCCTCTTGAAGGTAAGGAATAGCTTCTGTCAAAATGTAATTCAGCTTTCTGCTGTTTAATCTTGATTTTTTTCACTCACGCCTATTACTATTTCTCGCTTCAGGAGTTTTTTTTGCTATTGGAAAAGTAGTTTGCTTGTGACATGACATTAGTCTGCACTGGACCACTTTCCATGCTTTCCTTAGATGCAGTCCCCGCTGAAGGATTGCCTTGTCTACATTATCTAGGATTTGGCTGACTTTTTTATGAATCCTTCAATGATTTTTATTGCCACTTTTGCTTTGCTAATTGTCTGTAGATAGTGTGGACATGATATGTGGTATGAAATTTCCCAAAATGCAATGAATGAAGAACAAATGATCACCCATGGAGACTCCTTATGTGCCATGGCAGATGTGATGTTATCTAAGGCACTCCTTACCATACTTAAAGTTCAAAATAGAAAATGTCAGACATTAACTCTGTATCTCTCTCCATTGGTGTTGCTTGGCCATCTTAGTCTGCCTCAGCATTTTGGTCTTTTATTTCTCACAATTCACACTGAGTTTCCATCACGTTGCACTCAGTACTTGTGTGAAAAATTTGGGACCAATGACCAATTTTAAGGACGGAATGTCCAAAGTCTGAAAGGCACTGAAGACACATCTGATGCCTCACTGATTCAGGCATTCTTGTCACTTTGTCATCAGGCATTACCTTTAAGGGGTTACCTTTAAATCTATCAGTTAAGGATATAATAATTGCCAAAGGATCCATTCCAAATTTGGATAATGCCAGATGGGACATACGCCATGCAAAGTTTGAGCAGTCTTACAAGGCTGCTCTTTAATTTTTTTAAAATGTACTTCTGGAATGTGGGATTTGCGGGTATGGCCAGCATTTGATTCCCATCCCTAATTGTCCTTGAGAAGGTTGTGGTGAGCCCCCTTTTCACCATTGTCATCCATTGAAATTGCTTGGCTTTACAGACATGTCTGAAATTGGATTAGATTAGTGCACAGCATCAAATGATGTTACTTCACTCCCCATATTAAAGTGAGCTTTCCATTTTTAGGTGACAAATTGGCAAGCAGCAGTCAAAGATTTTGGAAATTTTCTCAAGTTTTGGATGCTTTACTTTCGGAAGAACATCGAGAAGCAAGGAACAAAGAAATGTATTAAGTTGCTAACAGGAATAGAAGGCTCCTGAGGGGAGGCTGTTCAAAATTCAGGAGGCTTCTTTTGTTAGGGCAATAAACAAAATGGAGAATTGATAGAGGTTTACACTGTTAAGCAGGATCTTGGTAAGATAGATATGCAAAAAGTATTTGCAATGGTTGGCGAGTTGATAACTGTAGTTGATAACTTTAAGATCATTAAGATTAGTGGAATGAGGTTCAGTGAAGTGTTTTATGCAGGTTGTTGATAGGATCTAGAGTTCAATATATTGAAAGCAGAATTGACAACAACTTTGAAAAGGAAAGAGAATACATGTTTGAGAAAGAAAAATATGAAAAGGCAGTAGAATGGAACTAATACAATGATGCTGGCACAATTAACTGAATAGTTGTGCTGTAATATTTTATGATTTCATAAACACAAATCCGAAATTAAGTTTTATTTGACCTTTTCCATTTTACCTTAGAAAGGTGATAGAAGAAAGGCCTTTAAAATATCTTATCATACTAAATAAACAAACCTTAGCCCCTTTAAGTGGGATTTCTTCTTTATTTAGCATCAATACACACAAACCTACAGCACCAGACACTCTTTTGAAGATAAGTGCAGCATTCTCAGATAAAAACTAATTTATTCAACGAACAAACAAAATGCAAATAAAATCATTTATGGCAAAGAGGAAGCTTCTCCTTCATCCCCAGACCAGGGCGTCTTCTCCATTTTTATGTGGAAAATAAATCACTATTTGTGCCATTTAACTTTCATATTCCACACAAAATATTTTGAACATTACACTGTAAATTGTCAGACATATAAAATTCTAAATTAGACAGAAATTAGGGAAGTTCATTAAAATTCAATAAAGAATAATTTCACATAATGAGAACTTAAAATCCATATTTTTAACTAAATATATATGACTTCAGGACAATATCAATTTTAATTTGTTAAAGAGTTATGGGGTTTTCATAAGCACCAAATGAACAGGGTCCAAATATTGATCTGAGTACTATAACAGTTAGGGAGAGGCCCCAAGTTTCTTTTTAATTGATCTAGCGATGTTTAGATATTCTTGGCTTTACAATGAGAAGGCAAAAATTAATTTCAAAACAATATAATGCCAACAGTAGTCATCAGACAAGGCCTTGGATATAATCAGGAAGCCGCTAAGAGGAAGGAGTATGTTCCAGCATGCATGCAGAGGCCCACTGTATTACACTGGAAGTATGGAAACCCTTTCTGATTACACATTAAGGTATGTGCTGACCTGCTTTTCTGTGGTCTCCAGTCGTTTCCTTAAGGAATATTACTTTGGCTAATAGGAAAATGGAAACTTTGCATGGCATATGTTCCATCTGGTATTATCCAAATTTGGATGGGATGCTTTGGAAATTATTATATCCTTAACTGATATATTTAAAGGGGTTAATCCCTGATGACAAAGTGATAAGATTGCCTGAATCAGTGAGGCATCAGATGTGTCCTCAGTGTTTTTTGGATTTTGGACATTCCATCCTTAAATTTGGTCCTTGGTCCTAATTTTTCACACAGGTGCTGAGTGTAATGTGATGGAAATGCATCTTGTATAGTCCATATTAGTTGAATGCATTTTTCAACAAGTCAAATAAAGTCAAATTTACTTCAGGTTTCTACCTAAGAGTGTCTTTCATTGAGAAACTGGAATTGGAGCACCACGTTAGTGATAATAATAAGAACAATATGACAAAATGTAGGATTTGAATATATTGTATAGGAAACATCGTCTAATCTTACTGATGTTAATTTCCATAATATCATTTGCCCTTGCATATATATCAAAAAGAAACAACTTGATGTAATTATAAATATCAAAATTCCTTTTCAATGTGTAATCCATGTTAAATATGTATTATCTTTACTATCTTGACTCTGGTGTGAGTTCTAACCTTTAAGCTGTGCCTTTAGAAGGTTCTTGTTCCTGCAACGTCCACCCCGAGAGCAAAGACAGACGAGGTGCCAGACAAAGTTTGATCCACAAATTCCTCAATGTCAGAACAAGCAAAGAAAAAGCATGCATCTATCTTACAAGATATGAAGGTAGAAAAGGTTGCAATAGGAAGATAGTCCCAGTCATTGGGGTCTACATTATCAACAAAATATGTGGACTAATCTTTCAAGATTTGTAGATAATAACAATGTCCAAGATCTCTGTCAAACAAAGTCATGTATAGTCTTATTCCAGGGTCCATTTGTCAAATCCTGTTGCAATGGAGAACTGGCAATGGGGACTGCCAGGTCCCTAATAATGAACCTATACACAGATGACAGACACATGAACTCTTTGGACTCCTGCTCTGACAGATGTACAGTGGGCATTTCCTGCTGAGAATTTCTGTTCAAAATACTCTCTTATCACCCCAAATAGAGAAGGGGTGAGATGTAGTGCCCTAAAAAAAGCACTATTTTTTGCCCCACTTTCTTTTGGATGGGGAACCAACCTTTGTGGGAGCACCACCTTTATCAGCAAAGAAAGATACCTTTACATTTTTCAATTTGAAATGTTAGAACACTCATTGATAATTTCAAGAGTGACCGTTTAGAAAGAAGAACTGCAAATGTATCATTTGAGCTTTCAAGACTCCAAATTGACATAGAAGTTATAGACACATCCAACAGTCCAACTCGTCCGTGCCGGCGAGGTATCCTAAACTGAACGAGTCCTATTTGCCTGTGTTTGGCCCTTATCAGTCTAAACATCTTCTATTTATGTACATGTCCAAAGTATTTTAAATGTTGTAATTGTGCCCACCTCTACCACGTTCTTTGGCAGCATATTCCATGCATGCACCACTCTCTGTGTGGAAAAGTTGCCCTTCAGCTCCCTTTTAAATCTTTCCCCTTTGACTTTAAAACTATGCCCTCAAGTTTTGAACTCTTCTCCCCTTGGAAAAGGATCTTGTCCATTCATCTTAACTATGCCCTTCATGATCTTAGAGATAATAATTAATCAATAATAATTACTCAATTTGATGTAGTCAGGGTAGTTGTAGGATGGTAGTGGATTTCCTATTTGCCACCTTCCTGCCTAATTAATTGCTCTTTCTGTCACACAACTGATCACTCATAGGGTGGCTTTATACTTTTCAAAAGAGCTTGGTCTTTTTTGCCAGACAAATCTAATAAATATGCCAAGAACAAAACTGGGCTGTCTGTATTGCATTCATTCAGCTCACCAAAGCATTGGATTCTAGTGTCCCTATCTCTGAGTCAGAGGATTGGGTTCAAGTCCAACCTGGTCCAGTGGTATGTAATCTCAGAACCAGCTCAGAAAACATCTGTATTGAATATTGATGAATTATGGGTGATTTGTTTAAAATATTATGACTGTGACTGTCTTGATTGGGAGGTCTGAAACAGGCACATGTAAAATATGAAATGGCCTCAAGCAAGGCTGTTTGATCCTTGCATTTCATAATCCACCTGACAGCTGCCATTTATCAGATCAAAAATCAACTACAATTTTGTATCAGCATTAAATACTGTCCAGATAAAAAATTCTTTAACCTCAATTACCTCCATGCTAAAACTAAACTGTAGACATGCACAGATGACTACAGTGCCACTGACCACTTTGCAGTGGATTTGCAAATCACTGTCAATATCTTTAATTACATAGTCAAGGGGTCTATAACTCAATGTTGTCAAAACAAAACTTATGTTAACCAATACCTTAGCAGCTACATATTCCACCTGCCACCATGGTGAAGGAAAAACCCTGGAATACATTGAGCACCTTAGAATAATAGAAACATAGAATCATGAAGTACAGAGAAACCCTTTGGACTATTGAATCTGCACCAAGAATAAAGCTGCTTTAAATCTACACAAATCCCAATTTCTTGCACTCAGCCCATTGCCTTGAATGTTATGACTTTTCAAGTGCTCATCTAAGAACTCAACACTCAAGCTCCTTTGAATGCTTTATTTTGAATGACTGGTGCAAGTTCCACTGTGCTGTTGGAAAGGGAGTTCCCAGATTTTAGCGAAGTGACAATGATGATACAGCAATAGAATTCTAGGCAGCAGAAGTCATTGTTGCCCACAAGGTGGAGGAATTGAATTGTTTAAACTGGTGATTGGAGCATCAATCAAATGAGTTGCTTTGTAGCAGATGCTAAGAGGGCTCTTGCGACACAGTGGTATTTCTGAGCCAGAGGGCTGGGTTCAAGTCCCACTTAGCCCAGTGGTGTGTAATCTCAAAACCAGTTTAGAAAACATCTGTATTGAATGTTGATGAATTTCTTAAGTGTTGTTTTAACTCTAATCATCTCAGAGTATTCCATCACACTCCTACTTTGTAGATTGTAGGGAACCATCTTGAATCAATTACTCAGGATGGAGATAGTTATCACATGGAATGAAGGAGGATGGATTTGGAAGAGAAAGCATGGATTTCGAAATGAAAATCATGCTTAGCTAATGCCCTGGAGTTGTTTGAAGAGATATCAGATTGGATTGATGAAAGCAATGCTGTGGATGTGATGTATGTAGACTTTCAGAAGGCACTTTATACAGTACCACACAACAGACCTGTAAGAAAATTGGAGCTCATGGAATTAAAAGGCAATAGCAAATTGTATACAAAATTGGCTGAGTGATAGAAAGAGGTTAATGATCAGTGGACACTTTTTTGGGTGGGGGAAAGGTTTGTAATGGAATTCCCAGGATCAGTATTTCCCTTGTGAGATCTTGATGTGCAGGAGCAATTTCAAAGTTTGAGGAACATATAAAACTTGGAAGCATGTAAAATGTGAAAAGACCCTATGCAGAACTTCAGAAAGGCATAGACAAGTTGGTGGAGTAGGTGGATAAGTGGCAGGTGAAGTTCAAATGGGGAGAAGTGCAAGATGATGCATTCTGGCAGGATGAGCATGGACAGACAATATAACATAAGGGGTACACATCTAAAGTGAGTACAGGAGTAAAGGGACTTTGGTGCATATGTGCACAGATCATGTAAGGTGGTATGACAGGTGAATATACAACAATTAATAAAGCATTCAGTATCTTAGGCTTTATTAATAGAATTACAGAATATGACAGCAAGGAGGTGATGTTGAACTTGAATAAGACACTTGTTATGCCTCAACTAAGGTACTGCATAGAGCTCTGGATACCATTCTGCAGAAAAGATGTGAGTATATTGGGGAGAGTACGCAAGAAGTTTACAAGAATTCTTCCAGAAATGAGAAATTTCATGCATGAGGTATGGATTGGAAAAGTTGGCTCAGAGGAGATCAGATACTGAATAGGGTAGACATGAAGAAATGTTTCCTGCTCATAAAATGTGCATGATCAAAAGGGCAAAGATTCAAAGTGGTTTGCAAATGAAGCAAATGTGAGGTGATAGAAAATATTTTCACGTAATGAGTGAGTCTGGAATGCATTTACTGGAAGTGTGTTGGACGCAGGTTCAAATGAGCCATTCATGAGTACATTGTTCCTATTTAAACAATTGTCCAATGTGTAAGGTAACAGGGAAAATTGCCACTAAGTCATGGCCTTCATTTGGAGAGCCAGTACAGACTTGGCCTTCTTCACCACCATAACACTTCTTTGAATTCGTGATAGGTTTTGGAAAGTTCCAAAGTGGTGCATTACTCACAGCAGAATTCCCAATCTGTCACCTCCTCTTATAGTGTCAATGTTTGAATGGCTGGTCTAATTAATTTTCTAGTCACTGGTAACCATCATGATAGGATAAAGTGATGATAATATCATGAAGTATAAAGAGGATTTGGTCAGCTTCTCCCTTGTTGAATATGGTCATTGCCTGGCACTAGTTACATACCAGCCCAAGCACAAATGTTCTCCAGGACACAAACTGCTTTAGTGTCTGAGGAGTCATGAATGGTGCTGAACACTGTGGAATCATTAGCGAACATACCCACTTCTGACCTTGTGATGAAGTGCAGGCCATTGCAACTGAAGATGGTTGGTCTTGGGACTTTAACCTGAGGGACTCCTACAGCAAGACTGCCTGAGCTAATACTGCTAGTGCTACAATAACAACAACAACTCAGTACTGCCAGACCAATAAAGGGTTTTTACCTGACTCCCATTGGCTCCAATTTTGCGATGATTCTTTGATGCCGCATTTAGTTAAGTGCTACCTTGATATCAAACTTTCACCTCACTTCTTGAATTCAGATCTTTTGTTCAGATTATATTGTAAGACAAACATGGACTATCGATGCTTGACTTCCAATGCCACAGAAAATGGGGGAAATACTAAATGAATATTTTGCATCAGTATTTACTGTGGAAAAGGATATGGAAGATATAGACTGTAGGAAATAGATGGTGACATCTTGCAAAATGTCCAGATTACAGAGGAGGAAGTGCTGTATGTCTTGAAACGGGTAAAGATGGATAAATCCCCAGGACCTGATCAGGTGTAACTGAGAACTCTGTGGGAAGCTAGAGAAATGATTGCTGGGCCTCTTGCTGAGATATTTGTATCATCGATAGTCACAGGTAAGTTGCCGGAAGACTGCAGGTTGGCAAGCGTGGTGCCACTGTTTAAGAAGGGCAGTAAAGACAAGCCAGGGAACTATAGACCAGTGAGCCTGACATCAGTGGTGGGCAAGTTGTTGGAGGGAATCCTGAGGGACAGGATGTACATGAATTTGGAAAGGCAAGGGCGGATTAGGGATAGTCAACATGGCTTTGTGCGTGGGAAATCATGTCTCACAAGCATGATTGAATTTTTTGAAGAAGTAACAAAGAGGATTGATGAAGGCTGTGCAGTCGATGTGATCTATATGGACTTCAGTAAGGCGTTTGAGAAAGTTCCCCATGGGGTCTGGTTAGCAAGGTTAGATCTCATGGAATACAGGGAGAACTGGCCATTTGGATACAGAACTGGCTCAAAGGTAGAAGACAGAGGGTGGTGGTGGAGGGTTGTTTTTCAGACCGGAGGCCTGTGACCAGTGGAGTGCCACAAGGATCAGTGCTGGGTCCTCTACTTTTTGTCATTTACATAAATGATTTGGACGTGAGCATAAGAGGTACAGTTAGTAAGTTTGCAGATGACGCCAAAATTGGAGGTGTAGTGGATAGTGAAAAGGGTTACCTCAGATTACACCAGGATCTGGACCAGATGGCCCAATGAGAAGTGGCAGATGGAGTTTAATTCAGATAAATGAGAGGTGCTGCATTTTGGGAAAGCAAACCTTAGCAGGACTTATACACTTCATAGTAAGGTCCTAGGGAGTGTTGCTGAACAAAGCAAGTGGAGTCACAGGTAGATAGGATAGTGAAGAGGGCGTTTGGTATGCTTTTCTTTATTGGTCAGAGTATTGAGTACAGGAGTTGGCAGGTCATGTTGCGGCTGTACAGGACATTGGTTAGGCCACTGTTGGAATATTGCGTGCCATTCTGGTCTCCTTCCTATCGGAAAGATGTTGTGAAATGTGAAAGGGTTCAGAAAAGATTTACAAGAATGTTGCCAGAGTTGGAGGATTTGAGGTATAGGGAGAGGCTGAACAGGCTGGGGCTGTTTTCCCTGGAGCATCAGAGGCTAAGGGGTGACCTTATAGAGGTTTATATATGTTCGCCGAGCTGGGAGTTTTTCTGGCAAATGTTTCATCCCCTTTCTAGGTGACATCTTCAGTGCTTGGGAGCCTCCTGTGAAGCGCTTCTGTGCTGATTCCTCCGGCATTTATACTGGTTTGAATCTGCCGCTTCTGGTTTCCGGCGAACAGAACTATAACAACGAGCACCCGAGCTACAAATCTTCTCACAAACTTTGAAGAGGTTTACAAAATTATGAGGGGCATGGATAGGATAAATAGACAAAGTTTTTTCCCTGGGGTTGGGGATTCCAAAACTAGAGGGCATAGATTTAGGGTGAGAGGGTAAAGATATAAAAGAGACCTAAGGAGCAACTTTTTCACACAGAGGGTGGTACGTGTATGGAATGAGCTGCCAGAGGAAGTGATGGAGGCTGGTACAATTGCAATGTTTAAGAGGCATTTGGATGGGTATATGAATAGGAAGGGTTTGGAGAGATATGGGCCGGGTGCTGGCAGGTGGGACTAGATTGGGTTGGGATATCTGGTCGGCATGGACAGGCTGGACCGAAGGGTCTGTTTCCATGCCGTACATCTCTATGACTCTAAGTTGTAATCCTTTCTTTCTTTGTTTCTCTCCATCAGTTCCCAGAGAAACATCAACTTGAGAAAATACACAGCTTCCTGAGTCACTTCTCTCTGATACTCAGGAAAATTACTCCTTGGTTTATGGGTTCTTAAGATAAAGAATCATTCCAAAGTCATGGCGACTTTAGAGAAACCAGCACAGGTTTGTATGGTCATTTGGCAATGATTATATACCAACTTTACATCAAAAGAATGACAGCCCTGTTTGTCTCTGGCATCCTGATACCTATATAGGGAAGGTCATGGAAGTGATATTATTGTGACATTATTAATCCAGAAACTCAGTTAATGTTCTGAGTGCCCTAGTTTGAATCCTACCATGGCAGATGGTGGAATTTGAATTCAATAAAAAAATGTCTGGAATTAGAAAATCTACTGATGACCGTGAAACCATTTTTGATTGTTGGCAAAAAGTCTCAACAAAGGAATGAAACCAGATAAACTGGCTGATGTCAACTTAGGCACTGGAAAAGACAACAGCAGAAACAGCTCTGTTGACCCAGAAAAGTCCTCTTTACAAAATGTAGGGGCTAGTGCCAAACTTGGGAGAGCTGACTCACAGACTGGTCAAGCAAATGCTGGGCATAGTCATATTCATGGAATCATACCTTACTGACAATGGCCCAGACACCACCATCACCATCCCTGGATATGACCTGTTCCATCAACAAGACAGACCCAACACAGATGGTTGACAGTGGTATACAGTTAAGAGGGAGTTGTCCTGGGAGTCCTCAACATTGACTCCAGACCCCATGAAGTCTCATGACTTCAGGTTAAATATGGGCAAGAAAATCTCCTGCTGATTACCATGAACCATCCTCCCTCAGCTGATGAATCACCACCCTTCCATTTTGAACAAAACTTGAAGGAAGCACTGAAGGTGTCAAGAGTGCACAATGTACTCTGGGTGGGGGATTTCAATGTCCATCACCAAGAGTGGCTCAGCAGTAGCAATCCTGATGGAGCTGATCAGGTCGTAAAGGACATAGCTGCTAGACGTATCTGCAGCAGCTGAGGAGGGAAAAACATACTTGACTTCATCCTCATCAATTTACCAGCTGTAGACAGTAATCTGTCCATTATGGTATCAGCAAGAGTGACAACAGCACAGTCCTTGTGGAGATGAAGTCCCACCTTCAAATTGAAAATACCCCTCCATCATGTTGGGTGGCCCTATCACCGTGTTAAATGGGACAGACTTCAGACAGATCTAGCAACTCAAGGCTGGGCATCCATAAGGAGTTGTGAGCCATCAACAGCAACAGAATTGTTCTCCAGCACAATCAGTCACCTCATGGCCCGGCATATCCCTGACTCAACCATTACCATCAAGCAATCCTGTTTCAACAGAGAGTGCAGGAGCACATAACAAGAGCAGCACCAAGAATGGCTAAAAGTAAGGCATCAACCTGGTGAAACTATCAAACAGGACTACTTGCATGCCAAACAGCATTAGCAATAAATGATCGACAGAGCTAAGCAACCACGTAACCAATGGATCAAAACTAAGCTCTGCAGGGCTGCAATATCCAGTTATTAATGGTGGTGAACAATTAAATAACTCACTGTGGAGGCTGCTCCACAAATATCCCCATCATGAATGATGGAAGAGCCCAACACATCAGTGCAAAAGACAAGGCTGAAGCATTTGCCGTGATCTTTAGCCAAGAAGTGCTGACTGGATAATCCATTATAATCTCTTCCAATGGTCTCCAGCTATACAGATACCAGATTTCAGCTAATTCAATTCATTCCATGTGACATCAAGAAACAGTTTGAGGCACTTGTTCCTGCAAAGGCTACGAGCCCTGACAACATTCTGGCAATAAGACTGAAGAGTTGTTGCCCAGAACTTGCTGCAACCCAAGCCCAGCTCATCCAGTACAGTTACAACTGGAATCTATCTGATAATGTGGAAATTTGCCCAGGTATGTCCTGTACACGAAAAGCACTTGCTCAATGATGCTCAAATTGGTTTCTCCCAGGCCTCTGAAGTCCTGACCTCATTACAGTCTTGGCTCAAACTTGGAAAAAAGAGCTGAATTCCAGATGTGAGGTGAGAGTAACAGCAAGGCTGCAGTTGACTGAGTGTGGCATCGAGGAGCCCTAGCAAAACAGTAACCATTGGGAATTCTCCAATTTTTGGAGTCATACCTGGCACATAGGAAGATTGTCATGGTTGTTGGAGGTCAGTCCTATCAGCTCTAGGACATCTCTGCAGGAGTTCCTGAGGGCAGTATCCTTGGAACAACCATCTTCAGGTCCTTCTTCAATGAGCTTCCCTTCATCAGAAGGTTAGAAATAGGGATGTTCATCAACAATTACATAATGTTCAACAGGATTCATGACTCATCAGGTTCTGAAGCACTACGTGTTCAAAAGGAACAAGATCTGGACAATACCCAGGCTTGGGTTGACAATTGGCAAATAACCTTCACGCCACACAAATTCCAGGCAATAGCCATCTCCAAACAGAAACGCCGGAGAACAGAGGTAGCTGGGTAACAGTTAGAGGTGGGAAGGGGAAGAAGCAGGCAGTGCAGGGTTCCCCTGTGGTTGTTCCCCTAAACAATAAGTATACAGCTTTGGAAACTGTTGGGGGGGGACAGCCTTGCAGGGCTAAGCTGCAGTGACGGGGTCTGTGGCGTGAGGTCTGGCTCTGAGACTCAGAAGGGAAAGGGGGAGAGGAGGAGAGCGCTAGTTATAGGAGACTCTCTAGTTAGAGGGACGGACAGGTGGTTCTGTGGACATGGGCGAGACTCTCGGATGGTTTGTTGCCTCCCGGGTGCCAGGGTCCGAGACGTCTCGGACCGTGTCTTCAGAATCCTTAAGGGGGAGGGTGTGCAGCCAGAAGTCGTGGTACACATTGGCACCAACGACATAGGTAGGAAGAGGGGTGGGGAGGTCATTCAAGAGCTCAGGGAGTTAGGCTGGAAGCTAAAAGCTAGGACAGACAGAGTCGTCATCTCTGGGTTGTTGCCGGTGCCACGTGACAGTGAGGCAAGGAATAGGGAGAGAGTGCAGTTGAACATGTGGCTGCAAGGATGGTGTAGGAGGGAGGGCTTCAGGTATTTGAACAATTGGACTGCATTCTGGGGAAGGTGGGACCTGTACAAACAGGACGGGTTGCACCTGAACCAGAAGGGCACCAATATCCTGGGGGTAGGTTTGCTAGCACTCTTCAGGGGGGTTTAAACTAATTTGGCAGGGGGATGGGATCCGGACTTGTAGTCCAGTAAGTAAGCTAGCTGTTTGTCAGGATGTCCAAGAATGTAGGGAGGCTGTGGAGAAGGTAGCACTGACAGGGAATATTTGCGAACACAGAGATGGGCTCAAGTGCGTATACTTCAACGCAAGGAGTATCAGAAATAAGGTGGGTGAACTTAAGGCGTGGATCGGTACCTGGGACTACGATGTTGTGGCCATCACGGAAACGTGGATAGATGAGGGACAGGAATGGTTGTTGGAGGTTCCTGGTTACAGATGTTTCAGTAAGATTAGGGAGGGTGGTAAAAAAGGAGGGGGGGTGGCATTGCTAATTAGAAATGGTATAACGGCTGCAGAAAGGAAGTTTAAGGGGGATCTGCCTTTGGAGGTAGTATGGGCTGAAGTCAGAAATAGGAAAGGTGCAGTCAACTTGTTGGGTGTTTACTATAGGCCCCCCAATAGCAGCAGAGATGTGGAGAAACAGATTGGGAAACAGATTTTGGAAAGGTGCAGAAGCCACAGGGTCGTAGTCATGGGCGACTTCAACTTCCCAAATATTGATTGGAAGCTCTTTAGATCAAGTAGATTGGATGGGGCGGTGTTTGTGCAGTGTGTCCAGGAAGCTTTTCTAACTCAGTATGTAGATTGTCCAACCAGAGGGGAGGCCATATTGGATTTGGTACTCGGTAATGAACCGGGACAAGTGATGGGCTTGTTAGTGGGTGAACATTTTGGTGATGGTGACCACAATTCTGTGACTTTCACCTTGGTTATGGAGAGGGATAGGTGCGCACAACAGGGTAGATCTTACAATTGGGGGAAGGGAAATTACGGTGCTGTAAGACAGGATTTGAGGAGCATAAGTTGGGAGCATAGGCTGTCAGGGAAGGATGTGGTGGAAATGTGGAACTTTTTCAAGGAGCAGATACAACGTGTCCTTGATATGTATGTACCTATCAGGCAGGAAAGAAATGGTCGTGTGAGGGAGCCTTGGTTGACGAGGGAGGTTGAATGTCTAGTAAAGAGGAAGAAGGAGGCTTACATAAGGTTGTGGAAACAGGGTTCAGACAGACCAGTGGAGGGATACAAGATAGCCAAAAGGGACCTGAAGAAAGGGATTAGGAGAGCTAAGAGAGGGCATGAAAAATCCTTGGCGGATAGGATCAAGGATAACCCCAAGGCATTTTATGCGTATGTGAGAAACATGAGAATGACGAGAACGAGGGTAGGTCCGATCAAGGGCAGTAGTGGGAGATTGTGTATTGAGTCAGAAGAGATAGGAGAGGTCTTGAATGAGTACTTTTCTTCAGTATTTACGAACGAGAGGGACCGTATTGTTGAAGAGGAGAGTGTGAAACGGACTGGTAAGCTAGAAGAGATACTTGTTAGGAAGGAAGATGTGTTGGATATTTGAACAACTTGAGGATAGACAAGTCCCCCGGGCCTGACGGGATATATCCTAGGATTATGTGGGAAGCAAGAGAGGAAATTGCAGTACCGTTGGCAATGATCTTTTCGTCTTCACTGTCAACGGGGGTGGTACCAGGGGACTGGAGGGTAGCGAATGTTGTGCCCCTGTTCAAAAAAGGGAATAGGGATAACCCCGGGAATTACAGACCAGTTAGTCTTACTTCTGTGGTAGGCAAAGTAATGGAAAGGGTACTGAGGGATAGGATTTATGAGTATCTGGAAAGACACTGCTTGATTAGGGACAGCCAGCACGGATTTGTGAAGGGTAGGTCTTGCCTTACAAGTCTTACTGAATTCTTTGAGGAGGTGACCAAGCATGTGGATGAGGGTAGAGCAGTGGATGTAGTGTACATGGATTTTAGTAAGGCATTTGATAAGGTTCCCCATGGTAGGCTGATGCGGAAAGTCAGGAAGCATGGGATAGAGGGAAATTTGGCCAATTGGATAGAAAACTGGCTAACCGGTCGAAGTCAGAGAGTGGTGGTAGATGGTAAATATTCAGCCTGGAGCCCAGTTACAAGTGGAGTTCCGCAGGGATCAGTTCTGGGTCCTCTGCTGTTTGTAATTTTTATTAATGACTTGGATGAGGGAGTTGAAGGATGAGTCAGTAAATTTGCAGATGATACGAAGATTGGTGGAGTTGTGGACAGTGAGGAGGGCTGTTGTCGGCTGCAAAGGGACTTAGATATGATGCAGAGCTGGGCTGAGGAGTGGCAGATGGAGTTCAACCCTGCCAAGTGTGAGGTTGTCCATTTTGGAAGAACGAATAAGAATGCGGAATACAGGGTTAACGGTAGGGTTCTTAGTCAGGTGGAGGAACAGAGGGATCTTGGGATCTATGTACATAGATCTTTGAAAGTTGCCACTCAGGTGGATAGAGCTTGTAAGAAGGCCTATGGTGTATTAGCGTTCATTAGCAGAGGGATTGAATTCAAGAGTCGTGAAGTGGTGTTGCAGCTGTACAGGACTTTGGTTCGGCCACATTTGGAGTACTGTGTGCAGTTCTGGTCGCCTCACTTTAGGAAAGATGTGGAAGCTTTGGAGAGGGTGCAGAGAAGATTCACCAGGATGTTGCCTGGAATGGAGAATAGGTCATACGAGGATAGGTTGAGAGTTCTCGGCCTTTTCTCGTTGGAACGGCGAAGGATGAGGGGTGACTTGATAGAGGCTTATAAGATGATCAGAGGAATAGATAGAGTAGACAGTCAGAAACTTTTTCCCCGGGTACAACAGAGTGTTACAAGGGGACATAAATTTAAGGTGAAGGGTGGAAGGTATAGGGGAGATGTCAGGGGTGGGTTCTTTACCCAGAGAGTGGTGGGGGCATGGAATGCGCTGCCCGTGGGAGTGGTAGAGTCAGAATCATTGGCGACCTTTAAGCGGCAATTGGATAGGTACATGGATGGGTGCTTAATCTAGGATAGATGTTCGGCACAACATCGTGGGCCGAAGGGCCTGTTCTGTGCTGTATTGTTCCATGTTCTATGTTCTATGTTCTATCAAACCACCATTCCTTTCAATAATCACCAACACTGTCAACATGCTGGATTTTACCATTGACCAGACCCATCACATAAACACAATGGCTACACAAAGGCAAGGAATACCACAGTGAGCAACTCACCACTGTCTACAAGGCTCAAGTCAGATGTGCAATGAAATACTCCCCATTTGCCTGGATAGGTATAGCTCTTAGAACACTTGAGAAATGTGACACTATCCAGGACACAGCAGCCCTTTTGAAATGCACCACAGCTTCCATCCTATGAGTTGATGGTTTCTACAGGTTTGAAGCTATCCACTTGATTAGACAGTGCAATTGTAGCAGAAGCATCAGTAACCAGGCTGAGCAGCAGATTTTAGTCAAGGTGGTAAAGATTGCTACTTGTAGATGGTCTTACTCAGCCCATAGGGCCAAGAGTCATTTTCTTGGTCATCGCAAAGTAACAGTATAGTAGGAGACAGTAGTAATCATAGTGCAGGCCACTCCAATTCTATGCAGCTAATCAAGGAACAATGCCTTGGTAATTCAATGCAGAAGCCATCACTGCCCAGAAACTTTTGGATTTAAACTTCTGCCTGGCAATTACAGATGACATTGTCCAGTCTGCAGTTTACAGCTACATTAACCAGCTCCAACCAGGATAATACGTTCCCAATAGATAGCAAAGGCTAAAGTGAAAGGGCTCATAGATTTACAGTATTGGCATTATCAACTACATTTAATTTTATTTATTCACACATGACTGGGCAACATTTATTGCCCATCCATAGCTATCCTTGACAATGTGGTGGGTAAGCTGCCTTGTTGAATTGCTGCAGCCCACCTGCTGTGAGTTGACATTAGAAAGGGAACTCCAGGATTTTGACCCAGTGAAAGCAGATACATGGGAATACCATCACCTGCAAGATTCACCATTCACCACCCTGACTCAGAAAAATATCACCATTCCTTCACTGTCACTGGGTCAAAATCCTGGAATTCCCTTTCTAATGGCATTGTGCTGCTGCTCAGCCTGGTTACCATTGCTTCTGCTACAATTTCACTGTCTAAACAAATAGACAGCTTCCTTCCTAGGAGCTGATGCTTTCTGCAGGTTTGAAACATTGGACACCTTCTTGGAGGTGAAACAAAATTCTTTAGAAAAGGAGCTTTAAAACTATGATAGCCACTTAGAACAGTTTAAGCTGTCACCATGGTGATGAGGTTTACTTTAATAAAATTCAAAGATAGCAACTGGAATCAAGTTCTATGGGCTCATAAATCTGGGAGAAATGTTCTTTTTTATCAAGTTAAAGGCTACCTTTTATTTCAAAAGCTTTTATAGTGTCATTGCAATGTTTCAAATGTAAAAACATTCCTAATTTAAATGTTTCTCTGGGATATTCAATGCTGACAATTTGATTTATTAATGTGAAACATTGTTCTTGCAATGAAGTTATTTCACTTAGTGGACGTCCTTTCAATGGAACAACAAAGCATAGTTCTCCAACTGCTACTTTGTTGCATCAATTTCTCATGAAGATATAGTTTTCGAATGAGTCTTCTGTAAACATTTACTACATGATAGGTGCTTTACATGAGTATTTAGATTCTTATTGGCTACAAATTAAGATCTATTTATGTATATGCAACATTTTAGGAACTCTGCAGTGAATAACTCATCATTTGACTCCCTAACACTGTTTTGTCCATGATCTACAAGTCATAAGTCAGGAGTGTCATGCAATATTTTCCATTTGCCTGAATAAGCAGTTCCAACAACACTCAAGAAGCTTGACTCCACTCAAGACAAAGCA
Organism: Hemiscyllium ocellatum; assembly: GCF_020745735.1. Classification (NCBI taxonomy): domain Eukaryota; kingdom Metazoa; phylum Chordata; class Chondrichthyes; order Orectolobiformes; family Hemiscylliidae; genus Hemiscyllium; species Hemiscyllium ocellatum. Next base: position 86,043,387 of record NC_083402.1, on the reverse strand, counting down.
GCCTGCTTGATTGGCACAGGACTAAGGGGCAACTTTTTCATGCAGAGGGTGGTGCATGCATGGAATGAACGGCTAGAGGAAGTTGTGGAGGCTCGCACAATTACAACATTTAAAAGTTAAAAATTACACAACACTAGGTTATAGTCCAACAGGTTTATTTGGAAGTACTAGCTTTCGGGGCGCTGCTCCTTCATCAGGTAGCTGTGGAGCAGGATCATAAGACACAGAATTTATAGCAAAAGATCTCAGTGTCATGCAACAAACGATATATTGAACAAACCTAGATTGCTGTTAAGTCTTTCATCTTTTAGAATAGGTTGCAGGTTTCGGTTCATTAATCATCAATAATAAGGTATGTCAAGAATGTGACTGGAAAAAGGTTCGAGGATTTACATATTTTGGCATAAATTCTGTGTCTTATGATCCTGCTCTACAGCTACCTGATGAAGGAGCAGTGCCCCAAAAGCTAGTAATTCCAAATAAACCTGATGGACTAAAACCTGGTGTTGTGTGATTGCCAACTTTGTCCACCCCAGTCCAACACTGGCTCCTCCACAGCATTTAAAACGCATCTGGATGGGTATGTTAATAGGAAGGGTATAGAGGAATATCGGCCAAGTGGTGGCAAATGGGACTAATTTAATTTAGGATATCTGGTTGGTATGGATGAGTTGGACTAAAGGGTCTGTTTCTGAGCTGTACATCTCTATGACACCCTGACTCTATGACACATACTCAAAGATTCACACCTTCCATCACTGGTGCACAGAGCAAACCACATCTCATGAATCATTCTTAAAAAGCTACATGTCCAGAAATTCATATTATGATGATAATCATTACATTCACTTAATATTATGTGTTTACACTATTTGGCATCAACTTATCATTGACTAGGAATAATAAAAGCTGATACTTTCAGAGATGTTATTATTACTTTTGGAGGAAGGGAAACTTAAACCTGAGTCACCTGTCTCAGAAGGCAGGAACACTGCCATTGCACCAAAGGAGCCCAATAATGATAGTTGATAATTTTATGGTCACCAATACTGGACCAGTTTTCAATTCCAGTTTTATTCATTCATTGAACTTCAATTCCACTCATTGTTGGGGAATGGGGTATGAACTCATGTTCCTGCAGGAATAACCTGGTCTCTTCTGATTACAGATCCCGGGACTTTGCCTCTACATCCCAAATAATAAGATGTGACATTTATTCACAAATGCCAGATGACAATAGTTTTAACATGAGAGTCAACACCTGTAATTGAGTGAGTTAGAATGGGGACCCTGGAAAAATTTTGCATAGGCACCATCAGTGATTCATGAATCATAAGAATAACAATTCAAATGTGACACACTTAACCTCTAGTTTCCAACCACAATCAACTCCCATTTTTAAAGCTGTTTGGTATAATTTGACAGCATCATATACAATCACTGGAGCAAAAACTTCTCTAACTGTTATATTTATAAATAGGAAAAATTAACAAACTTTTTATCTATTCTCCTACTAATGATAAAAATGATAAAAAAAATAACATTTCCTACCCATCATAGATGCTTTGCCATCACACCTTTTGATTGCCTCAAATCTCATCTTTATAAATCAACATTAAATCAGAACCCAATGAGTAGGGAACTTATATAACAGAACAACCAAAGCAGCTGCAAACCTTCCAACAAGAAAACATTAAGTATAAGTGAAAGCAACAAATCAAAAATGAGTAATGAAGAAAAGTAAATAGAACAGAAGGAATTTAATTATCATTGAAAAACATGATGCAATCGGTTTGAACAACCATCTTGAACTTTTCTGGTATGAGTTCTAAAGAGGTTTGCAGTTCTTCTAATTTTCTGCTAATTTTAACTATGGAAATTAAAATTAAAATTCTCTACCTGATAGAGAATATAACTGCATTTGGACATACTGTGTTGGATGTCCTGATTGTTATACTGGGAGCAGTCGGTGGAGTAGCCAATGTTACTGAGGATTTGAACTATTACTATATATCAATTTTCTCTTTTTAGATGTTAGGATACAGGTATTGTTGTAACTGGAACACATTTCTTGTTTGTTGGTGGAGATCAAACACAAATGCTGGCATTAATTTGAACATGAACATTATTGCTACGATAAAGTTTACAATTATCAATGCAAAGAACAATGAGCACCATTATAAAAAAACAGGAAAATGCTGAGATTACAAAATCTCCCAATTTTACACACTGCCACTGTCATCCCGTGGTGGAAATTAAGATTAATTTCTTTCATAATTTCCAATAGAATAACAACCATTGAAGTTTTTTTTTCTAAGGGCTTGTGATGAAATTATCAGGAAATAAACAAAGGGCAACTTTTCATTGATGGCTATTTTTTTCTTGTTTGAAAGATTGACAGCTATCAGTTCAAAACTGGGGAAAGAGAAACATCTCCACTTCTTTTTTTAAATTCATTCATGGGATGTGGGCATCACTGACTGGATCAACCATCCTTAGTTGCCCCACGGGGCAGTAAAAGTTTCAACCACATTGCTGTGGGTCTGGGGTCACATGTACATCAGACCAGATAAGAACAGCTGATTCCATCCCTGAATGATATTAGTGAAACTGAAAAGTTCTTTTCACAACAATTGACAATAGATTCACGGTCATCATTTTACATTAATTCTAGATTTTTATTAAATTCACGTTCCACCATCTGCCATGGCAGCAATTGAACCCAGGCACCCAAGATATTACCTGAACTGCTGGATTAATAATCTAGCAATAATACCAGAGTCAAAAAGTGTGGCACTGGAAAAGCACAGCAGGTCAGGCAGCATCGAGGAGCAGGAGAGTTGACGTTTTGTGCGTAAGCCCTTCATGAGGAATGTGGTGGGGTGGGGTGGAAGGGGGCTGAGAGATAAATGGGAGGGTTAGGGTGTGGAAACATTTCAAAGGACATCTCTGGGACATACGCACCAAACAACCCCACTGCCCTGTGGCTGATCACTTCAACTTCCCCGTCCACTCTGCTAAGGACATGCAAGTCCTAGGCCTCCTCCACCGGCAAATCCTATCCACTCAACACCTGGAGGAAGAACGCTTCATCATCTTGGGACCCTCCAACCACGTGGCATCAATGTCGATTTCACCAGTTTCCTCATCTTCCCTCACTCACCTTGTCCTAGATCCAATCCTCCAATTTGCACCACCCGCTTGAACTGTCCTATGTGTCCATCTTCCTTCAAACCTTTCTACTCCACCCTCCCCTCCAACCCATGACCATCACCCCCCCACCTTAATTTACCTATCACCTTCCAAAAGCTAACTTCTCCCCAGCCACACTCCGTGCCCCCCCTCCTTCCAAATATCTTTCAGCTCCCTTGGCTCACAAGCCCCACATCCCTGATGAAGGACTTATGCCCGAAACATCGACTCTCCCACTCCTCGGATGCTGCCCAACCTGCTGTGCTTTTCCAGTGGCACACTTTTTGACTCTGATCTCCAACATCTGCAGCCCTCACTTTCTCCTAACAATAATACCACTCCACCATTGCCTCAATAAATGCCAAGACTCAATCAAGGCCTTTCTATCACAAACCCTGCATATAGGCTATTTGCCTTTCTACTTGTTTCCAGCACAAAGGACCCTAATAATGTAAATAAGCATCCTTTAGGAATATGAGTCAGAGTTTCTCAATAAAATGTTAGGGCTCCTGTTGTGCAGTGGAAGTGGCCCGCCCTGTGGGTTAATAGTAGTTGTTTGAAATTCAATCCACTCCAGCGATGTGTTATAATATGCCTGAACAGTTTGATTAAAAATATCTGCAAGTTAAAATGAATGGAATATGTGTTGTACATTCTTGCCTCTTTGTACCAGATGCTGAGTGGCATTCTGTAAAAGGCTATCTAATAGACCACTTAAGAAGCAGCTAGTGAAATGATTGATTTATTTTAGGGACATGGGGTTAAACATGAATTTGATGGATATACAACATGGGTGAGAGTGTTTTTGTCACAATTTTACACACCCCTAAATTTCTCCATTCACTATGGAAAGCGAAATTATACAGAGTGTAGAATAGTGATCAATCAATTACTGCCTGTTTTGCATCCTTAGCAAGGTTGAATTTCACACCCCAGGCTCTCTTCCCACTCCACCAGCTGATCCTCTGAGCAGCAGCACCTTCTCTGTTATATTTTGGTTCATAGTATGACTTTTCTAACTGTGCCATGCCTATCTCTATCCAAATCCAAAGACAAGATCCAGAACATTTATAACATTGCATAAATTATGACATGCAATAAAATTAAACTGAATGTGAAGATTTAAAAAAAATATTTTGTGCAGTCAGTTGTATAAGCATATGAGAGTTAACATGTGTCTAGATAGGAGCTTTGATTTATTCATTTTGTAGTAGTAATACAAACATATCTTCTCTATTTGTAATTTAGACCATAAAAACATCGACATAGGAGCAGATGGAGGCTATTCATCCCATTGAGTCTGAGATTCACTGAGATCTGGCTGATCTGATAATCCTCAAATCCACTTTTCTGCCTTTCCCTATAACCCTTGATTCACTTCCAGATCAAGAAATCTGTCTGTCTAAGCTTGCGTGTATGTAATGGTGCAACCTCTACAGCTATCCACAGATTCACTACACTCAGAAAGGAAATCCCTCCAGCCTATTGAAACTGCTCAGGCTGCTATCTCTGACACCAGTAACCATGTAACATAGCATTTCTACAATGTAAAATTCATTCATGTAATGTCATTGAGAAACTTTAAAATAGTAAAATGTACAGAGGATCTCATTGCATACCTGCATATTTTTGCAATTTTGACATTTTTCTGCTTATTCTTCATCACGTGGCTTCTAGTGGAGGTTTGTTGACTTTATACTTACTTGCCTCCCCTATTGCTGAACCCTGCACAGAAATCTGGAGAGCTGGAACAGTGAAGTTGGCATTTTTATGCCTGCCCTCACCAGCATTACTATTATTTCTTCAGCACTGAATATTATTTGAAATGTTTATGTGCCAACTAAAGGCTTATGATGCAGTTCTGAACTATTATTGACGACTTTTCTCCTTATTCATCGCTCATTTGTGTCTCAGTTATAAAACATCCAAGCTCTAAGAGAGTTCATCAGTTTTCCAATTAATGCATTAAAAACTAAGAAACAATTTTATGCCTATATGAAGTATTGTTTGTGATTAAAAAATAAATGAATCATTCTCAGACTTACTGGTGCATCAATATGATTGCAAGGGTCAAAATTTCTGCCTGCAGTTTCCTGTGTAACAATAATTGTTCTTCAAAAGTACTTTGTTGTAAGAATTTAAGATATTTTGTTGTCAAATATCACACATATTTTTCCATCCCAACCATGGGGAGGTGGACAGAGCAAGGTATTTAACTGCAGGAAGCTGGAATCTAATCATACTAAACTTTCTCACCCACTGATGTTAAATCCTTGTATGAGTAGATAGGTTTTGGATGAGGTAAAGTTGCACTTCTAATGTCAGGTTAAAGAGGGGCATTAATGGGAGCTTTAAAACATTTGTTCGGCTAGAGAAGACAGTGTAGAAAAACTGCAGGAGAAAGGAAGGTGGGGAGAAATACAAAAAAGCTATCAAATTACAGACATATATGTAGTCATCAGTGCACAGAATTCTGATGAACTTGGGTGATAGTGCAATAATTTCTAAATTAACAATCTTCAATGGATAGGATTTTTTTCAGTGGGATCTAGCTTTGTTTTTAATTGTATCAAAGAATAGGAGCATTTGAAAATATTTGCAAAGCTATTAATTTGATCACACCAATTCTGATTTGGAAGATAAGCACTTCCATTGCTTGCAGGCATTGTTGGCAAGGTCAGCAGTTATTGCCAATCCTAGATTGCTGACAGGTGCTGTTGAGACATCTTCTCTACTATTATAGGACAAGCTAAACAGAGAACAGCCAGGGAATTCCTAGAGGCATGGCACTCATCCATAGATTCAATCAATAAGCACATCGGCCTGGACCCAATATACCGACCACTGCAATGGACAGCTGGAACTGACAACCGGAAGCGGCAGATTCAAACCACTACAAATGCCGGAGGAAAGATCACAGAAGCGCTTCACAGGAGGCTCCCAAGCTCTGAGGATGTCACCTAGACAGGAGATGAAGCGTCTGCAACACAAATTCCCAGCTCGGCGAACAGAACCATAACAACGAGCACCCGAGCTAGAAATCTTCTCTCAAACTTTGAACATCTTCTGATGCATCTGGTGCAGGTACACTTCTGGAAAGGAACAGTCAACGAAGAATAGGAGGGTACACCTGAAGCACAACCAACCATTGCTAAAATTGAAGTGACGATCTGTCGAACTTACAGAACGTGAATACTTGCATATGAAGAAGCATAAGGAGCAAGTGACAGACAGAGCTAAGTATTCCCACAATTAACAGACCAGATCTAAGCTCTGCAGTCCAGTCACAACTAGTTGTGAACTATGATGGACAATTAAACAACTCACTGGAGAAAAAGGCTCCACAAATGCCTCCATATTTGATGACAAAGGAGCCCAACACATTACTGTAAAAGTCAAGCTGAAGCATGTGCAAACATCTTCAGCCAGAAGTAACAATCCAGCACATTCCCCTCCAGCAGTCCCAACATCAGTGAATTGAATTCACTTCAAATGAGATGAAGAAATGTCTAAAAGTACTGAATACTGCAAATGCTATGGGGCCTGGCCACATTCCAGCAATCATAGTAAAGACTCATGCTCCAGAATTAGCCACTCCCTGGTTAAGCTGCTTCAATAGTTAAATCTTGACAAATACTTGGTAATGTACAAGGCTTCAGTGGAATATTGTGTGTTGTTGACAAACCTCATCAAGTTCTTTGAGGATGTGACTAGAAAAGTTGATGAGGGTCGAGCTGTGGATGTGGTGTATATGGATTTCAGCATGGCATTTGATAAGGTTCCCCATGGTAGGCTCATTCAAAAGGTCAGGAGGAATGGGATACAGGGAACTTAGCTGTCTGGATACAGAATTGGCTGGCCAACAGAAGACAGCGAGTGGTAGTAGAAGGAAAATATTCTGGCTAGAAGTCTGTGGTGAGTGGTGTTCCACAGCGTTCTGTCCTTGGGCCTTTACTGTTTGTAATTTTTATTAATGACTTGGATGAGGAGATTGAAGGATGGGTCAGCAAGTTTGCAGACGACACAAAGGTTGGAGTGTCGTTGACAGTATAGAGGGCTGTTGTAGGCTGCAGCAGGACATTGACAGGATGCAGAGATGGGCTGAGAGGTGGCAGATGGAGTTCAACCTGGATAAATGCGAGGTGATGCATTTTGGAAGGTCGAATTTGAAAGCTGAGTACAGGATTAAGGATAGGATTCTTGGCAGTGTGGAGGAACAGAGGGATCTTGGTGTGCAGGTGCATAGATCCCTTAAAGTGGCCACCCAAGTGGACAGGGTTGTTAAGAAAGCATGTGGTGCTTTGGCTTTCATTAACAGGGGTATTGAGTTTAAGAGTCGTGAGATCTTGTTGCAGCTCTATAAAACTTTGGTTAGACCGCACTTGGAATACTGTGTCCAGTTCTGGTCGCCCTATTATAGGAAAGATGTGGATACTTTGGAGAGGGTTCAGAGGAGGTTTACCAGGCTGCTACCTAGACTGGAGGGCTTATCTTATGAAGAGAGTTGACTGAGCTCAGACGTTTTTCATTGGAGAAAAGGAGGAGGAGAGGGGACCTAATTGAGGTGTACAAGATAATGAGAGGCAGAGATAGAGTCGATAGCCAGAGACTATTTCCCAGGGCAGAAATGACTAACACGAGGGGTCATAGTTTTAAGCTGGTTGGAGGAAAGTATAGAGGGGATGTCAGAGGTGGGTTCTTTACTCAGAGAGTTGTGAGAGCATGGAATGAGTTGCCAGCAGCAGTTGTGGAAGCAAGGTTATTGGGGACATTTAAGAGACTACTGGATATGCATATGGTCACAGAAATTTGAGGGTGCATGCATGAAGATCAGTGGTCGGCACAACATCGTGGGCTGAAGGGCTTGTTCTGTGCTGTACTGTTCTATGCTCTATGTTCAAGCCTCCTGATCTGAGGAAAGGTATTCTGGCTATGGAGAGATAACAACAAAGTTTTACCAAACTGCTTCCTGGGGAAGGCAGGACTGATGTATGAAGGGAGATTAGATCAGTTATGATTATATTCATTGGAATTTAGGACAATGAGTAGGGAATCTCATAGATATCTATAAAGTTCTAATGGGACTAAGTTAAAAATCACACAACACCAAATTATAGTCCAAAAGGTTTATTTGGAAGGACTAGCTTTTGGAGCACTTCTCCTTCATCAGGTGGTTGTGTGACAACCACCTGAAGAAGGAGCGTTGCTCCGAAAGCTAGTGCATCCACATAAACCTGTTGGACTATAACCTGGTGTTGTGTGATTTTTAACTTTGTACACCCCAGTCCACCACTGGCACCTCCAACTAATGGGACTAGACAGAGTAGGATGTTCCTGATGCTTGGGGAATGCAGAACCTGATGTCACAGTATAAGATCACAGGGTAGGCCATTAAGATGAGAAGAAATTTCTTCACCCAAGGAGTGGTAAGTCTGTGTAAGCCACAGAAATATGTTGAGACCAAAATATTGAATGTTTTCAAGAAGGAGTTAGATATAGTTTGATCAAAGGGTATGGGGAGAACTTGAGAACATGGTAGTGAATTGGATGATTAGCCATGATAATATTGAATGGCAGAGCATGTTCAAAGGGGCAAATGGCCTAATCCTGCTCTTATTTCCTATGTTTCTATGTTTGGACTTAGCCAATTTCCTTATGGAAAATTGCCAAGTTATGTCCTATTCTCAAAAAGGACCAATTCAACCCAAGCCAATTACTTCCTCAAAACCCTACTCTCAATTGTCAACAAAGTGAAGTCATGAATACTGATGCTCATTTTGGATCCTGCCAGACATACTCAGTTGATGTCTGTGCAGTCACCCTTAAGTTTCCTCTTGAGTTTGGCTCTTCTGTCTATTTTTGGACCAAGGTTGTAATGAAGTCATGCTTGTAGCTTAGTAACTATGTTTTGTGCAAGCTAGTGACAGGCATGAAATACTCCTCCTTAGCAATCTCTTCTGGCACATAGAGAGCTCATCCTAAGGTATAACAGCCACTATAGATTCATTTCCGTATCTGGCCATTCTACCCTAGGCTCCAACCCTCTCATCCCTTGCCAGAGTCTGCCAGCTTGTTTTTGACGAAACCCCAAACTTAACTGTAATCCTTCCTTCAGTATATCTTAGCTCCCCATGGATACCACTGTAGTTCCATGGATGGTCACCACACCCAGTGGCACTGCCAGTACCAAGGAAATACCAGTCTCTGGTCCACAGCTTTCTGAGGTAGGACTTCCTCTTGTTATCTGACAGAAGTGACATTCCAACTCAGTAATTAGCCAAATTGGCTGTTAAATACTGCAGGACAACTTTAGGAATCATTGGTGGGCTCCCCAAAATGCAGCATTGTTGTTTCAGTGGGTGGATGGGGACCACAGTTTACCATTAGGTCCAGCCCCTTGAGCTCCTGATAAGTTTATTGAAGGTATAGGGCAGAGTAATAGAGGTCTGGAAATTATATTCTGTCACTGGTGTACAAAGTTTTGTCCCTGTGCAGAACCACTTTCTCTACTAAAGTAAATGTGTGAATATTTTCACAAATGTACATATATAGATAATACCATCTCATACATTTGTATCCTTACACTACTATCTTATATCTTTAACTAACTAAACCCATCACACTGTGGCTGAACATTTTAACTAATCAACCCCACTGCCCTGTTTCTGAACACTTTAATTCCCCCTCCCACTCTGCCAAGGTCATGCAGATCCTGGGCCTCCTCCATTGCCAAACCCTAACCACCTGATGCCTGGAGGAAGAACACCTCATCTTCTGCCTTAGGACCCTCCAACCACATGAGATCAATGTAGATTTCACCAGTTTCTTCATTTCCCTTCCCCCCCACCCTATCCCAGTCCCAAACTTCCAACTCAGCATTGCCCTCTTGAATTGTCCTACCTGTCCATCTTCCTTCCCACCTATCTGCTCCATCCTCCTCTCTGACCTATCACTTTCACCCCCACCTCCATTTACTTATTGCATGCCCAGGTATCTTCCCCACTACCCTCCCATTTATCTCTCAGCCCCCTTGACCCACAGGCCTCATTCCTGATGAAGGGCTTATGCCTGAAACATTGATTCTCCTGCTCCTTGGATGCTGCCTGACCTGCTGGGCTTTTCCAGTGCCACACTTTTTGACTCTGATCTCCAGCATTTGCAGTCCTCACTTTCTCCTCCTACTATCTTATGGTCTCATGAAACAATCAGACTATTAACAATTAGATGTTCAACTGGCATAGTGTTCTTTGCCACATGACATATATAATTTTCTTGATAATAATATCATTATAACTTCCTGACACTGCCTAAATTATTAAATTTTTGGAAGGAATGACTGAAAGGAGGAAGATTGATTTGATAGTAATTCCAAAGATACTGTGGAAGTCATCTATATTGATGTTCAAGGAAGTTTAAGCTTCAATAACATATTGAAACAATAAGCAATACTATTGGAAAAAAGTTTCAACGCTGAAGACATCAGTTTAATATAAACCCTGAGATAGAACTGCTGGTTGTTCCTTCCATTTTGGTTTTCAAACTTGGGTTCTGTGTGGCTTTTAAACAAGACAATCTTTCACTTAACACAATGTTAAAAAATGATTTAATAAAAATAGCAAATGAATTATTCAAGTTTAAATTTGATATCCTATTTCTTGGAATGATAATATCTGCAAACTCTTATAGTGTGTTCTGGCATTCCTCAGAGTGAGGAAGAACCTATATTTTTGAATATGCAATGAATGGTTGATCCAGAAAGACATCAGTGAGACATAATCCCATAGAATATTTGTCAATGTGTCTTTTTATTTACCGTATTAGCAACAGTTATGCAGGCTATCTATGTTAACTTCATTTCGTTAAACTTATTGAGAATTGTACAAAAATCTCAAAACAAGCTAGCATTTTGGTTTATGGATGGATTTTTATCTGTCTATCAGAAGGTAATATCCCATGTGATGAGAAGTGTGAAGAGTTATGACCATATGAATAAGAGAAATAATATGATTTAATGTACATTAACAGGAATATAGAAACATAGGATTAGGCCAATCAGTCCCCCAAGTCTACTAGACCACTGTTGATTACATCTAATCACCTTCACAGCTCCATGTTCCTGCCCTATCCCCATATTCCATTATGCCATTAGCAACTAAAAATCTCTTGTCTTGAACTTATTCAGTAATTGAGCTTCCACAGCCCTCTTTGGTAGATAATTTCAAAGATTCAATAGTCTCTGAGTGAAAAGGTTTCCCCTCCTGCCAGTCTGAAATAGCTTGCCCTTTACTCTGAGATGATGCCCTCAACAGTCTAAATGGAGTTTGTATGTTCTCCCTGTGTCTGTGTGGGTTTTCTCCGGGTGTATTGCTTTTGTCCCACAGTCCAAGGATATACAGGTTAAGTCGATTGGCCATACTCAATTACTCATAGTGTCCAGGGATGTACAAGCCAGGTGGGTTAACCATGGGAAATGTAGGATTACACGGAGAGGCTACGATAGGGCCCTGGGTGGAATTGTCTTCCAAGAGTCAGTGTGGACTCGATGGGCTGAATGGCCTGTTTCTATACTATAGGTATTTTACGATCCTGATCTCAGACTCACAGGAAATATCCTTTCTGTAATCACTTTGTCTATTACTTTCAGAATGTTGTAAGTTTCTATAAAATTGCCTTTTTTTCCTAAACTCCAAAGAATACAGGCCCACTCTGCTCAATCTCTCTTCACAGGGTAGTCCAATTATCCCAAGGAATCAGTCTGATAAATCTCCATCCCACTTCCCCTTTTGCAGGTACATCCTTCTGTTGGGTACTCATTTTCTCCGATAGTAGGAATAATCAGGCACGGGACCTACACAATATGTTCTTTAAGTCTTTATTGCAGAGGTGTAGCAGTTACATAGATGATACAACTGCTGCAAAGACATGACAGCTTCATGGCTGATATAAAGTAGCTGTTCAGATGTTATAAGACAGATGCGTAGATATTATAAGGCACGTGCTCCTGTCTGATCACATTCTTACACCCTTGTGTTTTCTGTGATTTGGGTGTAACTGCATTCCTATAGCAATGTTAATGTCTGTAGCAATGTTAATTTCTATAGCAACGGCACTTGAAGTTGATCTCTGTGGTTATCATCCTGCTGTTCACCTAAGTGTTTCAACCATTTTAAAGGTCCCATGTTCCTTCTATAATCAGTTCCTCATTTAGTAACACAAAACCACGTTCTTGCTCTATAAGTATCTGCTAAGAACTCATTCATGATCTAATCAAGTCCCATTATGTTTTCCCTGATCTAATTAAGTCCATTTAACTCTTTCTTGTTCTGTGGGCTTCTAATGAAACCCATAACTCCCCGTTTTTATTTTTTTAATAACTTACTAAGAATCATTATGTGTGTAGAGCAGATAACATTCCTTGCTTCTGCTAGAAACATCAAGATGCCATAGCTTAACAGGACTAAAGGTTTGAGCTAGACAACATTTGAAAAATTAAACACAAACATACAAAGGTAGAAAACATTATTTTTCCTTACATAAGTATAAGTTAAATACAAAAAAATGTTAACATGCTTTGCAATGGAAGTGCACATTACCAGAGATATTGAAACCATTGCAAGCCCCACAAACAGAGCAAGGTTCTTCACAGAGGAGCAGGAGCATTAGCTGTTTTGATTTGTGATGCGTGTATCCAGGCTTTCTTGCCTTGCACATTGATGGCTGATTGTGTTGTCAGAACTTGTTATCGGCTTTCCCACTTGGCACCCAATGGTTCTTTGTGTATTTTCTTAATGTAAACCCAAGTGCTGGGGACTATGTTGTGTCTCCCTTCAGGAGGATCACCCCACACTGATGCAACCTGGTAGTAGACAGGCAGGAGGCTAGAAGTACACAGCGAGCCAGGCAGCATAAGGAGGTGCGGAAATCAACATTTCGGGTGTAACTCTTCTTCAGGGCCCTGAAGAACAATTACACCTGAAACATCGACTTCTTCACCTCCTGATGCTGCCTGGCTTGTTGTGTTCTTCCAGCCTCCTGCCTGTCTACTTTCGATTCCAGAATTTGCAGTTGTTTTTTGTCTGCAACCTCTTGGGAGGCATAACAAACAGCCTTTGTCATATTCTGAGTTGTTTCACATTTTCCTGAAGAAATCTTTTGTCCCAGGTATTCTTCCTAGGCAATTTGTGCCTTCTTAAGGTTTGCCTTCTGCCCATGGGAGTGTAAATGGTCAAGGAGGACACATAAATCCCCCCCCATGTTGTTCTTCAGTCTGGGATACTATTAGAATATCATCTACCTATTGAATTACTGTATATACCATTAGGCATAGTTCCCGCAAGTGATATAAGGAATACAGTAGGGCTACTGTGAAAGCCCTGCAGCAAACGGGTCCAGAGATACTGTTGATTTTAGATGGTAAAAGTAAACCATGGTTGTACCTGAGGGACCAGAGGAACCAACCAAAGGCCGTTGGCCATGTTGATCACTGAAAAGTATTTGTGTTCCAGTCACAAAGAATTAAAAATGGTAGAGGGGTCTGTAACCAAAGGTGCCTTCTGATCAACACATTGGTTCACTTTCCTGTAGTCTATTTTCAGATACCAAGTTCCATCAGACGTTTTAGCTGGCCATACTGGGCTATTAGATGAACTATGGACTATTATCAGTACACCTTGTTGCTCTAATTGTTTGATTATGAGTAGAATACCAGCAATGTGGACCTGATGAGATATTGTTTAGTGCATGGCGAGGCAATGCCAGTGAAAGTAACTGGAGTCATCTTTAACAGGCTGCAGTCATTTTTGTCCATTGCCCCGATTAGATGATCCCACCGTTCTTCCTATTCAAGCAGCCATATTGACCAGTTGACATGGCAATGCTGGAAGTGTAATGATGCATTTATTTGAGTTAATGCATCCATTCCTAATAGGGTTTGTTGTATGGGCCTAACCCAGACAGGTGTAACAATCTCCTGTGGTCCTAGCCTTATTGGCAATGGCTTGGTCTTTTCAACTTTTAGTGCCTTCTCTCCTACTGCGTTTCTCCGTTCTCCCTCCAACGGTAAATCACTTAAAGGTGGAGATGTTAGTTCTGCACCAATGTCTAAAAGATAATTAATTTCCTTATTGTCCACCTCTATCATGACATAGCAGCCATCTGGTCAGTTTTCTAACATTGCTGAAACAGGGGCTAAAAAATTGGAAGTGAGCTGTGCTAGTTTTTTGTGAGATTGGTAAGTTCTTTCAGCTGAAGTTCTGTACAGCTCTGGAGCTGTTTCAAAAGACTAAAGTGCTCCTTTAAAGACAGTTTATCCCAACCAGATGCTTCTGACTTGGGAGTTTGTTTTCTACCTGGATTTTTCTTTTTTAACCTATAGTTTTTAGCCCAGTGGCCTTCCTTTCCACAATTGTAGCACATACCTGGGTGCTTTTCAATGCTGGGAGCTCTGAGTCTGTATAGTTCTGAGTTTCAATTCCATATTTCTCTCCAAGCAATTTGCTTCCTCTATTACATTACCAAGAGGACATGAATTTTATCCAAATTGTGGCATTGTATTTTTAACATTTTCATCAGTTCAGGCTTCAAGCCTGTTAACAAAGTGAGTTTTAATGGGGCCAAAGTTTGACCTGCCAATTCCTCTGGATTCTGGGTCAGTGGTGCTGGAAGAGCACAGCAGTTCAGGCAGCATCCAACGAGCAGCGAAATCGATGTTTCGGGCAAAAGCCCTTCATCAGGAATAAAGGCAGTGAGCCGGAAGCATGGAGAGATAAGATAGGGGAGGGTGGGGGTGGGGAGAAAGTAGACCTGGGAGTTGCAGTGGGAGAGGGACTCCCTGAGATTCTTGTAGAGAGAGGAGGAAAACTTCTTCAAGGCAGGCATTCTTGCAAGAGGACTTGCAGTAGGGTTAAAATCAACGAGGTAAAAACAATGACTGCAGATGATGGAAACCATATCTGGTTCCCTTGTTCTTCAACTTTCATGGAAACAGGGGAACCCTCATCATTTTCTGAACTACTAGAGGTCTCAGAACCTCCGTCACGGCATTAAGCACTTCTTCATACCATGGGTTTTACTCAGACCCATTCTAGAGTAGAGAAGTTGGATACAATGGGACATTCAGATAAGGAGGTGGTATGGGTGATGCGTTTTTGTTGTGTTCTACTTCCTTCATGGCTTCAGTTTCTCTTTAGTAGTTTTCAATTTGCACAGACTGTTTTTGTTGTACTTCTAGGTTGTTCATTTCACTATCATGATTCAATTTTTAAATTATTTCTTGTTGCTGTCTAGTTGTTGCATTACACACAGTGACCGTTGAATCCTTTTTATTCCATTTTAATTGAGTACTTGTTTCCCCAAATTCATTTTATATTATCCAGGAGCCACTGTCCCATGGAGATTCCATACTTTTGACGGATTTTAGGTAAGGTGTTAAACAGATCATATTGTTGCTCAATATATTCTCTCAAATTCTGCAAGATTTCATCTTCTAAAATGTCAGGGGGTGTTTGCCTACTTTTGACTGTAGTAGGTAATTCCCATTTAGACATCATGCCTGGCTTTCTGAACCGAAATAGACACTCTAAGAGTCATAGAGAAAGGTTCTCCTTCCCTGTCCTTTGCCTCCACAGACATCTGTATTCCTTTAGACTCAAACTGAAATCAGTTAGCTGTTTCAGATTGCTTCAGACAGGAGAAAGTTTCGAACTGTCATTTCTACCCGAGGACTTTTAATAAAAGAGGAGTCCTTACCTCTGGGCACTGATTTGAGTGAAGTGGTCTTCTCCCTTTTATCCTTTTGCAACCGTGTTGACTACACCAGCATTGGGAACTCGTTTTATCCGATACTAGGACTAACCAGGCACAGGAACTACACAATGGCTTCTTTAAACCTTAATTGCAGAGGTGTGGCAGTTACACAGATGGTACAACTGTTGCAAAGATGTGACAGCTTCAGAGGGTATAAAGTAGCTGCTCCTGTCTGATCACTGCTCACATTCTTACACACTTGCGTTTGAGTGTAACTGTATTTGTTAATTTCTGTAGCAATGTTAATTTCTATTGCAATGGCACTTGAAACTGATCTCTGCAATTACTCCCTGCTGTTCACCTGAAAGTTTCAACCATTTTAAAAGGTCTTGCATTCCCTCGATAATCACTTGCCCATTCGCAAAACAAAACCACTGTTATTGCCTTGTAAGTGTCTGCTCAGGACTCATCCTTGATCTAATCAAGTCCCATTATGTTCTTCCTGACCTAACTAAGACCACTTTAACCCTTTCTTGGTCTCTGGGCTTCCACTGAATCCCATACTTCTTTAGACAAGGGAACTGAAACTGTACACATTAATCCAGATGCAGTCATAACAAGGTTCTATACAATTAAGCAAATCCTCTTTACTCCTCTACTCAAACTTGCTTGTGAGAAAGGTTAACATACTGTTTACCATCTGTATTGAATATCCTTTGACGAATATCCTTTATTGTCACATGTATTCTATATCAAATAATGAAAAATGTGTACCATCACTCATTCTGCATTTGCATTCTTGCTTTTAATGACTCATGAACAAGCACACCAAGGTACATTTGGATATCAACAGTTTTCAATCTCTCACTATTTAAGAATCACTCTGCCCATCTACCAAAGGGAATAATTTCACATTTCTCTACATTATATTCCATCAGTCATGCTCTTGCCTACTCATTCACCATGAAGAGATGCCCTGAAGTCACTTGCCTACTCATTCAGCATGCATAGATCCCCTGAAGTCTCTTTGTCTACTCATTCTGTATGTATAGATGCTCTGAAGTCTCTTAGCATCCTCCTCCCATTTTACATTCCCATCCAGTTTTGCATCATTTGCAAATTTGGAAGTGTTACAATATGTTCCCACATCTAAGTCATTGATACATATTGTGAACAGTTGAAGTATGAGCATAGATCCTTACAGTACCTACCACTCACAATCTGCCAACCTGAGAAAGACTCTTTATTCCTACTCTCTTACTTCTACTTGTCAACCAATCCTCAATGACTGCTAGTATTTTACTGCTAATTCCATGTGCTTTAATTTTGTTGCGGGGCTTTGTCAAAGGTTTTTTGAAAATTCAGATTTACCACATCTACTGACACACCCCTCCCCCGGCCCCCCACCCCTACCTCCCCCCCCCCGCCCCACACACACACACATCAAATTTATCGATAATGTTATTAAAAACTCAGTTTCGTCAAGCATGATTTTCACTTCATGTTTCATAAATCCATGTTGAGTCTGTCCAATCAGATCATTACTTTCTAAGTATCTAGTATTTTCCTCCTTAATAATGGGTTCTAGTGGTTTTCCCTCCGATTATTTGCTTGTTAACAGGTTTGTCAAACCTTGGTTTCTTTTTCTATCTTCTCTGTTCAACAATAGTGACAATTGCAATCTTCCAACCTACAGGGACAAGAAAGAAGCGTTACGTTGATCTCAAAATGTTAACTCCATTTCTCCCTCCACAGATGCTGTCAGACTTATTGAGTTTGTCATCCATTTCTGTTTTATTGCTTATTTAGTTTCCCTGTCATTTCTCCATTCCTATTACACATTCTCCTGTTTTTGCTTGTATTGGACCCATATTTATTTTTGCTATCTTTTTTATTTTATGAGAGATACTCTTGCATTACATCTCTATGAGTCTGGCTATTTTATATTCAAATTCTATTTTCTCTTTCTTCAACAATTTGTTTTGTCTTCCTTTGCTGAATTAAAAAATACCCCCAATCCTCAAGCTTAGAACTTGTTTAACAACTTTATAAGCTTCTACTTTGATTGCATAATATCTTCAAATGCCCTTCTTAGCCATGAATGTCCTGTATTTCCTGTTGATGATTTTTGCCTTCGGAATGATGAGCTACAGACTAATATCCATACTTGAAAGCTGACATTGCACTTGTGTTGCACAAAACTCTCTGCTGGGAGTCTAAATTTTTAGACACTAACTCCTTGTATAGAATATAATATATGATTAAATATAACAATAGTAACAGGCTTCATATGATCAAAGGTCAAGCAATCTTTTCAATGTTTTCATCTCACAAATACATGAAATAATTACTTAGGTGATGTGAGTTAATTATAAGAAAGTTAATGTAATAGAAATTCATTTAATCATTGCATTTTACATATACTTATACTGTATCTAACTGTGACCATAGCATTTATATAATAAACACTAGATTTTTTTTTGGGTAGGGGTATTGAATTGATTTGTTCCTCACGGCAAGGTAAAATCTAGGCAATCATATGCAATCACATGTTTTGCATTATTAATAAGAATTGAATATGTCCTATTGTGTTATGTGGTTCAGTAGTTTCTATAATTATCTTGAAAATTCTTAATGTTTGTGCATTATTCTAGTCATTGCAAATTTTTACAGGAACTTTATTCAAGACTGCAGTGATACAGACAGGGGACAGAGACTGGGAATTGTACTTTTGCTTATGTTAGACATACTGGAAATAGTGCAGAGGGTGAAATGTTTCATTCTATTGATGGGAAACTGTTTAATTATATGGCAGAATGAATAGATAACTAGTTTATCAATGAATTCATTAATATAACTTCCCTTTCTGGTCCCTGCATTCACTGTTACTTTTATAATAGTTCTTTCTGTTAATGAACTATCTTTATGCTTCATTCAATTGATGAGAAATTGTTTAATTATATGGCAGAATGAACAGATAACTAGTTTATCAATGAATGCACTAATGCTTCCTTTTCTGATCCCTTTGTTCACTGATACTTATAACAGTTCTTTCTGTTCTTTAAATTGGCTGACATCAATCCTCACCTCAAGAGATCCTTGGCACAGTTGACTCCCCAACTGTCCCCATCTCCAACCTCCCTTTTCTGACTGAAGTCTTTGAACTTATAAGGCTAAATCTTAGGGATGTTTTGGCAAAGTGTCAATTGCATTGAGCTTTTTGGAGGGCTTTTCTCAGCGAGGCCTAGCAGCTTTCTCACCATTTATGAGCAAACTTGCCTCATTAACTACCTACCCTACCTATATGGTATCACTCTTCTGATTTTAGCCGCACCATTACCACATGCCATTCCCAGAACAACTCACCATTCAGTGGATATCTGCCAAAAGACCAGCCTTCCTGGCACCCACACTATATTTAAAAGCCTACTGTGCAGCTTGAGGAGCAGTGCAGCTGAAAGGTGCCCTGTTTGGTGATGCAAAGTCTTTCTGGAAACATCAGAAATGGAGATGAGGCAATGATTGTCAGATTCACTGATTCTCCTTTATCTGTGCAAGAGTTGACAAGTTAAAGCAAAATCAACAGGTTTGTCAAATATAATTTCACTTTCATTATCCAAACTGATTTTTTCCCATTTTACCATTATTTTCTAATGTCTCACATGCTTTATAAAATGTTCTAACATTCCTCTACTAATGATGTTAAACTAACAGTTCTCCATTCTTTCTCTCTTGTTGAATACTGGTGTTAGATTTACCACTTTCCAATCTGTTGAAATTTTTCTGGAATCTCTATAATTTTGAAGAAAAACATCAAGGCATCCATTGTCTCTATAGCTACTTCCTTCAACACTCTTGGTTTTAGTAATTGTATGCAGAAATAACTTAGGATACCAGCCTCTGTGGAGTTATTTTATCATCAGGTTACTTGTTATTTATACATGAAAGTTCTTGACTCCAGAACTGCCTCTTCAGAGTCAGCTTTCAGAGCACAAGAATCTCTGACTTCTATTTATATCTGTCAGCCAGGGTTCCCTGGTCTGACCAGATTAACAGCCTCAATCAGGGAACTCATATTCCATGCAATCCAGCTGGCTGACATCACTACACAGCTATTAAGAGGACAAATGGTATGATGGCTTTAATTGCAAGAGAATTACTTCCACTTGTGCATTCAAATAGTCAACTGTGTTGCAAATGTTGTTTTCCTTCTCCTCTCTCCAACAAATGTTCCACCAGCAAACATGAAGGTGTTCACTTCTGCCTTCAGTTTGCATCCTGTTTTCTAAAGAACATATACATACATTTATAGCTACACATACAAATCTTAGTGAGTTATAAGAAGATTTGTAGCTCAGGTTGAGGTTCTGGATGTAGGCTTGCTTGATGATGTCATTTCCTGTTCTTTTTCACGGGGGTGGTAGATGGGGTCTAACTCGATGTATTTATCGATAGAGTTCCAGTTGGAATGCTATGTTTCTAGGAATTCTCATGCGTGGCTTTGTTCGGCTTATCCTAGGATGAATGTGTTGTCACAGTCAAAGTGGTGTCTTTCCTTGTCTGGATGTAAGGATGACATGACCCTCTCTCACCAGTATCTCACAGATAAGGAAGGATACCATTTCAACATCACCACAGGAAATGACATCACCAACCCAAAGAAACCCAAACATATAGTAGAAAACAAGAATCAGCAGCAGTGCTTCACCTGGAGGACACTGAAGATGTTACCTAGTAGGGTGATGAAACATCTGGAAATGAACCATCGAGCTCAGCGAGCAAACCTACATTCAGACACATATAAATGGACTAATCCATGGACATTCAGTTTCATTTCCACATAATCAATCTAGAAGGCTATGTTCCTGATCCTAATCAGTGATTAACAGCAGTATTACAAGCCCCCTTTGATAGTACAACCACACATTGTATTATTCATTTGATTCTGTTATATAAATTCTGTTGAGAAGTTCTCATTTTAGATTGCTTTTATTGCAGTCTGCCATTGTTACTTTTTGTTGATATTGTCTCTCAACATATAATTCTCTCAACATATTATGAGGTGTATCAAGCTTACCTGCCCAGAGGGTGCCAGACTACTATTAATCCTATATGCTATCTACTTGTAAACTCAAGATGCACTGCTTCAGTTTCTGTCTGCCCTTGAGGCATCAGTTCATCTTCCTTAATTCATGGATTTTTTAGAATGTATAAAATTATCATTCCTCCTTGTCTGTCTGTTTTATTTCTTCAGAATATCTTATATTGAGGTAATTTGAATTAATTCACAGTTTCTGAAGAGAGACACACTTCTGTAATCTCTATAGCTCAGATATTACTGTCAGTGATATCAATGGACGAATACTTAACACATTCGTAAGACATTCCTCTGATATTTTAACTCAGCCATTAGCTTAGTTATTTTACATTTAAATGTTAATTTAAATTTAAATTTTAAATGAGCTAATACATCTATTAAACTAACAGACTGAGAACTGTCATATGAGTGCATCAAAGGGATGATTTTATGCAATCATATTCTCAGAGGGGAGCCTTGTTTGCCAAGAGCGTATATTATGAAATTGTGGATAAATTTCCAGAAATGTTCCACTCCAGCCTAGATATCTGAAAATAATATCATGAGCAGTGAGAACTGGATAGTCACTCATTTACTCCTATTGTTTTATTCCTTGCTGTCTATCTCTATGAAAGGCTTGGTATAATCAAGACTATGTAATTCTATATCAGACATATTTCATTTTTAAGGGAACATAATTTCCTTTTGAAACTACTGACTGCTTTGTTTCTATCTTGCAATTCACACAGTCTAACAGCATCTCTCCGAATACACAATCTCCTTAAAACCTGCAAGATTAAAACTTTCATTCTAAAACAAAATATCCAATGGTAAATGCAGTATGCAGGTCAGAGTGGCTCAGTGGTTAGCACTGCTGCCTCACAGCACCAGGGACCTGGGTTCAATGCCCAGCTCCGGTGACTGTCTGTGTGGAGTTTGCACGTTCTCCCAGGTACACTGTTTTTCCCCCACAATCCAAAGATGTGCAGGCCAGGTAAATTGGCCATGCTAAATTGCCCCATAGCATTAGTCAGGGTTGGGGAATGGGTCTGGGGGTTACTCTTCGGACGGTTAGTGTAGATGTGTTGGGTCGAAGGGCCTGTTTCCACACTGTAGGTAATCTAATCTAATCAAAAACATTAATGCTAATTAAACAAGGGAACAAGGAAGTTACTTTGAAACAGAATTTACTTTGCAAGGTTAAGGAAGTAATTTAACTTGAGGGAGAATATGGCCAGTTATCAGTAGTGATACAGAGAGAGAAAAAACAAGTTATTCAAGTAGTTAGAGGTCTGTGGCAAAGGAAATGGTAGTATTAATAACAAAAGCTTTACCAGGAGTCAGAAGATGGTTAAAAAAATCATATAAGGCCCCCAATAACAGGTGGGAATTTTAATTCTGAAAACTGATGGATTTGGGTCAGGCTTGGATCAAAGTCTTACAAAACAACTTCCCAACTCAAGTCTGCCTTAAAACTGGCACTTCTGGCATTAATTGAGGTGAGATGATGGTTGAAATAAAATCGGAAATTTTATTTCTGGAATAACTCAGCAGGTCTGGCAGCATCTATGGAGAGAAATTATTTAATGTTTCAGGTCCAGTGACCCTTCTGCAGAACCAAGCCATTAACTCTGCACAGATACTACCTGATCTATTGATCCTTTCCAGCAATTTCTGCTTCTGTTTTTGATTTCCAGCATCTGCAGTTCATTATCGTTTTTGTTAAGGTGTTGGTTGAGTGACTAATCTGATCAAAGAGGCTGGTTAGTACTTTAATTAACAATGCTGCAAATCATATTGTTATCTGAATTTAACTCTAACAAGTTGGATTTTCCAAGTCTTGGAGAAACCCCAATTATGTCCTTGTGAGGAAGTTACTGATCAGCAAGTCCATTCCTGCAAACCTAAATTTTCAATAATCTAGCCCATCCTGTCTGAGCAACCCCACCGTATTCTAGACATTCCCACATTCCTTGTGAGGCCTCCATTGCAGCAGTCCCCTCCTACCAAGAAAGAAATGCCGAACCTCGGACTTCTACTTCCAAGCAACCTCAAGGGTCACTGATACCTCCACCCACCAAATCATTCCCAAGGTCTCTGAATCCTGTACCCGCAAGTCCTTTTTTCTCCAAGCAGACACACAATCACCCATTCAGACTTCCAATCACTTCCCAAACACCCCACCTTCTCACCCCACCTCCACAAGCCAAACGTTTCAGATTGCCTCAATCAGCTTCTGCTCAGCCTCCCATAAAGTCCTGCATCTTCCCGCTAAAGATAGGGCAGCTCTATCCTTTACATGTAATCTTCACTGGCCCAATCAAGTCATAGACAGTTCCCTGAGACTTGAACATAACTCCTGCAGTATTTATAGTTTAAGAAAGTAGACAAATCGGAGCCAGAGTACAATAGGCCCACTAGCAGTCGATGTATTTTAAAAAAGATACCTGAAGTTATCTTAAAGGATGTTTCTTATGACCACTAGCTAAACTAAGAGGCTATCAGAGCTATGCAACACTGGTTTCCAGATGCATACATATTACAGACACATGTTATGTGTGCATGCATTTAAAGCAGAAGTTTGCAATTGAACTTACCACAGGTTTGTATTGTATGCCACATTCCATCTTAATACTCCACAGATCATGCATTGATAATAAGAGTGTTGAAGGGTCTACCAATGTGATGTGTATTAGGGAAAAGTTCAGTGTACACTGTGGTCAAGGATGCCGAACTGGACATTGCTGAGTGTAAGGGACCAATGATCTGCATTTGAATTAAGTTCTTAAAGGTGACCATATTTTACACTGTTATTAAACTGTAATAAATGAACCAGTTTATTTAGCAGAGTAATATGTGTTGGAGCATCTGGTTTAATTAAAGAACACAAACGTTGGCTATTTTTAAAGCAAGGAGTAGACACTTATCATCTAACGTCAAGTGTTTGGTTTTAATCATAGTTTTTATATCACTGTGACCTAGATCACTGTCTATGACACATGAGATAGTGTGTTGTCTTTCCCTAGAAGATGTAGCAGGAGTTGATGGATGTTTTCTCATCGCTAACCTCATTACTACCAGCTTCCCATTCATCTAATGAAATGCTGTGATAGAGTAAGCCAAGGCACTATAAATCATGCTATTCTTGTAGCCCTTAGCAGATTCATTAGAAACACTAGCTATATATCTATTCAAAAGAAGAATAAAATAAACATGTGCATAAAGAGGGCAGCTTGCCTTCATTGCTTGTACTAACTCTCAGATTTCATAAAATTCTGCTTAATTCCATTTGTGTCATTTGTGATAATCCTCAAGAACGTGTGAGTCTGAGATCACTGTGACCTTAAGTCGACCACATGACCAGCTGAAACAAATGAGTGCATTGGCCAGAGGTCGAGAAGGCTTTACAAAAGTGAAATGATTTTGATATCAAAAACTGTATTAGAAAGCGTGAATAAGAAAAAAAGGCAGCAGGAAATAACCGTCAATTATTTATCGCCTGCTTTCAGTCAGTTATTAACAGTCCAAGAGCTCTTGGCCAAACTCTTCAATTTTACAATGGGAACAGCCTTGTCAAAGTAATTTGCTCTCAGCAATCGCTAAATGATCAGTATGAAAACAGAGCTGGCTTCAGTGAACAGATCTCTGTGACTTGCATGAGTGCTTTGCATGCTGGAACAGATTCATTATTTTTAGATGACTTCCTTTTTTCCCCTCAGGACTCCTTAGTGCACAGCTGAATGTCAGCCTGATTGAGATCGTGAATGCATTTTTAAAAGAAAGCTGTTACATTTCATAAGTTTTATTCATATACAATGATGAGCTAGCCCAGAGGTAACCTACTTTATCAATAGGAGATTGTGATCATGCTCCTTGGCAAAGGCATTGATGAGGATGGGGGGGAGATAATAGAGCTTAGGTAACAAGATAAAAAGAAAAAATGAAATATGTGCCTGAATGCTAAGGATAGATTATTTCTTTTATAGAAATGTAGAAAATTAACATATCCAGATTTGGATGACTTGAAATGACTGTCTCATGTAATATTCTGTCACCTTGTTACAGAGCCTCATATTTATCATTGAAACTGGCAAATCATTAGAGTGTATGTGAATATAAATCAAGAAACTAAAGCTGTGGTGTTCTCAGCACAAAATGTAGCTGCTATAGTGTGAGAAAAGGGATGTATCATAGTTATTTTCAACTTCAAACAAAATGGATTTGTCTCTGTTAGAACCAATTAGCACTGTCTAAACAAGCATGCTGTCACTATCCAGTCATTTCCTGATATATTTCTCTTATATCAAAAAGTTCCTACCAATAAATTTCAATGGGCTGAGCACTTTTGCTTCAGTTATATCATGCACCTACATTTTCCTCATGAATGTACAATACCTGGGAGTGGTTATCTGCCATTGTTCGTACAAAATTAACAAAAATACTTCTCAAGTATATTTTATTTTGAAAATATTTGTTAATAATACATAGAGAAAACATGGATAATAGCCTTAAAATGAAATGTTGGTGATATAAGTGGTGCAAAATGTTTAACACACTGCCACAATATTTCTTTCTGCACTGTTGTAATGGAATTGTTAACACCTTTTATATTAAAAAAAGAACATTAGAAGAGTGCAATTGACATTTTTTTGTCCTCAAATGTGACCAATAGTGGTTTCTAACCTTGAGTCTGAAGTAGACTCACTTGGCAGAAACTAATGTTTGCCATAATTGTGATTTGGCAAGAAAGTAATGCCTTATTTGTAAGATTGTGTTAACAAAGTGCAAACAACATTTTTAACTTTTCAAATGATAAACTATAGTGCTTCAAAATGATGGTAGGATCGTAAGAGATTATACTTGACTGACGGCACTTTAAGAAGCCCCATGCTAGTTGCAAACTTTATAATCTCACCAAAGACAGTTCATTTGAACACTCCAGTAGATGATGATGATTAAACATGAAATTTGGGGTGACACTCCGTTCAATCCTTTGGCAATTGGCTACCAAAATCCTAGACTTCACATTAGTGTTTAATCATTTTTTTTAAGGCTTATTCCTTTATGCAGTTTGGACTCATCTATGTCAGGTAATATATTGAAAATGACACAAATCAAGAAAGCTAGCTGCCCGAGTCAAAATAATCCTCATAATGGCAAGTTTCACAGTTTCACAGGTCATTTCCAGAATTGACAAGATTGAATAAATTTGAATAAGACTTAGGAACAGAAATTGTCCATTCATTCCCTCAAATCTGTCCTAATATTCAATTAGATCGTGGTTCACTTATAGCTCAACTCCATTTATTCTCTTTTGTTCTATATTATAGCATGCTTACAGTATGGAAGCAGGCCATATGGCCCATTGAGTCCACACTGCCCAAAAATTGAAAACAGTGGTCCAAAGTTTTGATTAAGGCTCTGTAAGTTTGCAGAAATGCTTTCTCATGTTTAAATTCCAAATCCCTTGTGATAAACGTGAACACTTCAGTAGTCTGAACAGTAAGTGCTGAAAAAACCCAACAGACCTGATAGCAACTGCAGAGAGAGAAACAGGCTGGCCATTTCAAGTGCAACATGACTACTTCAGAACTCAAGAGAAAAGAGGGAAGGTGATGGGTTTTTTATGGTTGAGAGGAATAAGTGGTACAAAAGAGAAGGTCAAGCTAAAAAGCAAGGAGGGTGAGACATCACAGGGTCAATGATCATGAGGCAAAGGCTGTGGTAATGATTGTAGAGAAGGGAGTTAGACCCAGATTAGATGTTAATAGCATGCTTTAATTAATTAATATAGTCCGGCTGTACAAAAAGCAAAATGAAGGAGTGGACAGTGAAGCAGAAGATGGGGTAAATAAAATGGAGGATGTGGTCTGATGTTGTCTAACTCAATATTGAATCCAGAAACTTGTAAAGAGCTGCAGTGTGAAATGAAGTTTTGTCCCTCTGGATGGCATTGAATTTCAACGGAACACTGTAGCAGAACTAGTGTAGAGAGATGAGCTTAGGGAAAAGGTGGTGTATGAAAACAGCGAGTTACTGGAAGGTCAGGGTTCAGCTTGTGAAGGGTCCCTCCCACAACTCTTTCTCAGATGCATCAATAACTTTATGTGTTGTTTCCTACTCCTGTCCAAACTGGAATGATTAGTCAATTTTGCTTCCAGTTTTAAATCTTTGCTCATCTTCATCTGATCCACATCTAACTCTTCTCTTACCTTCCCCTCTCTGTCTCCATTTCTGGGGATAGGCTGGGCAATGATTTTCATTACAAATCTACCAATTCCACCAGCTATGTTGAGTATACTTGCTCATCTCTGATTGCTGTAAGGACTCAATTCCATTCTCCTATTTCTCTATCTTTGTTGTTCTGATGATGCTAGCTTCCTCAACAGTGCTTCTGACATGGCTTCCTTTTCCCTCTTTTCCTCAAATCTACACACTGCTCCCAGCCCACTCCCCTACCCTTATCCCCTTACCCCCACTACAGTGAATACAGCTT
The DNA here is from genome assembly GCF_020745735.1 of Hemiscyllium ocellatum. Classification (NCBI taxonomy): domain Eukaryota; kingdom Metazoa; phylum Chordata; class Chondrichthyes; order Orectolobiformes; family Hemiscylliidae; genus Hemiscyllium; species Hemiscyllium ocellatum. The sequence goes on along the minus strand of NC_083402.1, from coordinate 86,015,878 downwards.
ATAACTGTGTCTGACCCAATTCTCACACCTCTGCCTTCACCCCTTCCCTTACTTTCCAGACTGCCAAAGGATTCCTCTTGTCCTCACTTTACACCCCATTAGCTTCCAACTTAAAAGGGTCAGCTTCCGTTAGTTCCATCACCTCCAGCATATGCTACCATTTCCCCTCTACTCTCCAGTTGGCATTCTGTTCTGTTTGTGACCCCATCATGCGCTTTTCTATCATCCCCAGCACCTTTTCTACATTCCATGACATCATATGCAATCTCAATATCTGTAACACTTGCCTTTTTAACCTCCTCCTTCCTCACTGTCCAAGATTTTAAACACTCCTTCCAGGTGAAGCAGTGATTTACTTGAGATACTTACAATCTATGGTATTTGTTGCTCATAATGCAGTTTCCAAGGCAGGAGGATGGCCAAATCCAGATGGTCATTTACTATTTTAAAATTCTATTTTACTCTCATGCTAACATATCTGCACTAGGTCTGCTGCAGTGTTCCAATGAAGCTGAACACTAGGTGGAGGAATGGCATCTCATTTTCTGTCCTTGGTTTAGGCACTTGATTGTTTTCTAGACACAATGTTCAAGTTCAAAAACATCGGATCATGAACTCTGTCCTGCATTTTCTCTCCCCCATCTTCCACCCTCTCCCAATGTCTGGTTTTCTGGATATTCAGTGCAGCTGACCTATATTCTGCTATTAACACCTACTCTGAAACTATTTCATTTTTCTACATCCACAGTCACTCCTTTGGCATTTTGTTCTGTAACATGTATAATATCCAATCTCCCTTAATCCCCAGCCTGCCCTTGTTGTTCTGTTGTATCCCATTTGCTCCTCTTCACCTTTATCTATAGTAAAAAAACAACCATTTTTTCACTTTGCCCCTCAGTCCCAAAAAAAATATTGCTTTTAAAATATTAACTTTGTTTTTCTCTCTACAGATAGTGCTAGCACTGCTGAGTTTCTCCAATACATTCTGTTTTTCTTTCAGATTTCATGCATTCACAATCTTTTGCTTTTGGTTCCATTGGATGGTATACTATTTTATAGATTCAAGACAAGACAGGCAATGTACCATCAACACAGTGATGTGACATCTAGACAAGTGGCATTCCAATTTAAAGATCATCACTTTCAGTCACTTCCTACTCATTGTGATGGAGTCAGTGTATTGTGTTTAGTCAGCCAGTTATGTGCATGTAATATAACAGTAAAGCCAGTAAGCACACAGGTCAGACTATGCATAAATCTGAAAAATCAAAATGTAAGTCATGTCATTTATAAAGTTCAAGATAACAAGAACTCAGTTTTTGTGATATATGTTATATGTACTAACAAATGGATGACATTCAAGGCATTTTATAAGGGCAGTGGAGTTAGATCCAAGAAACCTTATCATTCATCTTTTTTGATTCCATCCTTATGCTTATGCATTAGCTTTTAGTCATTTATATGTCTGAATGCCACAATCCATTTGCCTCATTGTACCCAATTGCTCAGCTTTAAGAAAGAAATTAATTTGCCTTTCTCAGATCCAAGATGGACAACAGCACACTTTTCACATTAAACTTCATTCACTTAATTTCAAACTAACATTTAATTTGTCAATGTGCCTTTACATTTTTCTCTCTTCCTCACAACCTACTTTGAGTCTAACTTCATGCCATCTTCAAGCTGGTATCTAAGTTATCAATTTTTATCATGAAAATTTGATGCTATTTTACTGATTCCTCAGGGACAGCACTTGTCACAGCCTGGCTATCAAGAAAAACCCTTTATCTGTATTCTCTGCCTTCTATATTATCAACAATAACAGGTTTCCTCCAATTCAAGGTAACCTAATTTTGCTAACAATCCAATGTAGAGATCCTCATCAAATTCTTTCTGAACATCCATATGGTGTCGGATTGCATCCTGCTGTCTCTGCATTTTGTCAATGCTGACCAATATGGAGGATTGATACCATAAGTCAACACAACAGGGAGGTAATTATGAAAGTAATCTGGTGAATTCACCACACTTTTGTGGTGCATTTGAATCTTACTGGTGGTGAACAGAAAGCACAAAGCTTCAGAACATTAAAAGCTTAAATGGGATGATGAAGAAGTGACACAGTGCTGCTTTATCTGGTAGCTATGAAAAGGAAACATGCATGCCACACATGAAGGAACAGCATGGGCACTGACAGATAAAGCCAATAGTTATGAAAAATGACCAGCGATACAGGTACAGCATGCCAGGATACCAATGCTCAAAAGAAGGAAGAGAGGGAAAATGTTGGAATGGATTCTACAAAATATCTGTCAAGAAGACCTTGCACTAAGGGGGATGCCACCTGTCATGGACTTCATCCTCCAAGCGCAGACTCCTGTGAGCTGAAGAGAGGATATGACCTCCGAAGCCTACCTACCTACAAACACCCAAGTGCCATGTTTTGGATGAGCTCCAACCCAGGAGAAGAAAGGCAGCCAGAGAGCACACAGTACCTAATGGTGCTGATGACCATGAGTGTTAACCTCTACTTTCCAGCTCCTTGTATTTCCACTGAGAATATGTTGTAGGATCTCTAGTTTGCAGCCTATCAATATATCAGGAGCTGACCAATTTAGTATTAAAGAGGACAGTGACTATGTTTGGCCACAATACTAATCAAGATGGACGCAGAAATGTCTATTGGGTTAGGAGTCATTGCTGAAACAAAAGTGTAAGTCTGATTGGCTGCACAATGGGTGCATTAAGGCTCCCATATATTTCGTTCAGAGTTAAAGGCTTTGCATGAAGTTTACACAACTTTGGTCAGCTAAGGAAGTTCAATATTCTAACAGATTGAAAGAGAAGACATATCATTTTGCAAAGATTCATGGTAGATCAGATGATTGTGAAAATTTTGAAAGCAGCAAAGGATAACTATGTAAAAAGAGAGAGATGAAGAGAAGGTTCTGTGTTGCAGATAAATCACTACAAATTATCTTTAATTTGGTGACAAGTTAAGAAATCCCACACACAATCAAGTACAAATATTGCTTTATCAAATGCAGCAACCAAAATAAGACCCCTCAAGTAAGCAAATTAAGTCTCACAACTCAACTTGGTGATTACCTGATTAATGGTTGAACTTAGCTATAATTCCAAACAGCACTGTCTGTCCCCGATGTCTAGGATTTGATCCTTATGAACTGTTCTTCTAAGCTCTTCTGACGAAGAGTTCTGGAGTTGAATTATTATACCGATCTTCATTTTCAGTTCTGTGGTGTGACAATATTGATGATTTTTAAATTCTTTCATCCAAAATATTGATTACTCATTTGGAGTCCTTGAGTCTGCAACTTGCTTTCTCAATTTCTTGTTATATCCGATGTTGGCTGACTGTTTTAAAACACAGTGTTCCTGTGATTAACCTTTGGAATACTTCTGTAGGGCAATCAATTGTGCTTGTAGTATAAAGCAATCAGTAATCAAGCAGATGTCAAAGTTTTGTTCATGTAGCTTTGATCCCTTCATCTCCCAGGTGTGGCTAATTGCTTTCAATTCCCATAAACTTGTCCTTTAATATTATTGCTGTTTCTTTCAATCCGTAAATAATTATTAAAGTTCTGAAGTTTATAATATTACCGTCTCCCTTTTTTAACGTTATTTTTAATTTCATGAACAAACACTCAGATTATCGATCTCTTGCTGCCATATTGGTGTATGTCCAAGCTAAGTTGCTACATCATACACAATTTAAAAATACATCATTTCAATTTGTGGTGCAAATATAAGCAAACTAACAATCAATAAATGAATTACAGAATAATGATCAGTAAACAACTCACAAACCAAAAGTAGAGTAATAACCATGCATTGAACAAAAATAAAGGAATTAATGTATTATGTTTTATCCACTGCAGCGTGAGGATTATCATGTCTTAGCAGAACTAAATCCATTTTCAACTTCTGCAATTGGTGCTGATGCCTTTGGAGGAACATAGTAATAGACACAAGGTAGACACAAGTATACAAGGTAACAACAAGATGTGAAATAATATGAACCCGCACAGCCATGTGGCTAATCGCTTTCTATTCCTGTATAAGTTTGGCACTGTTCTTTAATAGTTTATTTCAGACAGAATGATTAATGATTCTTTCAATCCATGAATGGTTATTAAAGGTCTCAGGTTTATAAGATCACGTCTTGGAATGTTAAAGTGAGTTTGTTGGCATTGGAAGAGTTTTGAGTGGATATCATAAATATTGGAAAGCCATTAGGCTGCTTTCTGTTCGAAACATCAGGGATTGTTTTGTTTTGCTTAGGGGAAACACCACAGTTTAGAATCATTTTGTTCAGCCACAATTCACAGATATCCTAGTTGAAGTTGGATATATATGAAACCATTTTCCTTGAGCAAAGGGTTAGTTTGGAGAAGTTAGAAATAGGTTATCGCATTGTGAGGGTTTTATTTTGAAAGGCATGTTTAATTAGAATGCTGAAGCTAAGAAAACCTAAGCTAAGTTATATGAATATTGATCAACTCTCATAACCAGGAGCTGAAAGCAACAGTTAAGTCAAACCCTTAGTTGTGATAGAGAAGGGCTTTTCTCTCTCTTTGGTATTTGAATACACTAAAGGTTTAATGCTGGAATAGATGTAATATTGTAGTTTTACTGTGTATTTTGAAATGTTTCAAATTCTGTTATATGTAAGGACCATTTTTATTCTATTTTATCTTCTTTCTGTTTGCATAATAAGCTTCTCTGTTTTATTGCCAAAACCAGACATGCAGCACTGTGTGGTTATGTTTTAGTGAAAGACCAGCTTATTAAATAAAAAGCAAAATACGATCTGTCAAGCCAGAAGTCAGCCTGTGTCCTGGCTTGTCTAGTAATAACATTAGCTGGGATCATAACAAAGAGAGAAATTGAAGTATAAAAAATACTAACAAGAAATAATCAATACGTTAAAGACTTCTACAAGTATAAAAATGGTAAAGAGTAATTAAAATAAGCATTTGTAGTTTAGATATTGACATTGGGACGTAATAATAAAAAATAAAGAAATGGCAGAGACTTTTATCAAATTTTGTGTCTGTTGTCACAGTTAAAATACAGAAAACATCCTCAGAATAGTGGTAAATCACTTGAGAAAAGGGAAGGAGGAATATCTAACAAACACAAACAGTAGAGAAAATGTCTAGAAAACCTAATGGGACTAAAATCTGACAACTCCCCTTAACCTGATGATATGTAGCCAAGGATCTTAAATGAAATGTCTGTTGAGATAATGGATATAATGGTAGCAATCTTCCAAAATGTCTTAGATTCTAGAAAGATGCTGGATTGGAAAATTACACATGTGACACAACTAATTTAAAGAGAAAGGAATCCAGGAACCTAGAAACTCTTGTCCACTTAGCCTAATGTCTGCCATTGCTAAAATGTTGGATTCCATTATTAAAGATGTAGAATCAGAACATTTAACAAATAAAATAGAATCAGACAGAGTCAACATGGTTTTGTGAAAATGAAATGGTGATTGACAGATCTATTATGACCAGTCAGGCTTTTAAATTAACATTGGACTCAGGAATCCTTGAAGGACCCAGAAGTGTGCCATTGCTGAACCCATGTTAGCATGAGAGTGGCAACTTATAGAGGGCATGGTCCATAGTTAATGTGGAAGATAGCATGAAAAATCTCACTCAGGTTTACAGAGAGAAACTTTTCACAAAACCCATTGCAATGGACTATGTTCACATTGTCTATTTTCTGGTAAAATTGAAAACCTTCTCTTGAGCTCCAGACTGCATGTGAGTTCATTAGAATTAGTGGATCCAATGTATCTTGAACATTAACCTCTTTAGAACCATTACCTTTTCCAACAGGATATGGTAGGGCCTTGAGTATTGATGATAAAAAGACACAAATCCAAATTTGTTGATGACATGAAAGTAGGCAGTATTGTAAGCCATGTAAATGGATGTGTTAAATGACAAAGTAACATTGCTCAATTGAGCGAATGGGATAATATGTGACAAATGGATTACAATGAAGATGATATTCTTTGCATGTAAGAGATAGCAGAATATTTTGTTAATAGTGAAATACTTAAGCAATGGAGTTTCTAAGAGAATTACAGATCCAGGTACAGGTACCAAAAATATCAAAAAGTTCATGAATTACAAGCCTTTATATCTCAAAATGCACAATGCAAAAGTGTTGAAGCCATACTTCAGCTGCAGAAAGCTCTGGTTACATCACAACAGAAGTCCTGCCAAATATATGAACCTCACATTGAAAAAGTGATTTGGGATAAAGTCAGGTATGTGTTTTAAACTCACAAATCTGCCATTGAATGATGGCACAAGTAATCGAACCAATAGCTAACTCTTGTTCTTATGTTCTGTTAAGCTACCTTAGAGCATTTCTTTCAAAGAAACTAAACATAACTGACCACAATTTAAACTTCCGTATCTGGAACCATCTTTATTCCTCCCATTAAGAGAAATAAATCATTGCAAATGAGTCGAGCATAAATGTACACAAGTGTACATCCAAATCAGAACAGAAATTGCTGGAAAAATTCAGCAGGCTTTTCAGCAGTTCTAAATAAGGGTTATTGCACTCAAAACATTCAATCTGTTTTCTCATCATAAACTGCCATACCTGCTGAGTTTGTCCAGAAATTTTTGTTTTCATTTCAGATGATCAGCATTAACAGTTCTTTGTTCTATATTCCCTTTCTCACCATTAATATAACATCTTTTGTTTTATAGGAGTAAATGAGGACTGCAAATGCTGGAGATCACAGTGGAGAGTGTGGTGCTGGAGAAGCACAGCAGGTCAGGCAGCATCTGAGGAGCAGGAGAATCGACATCTCGGGCAAGAGCCCTTCTCATCTTTCATTTTATACCATTCTTTGTATTCTAAAATGCAGTCGTAATTTGTCCAGCTGTACTGGACTGAGTGGAAATGTTCAACATTATTTCATGTTAAAATGTCTGAAAGCTGTTAGAAAATGTCTTTATCATAATTTTTTTTAAAATCAAGTCTTGAAGGTGAAAGTACAGTATTCTATAACTGTACCTCAAGCTGAGAAATTTATTGACTAATGAATCCCCTGGAAAATGTTTTTTTTAACCTAAGATTAAACAGCGACAGAAATAATCTTGGCTCAAACAAACACTTTGAGTATATTTAACAATTCAACAATAAACAGTTCTCAAAAGTAAAGAACAGTGCTACTGTTAAAATTTATAAATAAAGATTGGTTATCTTGGCTGCTAACAGACCCATCTCTTCCAATCTTGAGTATATATACTTGGCACATAAGTGTTCAATTAGAGTAACTGTTAAGTTTTATGTGTTAGCCCTCTTTATTAAATACAAATAAATTTCCTTCGGCATTTGTGCACTGGAGCATAGGGAAAATCAAAAATTACTATCTACATCCTGAATCAGAACCGCCAAAATGATCTGAACTGATCCACTTCAGGCCAATTCAAGAATTTGATTTAACTCTTTCCTTAATAATATTCATCTGGATGTTCATTATGCCACCCCACTCTCTCAACTACCTCTCTAGTTGACTGTAAATTTGTTTATGATCACAGCATGTGTCTGCAATCAATAGTTAGGCTGATTGCATCAAAGGTCAGCTCTGGAATTGCTGTAGAAGTCCATCATTGCATAATTGAGGGGTAAAGTCTATTTTCCCATGTTACCTACTTCATATTTTATTCTGAGTAAATGAATATTTATTCATAAGATATAAAATGTTCTCCATGTTCCTGTTTCCTCCATGGTTGAATATTTCCACTCAGCTTCTCTTTCATTCAGTTTTTATTCAGCAGACACCCTTCATGCTGTGTCTGCTGCCATTGTTTAACAACCATAGTAATTACACTAATTAGTGTTGTACAACCTAGGATATCATTATCCTCTCATGAAAGCAGACAGGTAATACAAATAGATACAAGCATCCACTAGTGATCTTCAGCTGCTTTTGTATTTGGTATGCTGTATTATCCCAATGTATATGTTTAACGTTGTCAGCAGCAAGCCCAGGTGAACTCTGATAGTTTCAACAAAAGACCATCAACCAAAAGTAGTCATGATTTAAAGATGCCGGTGTTGGACTGGGGTATACAAAGTTAAAAATCACACAACACCAGGTTATAGTCCAACAGGTTTAATTGGCAGCACACTAGCTTTCGGAACGAAGCTACCACCTGATGAAGGAGCGTCGCTCCGAAAGCTAGTGTGCTTCCAATTAAACTTGTTGGACTATAACCTGGTGCTGTGTGATTTTTAACTTCATCAACCAAAAGAGGTAACTCTGCTCCTCTCTTCACACACGCTGAGTTGTTTGCAAAATATTCTGTGTAGCTTCCAAAATAAACTAATTAAATTTGATGAGGCTTCACACCAGAAAGACACAGCAAAAAATAGTTCATACATGGTTCCCTTGCTTAAGGATTTTAACATTACAGAACCTGCTTATCAAAGGAGATTGATATCTGAGTAAAGTTAAAAATCACACGACACTAGGTTATAGTCCAACAGGTTTATTTGGAAGCACTCCACAACCACCTGATGAAGATGCTGTGCTTCAAAATCTAATGCTTCCAAATAAACCTGTTGAACTATGACCTGGTGCTCTGTGATTTTTAACTTTGTCCGCCTCAGTGCAGCACCGGCACCTCCAAATCATGGAAATCCGAGTAGGATTGTATGAAGAAGTCACTTGAGTGATTGCAAACTACCCTGCAAAGTCAATTAAATGAAACTGAGCAATTGTCCATGAACAGATCTCTGCAATGCAGTCTGCCATGAAATGTGTGATAAGACTAGTAACATAGATAACACAATGTCTCTGATCTAAAGTTTATTCAGAATATTTTTATGAATATTCAGATAACTGTGAGAAAGAATTTGCATTTCACAACAATAGGACTCCCCACAGTATTTTACAGCCAATTAAATAATTTTTGAAGCATTGTTTTTGCAGTAATGTGAAAATGTGGCAATTTCCACACAGTGTAAAGACTCCATTTTTGGACTGTTGACTGAAAGTGGGAAAAGATGCTACTTTCGCCAAGGAAACTGTGCTAAAAGTGTGTAATAAAGTCTGGATAGTGCTGAAGTTCTTGAGCATTGTTGAAACAGCAATCATGTAAGCAGTGGAAAATATTCTACCACAACCCTGACTTGTACATTGTAGATGGTGTACAGGTTTTGAGGAATCAGGAGATGAATAACTTGCCACAGAATTCCCACTCTCTTACCTGCAACTTTTATATAGCTAGACCAAAGCAATGGTGAGTTCTATGCTGTTGATGGAGGGGGATTCAGCGATGACAGTGCTGTCTAAGTAAGACATTGTGCGAGATATAAAAGTGGTGCCATTACAGTATTGGTATAGACCACAATTAGTGGGAAAGATAGAAAGAAATATAAATTCATATAAATTCTGTATCTTATGATCTTGCTCCACCGCTACCTGATGGAGGGGCAGCATATCAAAAGCTTGTACCTTTATTCTTAGGATGTCCCATGGTTCAAGTTGACTTGGTTCCACACTAAAAATGCATTCTCAAAATGGTACTTGGTAGTGTGGATGAGCAGAGGGATCTTGGTGTCTATGTACACAGATCTCTGAAAGTTGCCACCCAGGTAAATAGTGCTGTGAGGAAGGCATATGGTGTACTGGGCTTTATTGGCAGAGGAATTGAGTTCCGGAGTCCTGAGGTCATGTTGCAGTTGTATAAGACTCTGGTGAGGCCTCATCTGGAGTATTGTGTGCAGTTTTGGTCGCCATACTATAGGAAGGATGTGGAAGCTTTAGAACGAGTGCAGAGGAGGTTTACCAGGATGTTGCCTGGAATGGTAGGAAAATCTTATGAGGAAAGGCTGAGGCACTTGGGGCTGTTCTCATTGGAGAAGAGAAGGTTTAGGGGAGATCTGATAGAAGTGTATAAGATGATTAGGGGTTTAGATAGGGTAGATACTAAGAACCTTTTACCGCTAATGGAGTCAGGTGTTACTAGGGGACATAGCTTTAAATTAAGGGGTGGTAGGTATAGGACAGATGTTAGGGGTAGATTCTTCACACAGCGGGTTGTGAGTTCATGGAATGCCCTGCCCGTATCAGTGGTGAACTCTCCTTCTTTATGTTCATTTAAGCGGGCATTGGATAGGCATTTGGAAGTTATTGGGCTAGTATAGGTTAGGTAGGACTCGGTCGGCGCAACATCGAGGGCCGAAGGGCCTGTACTGCGCTGTATCCTTCTATGTTCTATGTTCTATGTAAAATACTGAAGATGTGCAGTCTTTGTCACAGCTTGGGTCGATGGTGGTTAGGGGATGGGAAGGTGAGATGTCTGGATTACACTCCCTTCTCTGTAGAACCTAAGCTTGCCATTGGTGATGAGGCCTATGGATCCTTTACAGATGCTTTCCCTTCATTTCGAGCAGTCCCAGGTTGGGATATGTTTGCTGTTGGTAAGTACTGTCAAGCGATGAGGTGTATTATGTCTCCCATTAACATGGTGCCATCATATGATTGGAAAGCCTCCTGTCATGACACAGATAGGATTTTAAATGTCTAAACCTACTGCTGAACTTTAAAAGAAAATGCAGCCACCTGCAGCACTCCGTGATTGACAGGCCATCTCATCTGACACCATCTGGTTTTCAATGTGAATTGGTTCCATTAGAGCCAAGATGGCTGCGGAGTAGGGATCCTGAGCTGTGGCTTATCCACTCTGACCGTTTCCCTTTTCTTTGTTTCTCAATTTTTTTTTCTTTTCTTGACTTGCTTGTTTTACATACTTACTTACAACCTTTCCTTTTATCTTCCTCTTGCTCTGAGCTCAGGCGACATCGGTGGCAGCGAGGAATCCCAATGCAGACTCAAGTGGGGCCAGTGTGGATCTCATGGTGGTAACAAGCAAGGCAAACCTGGACTTGAACAAGCTCCTACGTACATTTCCATGTCGAGCATGGGGCCTGGCATGAAAATTGACAGCTGCTACATCAGCAGAGATGATATCAGCAAGGTAAGCCTGGCATCTGTGGATCACCAACTTCAACATTGGTAGGGTTGGGCCCTGACAACGGTGAACTGATGGTGAAAGAGCATCACAGTGACATCGATAAAGTGGGCCCAGCAATAAAAAGACGGGACTATGATGTTGATGGGTCCAGCACAGGTGGCAGCGAGGCAATGGTGGAGTAGAATCAGCCCAGTGGCAAGAGATGGTGCCTTTGGTTGGATCTGGTGTAGATGGTGGAGGAGGGATGCTGGCACAAGCATTTTTGATGATGAGCTGGCTTAGGACTGATAGACTCTCTGCAAGCTATATCTTTTCTTTTCTCAATTTTAAACTTTTCAAATTGGCGCTGGATCAACAACAATCTCAAGCTTTTCCTTGTATTTTACTGTTTCTCTCACTGTAAAATACACATGACAATATAATCACACAATCTTCATTCATTCATTGTGTGGATTTTGAAGGATTTGGTTGAAAGCTGCACCCATTATGAATGTTTGACTGAATTCGAAAAGTTTAGAAACCATTTCGCTCAATGGAACATTGTGTCTGCATTTTTATTGACAAAGTTCAGAGATTATAAAATGAATATTTGCCTTTGATGCTGTCAATGAATTTATATTTTCTTTTGCAAATAAATGCCCAGCTATGGGGATTTTTTTCCAATGGTAATACAGGTAGGCAATCCTTTACTTGAAGCCCTTGGAACCAGCTGTCCTATGGATTTTGGAATTTTTCAGATAAAGGATTAAATGACATTTCCATAGTAAAATAACTTTTAAAATTATTGAACAGCATACCCACTGTGATTACTACGAGCATTGAGACAGAATTGATCCTGCCAGTACTGGGCCACAGCACTACCTCACATCTGAATGGCATGTGTCGAGTGGGTATGGAGTTGTGTTAACTGTTTGCATGCCAAACAATCTTAATAAGAAAAGAACTTCAAGAAAAAAATGTTTCAGATTTCTGAGCTTTTCAGACTCAAAATTTCAGATAAAGTATTGTCTACCTGGATATACTTTTTACCTGCATTTTACTTTTATATAGATTTCTGTGAGTGTCAGGGTGCGTAAACAACTTCCTTTGAGGACGCTCAGGGACTGTCCAATATGAGGAGATTCAGAAAATGATTTGCCCACAGAGTATTCCTCACACAACTGTGGAACATCTGTGCTGTCCTTCCTATACCAGCACAAAACAGATTAGAATTTCTTTCTCTGGAGAATTGCAGGCACAAATTCATGTCCAGATCCACTGTGACTAAATATGTTTGATTCTCTTGCTGCACCAGCAGGGTACCTGCATTACTACTTACACATTTTAGCATCATCACAAAAAGCATTAAAACATCTAGCTAGGAATTTGAACATGAAATACAAGGGAGTAGGAGGAAGTTAAATGATAAGGTGAGTCAACTTATTTATACTGCAAAACCTGATTTTTTTATGAGCATGTGTTCATCATTTTCATTGAGAAATCATTTCATTCTTTGAATTGTGTTAAATTGTTCACTTGCAAGAAGATCTGAGAGAATGCATCAGCCATAGTGATAAAAAGAAAAAGCTTTATACCGAGGGCTTGAAAAGTCATAATTTTTTTTGTCACTTACACAATTGTGATTCAGATGCTCTGAATTAGAAATCAAAGCAGGTAAGGTAAAGTTTGAAGCATGCTGACTAAATACACATCATTGGTAAGTATAAAAGCAAAAAGACTGTGAATGTTTAACATCTGAATACTGTACAGAAGTTCTCAAAATATTCATCAAGTCTGACAGCATCTCTGGAGAGAGAAGCAGAGTTAACCATTCAGGTCTGTGACCTTTCACCTGAACTTCATTAAAAGTATTACCTAATGCCTACGTCCATGAACAGCGAGGTCAGCTTGTCGTAAAATATGATTCTTTTATGAGCAATGTTATCTTTTCTCACATTATTTGATCCGAGAGTTGAACATTCTAATGATAATATGTTGGATTTAGATGAGGGGATTGAAGATGTATTAGCTAAATTTGCAGATGACACAAAGATAGGTAGGGAAGACAAATGTCATGAAGAAGACTGATTTTTGCAAATAGATAGGTTGAGTGAGTATGCAAAACCCTGGTAGGTGGAGTACGATATGAGATGTTCATTTTGGCAAGAATAAAAAATGAATATTAAACAGAGGACAACTGTAGAATTTCAAAGTGCAGTGATCTAGCTGTTCTCATGTTTGAGTCATAAAATATTAGTGTACAGGTTCAGCACATAATCAAGAAGGACAGTTAGTACTATACTTTATTACAAAAGGAACTGAGCATAAAAGTCAGGATTCTTTAATTATATAGGGCATTGATGAGACCACATCTCAATTACTATATGTAGCCTCCTTATTGAAGAAAGGTTGTAATTATGTTGGAGGCAGTTCAGAGGAAGTTTACTGAATTGATACCTGGAATGAGTAAGTTGCTTAATGAAGATAGATTGGACAGGTTAATATTTGTTAACTGGAGCTTAAGATCGTGAGGTGTGTCTTGGTTGAAATGTATAAGATCCAAAATGGTCTTGACAAGTTGAACGTGGATGTTCCCTTTTGTGAATGAGTCCAGATCTAAGGACACTGTTGTAAAATTAATGACTGACCCTTTTAAAACAGAGATGAGGACTTTTTTTCTCTCTCTCAGCAGGTTTAAGACTTTGGAACCATGTCTCGATAGATGCTGGAGGCAGGATTATTTTTAAGGCAGAGGTAAATAGATTTTTGTTCGACAAAGGAATCAAAGCTTACAGTTTAGGTGTCAATGTGGAATTCAAATCACAAAGGTATCAGCTATAATCTTACTGAATGGCAGAGGCTCATCAGGCCTTATGTGGCACCTTATCAAAGACTTTCTGAAAACCCATGTACTGTGCCAACTGCACTGTTCTTATCTACTCCTCTGATATACTTAAAAAACTCCAGGAAAATTGTTTAGACTTCCTTTTAGAAACCTAAGTTGCTCACAATTATGGTATTTCTATCACTTGAAGTTGTTACCTAATATTTTAACAAAGGTTCCAGTATCTTCCCTTACATTAATGTTACTCTAACTGGTCTATGGTTCCCTGGATTAATTTTATCTCTTTTCTGAATATAGAGATTAGAAAATAACTTGCATTTATAAAGCAAATGTGTCCTTATCTTTGGAACCTCCTACAGCCTTTTGACAGCTGAGATCTCTGTACTCCCCCAAATCTGGCACCTTGACTATCCCCTATCTTATGTTGGTCTCTGTACTGTCTATTGTTGTCTCAATCACTATGTTAAACATCATTATATTCTATTCATTACCATCTGGATGTACTCTCATGCTATTTTTCTTACATGCTCTGGCTTTTTTTCCCATTATTTGGCTTGATAGTGATTCTTCCTTTCTTTGGCTTCTTACTGGTTAAATCAAAGAGATTGTGCTTCCAATTAAACCTGTTGGACTATAACCTGGTGTGTGATTTATAACCTAAATGAGAGAGGTTTGCATACTATAAAACACATCCCATTTCAAGCCATTCATCTTGAAATTATATGTTAACTGGAATGGCCAGAGGAACTCAGCTCCCATATGTTAAGTCTATCTCTCCATAAAACCATGTAAAATTCTGTAAATCCCACTTTAGAAGTAGAATCAGTCTGACCTAACATTGGGACACTGACAGACTTTAACGTCACACCTTCAAGGTATTATCTGAGCTGAGATGGCACCTATTGTTAAAAGCTACCTTGAGAATGTAACTTTAAAAAAGTTCTTGCAAAACTATGAAAGAATTGAAACTAATGTGATTATTCTAAAAGATGAAAGACTCATTGCTACATTTGCTTAATATTACATTCTATGACACTGCAATCCTGTTGGTATAAATTCTGTGTTGCATGATCCTGCTCCACAACCACCTGATGAAGATGCAGCACTTTGAATGCTTGTGCCTCCAAATAAACCTGTTGGACTCTGATCTGGTGTTGTATGATTATAGCTTTCTCCACAAGAATACTGTAACAAAAAAAAATCTCTATACTGTGGAGAGAAACCACTCACCTAGTTAGTTCTAACTTTCTTTCCATGACAGTTTGTTCAGGGGAATTAAAAGGAATTTGACAACAGGAATATCATGGGAACATTCCAACTCCTCAATTCTACCACAATTGGTGGGAGAATCTGGTGGAGACTATAATCCCCCATTTTCTTGACTAATATACAGTTTAGTATGCACCAAAGCAACGGACATAAAGCAAATGCATTTTGATAATTTTGCAAATAGCACTGCGCCAGTAGTTCCTGCCATTCCTCTGTGTTTTTTTGTTGTAAATCCCTAGAAATATTGAGACCTCGATATATCAGCTACTTCTTGTTTTCTTTTGTTTTCCATCCAGAGTTAAAGAACTGGCAAATCTAACGGCCAAATGAATTGAGAAGATAGGGAAAAGTGGGGCTAGGTAAAGAAAACAGAATGATATTAAGTCAGAGTGGGTTCAGAAAAGATGTACCAGGATGTTGCTGGGATTGGAGGCTGGATAGGCTGGAACTTTTTCCACTGGAGCAAAGAAGTTGAGCGGTGACCTTATAGCAGTTTATAAAATCATGAAGGGCATTGATAAGGTGAATAACAAAGGGTGTTTCCCTAGGGTGGGGGAATTCAAAGCAGTGAGGCATATTTTTAAGGTGAGAGGAGAAAAAATTAAAATAGACCTGACAGCAACTGTTTCAAACAAAGGGCAGTCCGTATGTGGAATGAACTGCCAGAGACAGTGGTAGTTGCAGGTTCAGTTGCAACATTAAAAAGACGTTTGGACAGGTACATGGAGAGGAAAGGTTTAGCGGGACATGGGCCAAATGCAGGTGAGTCTGACTAGTTTAATTTGAGAAACTTGATCGAAATAAACGAGTTGAACGGAATGGTCTGTGCCCATGCTGTATGCCTCTATGACTCTATGTTCAGGTATAAAGGTAACTGCATCATTTTCAGCTACTCTCTGTTTCATGGCGCTGGTATATTCTCTTCTGTCATTCAGTCGTGTACATATAATATATAGCATGCACAGAAACCAGACTGAGAGTCCATGATATTGTAACTTGTGATTAGTTAAATTAATAAACTCCCAGAGACCTTCTCAACAAGTGTACAACATCATGTGAAATAAGTTATGTGTATTGATGCATGGAAAATCACAAAGCCCTTCGAGTGGGTGGCAGTACCTATGAGAAGACATGGTGGGTGTCTTTGGATGAGTAAAGACAATATTTTGGTTAGTTTTGAAAAGCACAAACAATATGCAATCATCTTTCTGGGGGTATAATATAGGCCTCTGTACAAATATAAGGAAAAGAGTAGGGGTAGGCCACATAGACCACCATGGGGGGAGGTGCCAGGGGATTGAATATGACACCCTCATTTCAGAAAGGGGTACAAGCATATTCCTAACAACTATAGGCCATGCAGTTTAATGTCAGTGGTGGATAAGGTTCTGGAAACAATAATCCAGAATAAAGAAAGTTTTTGGTTATTTAAAGAGAGAAAGTTACTAGGTAATGAAGCATCTAGAAATTAACCTTGCAGCTCAGCGAGAAAGCTTGCATCCAAAACCTCAACCTGAGCTACAAATCTTCTCAAAACTTGCGAATTTGAAAAAGACAGCCAATTCTTAATTAATCTAATTGAAAATAGAATAGCTCGATAAAGTGAATGTAGTGGATATTTTCGACTGGATTTTAAGAAAGTTGGTGAACAAAAATGTGACTCCTGTAATAGGATGCTCAGTGTTGGCTTACAGACAGAAAACAGGGATTTCAAGTGAAAGGTTGTTTTTCAGAGCAGAGAAAGGTGACAGTAATTTTCCCAAGGGTAATGCTAGGATAAAAATGACTGGGACATTACTGTCCAGCTTAAGATTTCAAAATTTGCCTATGAGTGGCATAGAGTGAGGAGACAATTTACTGCAACAGGATTGGCTTGTAGAATTAATAGATCTTATTTAATGCAGAGAGGTTTGTGGTGATACATTTTGATGGAGGGGATCAAAAGAGGCAGAGAAGATTTGTTGAGATGGTTCCAGTGATGAACAGTTTTGAATGCAAGGTAAATTTGGAAAACACTTGGGTCAAAATAGGTTGAGGGGAGATTTGAATGAGCTGTAAAAGGTTAAATCAGTTTTAGATAAAGTGAACAAAAGAAAACGCTACTCTTTTTTCGTAATGATAGCAGAACTGGGGACAGAGTTTTAAGATGTTGGGAGAGGGATGCAGGGGAAAGGTGAGGAAGAACCTTTTTCACAGTAAGCGAAGCACATTGCCCATAAGGTTGAAGGAAATAGAGAAAAGGAATAAGCTCAAAAGGAAATTGAATGGGCCCCTGAGAGACATAAAATCAAAGGGTAATGGGGATAGAGCAGGGCAAATGAACAGTTTGGATGAGTCAACAGACAGCCAACATATATTCCATGCATAGGATATCCTCCTGCATTGTGGTTTGTAGAGAAAAAAACAATATGTTGAGTATAATGTTACTTAGCTCTGGAATTCCATACACTCAAAATAAGCTATTTAAATATTGGTGCTTTGAGCTTTGAATTTCCCATGAGGAGCAATGTACAGCTGTGTCATGCATTGGATTTTTCAAGTCTTGTCTATTTAAAATGCCCCGGAGCCCTAGTTGCTCAGCTGCTTAATGTACACTGCAGTACCCAAGAGTAATTCATGTACTGGAGGCTTCGTCTCCAGTGTAGCCTCTGCTTCCCATCAGCTCCCTCCCTCCAATGCCAACATGAACCAGCTCATGTCACAATTGTGAAAAATCCATGCTGAGCAGATGCTCTGCCAAACAGTTTAGTTGCTCCATAATTGAATTAACTGAGCTCAGCAGGTCAGATTATTCCTACCTGGCAATGTTAATTTTCCCCAGTGGAAAACTGCTACACATTTCTACATAAACTCATTAACAACACTCAAACAAGAAGCAGTGCCTTTTGAAAAATAAATATCACAAATTCCACTTTCTTCCTTGGATGGGAAACAGAAAAGAGCACAAAGGACCTGACAGCTTCAGTGTATGATCAGGTTTTTTTTTTACCAGTTTTAACATTCATCTCAGCCTGTCCTCGCTAGTATACAACAGGGGGAGGGTAGAGCGACTACCCCTGGCATCAGGGCTGCATTTGACCAAATGAAGCATCAAGGAGCCCAAGTGAAACAGCTGCAAATGTGTTGCTGGTCAAAGCACAGCAGGTTAGGCAGCATCTCAGGAATAGAGAATTCGACGAAGGGCTTATGCTCGAAACGTCGAATTCTCTATTCCTGAGATGCTGCCTAACCTGCTGTGCTTTGACCAGCAACACATTTGCAGCTGTGATCTCCAGCATCTGCAGACCTCATTTTTTGCCCAAGTGAAACAGAAATGAATGGGTATCAGGGTGACTGCTCTCTGTTGGTTGGAGTCTTGGGGGTCAGTTATCTCAGCTCCAGGATATCTCTGCAAGATTCCTCAGGAATCATGAACAGCTTCTTTATCAATAACCTTTCCTATGGGTAGCATTTGCAAAATACTCAGCAGACATGATTTTAGTTCTGTGGATGACAGAGTGAAAGAAAAGAATCCAAATGCATTTATAAGTAGAGATGCCCATTCCATGTGCCTACTTTGAATTAAGTTTTTGGTTTGTTGTGTGTCCCCAGTACTGAGCCGGCCTAAATCCTCTTAAACCCTGTCACCATCCTTCCCAGAGTTCATGATACTTCACAGTTTTGAGTCACTTACAAGTTTTTAAAATTGTGCCCTGCACACCCTAGCCTTGTCATGAATGTTGGTAAAGAAAAGCCATGGTCCTAATGTCAATCTGTTAGGAACTCCACTATACATCTTACTCCAGTCAGAAAACCAGCAAAGGACTAATACTTCATCATGTGTCCTTCTGCCGACTTTGTGTTCCTACTGTCACTGTCCTTTTTAATTACATGGACCTCAGTTTACAGCCAAATCTATTACATGGGATTTTATCCAATATCGTAAGAATGTCCCCATATGCCGCATGAACTGTACTATCCTCATTCTACCCACTTTGATAGTATATTGAAAAACCCAAATGATTTAAATATGATTTTTTGTTATCAAATTCATGCTGGCTTTCCTTAATTATTGGTTTGGAAACATAATATTTTTAATATCTTTTCAACCTTTTTTAAAAAAAATTGATTCATCTGACCAGACCAGCATTTATTCTCTATCCTTCAATGGCCAGGGAGAAGTTAATAGTGAACTATATTGTGGTCAGTCTGGAGTCAGGTGTAGGTCAAACCCTAAAGGACATTAGTGAATCAGATGAGTTTTTACAACAATCGACTGTGGTCACATGATCACCATTAGACTAGTTTCTTCTTTAACTAAATTCAAATTTCACTATCTGCCATGATGGAATTTGAATCCATGTCCCGGAATATTAGTTGTCCAGTGATATGACCACTGTACCACTGTCTCCTTTATAACCTTCCTATTTTACATGTTTCCCTCTAATTGACAGCCTATAGAATATATCGAGTAATGTAAGGGTACATCTATTGTTTCTTAGTTCTAACCAAATTGATATCTGCTTCATGCCTTTGTGGACATTCTCTCCAATATTGTAATATTATCTTTCATCAATACTGCACAATTCTTTCCTTTCCTATCTTTCCAGAGCAATTTGTATGTTTCAAGTAAATGTGGATCTTACCCTCTTCTGCCATCAGTAACTTCAGGTCAATGTCCAACTCAAGTGGAGCACTGTATAAGTTGTCACACTGACTGTGTGCAGAATGGGCCTTAGAATAAGTGGCTGGCTGCACAGGGACGGCAGATAGAATAGAGCATGGTCTCCAGAGCAGCATTACAAGTCACACAATGTTGACAATTTTGATTCCTCACCCTCTAAAGGCAAATATAACACCGATTTAGTATTGCTATTAAAATAAGATAGAACGTATACTTATGAAAAGGAAAGATTTAAAATTATTCTTGGTAGGTGCTTATCATATTCCAGGACAATATTGCTCAAACATGCATGTGTTTGTGCAAGAAAGACGATTGAAAGCTTTGTACACAAATATCACCTGATATCTGCAATAATACTTAGTGCAATCATGATTTTTCTTGTAAACTTGGCAAAGGCTTCTGTACACATGGAACAAGTGACTTTGATTAACTTCCATTTAATCATACGTAACAGAAGCAGAATCAAGAACCAGGGAAATAAAAAAATAACAATAAGCACAGAGATTTGAATTATCAATCTGTGTGAAGCATTGCAGCACAGGATTGATTGCGGGCACGATGAAGTGAAACGTAGAAGGGTTTGATCCCATCAGGATCACTCAAATTCTATTTGGTTTTTTAGAGGAGGCTTCCTACCACTTGCTTCTTGTCCAGTTAGTATAGAATCCAACTTTCCAGCTTGCATATATATTCAGAATTCTCATCATACACAAGTAACTTTAGTGCATTTTGCTTTATGAAAAGAGATGTTGGGGCCATGTTGCATATACTTATTGAAAGGATCTACAGTGCCTTTGTGCCAGAATTAACTGAAGAACAGCAGGGAAACTGAATAGAAAAAAGGGACTGATTGAACTATTTCTGAAAAGCATGGAGACAGGGCGTCTCTTTTTGCATCATTCTCATTATAATATTTGCCACAAAAATGGCAGCAGAAGGAACCTATTTTTCTCAAGAAAGTTATAATGTTCTTGTTACAGCTGCAGTGCCGATTCTTTCACATGACTTGTATACAGACTTTTGGTGTTCCGGGTGAAACAAGTTTAGACAAGATAGGGCAGTGTCCCATCTTATTTGCTTCACTGTTGTATACTGAATAATCTCTGTTCTTTTCTATTATGAACCTTGGGTTATGGACACGAAATTGGATAGATTCAGGTGTTGGACATTGAAGTAACAAGTTTGTCTTTCAGTACAATGATGTGGAAAGTCAGAGAGTAAAGACAGGCATGAAGTGGATGCTGTCCTAATAAGACAACATTGTTTGACAGTTTGATTTTGGCTTACCGTGTTGTAAGCTTGTCTGAAATGCTAACACGGAGACACCTGCTATATTCAAAGCAATTTTCATGAAGTACAAGTTGATTACAATCTACTGAAAATAGTGCAGATGGTGGACTTTGTAGGTAGTTTCTCTTGTTTTTGAACATGGACATGCCGCCAACATATTCACATATCATAATATAACATAAATCATCAAACACAGGAATAGCACGTTCAGCCTGTCAAGCCCACTCCATCATTCAATGAGATTGTGGTTGATCTTGTACTCCAATGTTTTCTTACTGTATTCTGGTATGTCATGTTGTTTTAGGTATATAGACGTCTACTAATCCCAGCCTTGATGGTGCTTAACAACTGAGCCTTCCCCGCAGCCAGTTGGTGACGATGCAAATTCAGTTTCAGGGGGCTGAAACATGTGGTAAAATTCAACCAGTAACTTGACAATTAATGTGATTTCTTATGAATGTTATGAGGTCCTTTACGGGGCATTGGAAGAATCTGGCACTTACACAGTACAGGTTGAAGCCATCTGTAATCATAGAATCCTGCATGTGAAATACATTCAGTGACTATCTGTATGGGATACACAAGGACTGCAGATAGAATTGAGCATGGTCTCCAGAGTAGCAAGTCACAAGATGATGGCAATTTTGATTCTTCATGCTCTAAAGGCAAATATAACACTGAGTTAATATTGTTATTAAAATAAGATAGAAAGTTTACTTATGAATGAGAAAGATTTAAAATAATTCTTGGTGCGTGCTTATTATATTCCACGATGATATTGCTCAAACATGAGCATGTGCAAGGAAGACGATTGACAGCTTTGTACAAAAATATTACCTGATATCATAATAATATTTTGTGCAATTATTATTTTGTTTGTAAACTTGGCAAAGGTTTCTGTAAACAGTGAATACGTGACTTTAATTGACTTCCATTTAACCATAGGTAATTCTTCCACAAGCGAACCTGATCAAACCATTGGTTGTTACAGATTGGTCATAGTCATTTCTGTGAAACAGAAGTAATCACAGGTAATCTTAATAGTGGCATCTGTGAAGCACAATTCACAATTTGCAAAGACAATTCAAGATCTCGGGCTGTATAAGGGCATGGAACTGATTCCTCTCATGTCAAACTGTAAGAAGTCACCAACATGCTCCTGTACGCAAAGCTATCTTTCTTGGTCGAGTGTAAGGTGTCAGTAATCATAGGAACTCACCATTTCCTATTTGTGGAACATGGCAGGCGCTGCATTCATCGGAATAAGGTTCCTGCGTGAATGCTGACTGCTCGCAATACTAAGACCTGTTCTGCTCCTGATACTCTCCATGTAGGTTCATTGAATCCTTGACCAGTATACTCAGCCACAGCAGGGGATATCATCACCGTGGCCGTTGTGCTATGAAGGCACAGAAGAAATTGAGAAGGAACACATTCACCTGTCAGCTCAGGACCAGGAGCAATGTCCAGTAGCTGCTGAACATTCAGCGTATGAAGAAGTCTCAGCTGAAGGTGCCATCAAGAGGAAGAAGCATAAGAAGCTAGAGATTATTGTGATTTATGTCATTCCCTCCAGAGGAGCAACGCACTTTAGTGCCCCAGACTGTGGAGGGGCAAGGGCATTGCTATGGAAATATGCCAATTGCCAAAGAGGGTTCTGTGACTTGGATGGTTTAGTGACCATCCTGTCCCAATTGGTGAGAAGGTGGTGGTAACGCCAATTTCTTATGCAACTGGCTGTTCCTGAGGATCCATTGAGCCCCTATGTGGGATCTTTCAACCCTTGACACACAAATGTATCAAAAGGCTGTTACCAATGCAAATTGTGCCAGGTCACACCATTTCATTTCACTTCCCCTTGATAAGAGTAGTACTTCAGATCAGGCAGTAGGCTCAGCCACAAAGCTGGCTGCTTCCAGGTTGAGGATACTATAAACTATAACAGTCATGTTGAGAGCATTAATTCACAAAGTAGCTGACTGTTTCAACAGAAAAGATTCCATTCCATCAATGCACAGGTTCCAAGGTCATTTGTACCACATCTTGGATGTCAGGGCTAAATATCCCTGCTGTGGTGTCTACATCCTTGAGAATTCTCATTGTCTTTCTTTGTTTCAAGGGCTGATGCCTTATGGGAATAATTATTTGAAGTCAAGGGATACCCTCTGAAACTATGGCTGCTGAGGCCGTTGTACAAATTCCTGATTGAAGCCCATTGTAACTGCAATCCACCTCCTTCAAACAGAGCCATCAGAGAGCGGACAGGAGATGACAGCAGACTGGAGATGAACTTTCCGTACTTGGAGCAGTCTTGTGTGGTTGTGTGTGGTCCTTGCAGCACTGCTCAGACAGAGTGATCCTTGCACACTGTGCTCAACTGGAGCACAACTGAAGCAGGCTAAGAGGAGACATAATGGATGCTGAAGAGCTGAAAGAGAAGAAGCAACATTTCAAGGAGAAAGATAAGAATAGTGTGCAGGAGGAACATCACCTTTGGAATGATAGAGGACTGCAGCATCAGGCACAATAGGCCAGATAGAATGTATTGTACCAGCAGGTAATTGTTATATTGTACTCACCTCTACTGCTTCCTCTGGCAGTTTGTTCCATACACACACCACCCTCTGCAGGAAAAAGGTTGCTGCCAAGTCCCTTTTAAATATTTCCCCTCACCTTAAACTTATGCCTTTAGTTTATGACTACCATATTCCGAAGAAAAGACCTTAGCTATTTACCTGAAGATTTTATAAACCTCTATATGATCACCGCTTAGCCTTTAAAGCTCTAAGGAAAAAAGTCTCAGTCTATCCAGCCTCTCCCTATAACTCAAACACTGCATTCTTGGTAACATCCTTGTAAATTTTTTTTGCACCCGTTCCAGTTCAATAACATCCTTCCCATAGCACAGTCACCAGAATTGTACACAATACTCCAAAAGTGGCCTCACCAATGTCTTGTACAGTAGCAACATGATGTCCCAAATCCTATACTCAATGCTCTGACTGATGAAGGCATGCATGCCAAACGCCTTCTTGTCTGCCTGTGATGCCACTTTCAAGGAACCAAATCCCAGAACCCCTAGGTCTCTCATGAACAACAATCCCCAAGGCCCTACCAATAACTGTGTAAGTCCCCCCCCGGTTCATCTTACCAAAATGCAACACCTCACACAAGACAAAGGAGCATTCAGTCCATTGTAATCGTGGTTCACTCGATGCTCCTCATTCCACGTCCTGCCTTTATCCCCATAATCTTAATCCCCTGGCAAATAAAAATTTGTGTATCACAGTTTTGAATATACTTAATGATCCAGCCTTTACAACCCTCCATGGTTCACGACCCTCAAAGCGAAGAAATTCCTCCTCAATTCTGCTTCAGAAGAGTAACCCCTTATTGTGAGATTCTGCCCTGTGCTCCTGGACTCTCCCACAAAGAGGAACAACCTTCCTGCATCCACTCTTTCAAGTTCCCCATGAAACATATGTTTCAATCAGGTTACGTTTCATTCTTCTAAACTCCAAAGAGTTCAGGCCCAACCTAGTCCAGTTGTCCTGATAAGACAGCCCCTCCAAACCTGGGATCAGCCAAGTGATCCTTGTCTGCACTGCCCATAATTTGCCCAGTTGAAAATAATCCATTTATCCCAATGCTCGATTTCCTGTTATTTAGCCAACCTTCTTTCTATGGTAATTTTCTTATCTTATGGAGTAATCTTTTCATGGCTTCTTATCAAATACTACAGATTATGTAGAAATATTGTGTGACTGTAATCATTAACTAATTTTATATCTGGGTGATAAACTTGAGCTTGAACACACTCAAACCTGAACAAGTGGAATTGATTAGCTCATTAAAGCAAAACCCCTTAAAAATGGGCAGCATTTCAATGAGAAACAGGACTCCAGGGTAGAGGTACCAGGATCTGGATTCTCGCTAAGGCTGTTTTTCAGTTTTTTTATATTTACACAGGAAAGTCCTTGACACTGATCCAGCTCCCTCAGAGCCAGCTCTCAGAGTGAACAGAACCCTCCGACATTCCTGTTTATTCTGTTTTTCGTTTATTCTGGCACCACATGTGGGCACCATTGGCAAAGTCATCATTTATTGTCAGTCACTAATTGCCGTTCAGATGAAAAGAAACAGGAAACAAGTCTGTTTTAGTGACAGAAACTCTCCTGTCAGAAAGAAGTAAAGATCAAGTTTTCCTGGAGTTGAACCCTTAATGAATGTAGAAATAGGTTTCCCATCAAACTGAAACTAACGAGGTAAGAGTGAGTCAAAGAAAACCATACTGGATGATGGAAATCTCAAATAAAGTCAGAAAGGCTGGAGAAACTCAGCAGGTCTGATGAAGGGTCATATTGGGCTCCAAACTCAATCTCTCTTTGCCTCACCACAGATATTACTAGGTCTGCTGAATTTCTCCAGTACTGTCTGGGGTTAGAATAGAGGGGGGTTTCAGGCCCCAAGACAGCCAGGACTGAGGCTGCGGCTTATGCTGAGAAGGAGAGAATTTGTGGAAACCTGTCGCTATACCAAAGAGAAGTGAGATGTCATTGGAGAGCTGGAGGTCTAGCATGGAAGACAGAGAAGAGGGAAGTCTTTCTTCCGGAAGGTGTCAGGAAGTGGCCACCTTATCATGCATGAGGACATTTAGCATCTCTGTTATTAGCACCATCTCCCCTAGCCTTCAATTCCCCAAATTTCTCACCTATTGCTTATGCTGTGCTACCAAATAGCTGCTCCTTTCCAGGACCTCAACATCCTCAAGATTCACCCTCCTCTGGAAGGCTACTCTTATGGAGAGGACAGCAGACCACCACAATGACCAAGACCCTTTCAGGATGGAATTGCACAGCAACACCCAACTGACCCTGACACTTGACTCCATGCCCTCTGCCACTGCAATTTCCATCCTTTATGATTTCAGTGTACTTAGCAACCTTGGTGACAAGGATATCCATTGACTGGGTGGTGCAATGGGCATTGGAGAAACAATGCAGCAGTGCGTGCAGATGACTGCAGCCACCTGACTCAAATGTCACAATTTTCTTTGGCTGTTTAGGTTGTCAGCTTTGTCTAAGACTATTTACATCTGACTGTAGACATATCAATTTCTTTATTTTTTTTGAGGATGCAGCATCCATTTCTAGTTGCACCCTTCCTGATTATCAGATGTTAATCTTGCTCACTGCCCTGATTACACACAATGACAAGCGGGTACTGAACTGGCAAAATTCTGAATTCAGTCTCCTCTCTTCACCTGCGATGGGTTACTGCTACTTTAACTTCAAAAGGCTAAGCATTTCCACTTGAGAAAAGCAGGAACATCTACCTTTGAAACGTCTCTGGTCTCTAGACTTTCCCTTGAAATAGTTCTCACCTGCTGTCAATAGGACTGGGAAAGATCTTTTCAGTATCTAACGTCTAAAGCCTCTTATACTTGTCAACATGATCACCTCTCATTTTTGTAAACACAACAAATATAGGCCCGAAATGTTCAACTCAAGCCATTGAGAGACTTTGCAAAAATGCACAGAGGTGAAGTTGTGGAGCCAGAGAGAGCACATAGACTTCCAAACAATTAATCAAACCAACCGTCCAACTGTCCTTGTATATGGCAGAGTCTCCACATAGCGCATTGGACTTTTCTTCAATTTCAGAACATATCAAACCACCTCAAGATCCTCAGCAAGTCATCCTCAATCCCAACGCATTGGCACAGAAAAAGACCAAGCCCTGATTAGCCGTACACCTGAAACTTTGAGACATGAAGGTGATGGCTATCAGCTTGTATCAATGGTTAGCACTGGTGCTGTACAGCACCAGGGACTCCAGTTTGATTCCAACATTGGGCAACTCTCTGTGTGGAGTTTGCACATTCTCCCTGTGTCTATGTGGATTTTGTCCCACAGACCAAAGATATGCAATTTAGGTGGATTACCCATGCTAAAAAATGCCCTTCAGTGTTCAGGGAAGTGCAGGCTTGGTGGGATAGCCATGGTAGAAACCCCATGTGGGGTTATGGGAGTGGGTCTCAGTGGGATGCTGTTTGCAGGGTTAGTACAAATGTGATGAGCTGAATGACCTCTTTCTGTTGTGTAAAGATTCTATAACTTGATTTAATGAAATGTGAGTATATTATGGAATTCAAATTGGACGTATTTGAAATCTTGTTTTCATTTTAAGAACAGGTTATATAGTTAAACATAATAAAGATGCATTGATCTAAAATGCCAAGCCTTCTATCCCAATGCCGAAACCGCAGGCTTCATTTCCATTGAGGCAGTGAACTGCAGAGAGAAACAGGAACCATCTCGTGGGATATCTTGGAAGATCAGGCTGCTGCAGGTGACAACAAGGCAGCACCTTGAAGAAAACCTTGAAGAAAATCAGACAGCAAGGAAATCTCTCTCCATCTCTCTTGGCCAACCCTCTGAAACAAGGATGATTGAGGTGTGGATCCTGAGGTGGCTAAATCATCCAATGGTGGATCCAGAAACCTTGCCTCAGATTGAGCAGATCAGGTCTAAAGGGTTGAGTGGGTGGAATGCTCATGATATTGCATGCTCTTTTTGTCCTTGGCCTCCATCTGGGTCTGTTGGAAATGCTCAAAATGATTGGTTCCTTCACAAGTGCTTTTTTTTTCCAGTTTGGATGACGCTGGACTCAAGGTTTCCGTGAGTCGATGAAGATACTGCATTTTTGTCAGGGAGGCTTTGAGAATCTTCTTGAAACGTTTTCTCTGCCCTCCAGGAAACAGCTTGCCAAGATGAAGGATGGAGTAGTGATATTGTTTTGTAATCTTGTGTCAGACATGCAGACAATGTTGCCCAACATCTGTGTGGAACTGCTACCTTGATGCTGGGGATGTTGGCTTGAGGGAAGACACTAACACTGGAGCATCTATTCTGCCATTGGATTTAAAATCATTGAGTTACAGAGAGTTACAGCACAGAAACAGGGTATTTGATCCACCTCATCCATGCCGACCAGATATCCTAACCTAATCTAGTCCATTTGCCAGCATTTTACCCATGTCCAGATTTTGTGGAAGCATTACTGGGACAATTCCTCAAGGAAGTTGAGGTATCTTTTGTACATTGTCCATCCATCCTACATATACCAGATCAAGACTAAAGTGGGTATTACAGTAGTCGTGGAGTGATGGGTTAGGGAGAGGTGTTATTATTCAGCAGCGGCCGGTGCATATTCTGAGGTTCCCTCCTTCTCATCAGGAGCTGATCTCTAGCTCTCTGATCTTTGTCTAGATCCAGGTCTGCATTGGTGAACAAATAAGTAGAAGGTTAGGAGTTCCCTTTGTGTTATCCCAACCACTGTTTCTATGAATCTTTATGCTCCAGTGATGGACACATGAGTACTTTGACAGTGGAAGCAAGATGTACTATTGTGACCCTGCACTCAAGCACTCCTCCTCTTGAGTTGACACTCCAGATTTACCATGAGCAATGGACAGGTTGCCTGAAAACTTCACATTTCTAATACCACCTCCTCTTCAGTTCGTAGATGAATAGAAAAAGCACCCTTCACCTATCTTGACCCCTTTCTTCATATTATAGACTACTGCATGTAAAAACATTATCACAATATCTAACCTGGTAGCCCAGTGATAGGTGAAATAATTACGTAAATGCCTTTTGGATGTGGTTAAACTCAAGAGAAATTGTGGAGTCAGTTAGGGGATGTTATCTTGGATGGCAGGTTTCCAATGCAGAGTAACTGAGTCAACTGCATGGGTTCAATTCCTACACCAGCTCGGACTACCATCAAGTTTCCACCTGAGGTATGGTGACCCTTAGGTTAAACCCACCACAAGTCATCTCTTTCTAATGTGACAGCGGTTCTGTGGTCCTCTGGGACAATGGTGACTTTATCGTTGGGGTCAGCAGTCAAGAATGCATGCCTCTCACCTCATAATGTATGTGACTGCTGAAACAAATTGGCACCACTTGGGTGGACACTCCCTCTTCACTAAATCGCTTCTCTAATGTTGCTACATACAGAGTCTAAAGGAAAAGAAACACTTTGGAGGACCAAATAAGTTAGTTGATACACTTCCAGGAGTGTTTCAAGGTTCCTGCGTTGACCCTATCACTGCTGACTTTATCTTAAATCGCTGTCCAAGCTTATTTAGTCAGATAGGCAAGTTTACTCCTTCTGTCCGTCATGACCAGAAACTACCACTTTGCTTTTACACCTTAGATGCAAACCTACAAAGGTCACCTATGGCACTAGCCGGGCTCATCCAATGTCAAAGTAAAGTCAAAAATCACATGATTTTGGACCTTGCAGTTTCAAAGAAACCTGTTGGACTATAAGCCAGCATCATGTGATTTTTGACTTTGTCCATCCCAGTCCAATACCGGCACTACCAAATCAATCTCAAGGTAGTTCAGTTTTCTGATTTCCAGGGAGACAAGTCACCAGTGGTTAGAAGTCAGTGGCTAGGACCTGAAAGTGTGTCATCTGTGAATGCAGAGTTAGAAACTCTCTAAACTGATACTGTGGTGTTAACACTTAGTCACCTCTACAGAGTTAACTCTAAAGCTGCCATGAGACCTAATTCGAATCAACACCTACATTAAGTCCCAATGTTGGGGCCTGTGTCCAAACTACAACATTTCTTCCTCACTGCTGAAATAATTGTGTCATTTATAATTTTCCACTTGCAAGGCAGAAGTATCAAATCAAGAGTTATTTGCATCAATCTGAAATTTCCTCAGATATTTATTGTACTACAGTAGCTTGGAAATTATCATGCCTTGGGGATATTTGTATACAAGTTCCATTGTTGGCTGTGTTATTGGCTACCATTTACTGACTGAAGTTTTCTTACTATTACTTGAATCTATTCAATTCATTTGCTTGATTTATTGAAAATACCACAGCTATTTTCTCATCCTCGGTTATGAATAAAAACTCTAAATTCTTAGTTAGCAAGACAACCACTCTCTTTTCTTATTGCATTTATAAAATGTTTGCGGTCAGCTTCAATGTCCTTGCATGTTATTTTTAGTATGTTCTTTTGCTTCATTTCATATTTTGCATCACTTTTTAGCTTTTTATGCTTCTCCCAGCCAATCAGATTCTCACTTTCTGTTGCTTTGAGTAAGTTGTTTATTTTTAAACACTGATGCTGTTCCTTTTCTCATTTGTTGACTGGTTTTGTATCTAAGCATATATTTCATTGGCTACTTTACAATGTTTCCAAGTTAACCCATTAACATTTTCAGTTGTAAGCTGTCCTGCTGAAGCACCTACTTATATCCAAAACACAACTATGACTGGAAGTAAAACTGCTGTACCAGATAGAATGCAACAGTACCACAAAAGCAGCCTTACCAATGTCCTGTAGAATCTTAACTAGTCGTCCCAAATCATATACTCAATGGTGTGAACAATGAACGCAAACTTGCTAACTACTCTCTTCTCCATCCTGTCTACCTGTGTTGCAACTTTCAAAGAACTATGCAGCTGAACCCTTAGGTCTCTCTGATAACACTACCCAAGGCCCTGCCATTAACTGTATAAGTCCTCCTCTTGTTCGTTTTACCAAAATGTAAACATTTATCCAAATTAATTCCATTTACCACTCCTCAGCCCATTGGCCCAATTGATCAAGATCCCTTTGTAATCTTAAATAACATTCTTCACTGTCAAGTATACCACAAATTTTGGCGGCATCTGCAAACCTACTAACCATGCAACCAATCGTTTCTATATATGACAAACAACAGTGGACCCAGCACTGATCCCTGCAGAAGACACTGATCACAGGTCACCAGTCTGAAAAACAACCCTCTATCATCACCCTCTGTATTCTACCATCAAGCCAACTTTGTAGCCTATTGGCAAGCTCTTCATGAATCCTATGTGATCTAGTTTTACTGATTAGACTACCAAGCAGAATTTTGTCAAAGGATTTACTAAAGTCCATGCAGACAATGTATATGTCCTCATCAAGCTATTTCGTTACATCCTCAAAAAACCTAATTAAGTTTGTGAGACATGATTTCCCACACACAAAACCAAGCTGACTAGCCCTAAGCAGTCCTTGCCTCTTCAAATGCATATAAATTGTATCTCTCAGAATCCCCACTGATGTACGCACTGAAGTACACACCACTGATGTTAGACTCACCAGTCTAAAGTACCCAGGCTTCTCCTTATAGCCTTTCTTAAACAAAGGCACAATATTAACCACCCTTCAGTCCTCCAGTACCTCATCTGTGGCTGTAGATGATACAAATATCTCTGCTAGGGGCCTTGCAATTTCTTGCCTAATTTCTCACAATGTCACATATGATCAGGTTTCTATCTTTCTTTATGTCTTTTAAGACCTTCAACATTTTCCCTTTTATTCTGTGAACAGTTTTCAAGACATCCCTGAGTTCCTAAACTTCATTTCTTTCTCCACAGTAAAAAGACTGATGCAAAATATCGCATTAGTATCTTTCCTGTGGTTCCACACACAGTATGACCTCATTGATCTTTAAGCTTTTCCTTATGTCACCATTAGATTTGAGGAAACTGGCAAAAAAAGTTTTGCTCCTAGTTCTTAATCATTCTACCAAAGTGAGCAGTTTCTCCCTACCAACTATGCCCATGTCCCTAATGATTTTTAATGCCCACCCTTTCAGCCTCAGCTTTTCCAACCCACCACTATAATTGATCTCCTGAAAATCATTTTTTTTGATTAGATTACTTAGTGTGTGGAAACAGGCCCTTCGGCCCAACAAGTCCACACCAACCTGCAACCCACCAGACCCATTCCCCTACACCTAACACTACAGGCAATTTTTCATAGTCAACTTACCTAACCTGCACATTTTTGGATTGTGGGAAGAAACTGGAGCATCCAGTGGCAAACCCACGCAGACACGGGAAGAATGTGCAAACTCCACACAGAGAGTCACCTGAGGCAGGAATTGAACTCAGGTCTCTGGCGCTGTGAGGTAGCAGTGTTAACCACTGTGTCACCGTGCCAACCAATGATTTGCAAATCTTTTATGCACCATCACTAGTGTCATTACAAACTCCTTAACATGAGTTACTAACAAAGGGCATGATCTACATGGGACCATCACATATTGTGATGAAACTTTTAAAAAAAGTATTGGCCTGGGAAATTTGGAATTTATCACAATACACCATTCTCCCTTTTCGCTTTAACAAATGGGAAAGTTTCATTGATAAACCTGTACAAGAACTCATACAAATATTGTCTGGAGCTAGAGTATTCCGGTGAGATATTGTCTCATCTCAGTCTGCATTTTCTCCTCAAACATTTGACTATGTTTAATGACCCAGAAAAGATATTGTACAGCACCAGGGACCCATGTTGGATTCCAGCCTTGAGCAACTGTCTGTGTGGAGTTTGCACATTCTCCCCATTTCCTCTGGGTGCTCCAAAAATGTGCAGGTTTGGTGAATTGGCCATGCTAAATTGCCCATCATGTTCAGGAATGTATAGGCTGGGTGCATTGGTTATGGGTAAATGCAATGGAGAATGGGACCGGGTGGGTTACCCTTCGTAGGATCGGTGTGGACTTGTTGGGCCAAGTGGCTTGTTTCCACACTGTAAGGATTCTAAATTTTTTCAAAATGTGAGCAGCACGGTGGCTCACAGCGCCAGGGACCCAGGTTCAATTCCAGCCTCAGGCGACTGTCTGTGTTGGGTTTGCATATTGCCCCTGTGTTTGCATGGGTTTCCTTTTGGTGCTCCAGTTTCCTCCCATAATCCAAGATGTGCAGGTTAGGTGATTTGGCCATGCTAAATTACCCATCATGTTCAGGGATGTGTAGGTTAGGTGCACTAGTCAGGGGTATATGTAGAGTAGTTGGGGAATGGGTCTGGGTGGATTACTCTTTGGAGGGTCAGTGTGGACTTGTTGGGCCAAATGGCCTGTTTGCGCGTAGTAGGGATTCTGTGATTTCCAGGTAAATGGTAAACGCCATCTAAATGAGTAATATCAACTGAATTCTTTCAGCACAAATACTTTAAGCTAGGAACTGAATGCATTTTAAGATTCAAGCAATTAAAAATATTTAAGGGTTGAGAGTTGTTGAGACATTTTAAACAGAAGTTGAAAATTTTCAAAATTTTTCAAATGCTTCTAACATGCAGCCATTATGTGTAAAATAATGTGGGTGGCACGGTGGCACAGTGGTTAGCACTGCTGCCTCACAGCGTCTGAGACCTGGGTTCAATTTTGCACGTTCTCTCCATGTCTGCGTGGGTTTCCTCCGGGTGCTCCAGTGTCTTCCCACCGTCCAAAGATGTGCAGGTCAGGTGAATTGGCCATGCTAAATTGCCCGTAGTGTTAGGTAGGGGGTAAGTGTAGGGGTATGGATGGGTTGCGCTTCGGCGGGTCAGTGTGGACTTGTTGGGCCAAAGGACCTGTTTCCACACTGTAATATAATGTGAAAAAAAATGAAATTTGTCAAAAGGGGAAACTGGACCAACTGTTTGCTTCTTTTATGGATTAACTTTCTTTCCTTTCTCAACACATCTGTTGACCTCCTTTCTCACCAGAGTCCATTTGTTCATACGAACAATTTATTCTTTTGATTCACTGGCCTTCCCTGACTTTTCTCATAAATATATTTCCTTCTATTATTCACACTGGTTGACACTTTAGTTCATTCCCTATAAAGAGAAATGGAGATTTCAGTTTTTAACCTGTTTCTGTATTATGATCTGTGGGTCTGATGCTTTTGTTTTGCCCAATATTGTATGGTAAAAATGTTTACCTTGATCATGGGGTACTGTATCCAAGGTGTACGCATGATTTGCTGAACTGAGAACATTTAGCACAAAAGCCAGATATCTGTAACACCTTAATACTTGTAACAACACCAGGCTGGTTAGAATGACAACAGTGTTTTGTGCATTTAGTTTAAATCACAATGAAGTTTCCACTTGAAAGAAACC
Organism: Hemiscyllium ocellatum; assembly: GCF_020745735.1. Taxonomy (NCBI): domain Eukaryota; kingdom Metazoa; phylum Chordata; class Chondrichthyes; order Orectolobiformes; family Hemiscylliidae; genus Hemiscyllium; species Hemiscyllium ocellatum. Next base: position 85,981,835 of record NC_083402.1, on the reverse strand, counting down.
GCCCACTAAGATAGTCTGGAAAAATGATTAGTGATTAATCATATCTCACTAACTTGATTGAGTTTTTTGAAGAAGTGACAAAGAAAGTTGATGAAGGCAGAGCAGTAGAGGTTTTCTCAATGGATTTCAGCAAGGTGTTTCTTGTTTAGAAAATGTTCTACACCTCTATTTTTCCTCCTAAAGTGCATGACCTCACAGTTTCCCACATTGTATTCTACTTCTTGCCCACTTTCCTAATGGTCTCTAAAATCTTACCAATCACTAAGGTCAGGCTAACTGGTCTATAATTTCCTATCTTCTGCTTCCCTCCCTTCTTAAACAGGGATAAGATTTTCCAGTCCTGTGGGCCCCTGACTTACTCCAGTGATTCCTGAAAGATCACCACCATTGTTTCCATAAACTCCCCAGCTATCTCCTTCAGAGCTCTTGGGTGTAGTCCATCTGGCTTGAGTGATTTGTCCATCTTCAGACATTTGCACTTCTCCAGCACCTTCTCCTTAATGATGGCCATGACACTCATCACTGTTCCATGATTTCCTTGAAGTTCTGGAATGCTACTGGTGTCCTTCACTGTGAAGATTGATGCAAGATACTGGTTCAGTTCATCTGCCATTTCTGTGTTCTCCATTATTACTTCTCCAGCCTTGTTGCCTCATTTTCCCCACTTCCTTAAAATGAATTTCTGCCGAGCCTTCTGATTTACCTCCAGAAATTCCTGCCATTACTGCTCAACTGTCTTCTCTGCTAGGTTGTCCTTCTAATCAACTGGATAAATGTGAAGTGATGCATTTGGAAAGTCAAACTCAAATGCTGAATATAGGATTAAAGACAGGATCCTTGGCAGTGTGGAGGAACAGAGGGATCTGGGTGTGCAAGTACATAGATCCCTCAAAGTTACCATCCAGGTGGATAGGGTTGTTAAGAAAGCATATGGTGTTTTGGCTTTCATTAACGGGGGATCAAGTTTAAGAGCCATGAGGTTTTGCTATAGATCTACAAGGCCCTAGTGAGACCACAATTGAAATATTGTGTCCAGTTCTGGTCCCCTTACTCTAGGAAAGATACAGAAGCTTTGGAGAAGGTTTACCAGGATGCTGTCTGGCCTGGAGGGCTTGCCTTATGAAGAAAGGTTGAATAAGCTCGGACTTTTCTCTCTGGAGAGAAAGAGAAAGTGAGGAGACCTGATTGAGGTATATAAAATAATGAGAGGAATAGATAGAGTCAATGGCCAGAGACTTTTTGCCAGGGCAGAACTGGCTGGTACAAGGGGTCATAGTTTGAAGATATTAGGAAAAAGGTATAGAGGGGACATCAGAGGAAGGTTCTTTATGCAGAGAGTTGTGAATGCATGGAATGCGTTGCCAGCTGTGGTGGTGGAAGCAGAGTCATTAGGGACATTTAAGCGACTGCTGGACATGCACATGGATAGCAATGAGTTGAGGGGTGCATAGGTTAAGTTATTATATTTTACATTAGGATTAAGCCTTGGCACAACATCATGGGCCGAAGGGCCTGTTCTGTGCTGCACTTTTCTATGTTCTATGTTCTAACTCTGACCAGAGTCTCCTTTACGTATTGTGGTCACTTTTACTCAATTTAATACCATTACCTCTGATTCTAGCTTCTTCCACTCAACTTGCAGGGTGCATTCTATCATATTGTGGTGACTATTCCCTAGGGATTCCTTCACCTTAAGCTTCCTAATCACTAAACCCAAGAATTGCCCATTTCCCATGGGCTCTACCACAAGCTGCTTCAAAAAGCCAACTTGTAGACATTCCACAAATTCCTTTTCTTTAGGATCTACTGTCAAACTGATTTTCCCAGACCACATGCATATTGGAGTCTCCCATGATTAATGTAATAGTGCCTTTCTTACAAGCCCAATCTATCTCCTGATTTATTTTCTGCGTCACAGCCTGACTGGTGTTAGAAGGCTTGTACATAACTTCCATCAGGGATATTTTTTACGTTTTGCAGTTCTTCAACTCTACCTACGCAGACCCTATGTCTTTTGGCCCTATATCACTTATTGATATCATTCTAATTTTATTTCTGACTAACAAGGCAACCCATTCCCACTAGCCATCTGCCTGTCCTTTCAGTAGGACACGTATGCTTGGATATTTAGTTCCCAGAGTGAACCCCTTACAACCATGTCTCTGTGATACCCATAACATCAAACCATTAATTTCAATCTGGGCTACTAGCTCATTTACCTTATTTCATATACTTCATACATTTAAGTACAATGTCCTTAGCCTTGTATTGATTGCACCTCACCCTCCACAACTCCCCGGCCCCATCACAGTTGTCCCCTTATCTGCTGCGTCTAATGTTAGATTCTTGACACTTGCTGGACTTTTTGTCCTATTACTTGTTCTGAAAACTTGAATGACCTTTCTTGAGCCCTCCCCTACATTTACCTCAGTCCTTGTTAACACCTTACTGAGCTTTTTGCTAGGATCCTGGTCCCTGACTGGTTTTGGTAGGGCCTGTCCCAACAATACAGTCCCTTCCTGTGCCAATATGGATGCTGGTGGCCCACGAAATTGTATCCGTTTTCTGCTCCATTCCTTCAACTACACATTTGCTTCCTACTTTTCTTATCTCTATGCCAATTCGCACATGGCTTGGGTAAAAATTCAGAAATTATAATCCATTATGTTGCATTCTCTCATTTTGTTCCTAACTCATGATTTACCCCAAACTGGACCTCTTGCCGATGTTGTTGGTTCCAACATGAACCACAAAAACTGGATCCTCCCCCTTCCTCTCCAAATCCTTTCAAACCAGTTCAAGATGCCCCTCACCTTGGCACCAGGCAAGCAATACACCATGTAGGACTCTCAATCCTGCTTAGAAAGGGTACTATTAATATAGAATCCCCTACCACTAGACTTTTCTGTTTGCTCTCCCATTTGTCAACTGTTGCCCACTTATTTAACCTATCAAGATCTCTCTGTAAACTGCCTATATCCCTCTTGTAACCTACCATTCCACCTATTTTTGTAATGCCTCGAAATGTGGCTACAGTACATTCACCTCCTTCCTCCAAGTCATTAATAAATATTGTAAACAGTGGCACTCCCAACACTGTTCCCCATGCAATCCCACTAGTGACAAGTTGCCAACCTAAGGAAGAACCCCTTATCCCCACTTGCTCTTTCCTGTCCATTAGCCATCCCTCTATCCATGCCAATCTACTATCCCCAACACCATGGAATCTTGTATTATGACTTAACCTTCTGTGAGATACCTTGAACACCTTCTGGAGGTCCAAATACAAACACACCCTCTGGTTCCACTCCCTTCACTGAGACTTCCTCAAAAAACTCTAATAAATTAGTCAGACACAACTTTCCTTGCTCCTGTCCTAGTTTCTATGTTTCTCTACTGTCTGCTCCATCAACCCTTAATGTGGCAGCCCAGGAGAACTGTAGAACTGAGTGACAACCAGCTTTTACTTTACAGGTTTTCAAACTCCATCACATTACCGTGTCCAACACCAATCTCTTTCAACATCAAAAACTTTTCAAAAGTCTTCCAACCTAAGTGATCACAGTACTTCTACTGACTCTGCAACAGCAAAGTAAAAAGTCAAAGCACCTTATGCTCAAGTACCCATAGCAGTGTCATGATATAATGTGTGTTGGGAATGTGTTGTGCTACTGAACACACTTGATCAACTAAGAATATTTAACAAAAGGTCTATCATTCTTCTTTCATGCTGTAACAAACTCTTTGAGCAACACTGCCATCACAATCTCCCAATTCCTTTTCTTCTTTCCTTACCTTTCCTGAATCTGTTGTAGGCAGCAATATTAAATGTCTATTCATTTTCTGTCTTCAGTCAGATTTCCAATGTTGCCACAAAATCTTAATTCCAAGTGGTTGCTTATGCCTGCAGCTCACCAATGTTTAGTGGTTCAAGAAGGCAACTCACTACCACATTCTCAAGGGCAACTAAGTACTGGCAATAAATGCTAGCCAGCCAGTGATGCCCACATCCCATGAAGAATAAATCAATACAATAACTACACTTTAGGTATATACATTGACCTCTCTTACTTCTAAAATACTCTTTCTTCTTGTTAGTTTCTCACAGTCTCCTACATAATGTCTATTCACTCTCTAATCTTTCCTCATTCAAAATTAATTTAAACACTTCAAAAGCACACCTCCCCATGAGGACATAGATCTCAAGCATGTTGGTGTGCAACTCATCAACCTGGTATAACTTTCTCTCGCTTCGAACTAATTCAAATATCCAAGGAATCTGAAGTCCTCTAAATTTCATCATTTCTACAGTCAAGCATTAATCTGTTTTGTTTTATGACCCAATACTTAACACATATATTTAATGCTTGAAAAACTTTAACTGAAATTATATCCATCCTCCAAATTAGAGCACAACGCTACTAATTTTGCAGAAAATCTTGGGCTTATCTCAAGGGAGAGGGCCATAGTTAGGGTTGATTGTCTATAAAGATATCATACGTTGTTTTTTTAGCATGTTCACATTAATGCACCCATTAATCTTCCAGTCCAAAAGAGGATTTTTAAGCATATGCTTTTCAAGTCATTTTTGGTTTCTGTCTTTCTTCTTCTTTTGACAAGCTATTAACATTTGGTGATATTATCCCCAAGTTCTAAGACTCTTAATGGATGAATATTTTATACACAGAACACTATGTTATAAATAGTTCAGATTTTGAATGCAATTGTCTCCTCCTTGAGCCTTTCTTCCAAATACACTTTTAATTAGTCACATAAGTAAAATGAGTCAAATTGTGGCCAGAGTAATGTTGAGTCTTTAACTTGTTTCTGCAGAATCCATTAAATCATCCATCATAACATAAATTCAATTAGCCTTGTGGGATAAAAGACTTGGCCGAATGTTCCATTTTTATGAAAGAGCTTTGTGCATTCCTTCACTACCAGAAATGGTCCCATTAGCTGAAAAATACATGTCCACAAGGATTAAGTTAATGTTAGATTTTAGCATTCTTACAAAACAGCTTTTTTGTAATTCTGTGGTGTATTTATGATCTAAGGATATGCAGAAACATATTCTAAATATTTAAATATTATTTCATATAGCTATAAGTGTCAAACTGAGATGAGGTCTTTGACAAATTATTTGAGTATTTTCTGACAATTGAAAGAGCTCATAACATGCTTGACTCACCAGGAAATCCAACTACTTATAGTATCCCAAAGGGAGGGACGAGTCTATTCTTTATTTCTCTGCTGAGAGTCAATTCTGTCAGCTTTTATGGTGCAGGAAAAAATGTATCTTCATGACTGATCAGACTTCATTGTTTGAATGTATCTGAGGTGACATAGAACTACATCCTATCTAACATTTCCCTACATTGAGTATAAACACTACTGAATCGATGTTAGTGACAATGTAATGACTCTGAAGGACTATATAATTTCTGTATATTCTTCAAAGCAATAGGACAAGGTCAGCAAAGCATTAGTGCTTTAATAAATAAACACATTTCAGAAGCACTGGAGACAACTTTGAAAGATAAAATTGTGAATCAAATTATATCAGAATCTCAGGATAGTTCCAAATAGTGTTTTAAGAATGAAATTGATCAGTCACAGACAACAAATAGCAGCTTCATTTAACTCAGAAGAACTGTCCTCACTACAAATGCTGTAAGTGTAGTTCTCAGTTCTGAGGAAAGGTCACTGAACCAGAAACGCTTCATTCAACCAGACTGCTGCCAGACCTGCTGAGCTTTTCCAGTAATTTCTGTTTTTGTTTTTCTAAGTATAGTAAGTACGATATGAATATGTGACACAAGATAAAGGAAGACATCTCACTGTGGACCCATTTACACCTTAGTAAAAGGTGTTAACATGAGCAATGTTGCAAGGAGGATAGAATTGATAGTTTATCGCTGATTGACCATTTTGGGTATTTTTGGCTAAGTTTAACAGAGGCAGTCAAAATTCCAGTTACAAACTAATTGGAGATTAATTTAACGTAAGTGAATATATAACTGAAGTAGTCACAATTCCAATGTTATTTTGACATCCAGCTGTGTTGTTACCAACAGTTCCACAACCCACCCACAAACCATGGGTCCACACATTGAAAACTTTTCAGCTAATTTCCCCTCAGTATTTAAGAATCCATTATAAAAAGAACTCAATGGAAATACTTAGGTGATCTGGAAGCATGGGTGGACAGAGAAATAGAATGAACATTTCTGGTTGGTGGCCTTTTATCAGAACAGATCTACACCTGCTTCTTGTTAAAACATGGTGAAATTTTATAAAACATTCTATTCTATTTCAGTGGGGATTCTTCCATTTTAGATTTTAAATGCTTTACATCGCTGTACAAAAATTTGAACTCTTAAGGAGCTTCTGCCAATGCAATTTTTCCTTTATGGTGTTTTTCCTAGAAATTATATTTGGCTAGATTTCAAACAGAAATAAGTAGAAAGCAAAACAGCTGCTAGAGAAAGCAATTGTAAATGGCAAGAGTTCTTAATTTTTCCAATGACGTCTTTAGGGTCAGTACAACAATGCTAGCTGTTTTGATTTAGATCTTAACAAAGATATGAGATTGAATGCTGCTAGCTAATTATCCTTGAGATGGGGGTGCTGGTGAGCCATGTTCCTTAACCACTGCAGCCCTTGTGGTATTGGTACATCTACAGTGCTGTATGTAAGGGAGTTCTGGGATTTTGATTGGTGATAGTAAAGAAATGTTAATAGAATTTGAAGTCAGAATGGTATGCGGCCAGGAGGGAAATTTGCACAAGATGGTATTCCAATGCATCTGTTGCCCTTCTCCTTTTAAGATGTTGGGTTTGTAGGGTTGGAAGATGCTGTCAAAGAGCTTTGATGATCTGTTGCAGATGAGACACACTGTTGCCATTGTGTTGGCGATGAAGGGAGTGACTACTTAAGACGATAGTTGCAGTGAAAGTCAAAAGGGCTGCTTAGTTCCTCAGTTGAACTGTCTGGGATGCTGTTGAGCTGTACTCAACCAAGTAAATGGAGAGTATGCACATTCCTGATTTGTGGCATTTCGATTGTCAACAGTTTTTGGTAAGTCAGAAGGTCAGCTAGGCACCACAAAATTTGCAGACTCTGTCCTGTTATTGAAGTCACTTTGTGTAAATGTTTAGTCCTGTTCAGGTTCTAGCCAATCGTGGCCAGCACAATTCTAGGACTCCTTGATGCCATAACACTATTGAAGTCAAATGGAATTGTGAAGAAAAGCATTTCACTAGTTGAAGTCACACCTAAGCACCAAAGAGGATGACTAGGATTGTTGGTGGTCAATCCTCTCATTCCCAGAACATCCCTGTTGGAGTTCCTCAGAGTCATGTCTTGGGACTAACCATCTTCAGCTGTTTGATCAATGAAATTTCTTTATTATCAATGTTCAGGAATACTTCTTGTCCCTGGTCATGTCAGGTAGCTTCACGCATACAGTCTACAGGAAGTATTCTATACGACTGTGATTGGCTGTATAAATTGGGACCGCAAAGGGGAATATCACATGGAACTGTAATTCAAGGAGAACTTTCACATAGGTAGACAAACAAAACTGATGGCATAGTAAATATGAAAGAGGTAGGAGGACATCAACACTTACCTGCACCCCAGACATTGGTAGCAACTGCTTATTGACAAGCCTTTCAACTCCCCTTCCATTAACATGACAGACATCTATCTCAATTATTCCATCCTTGAGTAATCTGCATCTAAACAAAGACCAACTTATTTTCATAACTGTTATTATTTTAGGATCACTAGTTCTTAAAGAGTTCTTTGCACCCAAATTTTAAAAACAAAATTACATTGCACTGACTTCCAAACATGTCTGGCCACTAATTATCATCCATAAAAGCTGCTCATGTATGCTTTCATTTGGAATGTTCTGCCAGTGGTTTCAGTATGAGAGGTGGAGCTTAGTTAACTGCCCTTGAGACAGTTATGTTTGGCAAATTCAAATAGCTCAAGCCTAAAAGGACCCAGTTGCAAACTATATGTTCCCATTACCACCAGCCTGGCCCAGTTGATTACTGGCAGCATGGTGGATATTGGTGGACTGGTTGGTTAGGTACTAATCACATTACCATGTTGAGACATTTTCCATTTGTATCACACAAATAGCTTTACAATGGCATTGTGGCTGTGATTGATCTGTGGCTGTGATTGATCTGTGGTTCAACAGAGTGAAGATTGTATTCATGAGAAACTTTGAGAAAGTGGGCCTACTCTCTAACTTCCATGAGGATGGCTACAGTCCATGTTTAACAGCAGAGTTCTGATGTGCCGGTAATACATCGAAGTTCATTTTGGATTCCTCCACAATCTTTGATCCATCGTAGTTACTGGCTAGCAAGCAGGCAATCTGATTCTACAATTGTTTGAAAGCATGTGTCTTTAAAAGATTTGGTCTGCTTGTGTAAAATTCAACAAGGTCAAATTTTAGATGCAGGGAATCAACAGCTAATGGACTGAGCCAGGGGAAATGGGGCAGAGATTGAAATACATGATCTTACCATCAGTCAGGTAAGGAAGAGCCTCATACTCTCCTGGTGCTGTCCTCATTACAAAAGGGTTTGTTGCATTTTCCATCATTTTACTGCTCATGAATAAGCTGCACATGGGATCAGGTCTGATGACTTATCAAAATGTATTAACCCTGATTTCACCAGCCTTTGTAATTGAGCAGAAATAACTTAAACAATATAACGTTGTTCAATTCCCAAACAAACAGACATCCTCTTGGCCAGACAAATTCAAAACACTGGTGAAATCCCACCTAGGTCAACACTTACTAATACCCGCACAATCCACTCTTTTAGTTACAAGTCATACTCAACCCTATTCCCTGTTTCCTAATAAAATTTCAGTATCACGCCTGTGTAAAAATCTGATGAACATGTTGGCAAATCTTAAACTCTGCAGGAGGATGGCCTGAACAATAATTCACAGGTTGGTTATGAAGTTTCCTGTTACAGCTCCACAGCACCAGTAGTGCTATTAACTCCTCATATCTACCTTCATCCATAAATAACACAAGAGGAAACATAAACTACAAAAGAAAGAATATTTATTTTGGGTAAGACATTAAGAACAAGGCTAAGGAAAAAGCAAGGAAAACTTAAATTACTAATTTATGCTCAACTTATAAATCAACAGTTAGGCCTCAACTAGAGAATTGTGCCCAATTCTGGGCACCATTAATTTTATGAAATACACTGGAGTCCTTAAAGAAAGTGCATTGGAATGGTACCAAGGAGCAGGGCCTTCAGTTAAATGGAGAAATTAGAGAAACTGCAATAGCCCTCTTTAGGGCAGAGAATGTTATGAGGGGACTGCTGTGCATAAGTTTGAAGGGTTTTGAGAGAGTATGTAGCTAGAAATTGTTTTCACTAGTAGGAGATTCAGTAATAAGCTGAGAGCCACAATAAGCAGAGACCACAGATTTAAGTTTTTAATCAAAAGGACTAGAGAGGAGAGATATTTTATTTAATCCATAACTGAACTATTAGAAAATAACTTCTGAAAGGGTGATGGGAGTACGCCAGTAGCATTTAGTGGGAAACCAGAATAATACTTGAAATGAAAAATTTACAGGGTTATGAAATAGGGCTGCGAACCCATTTTCAAAGCTCAGGAACAGATACAACAAGCAGAAACTTATTGTATCTTCATCAGGGTTTGACAGCTGGCTATGCATATTCATAGGCCAAGCAATTGACTATGAATGTTTGAGAAGTGCAGCAAATCATGTGGTAGAGGTGCGAAAGAGTCACTAGCTCTGCTGTTACCCCACAGGGACTCGCATCCTATTTGAAGGGATTTCAAATATTATGACCGGCAAGTTCCTGTCCAAGTCACATACCATCCTGATTTGAAAATATATCAACATTCCTTCACTGCTGCAGGGACATGTTGCCCCATTACTTATTATTGTATTCTGACTTCATGAAGGATATTATTAAAATGGAAAGGGTTCAAAAAGGTTTACCAGGATATTGCCATGAATGGAGGTTTTGAGTTAATGAAATTGGCTGGATAAGTGAGGTCTTTTCTCACTGGAGCATTGGAGGTTAAGAGATAATTAGTAGAGGTTTATTAAGATAAGGTGAATAACAAATGTCTTTCCCCAGAAGGTGGAGGAATTCAAATCTAGAGGGTATATTTTTAAAGTGAGATGAGAAGGATTTAAAAAGGATTTAAGTTCTGAATAGGAAAGCTTTGGAAGGATATAGGACAAATGAGGTAGGTGGGACTGGTTTAGTTTGAGGACTTATTGGCGTGGACTGAAGGGTCTGATCCCATGCTGCATGGCTCTGTGACTCCGTGACAGGTATTTATTTTCTGCAAGCCCAGAGCATTACTCTGGGTGTTATTCGACAGCCAAATCCTCTGGACTTACTGATATCTAAGAGAAGGGAAATCCTGATGCAATGGTCTGGAGATGCTACTTTTCATGTCCTTCTTCAAGCCACTTTAGAAAAACAGTAGGTCCTGCTCCACAGGGACAGTTGCAGAGGGCCCTCCTGTCTGATCACCATGACCTGAATAGAGGTCACCTTGAAGTTTTGAAGCCATGGAGCCCATAGTACTGTCTCAGGGCAGGAAAGGATAAGCCATCTTCCTCATTCCATGAAGGTAAGTGACATCACTGTAAAGTGACACTCAGAAGGATATCAAGTAATACAAATGTACAAATGCAAAGAGATATGATAGAGGAGAAGCTTGCAGGCCTCAGGATGAGGTGAAACCTGTGTATTGAATGTATAGGAGACTGCTCATGTTCTGAGATTTGTGCTACCTGCAGGATAATGTATGTGTGAAACACTGACTAAGGAGGGGTCAGGAGATGTAATGGGCATCCATGCTCATTGCAACCGTATTCTACACTTGTGGTGATCCTCAATCATTCAGTCTGACTGCAGGATAAAAGAGTTATGAATAGGTGGGACCATAATACAACTGGAAAGGGTATACCAAATTCCTGATGAAGGGCTTATGCCCGAAACGTCGAATTTCCTGTTCCTTGGATGCTGCCTAACCTGCTGTGCTTTAACCAGCAACACATTTTCAGCTGTGATCTCCAGCATCTGCAGACCTCATTTTTTACCCGAGGGTATACCAAACACAAGAATCCTGACCACAGCAGAGGTGGAGCTCAAGGAAGTTGCTGGTGAAGGTCGAGTCAGAGCTTTTGTAAAGACTGGAGTTTCTCAGCAATCCAGTGAAGAAGTCTCCAGTCACAATCATAATATGGTTAAATATTATGAGGGAGAGAAAAGTGGTGAAAATGTGTTGCTGGAATAGCGGAGAGAAAAGTGTGTCCAAGACTAATATTTCAAACTGAAATTAGGGCAATAATGAGAGTATGAAGGTTGAGCCAGCTAAAGTAAGCTGGCAAATAAGTGAGAATAAGGTTTTTGTCAATAGAAAAATGGTAGCAGGCATGTAAGGGGGTATTCAGGAAACATAGAGTAGTTAGTTTCCAATGAGAAAGTAAAATATAAAAAGGAGAGGACCTTCATCCATTATTTGCTAAAAATGTCAAAGTTATATCAAGATTAAATTAAAAAAAAACATATCATTGTGCAAGTATTAATGGCAGGGAAGAAGGTTAGACAGAGTATAAGAGATAGCAAAGAATGACTAAAAGAGTAATAAAGAGGGGAAAGCTGGCATAGGAAGGAACTCTAGTTAGAAATATAAGATAAAGGTAGTGAGAGTTTCTGTAGATATTTAGAAAGTTAAAAAACAAGAGAGCAATGCTGTTCCTGTACAAAGAAGCTCTGGGGAATTAATAGTGGAGAATAAGGAATAATAATAACATTAATAACAATAATCACAATAATAATAAGCTCAGTTCTGAAGAAGAGACATATCGAGTTTGAAACATTAACTATTTCTCTCTCCACTGATGCTACCACACCTGTTGAGTTTCTTTAGCATTCCCCATTCCTGGTTTGAATTGAATATGTACTTTGCATCAGCTTTCAGGTATCGAGGGTATAATTAATGCTCCAGAAATAGATATACACCAGAAAATGGAAGGGAAAAAGGAGCTTAAGACAACTGCACTCGCCAGGAGATAATTCTAAGCAAGTTGTTGCAGCTGCAGGCTGACAAGTCCTTGGATCCTGATGGATTTCGAGAGTGTGGTGCTGGAAAAGCGCAGCAGGTCAGGCAGCATCTGAGGAGCAGGAGAATCGACGTTTCAAGCATAAGCCCTTCATCAGGAATGTGGTTTGAGGACCGGGGATGCTGAAAGATAAATGGGACAGAGGCGGAGTTGAGGGGGAATGCGACAGGTAGATGACGGTGAAGGAGAAGGTGATAGGTCAGAGAGCAGGGTGGAGCGGATAGGTGGGAAAGGCAATGGACAAGTCAGGAGGGCGGTGCTGAGTTGGAGGCTTAGGACTAGGATAATGTGGTGGGAGCGGGGGAAATGAGGAAACTGATGAAATCCACAATGATCCTGCGTGGTTGCAGGGTCCCAAGGTGCAATGTGAGGTGTTCTTCCTCCAGGCATTGGGTTAGCAATTTAAAAGAAATGGCTATTCAGATGGTTGGTGAATTGGTTTTATTTTCCCAAACTTTCCTGTACACAGGCGATGTTCGATTAGATTGGAAAGTGGCAAGTAAAACTCCTTTATTCAAAAACAAAAAGAGACAGAAAGCAGGAAACTGCAGCCAGTTAACCTAACATCTGTAACAGGGAAGATGGTAGATGTTGTTATTTTAAAAAGTATGCAGGGGACTTAGAAAAATTCAGGTTTATTAGACAGAAATAATACGGTAATGTGAAAAAGAAATCAAATTCAACTCATGTATTGGAGTTCTTCGAAGAAGTAGCAAGTCCTGTGAACAAGGGGGAACCACTGGATGCACTTCATTTAGATTTATGGAAGGTATTTTATAAAGTGCAAAGACTCGTGTGGAAAATAAAGGTTCATGATGCAGAAGGTAACATACTGATTAAAACAGAAGATTTATTAACTAACAAGAAACAGAGTAGTCATAGATGGGTAATGTTCCAATTGCAAGGTGTAACAAATGGTGTGCTACAGGAATTATAGCTGGTGCCTTATTCTCTATTTGTATTTAAGATTATAATGAAGAAACTAAAAGTATTGCCACTAAATTTCCTAATGACAGAAAGCTAGGTCAGAGAGTAGATTAGATTAGATTAGATTACTTACAGTGTGGAAACAGGCCCTTCAGCCCAACAAGTCCACACCGACCCGCCGAAGCGCAACCCACCCATACCCCTACATTTACCCCTTACGTAACACTACGGGCAATTTAGCATGGCCAATTCACCTGACCCGCACATCTTTGGACTGTGGGAGGAAACCGGAGCACCCGGAGGAAACCCACGCAGGCACGGGGAGAACGTGCAAACTCCACACAGTCTGTCGCCTGAGTCGGGAATTGAACCCGGGTCTCAGGTGCTGTGAGGCAGCAGTGCTAACCACTGTGCCACCGTGCCGCCCACTGCCACCGTGCCGCCCACTGATGAAGTGATGAAGAAAACAGAAAGATGCTACAAAGGGATAAATAGGTTAAACGAGTGGAGAAAAGTCTTGCAAATGGAGAGAAATATGGGAAAGTGTGAAGTTGTCCATTTCAACAGCAAGAGTAAAAACATAGCATATTATTGAAATGCTGAAAGATTGCAATTCTCCAAGAATCACAGGCACAGAAAATAATCAGGAAAGCTAATAGAAAGATATCATCTATTATGTGGGCAATTGAATGCAAAAGTTGGAATCAACTAGGTGGAAGTGAGGACTGCAGATGCTGGAGATCAGAATCATGATTAGAGTGGTGCTGAAAAAGCACAGCAGGTCAGACAGCATCCAAGGAGGAGGAAAATCGACGTTTCGGGCAAAAGCCTTGAAACATTGATTTTCCTGCTCCTCGGATGCTGCCTGACCTGCTTCCCTTTTTCAGCATCACTCTTATCTTGACTGCAAAAGTTGGAAGGCTATGCTTCCATGCAATAGGGCATTGGTCTATATTATTGTTCTCCTTATTAAAGGAAGGATGTAAATGCATTGGAAACATTGGAAACTAGACTAATACTTGGAATGGTTGTTGTATGAGGCAAGTTTGGATAGGCCAGTCTTGCATCCACTGTAGTTAAAGTAAATGTGATGTGATTTGATTGAACCATATCAGGTCTTGAGAGGGTCTTGACAGGGTGGTTATGGAAAGGATATCTTCCCTTATAGGACATTCTCGAACTAGGGGTCATAGCTTAGAAATAGAAAGACAGAGAATAGGTAATTTTTGGGAGATTATCAAGACAGGCAGGATTGTGGAGTCATGAAGTCAACCATGGTCTTTCAAATTGGCCGATTAAACAAACAGGAGGCTGGAAGAACACAGTGAGCCAGGTAGCATCAGGAGGTGGAGAAGTCAATGTTTCGGGTATAACTCTTCTTCAGGACTGGGGAGGGGATGGGGGAGCTACAGATAAATGCGGGGGGGGGGCGTTTGGGTAGGGAGAGTAGCAGAATGGTGAAGTAGTGATGTGTGAACACAGGTGGTGGGTATGACTTGGTTGGTAGATGGGAGGGATGAATCTGGTTGGTGGCTGAAAGGAAGAGTCAGTAGGTGGAATGGTGGGGGGGAGAGGTGAGGTAGAGCTGGAAAGGCAGCTGGGATGAATGGGAAGGTTATTTGACATTGGAGAACCCAATGTTAAATCCTCCGGACTGTAGGCTGCCCAGGCTGAAATTGAGGTGTAGCTCCCCCTACCCGCACATCCAGTCCTGAAGAAAGATTATACCCAAAACATTCACTTCTCCACCTCCTGATGCTGCTTGGCTTGCTGAGTTCTTCCTGCCTCCTGTTTGTCTACTTTGGATTCCAGCATTTGCAGTTTTTTCATCTCAAACTGAGTAGACATAAAGGGACAAGTGGTGTACTCTTGCATCTTATGTTCATGTATTCAAACATTCATTCTGACATCGACAAATGGGCGCACAGGAGTAACTGGAGATTCATTGAATATTCCTTAATCCAATACTGGAAAATGAGTGCTGCTTCTAACTGAGAAAAATAAACTACAGCAGAAAACATTCTATGGCTGTTACCAGGGGGCATCTGTGTAAAGCATTCTTCGGTATTTTGTTAGAGCGATATTTAACGGCAAATATACTGTCACGATTATCACCAGAAAACAAGACAAATGCCACAACTGCAGCAGCATAAGAAAGAAATCTGTTAACACATGTGAAACAAAAAAAACGCCAAGTACAGGAGACTGTGCATTCAGAGGCATACTCTAACCCATGAATGACGCACGCTGAGCCATACTTTGATCATACATTCACTTGAAGTTGACTGAAACCCATCCCTTTTATGAGTTGATAGAACTGTAAACGTAAATGTCAAAAAATTATTTAATAGCTCAGATTGGAATCTCGCTCTACAATTGATGTGCAAAATTATGCAAATTGCCACATTTCCTTAAAGATAACACCTTGTCTATCAAAGGATATCGGTATACACATAAAACATGAAGTATAAATAGTATCAATCAGCCTTTGCAGTTTAATCATAATGTCCAAATCTCATAAATAAATTTGTATTCCTACGACTCTGTATTTGGAACAGTTATTTCAAATGTTAAATAGTCCTGCCACTAATTCAACCTTCAAAGGTTCTTTTTTCCACAGTTGCATACCTTGAGGAATAAGAACAAAGAACAGTATAGCACAAGAACAGGATCTTCAGCCCACCAAGACTGCACCGACACGTGAAGCCTTTCTCAAATAAAATCCTTTTTCTCCTGCCAGTTCTATGCCCCGTCCACTCAAGTATATATTTCAAGATGCCTCTTATACATTACTGTTGTATCCACTTCCACCACCTCTTCTGTTAGCATATTCCAGTAACTTACCAACCTCTGTATAAACCCTTCCTCTCACATCTCCTTTAAACTTATTCCTTTTTACTTTAAGCCTATGTCCCCTCATAATTCACATTTCTTTTCATCTTTGGAAAGAGACTCCATTCTATTCACGCTCTCATAATTCTAATATTCCAAAATGTGGCCGAATTAAAGTTCAATACAGCTGCAAAATGACTTGCCAATTTTTATACTTTATGCCCCAACTGATGAAGTTAAGCATGCCATATGCTACCTTGACCATCCTTATCCACAGGTGTTGCTGCTTTCAGGGAACTTTAGACCCATACACCAAGATCCCTCTGTATGTTAATATTTCAAAGGGTTCTGCCATTTACTGTATAATTCCCTCCTGTATTATATCACCCAAAAATGCATGACCGTGCATTTATCCTGATTGAATTCCTTCTGCCATTTCTCCACCTAAGTCTCTGGCCTATCTATATCCTACTGTATCCTCTGGCAATTCTCCTTACCATTCATGAGTCCCTCAATTTTTGTGTCTTCTGCAAACTTACTAAACTTACATTCTCCTCCAAATCATTTATATAAACTACAAACAACAAGGGTCCCAGCAGTGATCCTTGTGTATCAATGCTGCTTGCAGATCTCTAATGTGAAAAATACCTTTCACTGCTCCCCTCTGTCTTCTGTGGCTAAGCCAGTTCTGTATCCATATTACCAGCTCACCATGGATTCCATGTGACGTCACCTTCTGTATCAACCTGTCATGACGGAACTTGTCAAAGGCCTCATTAAAGTCCATGTAGAAAACATCTACCAGCCTGTCCTCATCAATTATCCCTTCCTCAAAAAGCTCAATCAATTTTGAGAGGCTCAACCTTCTCCTCACAAAGCCATGCTGCCGATTACTAACGTCCATATTTTTTCCAAATGTGAGTAAATCTTATCACTAAGAATCTTCTCCAATAATTTCCCACCTACTGAGTTAAGAGTAACCAGAATGTAATTTCCCAGATTATCACTTTTGTCCTTCTTAAATGAAGGACCAATGTTGGCTGTTCTCTAGTCTTCTGAGACCTCTCCTGTGACTCAAGAGGATACAAAGGTTTTATACATATGGCCTCAGCAATTTCTCCCCTCACCTCCCACAGTATTCTGGGATAGATTCTATCAGGTGCCCTGGAGACTTGTCCACCTTAGTCCCTTTCAAAACACCTAGTACCTCCTGGCATGTCCTCGAATATCAATATACCCTTCTTGAGACTCCAGTGTCAGTCTTGTCCCTCTCTCAAGCAAGTCTCTGCAATGAAGATACAGTTCATTTTTTCCTGTTTAGAGGCATAACAATTTATATTTTGAAAACACATCATTTACCGTTTTTGAAATTATTCCAACTGAAGTATGCCCATGATCTAAACTCCCTCAGTTTATGTCAGTGGAAAACATAACAATGCATCAATTAATTGAAAGCATGTAAGTAATCATCAACAACTTAGGTTATATCAATATGTGTAGTGCTGAATGAAAAACATTAAATGTTCTTGATTTTGATCATTTGGATTCCGGCTTTTAAGGAATAATGAGCTGAAGTGTTGTGGCAGATGTCATAAACATGAGTGGGGCCATTTTGGAAAACCAACCCATTCACTTCTGCCCACATTCACTGTGTTTTCCTTTCCTACAGATGTGGGCAGTCACATGTGGGTTTCCTGACTCCTGAGGCATACCAGCCCATATTCCCCGTTCCTCAATTACACCCTCTCATATTCCCCATGACCCCTTCATATCCCCTCGTTCCCCTTTTATGTTCCCACCACTCCTCCATTACCACACACAGTTTACACAATGTCTTCAGGAGTCATGCAGCAGCAATGAAAGTCTATGAAATGGCCTTTAAAAATTAATCTAATTTTTTTTAAAGTGTCAATCAAATGCAAACCATTCATACTGCAAAGAGAAAATAAATCTTCAGCCTTATTCAAAATTTTTTAAATTCTCTTAAATGATCATTTAGTTGGGAAAACAAATAAATATCTATTCAGTAACTTAACAAACACAGGTAAGTTTTTGTTGGACTCTTAAAACTGCCTATAAAATTTTGTACACAATGATAAGCTGCAATAAAAGCAAAATACTGCAAGTCCTGTTTTGAAGAAACGTCATGCTGGATTTGAAACATTAACTCTGTTTCTGTCTCTACAGATGGATCTAGATCTGCTGAGTTTCTCCAACATTCTATGTTATTGATAATTAAGCAGTTCCCCTGATTATGAATGCTTTTCTGAGTTTCAAAATAGGCCCAGCTATTAAAATAAATCCTTGTAACTCCAGAGCAGCTAGCCTATTAAATTTACAAGCAAGGTATTGGGCTGGATTTGATCATGAAGCAGAGCAGTCAGGCCCATTTAATTATGGTTAACAAAGTAAGTATAAAGAATGCTGGAAATCTGAAACAAAAATAGGCAGTTCTGGAGAAACACAGTAGATTTGGCAGTAAGTGTGGAGCGAAAAACATTTTGAGTCCAGCGATGTCCCATCAGATAACTGGGAAAGGGGTGGATTTATGCTGATGAAGTGGGAAGGATGGGTAGTGATTAGAGCACATGGAGACAAGCCCAGGGAGAGACATAGAGAGAGAAAAAAGGAATAAGCAAACAAAGACATAGCTGATGATAAGCTGAGAGAGTGATAAATACATAAGATGCTAACAAAAAGTATGAATGGTCAGAAACTCAGACAGAAACTAGGGGTATGGGAGACAGTAACTGACATGGAGGAGGGCATTCTGAAATTGTTAATCTCAGTGTTGTGTCCTGAGGGCTATAAGGTACCTAGGTGGAAGATGAGATGTTCCTTCAGCTTATGCTGAACCTCCCTGGAGCACTTTAATAGGCCCAAGACAGAAATGTTGGCCAAGGAACACAGTGGTGTGTTGAAGAGGCAGGTGACTAGCAGTTTAGGGTCATTTTTACGGACAGAGTGTACGTGTTCAGCAAAGTGATCACCCAGTCTGTGTTTCATCTCCCTAGTATAGGTGAATCCATATTGTAAGCAGCTAATATGACAGATAAATCACTACTTCTCCTGGAAGGTAGGACTTTGGATGGTGAGGATGGATCAAGTAAACAGGGAGGTATTGCACCTTCTGTGATTGCATGGGAAGGTGCCGTTGAGGTCTAGGAAGTATTTGAAATTGAGGACGACTGGATCAGGATGTCCCAGAGGGAGTGGTTCCTGTGGAATGCTGACAAGAGAGGAGAGAAGAATATGTGCCTGGTGGTGGCATCATGTTGGAGGTGGCAAAAATGGCACTTTACAATCCTTTGGATGCTGAGGCTGGTGGGATGGAAAGTGAGGATGGGGGGATCCTATCATGGGTCAGATACAGCTGAGGATCCTGTCAACCATGGTGGTGGGGAATCAACAGTTGAGAGAAAAGATGGGCATTCTGAGACCGCCTGCGGTAGATGGTATCATCAGAATTGATATAATGGACATGGAGGAACTGGGAGAGTGGAATAGATTCCCTACAGGAAGGAGGGTGTGTGGATGTAAAGGCATGGTAACTGTGGAAGTCCATGGGTTTATAATGGATATCAGTGGCCAGCCTATCCCATCACTGGAAACAGGGATGTTGAGGAAGGAAAAGATGAGACCATGGATGGATGTGTAGAGGGAATGCATGACTATGGCAAAGAGGAGATGGTTGGTGCCAAAAAATTAATTACGGAGAGGCCTCACATAGAACACTACGTCATAGCAAAGCCTCCTCAATTAAGTCAGTGAAACAAATGGTTTGATGTGAAATTCCCAGCCACTGGTAGCAAGGTACTAATTAGACTAATGTGCCAATTGACATCCATTATCTCTGAAACTATGGCAACTTAGAAACAGCTCAGTAATTAAATGAAAATCACAAGGAATTCCTAATCCCTCAGAAAGCCACCCAGAAAACTCTGTCATGCAGCTCCTGGAATAGTTCCTTGTTATTAGGTGCTCTGTGCCTGACCAAAGGACATGGCAAAGTGCAGTGGAATGGCCAATGAAAAGCACTGAGCCCTGAACTTGTATCTGACTTCCCCTGGCTCCATCTCCCAGAGCCCCAACCCATGATCCCTATCCTTCCATAAGTAATTTGTGTTGTTGTGTCCCACAATGATCTCAGGCCTTCTATGAGGGCATTGCCAACAGCTGCCACCATACTTGCTGGTACTGTACTGGCAACATGAGTTCCTGCCATCTTCTGATTGGTAATTCAGACTTGGTGGACAGGACATGCACCACTAGGGACCTCAAACACAGTGAAGGCTCCATAATGTTCACCGAAATGCCCAAAGATTCCATCAGGCCTCCATTATGGAACTGATGTATTGTCTCAACCATTTCAATGACTGGCGGGCAAAATTGTCTTATTGATCTGAGAAAATCTAACATTTTTTTATTCCATTTCAAAGTAGGTGCCCTTTCAATCAAAAGAATGCAGCAAGTACACCTCCATCCACCATGACCAGGGGTTCCTCCATTTCTTCCTCTCCTGACAACCCCACCAGTACCCTTCCACTGACACTCTCTCATTTGTTTGGCTGAACTGGTCCTCACCCTCAATAATTTCTCATTTGAATCCTCTCATTTCCTCCAGATGAAAGGGGTAACCATGGGCGCCTACATGGGTCCCAGCTATGCCTGTCTTTTTGTCAGCTACATGGAACAGTCCATCTTCCGCAGTTACAACGGCATCATTTTTCTTTCCCTCCTTTACATTGATAACTGCATTGGTGGCTCCTTGTGTTCCCACGAGGAGGTTGAACAGTTCATCAACTTCACCAACACATTCCACCCTGACCTTAAATTGACCTGGAGCATCTCTGACACCTCCGACCCCTTCCTAGACCTCTCCATGTCCATCAACGGTGACTGACTCAACACTGACATCTTCTACAAACCCACTGACTCCCACAGCTATCTGGACTACACCTCCTCCTACCCTGCCTCCTGTAAAAATGCTATCCCCTATTCCCAATTCCTCCACATCTGGTCCCAGGAAGACCATTTCCACCACAGAACACACCAGATGGCCTCCTTCTTTAAAGACTGCAATTTCCCCTCCCACGTGGTTGATGATGCCCTCCAGCACATCTCATCCACTTTTCTCACCTCTGCCTTCAAACCCCATCCCTCCAACTGCAACAAAGACAGAACCACTTCTCCTTCCATCCCACCAATCTTCATATACATCACATCATCCTCCCCCATTTTTGCCACCTGCAAACTGGACCCCACCACCAGAGATATATTTCCCTCCCCACCCCTACCTGCCTTCCATAAAGACCGTTCCCTCGCCAACCCCTTCTTCAGTTCCAAGAGCCCCATCAACCAACCGTCCCCACCTGGCACCTTCCCTGCCACCACAAGAATCACAAACATGCACCCACACCTCACCCTCACCTCTGTCCAAGGCCCCAAAGGAGCCATCCACATCCATCAGCATTTCACCTGCACTTCCACACATGTCATTTACTGTCTCTGTTGCTCCCAATATGGTCTCCTTTACATTGGAGGAAAGGATACCTACTCACAGAGCACTTCAGCGAACATCTCCAGGACGCCCACACCAACTAACCCCACCACCCCAGACCGAACGCTTTAAATCACCCTCCCACTACGCCAAGGACGTGCAGGTCCTGGCCTCCTCCATCACCATTCCCTAACCACCTGACACCTGGAGGAAGAATGCCTCATCTTCTGCCTCGGGACCTTCCAACCCCATGGCATCAAGGTGGATTTCACCAGTTACCTCATTTCCCCTCCCCCCTTCACCTTATCCCAGATCCAACTTTCCAAATCAGCACTGCCCTCATGACCTGTCCATCTTCTTTCCCTCCATTCTGACCTATTACGATTATCTCCACCTCCATCCACCTATCGCACTATCCCCTACCTTTATCCCCCAGCCCCACCCCCTCTCATTTGTCTCTCCACCCCCTTGGCTCACAGCCTCATTCTTTATAAAGGGCTTCTGCCCAAAATGTCAAATCTCCTGCTCCTTGGATGCTGTCTTACCTCTTGACTCTAATCTCCAGCATCTGCAGTCCTCACTTTCACCTGGCTTTTATTATCTGCAGACAATCTTATTTTTTTCTAATTTAAAGGACTCTAAACATTAAACATCCAAAAGCCTTCCCAAATGAATTTAAATTCATGAATTCATGAGGTTTGAAACCTCATGGCATTATTTTTGCATTTTCTTTTGCATTTATAAAGTTACAAGACTATAAGATGTAGGGACAGAAGTAGGCCACTTAGACTATTGTGTTTCTTCTGCTATTCAATGAGATTCTGGCTGTCCTTTAGTCCTCAAGTCTACTTTCCTGCCTTTGCTCCATAATCCTGGATTCCCTTACAAATTAAAAAATCTTTCTGTCTCAGCCTTGCATATATAAATATATATATAGTGACCCAGCTTTCTACAGCAATTCACTATCCTCTGAGAAAATAAATTCCTCTGATGTCTTATATGGTTGCCCTCTTATTCTGAGATTCTATACTTTAGTCCTAGACTGTCCCATAAAGGGAAACAAACTTTCAGCATCTACCCTGTTAAACCCTGTAAGAATCTTGTATGTTTCAATAAGGTCTCCTCTCACTCTTCTATACTATAACGAATGCAGGCCCAACCTATTCAACCTCTCATCATAAAATATCTCAGTCACTCCATAATTTAACGCATCTCAAGTTTTAAATAATACTGGTCAATGTAATGGTTATCTAACTTTAAGACAGAACCTGAGGATAAATTACTGCAACTAAAATGCACCTAAATTAAAGACCAACAACTGGTAACAAAATCTGAATTTGTCAAAATATTTAACACTTACAGATCAGAATGTTCCTGATTTCTCCGTCGGCTTCCCGCTAGGTTCCTGAATTCACAAGAAGGGCATATTTTCAGAAACTTTTCAAAAACCAGTCTGCCCAGATAATGGGAAAAAGAAAATCTAAATTTCCTTGATGACTATCAACAGCAACCCCAACTCAAGAGGATGCATATTGAAGGTTGCAACCTGATCCTTTTATACCATGGAAAAATTGCATAAGCCCATTTTTCCATCGGGAGTTTAGTGTGAAATAAAGAACATTTTGGCAGCATCAATCCCATTCCTATCAACAGCAGGACTTAAAATTCTGCCCCATTTTAATCACTCTGATTTTCCACTTTGCAAGGTGTACCAATTTTTTTTCAATTTCCACCACCAGGAAGAAAGGAAACACCTGATTGGCCTGTGACAAGCAGTGCCCTTCACATCAAAGGGCAATGCTGTGTGATCAAACAGTGAAGGGGAGGGCAGGGACTAAATCAAAATAGAGTTGGAGGAGGAAATAATGCACTCCACTCCCTGCGGCACCCACCTCTCCCTGAACAACTCCAGGGTGTTGGTGGACACCGCGTGCTCCTTCTCCAAAGACACCCGGGCTCTAACGTAACCGCGGAAGAGGGGCAGGCAGTCGGCCCTAACGACCCCCTCCACGGCCCGCTGCCTGGATCTGTTTATGGCCAGTTTGGCCAGGCCCAGGAGCAGACCCACGAGGAGGTCTTCAGACCTGCCCTCCCTCCTCCGCACCAGGTGCCCGAAGATCAGGAGCGTGGGACTGAAGTGCAACCAAAAGCAGAGGAGAAGGTTTTAAAGAAAATCAAAAAGGGAGTGCAAACGCCCACACCCAATATACACGTGGTCCACGGACTCCACAGCACCACAGAACAAGCAGTTGGGCTGGGAGTCCGTGAACCACCGCAATCTGCGTGCAGCACCCTCCACCCCAGATCCCCGAGAGAAAGGGAGAGGACTCCCGCGTAGAGAGCCCTCCACCGGGGATCCCCACCGCCTGATGGCAAATGGGCACGCCAAGACGTGTCCGGACAGTGGATGAGGGAGAAGAGGTGGACAGTGTGCAGCAGCAGTCGATACAGGGTCTGCCATTTTGCCCCCTGAAAGGGAACAAAATTAAAATTCCGGAGGCGGCTCAGGTTGTGGGGCACAGGCTCCTGCGGGAAGTATGGGACCTTGGAGCCAATGTGAAATTCTGTGCGGGCGGGGGTGAGCGCGGACGGGATCCTACCGCACACCTGAGCATCTTCCAACTGGTGCACTACGTCTGGTCCGAGCACTACCTTTTTAAGGCATCGGAACAGTCCTGTTTATATCTTTTGGCCAGACCTCCCAGATTGGACCAGATTAGCATCTCCAATCAGAGAACTCATATTCTACATGATCCACCTGGCTAACTCCGTTCCAATTGCTACAGCCCCCACTGAGTAAACTCAGTTTCCTCCAGTGCCCACAGCCATGAAGGGAACATAAAAGAATAAGGGCAGGAAATCATTATCCATTTTCAAATTGGATTAAAATAGTGCATTTTGAGGATATCAGTGGTCTGTAATTGAGGACAGCAGTCATATGGCTAAGGCGCTACAACTGTGGTCTTGTCCTTTAAGTTGCCTGTCCTCAATTATAGCCCTCTGTATTTCCCACTGTAATCCTGTGTACCCATTACCACTTTAAAAACCTTTCCATACAGATCTTCAAGAACGGATTGAGTGACCTATTCATGAACATTGGTATGTAAAGGTACAGTTCTATTATAATAACCATTGTTTTCATTATACTGATTAATGGCAATTTTACAAACCATTGTCGTGGCCAATTAATATTTATTTATATTTAATAATGGGAGAAATTCAAAAACCTCCCCACTTGTGCAGCCAGAGCATGAGCACACTGATGTGCAATTTGTCATTCTCTTGTTTAATCCTCACATGTGGTTACAATTTAGTCTAAAGACCTCAGAAGCCAGGCTCAATATCCTCGCTCCAAAGCTGTTTTAGATTATATACAGCAACTTTTTAAGCACATTAGCAACCAGAACAAGCTGTTCTGTTGCTAACTGGTTCTGCTTTGTTCTTGACTGTGGAAAATCTAGGTTTAACTGCCCTGTAATTTGTTGCAGATCGCTACTGCACCAGCTGCTGCCCTGGCAAATGATTAAACACACCCAAACAGCTCTCTTTCACACAAATAACATGAGTATGCCAAAAACCACAAAATTGATGGAAAAATTCCTTTCATTTCTCCCATGGATCAAAAATGAGAGGGAACCAAATAAAAGTTGTATCTCAATTAACCCCATTGAAAATTAAGATTTGTTAATCAAGAATCTTTGAAGATTTTAAAAATAAGATTTGTCATATTTAACATCAGAATTGTTACCAGCCACACGAGTAAAGTATTAATTGCAATCTCACCTGCTTTTCTTTTCCATTACTTTGTGCTAAATGCACATTAGTCATATAGAAAACCCACTGCACAAGTATTCGTAAAAGATTTACTCCTGCCTGTCATTAGAGAACTCTTTATGGAGTCAGCCACTAAACGAAAAGAGTGTCTTCATGGAAGCCAACACTCAGAATCTTTCTGAAAAACCAGTGATGATGTCTAAAGAAGGTGGCTCAATGGTTAGCATTGCTGCCTCACAGCGCCAGGCACCAGATTCAATTCCAACCTTGGTGACTGTCTGCGTGGAGTTTGCACATTGTCCCTGTGTCTGTGTGGGTTTCCTTCAGGTGCTCCGGTTTCCTCCCACAATCCAAAGATGTGCAGGTCAGGTGGACTGACAGTGCTAAATTGCCCATAGTGTTCAGGGATATGCAAGCTTGGTGGATTGGCCAGGAGAAATATAGGGTTGGGGGGAATCTGGATGGGATGCTGTTCAGAGGGTCAGGACTTGATGGGCTGAATTTTCTGCTTCCATAATGGAGTGAATCTAAGAAACAATTAACATGTATATGACCAGTGGATGTCCCCAAATGATTTTGAATGAAGTATTTTCAAAATGGAGTCAATGTTGTAACGTAAGGTCTACAGCAGTTGCTTTGTGTAAAGCAAGATCCCACAAACAGAACTATTATATACAACAGATCATCTATTTTCGTGATACTGGTTGTAGAACTAATATTGACCAAGACATTAGAAAGAAGCAACTTACTTTCTGTTATTTTTATTAAAGAAATAATGGCACTTATACATATGTTGAGAAAAATCAAAATGTTGTGATAGGTCACTTTGGCAGGATATCAGAGGGGCCTATTCAATTCAGATCCAAGAAAGGAATCAGCACATGTAGGAAGGAAAAGGGAATGGGAACAAAAACAAAAGATTCATCTGTAATAAATCCTCAATTATCCATTTTCCTGCAAATAAGTAATCATTTGGAATGATTGCTTGGAAATATTGAAAGGATATTGTGTATTGAGAATTCTCTCAAGGCACACTACAAAGTGCCACACTGTCTAGGTTTTCACAAAGCTGTTTATTTTCCTAGAAAGAGCTTGGATTCAGTCTGATGCAACTGACCACCTCTCTCCAATACTTCTATTATTCATTGTTACATTCCCAAATTCAATCAACCACCCCCCTGCTCTCCCTCCACTTCCTTATTTTTAAATCAAGAAATGAAACTAAGCTTGAATTTTGAACCATTTAATTTATTTACATAGTTTGTTTTCCTGTTCAGTAAAGAGTTTGGATCATACCCCAGTGTATTATGATTGGAATGGTAAGAATCTCTCTGTGTTGCCATAGTTTCCCCTTCCTGGTGTTGTGTGAGTAAAATGATGAGAATTACGGTGAAACTGAAAGAAGTAAGAGTCTTGGTGATGAGAAAAAGTTCTCCAAATTTCTTCTCAAGCTGGTGAATGGTGACTACCTCATTTCCATGCATTAAAACTTTAACTCAGCTTATTTTTACGCACCTTCCCTTCACTGACAAACTAAATTGGCAAGTTCCTGATATCTAAATCAGATCAGGTACTTGATGGCTATAGCTTGCCAAATGCTTGACCTTGTCATCCTACAACTACAAATGCTTGATCTTGTCATCCTGCATGCTAAATAGGCACTTTCTTTCTCAATCTACCACTCATGCAAGTCAACATAGGCAAACCTCACTATATCACCATGCCCTGCATTTGGACCAACTTTATCTTCTGGCTCTTGATAGAATCACAGGATTGGTACAGCACAGATAGAAGTCATTTGGTCCATCATACCTGCACTGGCTCATTAAGTGAGCATCATTACCCAGTGCTATTTTCCTGCTTTTTCCTCTTACCCTTGCACATTTGATTTGTTCTAATTTGGTTTAGTACTGCTCACTTACTTAACCATTAATTTTAGAGGCTACCAGGCTCTTTATGCTTTACATTTCTTTCTTTCATGCAGAATGATTTACTTTAGCAATGTCTGAGGATCTGTCAGTCTCTGTATGGGACATATTACTTTCTTAGCACACTGGGTCTTCAGTGCTCATTTACAGCCTATTTACGTCTATGACTTACATTGCTTTTAGTGCAGAGGCAGCGTGTCACGGTGGGAAGCATTAAACAGTCAATCTGTCTGTCGGATAGAGGGTGATCATGTCAGAATGTGGCACTATCTACATCAGTGTCACATTTGTAGCCTGTGCCAGAATTTATGCAGCAACTACATTGTAAGCACTTCAAGTAAATAGCAATGTAGGAATATCAAAGAGAATAGTCCTTAATTGTTAAAGAGGGACAACAGCCAGTCAGAGGCATTCAGGCAGGGGCTGGTCTTATTCCAGTCCAGGATGGCTGTCTTGATATGTGGGCCATCGCTGTATAGATTGCAAGAACAAGGAAATTATATTGAACTTATACAAGGCACTTGTTAGACCTCAGCTGGCATATTGTGTACAGTTCTGGGTATCGCATTATAAGATGGATGTGATGACATTGAAATGAGCACAGGAGACATTTACAAAAAATGGTTTCAAGGATGAGAAAAATCATAGTTTGGAGAGCTCAGAACTGTTGTCCTGGAGAGGTGAGGGCTAAAAGGAGATGTGACAGAGATTTTTAAACTTGTGAAGGATCTGGAAGAAAAGATGGAGAGAAATTGTTTCTGTTCATTTGAGTGTTGAAAATGAGAGGGCATAGATTTAAAGTGATTTGTAAACTTTGTAAATGTGATGGAAGAAAAAGTACTTGCCACATAATTAGTTGTTTGGTACTTGAATGCACTTCTAGGAAGTTTGGTGGAGACAAAGTCAATTAAGACATTTAAGAGGGCATTAGATGATTAGCTACGTCAAAGTAACATATAAGGTTTTGGGGAAAAGACTTGGGAAGGGCATGAAATAATGTTTGTTGAAAAGCTAGTACAGTCATGATAGGCCAAGTAGCCACCTGAGGTTCTATATTCATGATTCTGAGCATGTTGAGCCTTGAGCACCAAAGTGTGAGGGCCATGCTGCACATGAAGTGGAGCATAATTGGGATTTAAACATTGTGTAAGAGGAATGAATGTTTGAAGGTCTTGGCAGCAGCAAGCTCTTCAGCATGTCCAAGCCACACAATTCTCTGAGAAAGGTGCCTGAGGCCTCAGTTACGTTAGTAATGAAGTGAAGAGTGGAAGATTATGCCAAAAAGTTGGCCTGAGCCATGACGGACTAGGCACCATGAATTTCACTTGGACGAGACATTTTCACTGACAAATTGGATAATTCTACCCTGTAATACAGCCTATATGCTGCTTCAGATTACACTACAGAATTGTTGCCAATTTTTCTACACAAGGTTGATAATATATTGCACGATACATTGATAATTATTTAGCTTATTACCACATTTTTCAGTACTTATATTAGCTTTGTGACTCTCAGGAAAGAATTAGTTGAAATATATATTGAGAACATTCTTGTCAATGATTTTCGATGTTGCATTTAAAGAGAAGCAGAAGCCAGTACATTAAAATAATGGGGAGTATTAAGGAAATTTAGGTGGGAAAATAATGGGAAAAGCAAAACTTCACTTTTGGACAATTGCAGATCATAGGCAGCATTTTAACCTAATCTCATGATCTGCTATGTAATGTCATATTTATATTCAGTGTGTGGTAAACATGTCTAAGATTCAAGTATTATTAATATAAACCTTAACATGTGAGCCACATCACTTTTGCAACAGAACAGGCCCTCTCTATTAATTGAAAAGTTAGACTAATGAGGTCCAGGCTTGGTAAATCTAATTTGGATATGCATCTCCACACATTTGGTTTGATTTACTCATGTTACCGTAGCCCCTGTTTATGGTTTATATAAAGTCTGATTACTTTTGGAGGCTAGCAATATCTGTAGGATATATTAAAGTTTAATTCCGTGTGGAATTATATTTTTATGCTGTGTATAATCAAATGTATAGGCACAGAAACAGGAAACAAACACCGAAGTATAAGGAGCAGCATGTTCAAAAAGCTTTGGCAAATATTAAACATTTGTAATAATTTGATATTGAACAAAATCTGTAGCTAAATTTTACCACAAACAGATTCACAATAAATTTGGTCTAGCTGTTACAATATACATAGATCTATATACACACACAAGAAATGCAAAGGAAGTGGTCAACTAGTTAGGTATGCAGCCTTGCAAATAACCTTTCAAAAGCATGTTTGCCTCACATTTGTGAGAATGGTCATTTTTATTTTAATGTGATGACACTATTAAACTCTAATATTTCCTTTAAGATGTTATTAATAGTAATCAGATCTAATTGTGTCTCTGCTGTCCAATCCTGCTTCAGAGGTATTGTGCATGATTTATGCATCTCAGAGTTAATTTGACTTTGGGTCCAAATATGTCATCATTTTATAACTGATTTGTCCCACTGGCTTCCTGACGCTGGTACACTCAAAGTTCCAAAATAACTAGGAGTTGAAATGGCTGGACAGCGGAAACAATTGAGGAACTTAATGGATCGCAACCTGCTGTCACTTTAAATTCTCTTGCAGTATTGCTGCCATTTGGTTAAAATCAGGATAAATATTTTAGCACAAAGGGAATCAAGCTAGAAATAAGTTGAATAACTAATGTATAACTGAAAGTGCTTTTACTCTTTCTCCACAGTTAAATCCATGAAAATATTCCAATTTGCCTATTTTACTACATATTCTGTGAAGTACTTTAAAATAAGTTTCAGTACTCTTAAAAATGTATCCAATTTTGCAGTTCCAAAAAAGTATCATTACATTAAATGTAGACATTGCTCAATGAGCACAAACCTGTGTATTGTGGTAAAATTCTCTCACATTCAGAAGATACAAGATTGAATCGTTGGTCGAGGGAGTCTCAGCTATGGCACAACTGAAATCATTGGTCTAATTTGCAGCAACTCTCAACATAGGAGGAGAAAAACAACTACAGTTCAGAACTGAATTCTATGATGGTGTGATGGCACCCAATCGATCAAAGGGCTTATTTATATCATTAAACAACAGCTCACAAGAAATTCCATCAAGGTATCTCAAAAATAAAATATTAATAGAAAGCATCGAAGGAGAAAACATGACAAAGTTGTTGATGCATATCAAACTGAATATGATACATCCAGGTTAACTGGATATTTCAGTTTTTCTCACGTCAGTTTTCATTTAGTTTTGGAGGAATCTTCAAGCTGGCGTCGACCGAAAGTTGAAGTGAAGAAGTGTATTTAATTGATCGCTGTTAACTTTGTGACCAGTCCCTGATGGTATGAGTATTATTATTCTGCCATGTTACTTCGAGTCAGCTGTAACTAAGTGATGACACTCTTTAAAAATTTGCAACATGCCCCACTCCAAGAAATTGGGAACATAGACTAGTCTGACTTTTCAGGGCAATACTGAGAGTGCACTGGAAAGTTGGATGTACTTTTGAAATAGGACATTAAACTGAGGCCTGGGTGCTCTTTAGATTAATATAAAATACCCCAATAAACGTTTTGAGCAGATGTAGGAATTTCCCTGTTCAATAGATATTTTGCAAATACTATCACTAAAACAGATTATCTTGGCATTATTACTTTGAGGGTGTGGGAACATGCTGTGCATAATTTTGTTTCTTTTATTACAATAGTGACTCCACCTCAGAAATATTTGACTATAAATCATTATGAGGTATTTTGAAGACATAAAAGGCACAAGTCTCTCTTTCTTTCTTTGGTAATCTAGTACCATTGGAGAGGGAAAGTGGCTTCTATATTCCCTGGCAATCTAGAGATATTCATGTGCCAGCCTTTGGTAATTGGAATCAGGCTTTAGTATCATGAACACCCAAACTTTAATGAAACCAAAACAGAGGAAAAGCAACATTCACTTTTAGCAAACACAGGTGTGAATATCATACCTTGAGTGATTAAGAGAAGATGGTAATGTCACTAGGCTAGTAATCCAGAATTCCAGGCTAATGTTCTGAGTTTGAATCGTACCATGGAATATTGTGCAATTTGAATTCAATTTGAAAAAATCTCTCATATTAAATGCTAGCCTAGATGTGACCTTGTGAGCACTGATGATCATTGTTAAAAACCAATCTCGTTCACTAATGTCCTTTTGAGATGGAAATCTGCCATCCTCAACTGGCCTGGTCTATCCGTGACTCCAGACCTACAACAATGTGGTTGACTTTTGACTAGCCACTGAAATGAATCAGCAAGCCACCTATTTTTAAGCGCAATTCAGAATGGCTTATAAAATGCTGGCTTAGCCAGCAATGCCCACATGAACAAATCAACAAAAAATAAATCTAGCGTTTTGTGTATGAATGTTGCCATAGAAGTAAATGAGCACGATTTTGAATGTATCCTTTCTTGTAAGATATTTTGGTCCTTTGGGACAACTTGACACGTTAAATGGAATTCATGCAACAGCATAAATAAATACTTCAGTTGGGTATTGTTGCTTTTCTTTAACTCAGCCAGCAGTCTTCCCTGGGTTAGCCATAATGTTAAGGCAGCAATCTTGTGGCTTTGTATCAGTGTGTGAACCTGTTAGGAGTAGGCCAGATTAATCAATGGAAGCCCAGTTTTCCCCTCTGGTGAAGTTGCTTTTTAGTGGGCCTGATGTAAAAAAATGTCAGCCAAAAAATGATGTTTTCAGGCAAAGTCATTGAGAAAAGTTGAGGGTGATTGCATGACTTGAACAAATGCTTAGTTCTGACATGACAGAAGTCCAAGAAACTTTTATCCTTTTAAACAGCATTGTGATCTGACAAGTTTCCCCATCAACATAACTTTATTGAGGGAAATACCTACTAGTGATTTGTCTAAGTTGCTCCTTGTTATGCTGTTTTTTTTTAGAAATGCTAGACGCTCAAACAATTTATGAGTATAACTCTTTTGATGAATAGTATGATTGGATCGCGACATGGACAAATTCTTCCTCATGTTTTGGGTAGATTTTCACAAAATGGCAGAAGGGAAGAGTTTCAAACAGATTTTTACTCTCAGAATACGACTAAATAAAGGACCTGGGAAAGATACCCACAAGTGTTCTGATTTTTCTATTTTGATTTATTCTGTTCACCTGCACTATCAGCAGGCAGTGACATTTGCAAAAAGTGCATCATGGGAAATGGTGAATGTGCAAATTTTCCGGTATTATGAGTTGTGCACTAACAATTTCCTGCATGATTGCTGTTCTTCACTGCGAGTGCAGTGTTAATCTGATGAGGATCTTTGACAATTCAGTAGAATGCATTTCAGCTCCCAACACCCACAGTAATCCTGGTGTAACTTTGACAGGAGTCAACTGCAAGGGCAAGAACTTAGGTTGGGACCTTAAAGCAGCTTATACAGGAAGTCTTACTCCCCTACATAAATTACATAATGCCAGAAATTGTAAGGGCCAAAATTATTACGAGAGCATCACAGAAGCACAGAACTGTGCAGAAAGTTTATAATTTTTACAATAGCAAGAAAGAATTTCGAGTATTCAGGCCTAGATTTTACTCATATGATTTTCTATTTCTTCTTTATTTTTTTAAAATTTTTTTTACTATTTTTATTTTTTATCCTTCCTTCCTTTTTATTTTAGCTATAACACACTTTAAACTTCATTATGGTTTAAGCTGTCCAGTATGTGGGAGGCAGCATGTCCCACTGTTGAAGGAACAGAAGGGTAGATATGCCTTGGAGCATGCATGTATGAAAGAGAAAATGCAGGTTGGAGTTACTGACCTTGAGACAGAAGGGACTGAAAGGTTGTAACCATGTGGCGTCAACTCAGTATTGGAATTTACAGCAGGCTGAAGAGGACAAATCCACCTAGGAGGCCAGAAGTTGTACTTGGAAATAATATTAGGGAGGAGGTGTTGCATTTGAGGGACTGAGATTTTTTCTGACTTCTTAAACATGTTGAGTAGATGAATGATAGGTTCAGGCAGGAGCCTATCCATGAAAAATTAGTTGCATGGAGTCACTTTAGCTACAGTTTTGTGAGTGCACTGCAGGCACAGGTGGGTATTGGGAGAATGGAAAAGAGCTGGGAAATTCATATTGAGGGGCCTAGAAGCAATGAGAAGCAGATACAGATGGACAACCCTTAGGTGAACAAGGTGCCCTGAGAAGACAGATGAGATCTGTGTTGTACATTTTACATCTCAGATCAATGCAGAGTGGCATCAATATCCATGTGTTTTAATCACAGTGCTTAAAATATCTCTTCCATGCTCTAGTCAGGCTTTCAACTCTTTTGATTGTTTTGTTTACTTTTATTTGAATCCATTCTGAGTCCAATAAAAAGTAATGAGCATTAATTGTAAACAGACTCACTTCATCAAAAATAAACATTTAAACATGGCAATGCAGGTTGAAAATAGTCTCGGTTCCCAGATATAGTTTCAGTGCGAAGCCGCGTTCAGGAGCAGGAAGCCCCAGATGACATTGGGTGAGAGTATTGTAAGGATATGGTAATAGAGTGTGGCAATGTTAACAACAGGGCAACTATGAGAAGTGGTGCAGATTAGATACAAAATAATGGTGATGAATAATCAGTAGGATGTAGCTAAATAGTGATGGTGTGAACTAGCTCTGCAACACCCCCCCTGCCACCCCCCCCCCCCCAAATAATGGTTAAAAACTCAGTTGTAATGGTTTTTTGCTACTTGTAGGAGTTAATTAGATCATGGATCTGAGCTAACCACTGATCCAACCTGACCC
Source organism: Hemiscyllium ocellatum (assembly GCF_020745735.1). Lineage (NCBI taxonomy): Eukaryota > Metazoa > Chordata > Chondrichthyes > Orectolobiformes > Hemiscylliidae > Hemiscyllium > Hemiscyllium ocellatum. Next base: position 85,947,879 of record NC_083402.1, on the reverse strand, counting down.
CACTGGACCTGGCACTGGTCCTCTGCTTGGCTAGACACCCTCTCAGAAATTTGCTGGCATGACTTTCCGAACCAGAACATCTTCCACCCAACTCCTGGGTAAAACCCAACTGCCGCCCTAACCTAACCCTAATCTGGCACCCTAAATCCTTATCCACTAACACCCCAACCCCTCCCCATCTGCCACACTACCCCAATACTTAGCTTACAAACTTCCACTTTCACACGAGTTGTTAAATTGGACATTTAACCCACATAACTTAGTGCACTGACTAAATAAAAGGCTGTAGATGCTGAAAATCAGAAACATAAAGAGCAATTGCTGAAATAACTCAGGGGGTCTGGCAGCATCCGTGTAGAAATGCAGAATTATTTTTTTGGGTCTGGCTCTGAAGATGGGTCAATGCTCCCGAAACATTAACACTGCTTTATATCCATAGATGCTGCTGATTAAGTTGAGCATTCCCAGCTATTCCTGTTTTTGTTTATGGCATACAAAGTGCTGCAAAAAGGAGCATGATTTTTCTGAAGTATTTCCTTGCTGGTGAACATGAGGATAGGTTCAGAGCAGAAAGCCCCTGAGCAGGAATTTCTTGTTAAAAAGACAACCAAGAGGGAATCCAAGATGGCAGCATCCTGTTAGGATCATGTTTGCTGGGCTCTGTGCCACAAAACACTGACCTGACAGAGCTAGAGCCCATCCCATTCACTTTACTGTGAGTAAAAACTCAAAGAAGGAACTAGAAACCTGTAAAAAAGTGACTTACCTTTATTCTTGCAGCTGGAGAATGCCAAAAAAAAAGAGGAGCCTCATCCAGGGCTAGGGTCATGCCCCAGCCTACCGAAACAGCAGGCTTGCTTACTCACCAGACCCTGGTTGAGGAGCTGGCCAAATCTCATAAGGTCCTGGGAAAGCAGATCCATGGAAAAAAAATCAAAGAGAAGCTGACTCCTGTATCTGCTAGGCTGCAAGACCTCGGAAAAAGGACCAATGAGCTTGAACGCCAGGCTGCAGGGCTGGAGATAGATACTGACTCCTCCAAGAACCGGATTGAAGCTCTGGAAACACAGCTCCATGGTCTCTTAGATCTGGTAGATGATCTCGAAAACAGGGGCAGAAGAAAGAACCTGGTTAAGAGTAAGGATACTGTGGTAGGCTCAAGGTACTGGCGATTGGACCCCTTCATCCTCAAGGAAAACAAGTTTATCGAATTCTTTTCTGCTGAGTTCAGGACTTTTTTAGACATTAATTCAGTCTCGGCCAATAGCCCATTCTTTCTCTAGGAAACTGCTAAAGCCTATGTTGGGGGGGTCGGTTATCCCCTATTCAGCCAATAAGAAGCGACAGATGGGTGAGCAGGACAGCTTGCTCGACTGAAAGTAGCGGAAAAGGCATACTTTGAAAAGCGCTCACTGGGTAAACTGCAGAGGATCACAGCTCTTCGGTCGACACTGAACTCTATGCCTTCACAGACAGCCAAGAGGGAGTTTACATTTGCAAGTCAAAGATTTTTTGAGCATGGGGATAGGCCAGGCAAGTAGGTAGCGTATCTTGACAGGAAAAGGAGGGCCCCACCCCCACCCCCAACCCTTCTCCCAATCCCAAGCCATTACCTCAATCAGGGAGGACACTGGAAGTTTAACCCATGATTCTAAAAGGATTAGTACAGCATTTTGGAAATTTTACTCTGAACTGTACCAATCTGAAAGCTGTGAGGGTGGGTGGGTTAGGATGGAGTCTTTTTTTAAAGAATTTCGACCTTCTGGGAATGACCACCGAGCAAGAGTCTCTCCTCAGTATCCCATTGTCAGAACGAGAGGTGCAGGAGGCTGGGAGGCAGCTCCAGAATGGAAAGGCACCAGGTCCTGACAGGCTCCGCAGTGAGTTCCATAAGAATTTATAAGTATATTGTCAAGGCCAATGCTTAGTATGTTTAATGACTCACATAGTCGTGGCCTCCTCCCACCATCTCTAAAGGAGGCAGACATCTCTCTCATTCTTTAAAAAGGGAAAGCCCCAGAGGACTGTGCTTCCTGTAGGCCCATTTCACTCCTGAACGTCAACTTCAAACTCCTTTCTAAGACTCTGGCATTAAGGCTAGAAACTGTACTGGCCTCCATCATTAAGGAGCACCAAACGGGGGTTCGTAAAAGGTCGCAGATCATCAGATAATGTCAGGAGGTTACAGCTGATCATTTTAGTTGCAGAAAAGTCATTTGACTGGTTGGATTTTTTTTATACTTTAAGTGTTTGGTCATGGTGAGGCCTTCATCAGGTGGGTGCAGGTTTTGTGATCCTCTTACCACGGTCCTCACCAATGGTGTGCGGTCAAGCAATTTCAATATTTGTAGGGGCAGTCGATGGGGTTGTCACTTGTCACCGTTACTTTTCACATTGGTGATCAAACCACTGGTGGAGGCAATATAATCCTAATATAACAACTCCAGAAGTAGGGACAAAGTCACATAAGATCGCATTGTATATGGATGATATTCTTGTCTTCTTAGCAAACCCAGCAGTCTCAGTGCCACACCTGATATAATGCATCAACTTATTTGGGGGCTTCTTGGGTTATAAGATCGACATTGTGCAATCAAAGGCCATGCCCATAGGTGGTCTCCAGAGAGTGCTGATCCTGAGGACAGATCTCAGTTCCCCTTTAGATGGTCGCAGGAGGGCTTTCTCTACTTAGGTATATTTATTACTCCCATTTTTGATCGGCTATTTAAAACCAATTTTGCTCAGAATCAAGCAGGACTTACGTAGATGGGAGGCACTTCCAATCTCTTGGTAGAGTCGGATAGCCCTCTTTAAAATAAACAGCCCCACCTATTGTATCCCATGCAAATGCTTCCTCAGCCTTTTACTAAGCAAATATTTAGAAGACTGAATGGCAGGTTCAGTTCTTTTATCTGGTATCGCAAGCAGCCCCTAATTAAATTGACTAAATTGCAGTTCCCTTATAGACTGGGAGGAATGGGCCTCTCAGATATCCAAAACTATCAGTTCCGCTCATTGCTATCATACGTGAATGATTGGGCCTGGGGAGACCATCACTCACTTTGGTTGGATATCGAAGCATCTCAGGCAAGATGCCCCTTATTAATCTGCTGTTCTTAGACAAAATGAGACCAGTTAAAGAATGTTGCCATAGCACAATAGTCATCAATACTGTCAAGGTGTGGAGGGCAATGCATCAGGGTGAGGGCAATATTGCCAAGACATTTTTTTTTTGACAGCCATAGTTGGTACGTCAGATTTTCAGCCAGGGATGATGGACTCAGGGTTTGAATTGTGGGCAGCTAGGGGTGTGTTTTGCCTGAATGATTTATTCGAAGGGGACATATTGATGTCCTATCACCAGCTGGCTCGGAAATATGAGTTGCTTATTTTTTTCAAATAAGAAATATCATACAAAAAGAGACCATACTTCTAACTGATTCTTATAGCTCTGACATGGAGAAGAGGGTGTTGAGCGCTGAGGATAGATTATTTGTTAATAACCCTTATCACCTATTGGGACAGCGTCCCTCGGACAAGACCGAATGGCTCTGTAAGGTATGGGAGAGGGAGTTGAACATTGAGATATCTTCTGAAATATGGGAAGATATCTGGTAAAATGCAAGAAGGATCTTGATTTGCAACAGGACCCACACCTTGCAATTGAAGATTCTCCACAGGGTTCATTTGGCCCCTGACCATCTCACGAAATTTAAAGCAGGAGCATCACCAATGTGTCCTAAATGTAGAGTGAGCATGGACACGCTTACTCATTGTCTTTGGTCCTGCCACAGACTGCAGGCATACTGGAGTGCTGTAGTAGGCAAAATAGAGAAGGCGTTGGGGATCGGAGGTGGAGATGCACCCAGTATCTCTTCTTGGCTTTGTTCATTCTCTTTCATTAGATGCACACAAAAAAGGCTTTTCAGTATCCACATCTTTTGTTCAAGAAAGAACATTCTATTAGGAAGGGTGGTGGGCTGGCGTAAGCTAGTCATGGAGCACATCCCTTTGGACTTTCTGACAAATATGGTGCACCATAAAACTGGGAATCTTTATAAGGCATGGTGGCCCTTTTTGGACTATCTCGGTACAGATATGTCCACCATACTAATAAGAGCCTTTATATTGCCATGGCAATTCTATGTATCCAGAAAGGAGGAACTACAAACATATGAATATGTATAAACTTAGGCATTCGACGATCAAGGGCTATTGTTTTGTTTTGTTGAGCTGTGTTATTGCTATTATTATTATTCCTTATAAGATTTCTTTTTTTTTGCTTAGCTATTAGTTACTATTTATTTGTTTATTAATTAGTGGGTTTGTTTTTTAACATCAGTTTAAATTGTTTGGTTTTGTATTTGTTGTAATGTTTGAAAAAAATAACTTATTTCCCTTTTTTTCAATAAAAGTGTATTTTAAACAAAAGACAGCCAAAGATACATGGGTACTTTTTGATCTAACCAGCTTTGAAAACAATGTTTCTGACCATGACTGAAATATCTAAAATTTATTAAAATTTAATATTGCCCTGTATTGATGTCTTAGAACAGGCAGGACATTAACATTTTGAGCAATAATTACCATTCCTTGGAACTTGGTGGAGTACTAGTCAGTGGTTCTAGAAAAATGAAATTATTTAAGTTCTGTTATGGTCAGCTGCAGTTGTATATTCATGTGTAATCTATATATAGAATCATGATAATCAAGCCTTTCATACTAAATCAATTAGATTTCCATTTTTAAGATAGTGGGCTAGTGTTACTACTCTTTGTGTTAGTGCTTAATCGAGATGCTGCCTTTTTAAATAGCTGTAATCACAGGTTTCCGGATTTTTCAAATTGATATTGAGAAAGTGATGGCATCAATAAAACATAATAAGTTAGCCTTGTTAAGATCAGGCGAGGAGGCGGGGAGTCAGTTCCTTTCTTTTTAACTCCCTCCATTGGCTGTACAATTTTAATTGCTTTTGGCACACTGTTAGATTGCACATCCATAAAAATTCAGTTTGTTAATTCAAAATGAAGGAGCTGATAATAAGCTTTTCTCAAGTGAACGAAAGAGGAACTTAGTTTCTTTCGAGCCTTAAGAAAAGTAGTGAAACATGATTCCCAACATCGGTATAATTTTTTAAAAAGGGAGAGCATCTAGAATAATAAAAAAGCTCAAGAATATGTTGTTGGAAAAGTCCTTAGAGGTGTTTGGCTTAACCTGAGACCATGGTTGTTTAGTTGATGGCTGATATCCTCTGTAGTAGTGAAATTTGTAGATAAGTTTGTCAATGGATGTTTCTCCATTTTCACCAGACATTGTAAAAAGTTAAGAGAAAGATCAAAGAGGAAGGAAACAAGCCATCCAGTTACACTATGATAAGTCCATTGTTCTTATCTTTTCTCTGATCAAAAACTGCTGCCTGAAATATGGTTTGTTTGTGTACTCCTGTGCCTGGTTTCAATATTTTTCATGCCAAATAATCAACGGGTGAGTCAATTATTTAAATATTTGAAATTTCAAGAAACTTCTTGTGGTGTGATGGTAGCGTGCCTACCTCGGGACTGTACAGTCCAGATTCAAGTTCCATCTCACCAGGAATAACATTCACATTATCTTTAATTCAAGACAGCAGACACCATGATCTCACTGAGGCCATTCAAGGCAGTGCTACAGAATAGCTCACAGCTGCTGCAGGGCCAGAGTTTAGGGACACCTCCAGTCAGAAGAGCTATTAATGAGCCCCATAACAAACTGCAATATTGACAATTCTTTTAAAATTCATGTGGGCTTTGCTGATTGGCTAATATTTATTGACTGTTCCTAACTGCCCTTGAGAAGTTGCTGATGAGTTGACTATTTGAACTGTTGTAGTACGTGTGTTGTAGGTTGACTCACAATGCTCTTAGGGAGGGAATTCCATGATTTTGATCCAGTGACAATAAAGTAGCAGAGATATACTTCCAAGTCAGAATGGTGAGTGGCTTGGAGGGGAACTTGAAGGTGGTGGTGTTTCCTTGTATCTAATCCTTCAACGTAGAAATGGTTGCAGGTTTGGAAGATGCTGTCTGAGGATGTTTGGCAAATTTCTATTGTGCATTTTGTAGATAGTGCACACTGCTGCTCCTGAGCAATGGTGATGGAGGGAGTAGATGCTTGTGAATATGGTATCAATTAAATGGGATGCTTTGCCCTGGATAGTATCAAGTATCTTGAGAGTTAGTGGAGCTGTACCTATCCAGGAAAGTGGGGAGAATTTTATTACACTCCTGACTTGTGCCTTGAAGGTAGTGGATAGGGTTTGGGAAGCCCGGAAGTGAGTTAATCACCATAGTATTCCTTGCCTCTGACCTGGTCCTGCAGCTGCTGTGAACCACTTTGCATTTTCATGTGCCTCCGGCCATTTCTTGATATCACATGGAGTGAATTGAATTGGCTGAAGACAACTGGAGGAAGCTGAGATGGATCATTCTCTCTGACTGAAGATTGCTGTGGAGAAAGTGAGGACTGCAGATGCTGGAGCTCAGAGTCAAGTGGGTGGTGCTGGAAAACCACAGCAGGCCAATCAGCATCCGAGGAGCAGGCGAATCGACATTTCGGGCATAAGCCCTTCATCAGGAATGAGGTTTGTGGGTCAGGGCTGAGAGATTAATTGGAGGGGGGTGGATTTCAGGGTAAGTTACCTGGAAAAGTGGTAGGTGGATGAAGGTGAGGGAGAAGGTGATAGGTCAGAGCACTACACCCTCTGAGCCTCTGACCTATCACCTTCTCCCTCATCTTCATCCACCTTTCACTTTCCAGGCTACCTCCCCCCCACCCCAACTCTCTCCCATTTATTTCTCAGCCCTGACCCACAAGCCTCATTCCTGATGAAGGACTTATGCCCAAAACATCTATTCTACTGCTCCTCGGATACTGACTGACCTGTTGTGGTTCTGCTCGCCGAGCTGGAAGTTTTTGCTGCAAACGTTTCGTTCCCTGGCTAGGGAACATCATCAGTGCTGTTGGAGCCTCGTGTGAAGCGCTGCTTTGATGTTTCTTCCGGTATTTATAGTGGTTTGTTCTTGCCGCTTCCGGGTGTCAGTTTCAGCTGCAGTGATTTGTATGTGGGGTCCAGGTCGATGTGTCTGTTGATGGATGTTCTTGCCGTTTCCGGGTGTCAGTTTCAGCTGTAGTGGTTTGTATATGGTGTCCAGGTCAATGTGTCTGTTGATGGAGTTTGGGGATGAATGCCATGCTTCTAGGAATTCTCTGGCTGTTCTCTGTCTGGCTTGTCCTATGATAGTGGTGTTTTCCCAGTCAAATTCATGTTGCTGGTTGTCTGAGTGTATGGCTACTAGAGATAGCTGGTCGTGTCGTTTTGTGGCTAGCTGATGTTCATGGATGCGGATTGTTAGCTGTCTTCCTGTTTGTCCTATATAGTGTTTTGTGCAATCCTTGCATGGTATTTTGTAAACTACGTTAGTTTGGCTCATGCTGGGTATTGGGTCCTTTGTTCTAGTGAGTTGTTGTCTGAGCGTGGATGTTGGCTTGTGTGCTGTTATGAGTCCTAAGGGTCGCAGTAGTCTGGCTGTCAGTTCTGAGACACTCCTGACGTATGGTAGAGTGGCTAGTCCTTTTGGTTGTGGCATGTCCTCGTTCCTCGGTCTATCTCTTAGGCATCTGGTGATAAAGTTGCGTGGGTGTCTGTTTTTGGCGAATACCTTGTATAGAGGTTCCTCTTCCTCTTTTCGCAGTTCTGGTGTACTGCAGTGTGTTGTGGCCCTTTTGAATAGTGTCCTGATGCAGCTTCGTTTGTGTGTGTTGGGGTGGTTACTTTCATAGTTTAAGACTTGGTCTGTGTGTGTTGGTTTCCTGTGTACCCTTGTGGTGAATTCTCCGTTGGGTGTTCTCTCTACTAACACGTCTAGGAATGGGAGTTGGCTATCCTTTTCCTCTTCTCGTGTGAATCGGATTCCTGTGAGTGTGGCGTTGATGATTCGGTGTGTTTTTTCTATATCTGAGTTTTTGATGATTACAAAGGTGTCATCAACATATCTGATCCAGAGTTTGGGTTGGATTTGTGGTATGGCTGTATGTTCTAACCTTTGCATAACTGCCTCTGCTATGAGTCCCGAGATTGGTGATCCCATGGGTGTTCCGTTGATTTGTTCGTATATCTGACACCCGGAAACGGCAAGAACATCCATCAACAGACACATCGACCTGGACCCCACATACAAATCACTGCGGCTGAAACTGACACCCGGAAGCGGCAAGAACAAACCACTATAAATACCGGAAGAAACATCAAAGCAGCGCTTCACACGAGGCTCCAACAGCACTGATGATGTTCCCTAGCCAGGGAACGAAACGTTTGCAGCAAAACCTTCCAGCTCGGCGAGCAGAACCACAACAACGGATACCCGAGCTACAAATCTTCAATCAGCTTTTAAACTGACTGACTTGCTGTGTTTTTACAGCACTACACGCTTGACTCTGAGCTGCCTAGGACACTTTCTCCCATCTCCAACACACCCCATTCACCTGGACCTCCTATGCTGGCCTGTTAACCCCTCCCCCCACCTCTTCATTTCAAACTGCCAGCCCCATCCTGTCCAACTGCCTCACCACTCCAACCTCTTGCCTTCGCAATGTGCAGCCCTCCACTCCCTCCGCTCCAACCCCAACCTCACCATCAAACCCAAAGACAAGGGGGGGCACAATAGTAGTGTGGCACACAGACCTCTACACTGCTGAAGTCAGGTGCCAACTTGCAGACATCTCCTCCTACTGCCCCCTTGATCACGACCTCACCCCCATCACCAAAACATCATCTCCCAGACTATCCACAACCTCATAACCTCTCGGGATCTTCCACCCACAACCTCTAACCTCATTGTCCATGAACCCTGCACTGCCCGATCCTACCTCCTTCCTAAGATTCACAAACCTGACTGCCCTGGTCGACCCATTGTCTCAGCCTGCACCTGTCCCACCGAACTCATCACTTCCTACCTTGACACCATCCTGTCCCCCTTAGTCCAGGAATTCCCCACCTATGTTCATGACACCATCCATGTCCTTTACCTCTTAAAGATTTTCGTTTTGCCAGCCCCCAACACATCATCTTCACTATGGACATCCAGTCCCTGTACACATCCATCCGCCATGACGAAGGACTCCAAGCCCTCATGCTGTCCCAACCAGTACCCTCCACTGACACCCTCATCCGCCTGGCTCAACAATTTTTCTTCCAATCCTCCCACTTCCTCCAAACCAAGGGGGTAGACATAGACACCCACATGGGACACAGCCAAGCCTGCCTTTTTGGCGGATATGTGGAACAGTCCATCTTCTGCAGTTACACTGCACCACCCTGCATGTGTTCCTCTGCTAGATCAGTGACTGTATCACGAGGAGGTTGAACAGTTCATCAACTTTACAATACCTTCCACCCCGACCTCAAATTCACCTGGACCATCTCAGAAACTTCCCTCGCCTTCCTGGACCTCTCGATTACCGCCTCTGGCAACTGACTAGCCACAGACATATATTACAAGCCCACTGACTCCCACAGCTATCTAGACTACATCTCCTGCCACTCTACCTCCTGCAAAAAACAGCATTCCTAATTCCCAATTCCTCTGCTTCTGCCGCATCTGTTCTCAGGATGACCAATTCCACCTCAGAAAGTCCAAGATGGCCTCCTTCTTCCAAGATCACAATTTCCCTTCCAACGTGGTTGACGATGCCCTCCAGCGCATCTCCTCCACTTCATGCACCACTGTCCTTAAAGCAGACGCCTCCCAATGCAACAAGGACAGAGCACCCATGTCCTCACCTTCTACTCCACGAACCTCTGCATACAACACATCATCCTCCACCACTTCTGCCCCTCCAAATGGGCCCTACCACCAGAGATATATTTCCCTCTCCACCCCTATCAGCATTCCAGAGAGACCATTCCCTCTGCGACTCCCTCGTCAGGTCCACACCCCCAATTGCCCACACCCCACTCCTTGCACCTTTCCCTGTCACTGTACGAAGTGCAAAACCTGTGCCCACACCACTCCCATCATCTCCGTCCAAGGCTGCTGTAGCTGTAGCTGGCAGTTAGGTAAGGATGAGATCAACTATGTTTATCCCTCTTGTTGGTTCCTTCACCAGCTGTTGCAGACTCAATCTACCAGCTGGGTCCTTTAGACCTCACCAGCTTGATCACTAGTGATGCTGCCGAGTCACTCTTGGTTATGTACTCTTATCCAGAGTACATTTTGCACCCTTGTCATCCTTAGTGCTTCCTCTAAGTGCTGTTCGACAGAAAAACTTGATTCATCAGCCAAGGGAGGATGATACATCGTGATCAGCAAGAGATCTTCTTGCACATATTTGAACTGGTGCCATGAGACTTCATGGGATTCAGGGTCAATTTTGAGGACTTCCAGGACCCTTCCAGGACCCAATAGCCCACACCCCACTCCTTGCACCTTTCCCTATCACTGTACAAAGTGCAAAACCTGTGCCCACACCACTCCCCTCATCTCATCCAAGGCCGCAAGGAACCCTTCCACATCAGAAATTTATCTATATCTCTACCAATGTCATCTACAGCATCTGTTGCACCCGGTGTGGTCTCCTCTACACTGGGAATACAGGACGCCTTCTTGCAGATCGTTTCAGAGTACATCTCTGGGACACCCGCACCCACCAACCCCACAGCCCCATGGCTGAACATTTCAACTCCTCTTCCCACTCCGTCAAGGACATGAAGGCCCTGGGCCTCCTCCACTGCCAAACCACCTGATGCCTGGAGGAAGAAAATCTCATATTCCACCTTGGGATCTTGCAGCCACAAGGGATAAATGTGGATTTCAACAGCTTCCTAATTTCTCCTCCTCCCACATTATCCCAGTCCCAAGCCTCCAACTCGGCACTGCCCTCTGGACCCATCCATCACTGCCCCCTCTGACCTATCACCTTCATCCAACTATCGCTTTCCCAGATACCTTACCCCCCAACTCCACTCTCCTCCCATTTATCTCTCAGCCGCAATCCATAAGCCTCATTCCTGATGAAGGGCTTATGCCCAAAACGTTGATTCTCCTGCTCCTCGGATGCTGCCTGACCTACTGTACTTTTCCAGCACTACACTGAAGATTGCTGTGAATGCTTCAGCTTTATCTTTTATACTGGTGTGCTGGGCTCTTCTATCACTGAGGATGGGGATATTTGTGGAGCCTCCACCTGCAGTTGAATTGTTTAATTCCACTATTCCCACAATTCCACTATATAACCACAATGCATGACTGGATGTGGTAGGACTGCAGAGCTTATATCTGGTTCATTGGTTGTGGGATTACTTATCTATCAGTTGCTGCTTATGCTGTTAAGTATGTACGTAGTCCTCTTTGGTAGCTTCACCAGGTTGACAACTCATTTTGAGGTATGCCTGATGCTGCTCCTGGCATGCCCTCTTGCATTGGGAAGGTTGACCACTCCTTCCCAACTGTACAACACCATGCTGTCACCTCCTGCCAGTGGGACAGGACATATTCAGAGATGGTGTCTGGGACGTTGCCTGTCAGTAAGGTCGGATTCCATGAGTATGACCTTGTCAGGCTTTGCTTGACTCGTCATTGGGTCAGCTCTCCCAAATTTGCCACTCACCCCCATATGTCAGTAAAGAGGATTTTGCAGGATCATCAGGGCTGTTTCTGCCATTGCCTTTTCCACTGCCTAGGCCAATGCTAGGTAGTCCAACCAATTTTTTTTTGTTGAAACTTCATGGTGATTGATACAACTGAGTGACTTGTTAGGCCATTTCAGAGGGCAATTCAAAGTTAACCACATTACTGTGGGTCTGTAGTCACATGTCGGCCAGACCACATGAGGATGGAAGACTTCCTTCCCTGATGGATATTAGTGAAACAAGTGGGCATTTCTGACAATCAACAATGTTGACAATCTGACAATGGTTTCATGGTCATCAGTATATTCTTAATTCCAGTTATTTTCATTGAATTCAAATTCCAACAAATGCTTTGGCAAGATTGGAACCTCTGTTCCCAGAACATTAGCAAAGTAATAACTGACTAAGAGCTAAATATTGAAGGTTGTGTTCTCAATTATTTCATATAGTTTTGGATTTTCTGGCACTTGTTGTACAAATCTAATGCAGCCAGTTGTAATTTTTGTTACAATGCTCCTTCCAAATAGACTGATGAGGAGCTAGGCATCCGTCCAATTGATGTCAAATAACTTGAACTAGTTTTCTTGAATGTGTTTCCTTTGTGGGAATTTCTGGGCAAGTTCATCTGACACTTAGAGAAAAAAAAACTTATTGTAAATTCAACTCTGATGAATTAAGTGGCATGTTGGCTCAGTGGTTAGCACTGCTGCCTCACAGTGCCAGGGACCCAGTTTTGATTCCAGCCTGGGTTGATTGTCTGTGCAGGTTTCCTAAGGGTGCTCTGGTTCTCCCCCCACAAGGGTGTGCAGGTTAGGTGGATTGGCCATGCTAAATTCTCCATAGTGCCCAGGGACGTGTAGGCTAGATGGGTTAGCCATGGTAAATGTGAGGTTATGGAGACGGACTAGGTCTGGTTAGGATGCTGTTTGGAGGGTCAGTGTACACCCAATGGGCTGAATGGCCTCTTTCCGCACTGTAGGGATTCTACGAATATTTATTAGGCAGTCAGAAACTAAGAACTGGATTCCTCCCAGTGAAGTGGGAGAGAGAGTGTTCACGGTTGCCATAGTTTTACCAGACCATCATACTGCTCACATATTGGAGAGAGATAACTAGATGTTCTTTAAACTGAGGGTCACCACACCTCAGGTGAAGGGAGAGGCTGAGAAGGAGTGTCCTTTATGGTAACCTCAGCCAGTCCTAATTGCTCACCTTCTTCATCCCAAACTACTGGAAGACCACTGGTAGTGAGCCATCAGCTCAAAATCCAATATTGATTTAAAAACATAGAGACATTGTGATAGGATACGGAGGAGGCCATTTGCCTACTCAGCCATTCATCACGACCATGGCTGATCATCCAACTCAGTAGCCTAATCCTGCTTTCTCCCCATTATCTTTGATCCCATTCGCCCCAAGATCTATATATAGCTGCCTTTTGAATAGATTCAATGTTTTGGCATTTCCTGTGGTGATGAATTCACAGGCTCACCATTCTTTGGGTGAAGAAATGTCTCCTCATCTCCACCCTAAATGGTTCACTCCAAATCTGTGACCCCTCGTTCTGGACACACCCACCATCAGAAATATCCTCCTTGTGTCCACCCTGTATAGTCCTATGAGAATTTTACTAGTATCTATGAGATCCCCCCCCCCCCCATTCATCTGAACTCCAGCGAAAACAAACCTAACCTAGTCAATCTCTCCTCATACTTCAGACCCGCCGTCCACAGAATCAGCCTGGTAAACTCTCTTAGGAGCAAGAGCATCCTTCCTCAGAAAAGGAGACCAAAACTTCACACAGTAATCTCGTGTGGCCTCACCAACTGCAATAACACATCATTGCTCCTGTACTCGAGACCTCTTGCATAAAGGCCAACATTCCATTTACTTTCTTTATCACCTGCAGCATTTGCACAGTTACCTTCAGCACACTGGTCCGCTGCACACTCCCCTCTCCCATTGACGCCTGTTGGAAAGCTGGCTGGGACCATCCATCCTGTGACTAAAACTTGCTGGCCTCTTTAAATTCAATGTTAGGTCTGATTTCAGTTGCGACTAGAGATTACCCACTACAGTGCAGTGACCATTCCCTACATACAGTGTTGAGCTAGTGTTCTAGGTGCAAATGTGTTGCTGGTCAAAGCACAGCAGGTTAGGCAGCATCTCAGGAATAGAGAATTCGACGTTTCGAGCATAAGCCCTTCAGGTGCAAATCAATTTCTTGGCCATTGACTTCTGTTCAGTTGGATTTGGGAAAGTTTTCAGCAGCTAAGAATTCCATTGCAATGATTGACAGAAATGTAATAGGAGAGTTTTGGAATATTAAAAATCAAATGGATTTGCTTAATAATACTGCAACGGCAGGGTTGTCAGAATATGTTTACTTTTGAAATTATTTCTTAAAGTGAGAGTTAATAAGCACTGTGACGGAACAGTGACACAGATAGCAGGAGCTGCTGAATATGACGAGAGGCAATTATCCTCTTAAATATTTGGTTCCACATAATAACATGGGTTTCATTTAATAAAACCCAGAATTAATATTGAGAAACTTCAAATGTGTTTAGTCCACAAAAATAGAATCTAACAGTCTTAATCTGAAGCATCATATAAAGTAGATTTCATTGTGTCATCTTTATTGATAATGCCTTATGCATTAAATAGCATGTAACAACTACACAAATCTATAAAACCTATTCTCTCATTAAATTTGCTCCCAAAATTAGCCATATTTCTATGAGCTAAGGTAAAACATGTGCATAATATAAATTTGCCTTCTTGTCCTTGTACGTAGTTTGTTTGAGTTATTATCTTATTTTCATATCTACTCAATCCAATATAAACTAAATCTACTCTTTGGAGTCTTCAAACAAAATGTTCACCTGGCCTTCATGGAGAGCAGAAATAGGAGAAAGTGAGGACTGCAGATTCTGGAGAGTCAGAGTTGATGAAGTATGACATTGGAAAAAGAACAGCAGGTCAAGCAGCATCAAGACAGTTGACATTTCAGGCATAACCCTTCAGGACTGCAGTCTTGCTCCTCAGATACTGCCTGACCTTCTGTGCTTTTTCCAATGCCATGCTTTGTCAACTCTGGCCTCCATGAGTTCCTTCTGTGCGGCATATCTCTTCTCATCTTGGTGGCCAGTGCTTGATATGAAGTTCTCTTTTCCTTGAGATCTTGTCACAGGAACATGTTTCTACACTGTTGTCAGCTCTGTTCATCTGTACCCTTTAAATGGTATTGGTCAACAGGTGTAGGGTATTTTTGACACTAGAGTATGTGATGAAACATATTTTCTGATGTTGGCTGGGTGCTTGGCTTAAATAAACAAAGCTAAACTGAGTTTAAACTCAATGGGCATTTCACGGCTAGCTGTGCATTCTAATTCATGTTATAATGATATTCATATTCAGAAACGGACACATTTGCAATGATAATGCTTCTTTTGCTCACAGTTAATGTGCATGAATTTAATTGTTCAATACTGGGCCTGTAATTTTTCTTATTTAATACATTTTGTCATGCCAATGAAATCTGTTTTGATTTCTCTGGAGAGGGCACTCAAACGGATTTAATGCTGTAAATAGTGCTTGTGGCTTTGTGATACCACATACTGTGGGCTTTAAGTTTGAAATAAGCCTTTGGGGGAGATATTGGGAAAGGGGACCCTGCCTACACAAGGAGGGAAGAGTGTTCTCACACACTATGGCACTCCAAAAGCTGTTCAGTTTCCTCCTGACTTTTCAATAAAATGTCAGATGCTGAGTTCAGAGGAAAACTGAAAACAAGTGAATTCAAATAACCTAATTTTTTTCCTTCTTAAGAATAAAATACAGACATTATCAAGGTTAGCTGTGACTCATTACAATTATTTAGACATTTGAGTAATCTTGCATTACATTGCTGTGCATGAAAATAAATTTTACAAAAGTTTTATGGCATCTAACAGTTACTGCATCATTAGTTTGACTCAGAAAATTGCATACTATGGTGTAAAATTTCCACTTGCTGTTAAGCACTAACAGGCAAATATTTGCTACGTTTCTCTTAATGAACACCCATTCACTTCTATCCTTCATCATAAAATTGCTCATGTCATAAAATGTTAGCAGTTATTGCTTAAATTTGGCTTTGATTCCCTTCAATAGGAAGATTGAAAGGCAATTATATCAAGGTATTTAAAACGATAAAGACTGAGCAATTTGTTTTCCAGCTGTAAGAATCATGAATGAAGGAATGTATAATCTTTAAAGTTCATGAGAAATCATTTTGGAGAGAAATGAGAAAGATTTTTTTTACAGAAGGAATCGAAGTCTGAGAGCCTTGGTGGAAATGTAAATTGATACAAGTTCATCTTGTTGTCACATAGCTCAGAATGCTGTGTTTATAGCCGAGGATGGTCATGCTCAAAGGAACTTGCGGTTTTCAGCAATCTGCCATCCAACAGATTATTAGGAGTGTTGACCAGTCATCCTCTTTCACCACTCAGCCAGCCACATCAAGCTGTTGCCATTCATGGCAAGTTAGTGCAATCAAGAGCATTCAACAGCTGTGCTGCAGCCATCAAGATAGCTTGTTTAGGGGTACTGGGACAACAAAGGCACATGGAAGACAGGTACGATGGCATTGTGCCTAAAAGGAGACTGTAAGGGTCTTTGAAAGACAGATGTTAGGTATGGGACCAATGAGAAAATAGGGCTACTTTCCCTGGGATTGCTGCCAGATGAATCAATCATAGACAGTCAAGCAAAAAAGGTACTGCATTTGTTGCCTCCTCGATGGAGTAGCACAATGGTTAACACTGCTGACTCACAGTGCAAGGGGCCCAGGTTCAATTTCAGCCTTAGGCAATTATCTGTGTGGAATTTGCATTTTCTCCCCATGT